>NC_058372.1:18588500-19288000 GCF_018350175.1 Felis catus
AAAATGGTTGTTTAGTGCAGGGTGTAAAGAAAGCAAAGGATTGACTGGGTATATCTAAATCTACACCACATTTTAAAAATGTGGCATTTTGATAGAATGCCACATTTGATAGAATAAAAATAGCATTTTGATAGAAAAATAAAACACCATAAAAATAATAACAATAAACATTTTCAGGTAGTTTGAAAAAGTAAAAAGGGGGAAAGGAACATTTTCCTACTTCTCTCCTCCTTCACATCTAGATCTACACACCATTTGTATGTGAGGTTTTTGTTTGTATCAGTCAGCTAAGTAATGCTGTGTAACAGACAATCCCTGTCTCTCGGTGGCCTTCAAACACAAGGTTTATTTTTGCTCGCATATGGCTATCGCAGGTGGGCTGTAGATTTCCATTACACCTTCATTCCAGAACTCTGCCTAGAGGGAATTACAGCCAGAAACTTCCAGAACTGGGACATCTGAAGAGTTAGGTGTAGGACACTGCTTGCCTGATTCTAAGGGCGGTGTTGCATTTATCTTTACCGTAGATACATATGCAACCAATTACAAAAACTGTATTGTGGGACCCGATTCCATTTCGTTTCACCAGAAACTTGAAGATTTTTGACTAATGTAGCTTAAAGGGATTGTCTTGCTTCAGGTTTCCATCCTTTCAGCTTCTAAGTTCTTTCTGCTGACACTTTATCAAATTTGTCCCAGCCGACGTTTCCTGTGTCTCTTTGGTCTGTGCTGAGATGGCCACTTCCTTCTCTTCAGCCTCCTGTCAGTGTTTATGGGGCATTGTTACACTCTGCAGCTGCAATTGCTCAAAGCCCAGTGTTCAATTAAGATGCCCTCATCAACCCTACGGAAAAAAGGCTGCAGTTTTCACGTTAACTGCTGTCAGTTAACGCCTTTGGAAAGCAGCTTTGTTTCCTTTGGATTGTGTGGTGTCTCTGCTTCAGCTTCTCCTGCTCTGCCCCACGTGCTGGTAAAAATTTTGGTTTAGGATCTTGATTTATTTTGGCAGATAGGGCAGAGTCCAGTCTTGGGCTGACCTTCAAAATGCTCCTCCGCAGGGAGAGCAACGAGTTTGGTAAGACTTCCTGTGCACTACTATTAAATATGCTGTGGATCTTATTGCCCCACCAGTTTGGCAAGGCAGCCCAGTGTTAACGAGTGGAAGCATGAATTCTGAAACCAGACTGTCTGAGGTTAGAGCATGGTGTGCTATAAACTGGCCACATGTATTTATTTAATCTCTATTCCTGAGTTTTCTCTCTCTCTCTTTTTTAAAGTTTATTTTATTTATTTTGAGAGAGACAGAGAGAGAGAGAGGGAGACAGAAAGAGAGAGAGAGAGAGAGAGAGAGAGAGAGAGAGAGAGAGAGAATCCCAAGCAGGTTCCACACTGCCAGCATGGAGCTCAATGTAGGGCTCGAACTCACGCATCATGAGATCATCACCTGAGCCGAAATCAAGAGTCAGATGCTTGAGCAGCTGAGCCCCTCAGGTGCCCCCTGAGTTTTCTCAATGGCAAAATGGGAATGATAGTCACAGTTCCTTGATGCAGTTGTCTGAGAATTAAGTAATCAGATATAGGTAAAATAGTACTGTACTTGGTATAAGTAAGCATTCAGTAATGTGAAATTTTCTTATTGTTTCTTGTCCATTGTGTTGGCTGCTATTTTAGGACAGTTCAACTTATGATGTTTGGCTAAAGAGAATTGATGAATAGATATTGGGGGGTGGGTGGGATGTGAGTTTGGTATAAAAACATATTTTCTTACAATGAGAGCTAGCAAATAATGAAACAAGTCACCCCTCAAGATAGTGGACATGGTGATTGAACGTGTTCAGGAAGAGTTTGAACCGTGATGTTCTATGAAACAAGATCTTAAACCAACAAAGTGCAATAATTATTTGCTAAGTAAGTGGTTATTGATAGTGTGATTTTATTATGCTTCTCAATATTCTCCTTTAATGCCATAATTTAGAAATATTCATGTATGGGACTCAATTTTCGTCTTTGTTCATTGCTTCTTTGGCCTAAGTAGTGTGTTTTATATATTGACATAGGAGTCAAATAACATCAAGGTGTAAATTTAGGTTAAAGAGAGAAACTGTGGTTAAGAAAAATAAGGCGGAAATTAGATTTGTATTTGTATTACTGAAGTTAAGTTACACAAGCACTGGTTTCAGTTAGTTTTCCTGAATGAGGCTCATACTTCTGGAGGTTGCTTCGGATGATACATTTTAAAACAGAAAGGCTCAACTTAGGGGTACCTGGGTGGCTCAGCGTTGGTTAAGCGTCCAGCTCTTGATTTTGGCTCAGGTCATGATCTCACAGTTCGTGAGATTGGGCCCCGTATTGGACTCTATGCTCGTAGCACTCTCTCTCTCAAAATAAATGAGTAAACATTAAAAAATAAAAGCCCAATTTATTGTCATGATATATAAACATGTGTGTGTATATATTAATGTATATATGTATATGTATATATATATATAATGTCATATATAAAATATAAATCTTTCCACTTTTCACTAAAATTGGTGTAAAGTTTAAAAAAATATACCCTTTGGGGTGCCTGGGTGGCTCAGTAAGTTAAGTGTCTGACTTTGGCTCAGGTCATGATCTTGTAGTTCATGAGTTTGAGCCCCATGTCAGGCTCTGTGCTGACAGCTCAGAGCCTGGAGCCTACTTTGGATTCTGTATCTCCCTCTGTCTCTGCCCCTCTCCTGCTCGTGTTCTCTCTGTATCTCAAAAAATGAATATATATTAAAAAATTAAAAAAGAAAATATACACTTGATAAACATCTTGACTCGATATTAATTTCTGCCCCTTTATTTCTGTAGGTCATATCCCCTCAGCATTGAGATACCTATTTTTTACAATATTATTTTGCATATACTGTTCTATGATTATTCTTTGTGACTCATGGATGTGTAGAAGACGTCTAGAACTAAGCTATGAGGTCTTGGAGAGTAGAGAATACATCTTCTGCTTCTTTATGACTCCTTAATCTCCTTGTCCCCGTCACCATCTCAATGCACTTCATCTCTTGTCAGCCATAAATCAATAAATAAGAAATCAATAAATGCTTACCAAGTGGTTAAATTAGCAAACAAATTATCAAATGGCAACTAACATTTAAAAAAGCTAATAGTCTAGAAAATTCTTCCAGCTACCTGTCATTTAAACCTGTTTGTTTCCATTACCCTCAGCAGACTATGCATATACCATCGGGCTAATTGTTAGAGAGATCAAAGGTAAATAATTAATGAAAATCTCATTTTCCTACACTGCTAAGTCCACAGCGAATTATTCCCTGAGTCGTTGGGTTCCATGAGGTAGTTTAATTTTGATAATTGGTTTAAAGAATCTCCCTACTTGCTCCCTTCTACAAAATTACAGCATAAATTCAATGTTAAAAATCATATAGACTAGATGCACACACTGGGCATGGTAATGAAAAGAGCATTTTAGAATATGAGTTTAAGCACAGGCATGCCACTGAAAGTAAGGCTAGAGATCTATCTGTATTGTTTAGGACAGTTTGGAATAATGTTTTGTTGTGTTTTTTTTTTTTTTTTAATGGGTTCGACTGGTTGAATACGGACTTCTACCGAGTGGTGTATTTACTGCAAAATTTAGCTGAGCACGTACTATGTTATCAGGCACTGTTTTGAGTTTTTGCCTTTACGGTATCATCGGAAATTGATCCAGTAATGGAAAATACCATGATGTGTGAATGGGATCTCATAACGACCATCTGAGGTAGCAATGGTTAATATACTCTTTTTACAGAAAATGAGACATCAAGAAATTAAATAACTTGCCCTGGGGCGCCCACTTAAGAGAGGGATGGAATTAGAATTTGAACCAAGGCAACCAGATTCCAAGGCCTGTGCTTTTGCTCTGGACATCTTTTTATACAATCATCCCCTTTATAGATTGTTTCATAAAACCAAAGAGTCTTTAAAAGGTCAAAATTAGTCTCTTTGGCTCAAATGTGCTATTCTTCCATTGCATTTCAATTTTCAAAATTTATTTATTTATTATTATTATTTTTTAACGTTTATTTATTTTTGAGAAGAGAGAGACAGAGCCTGAGCGGGGGAGGAGAGAGAAAGAGGGAGACACAGAATCTGAAACAGGCTCCAGGCTCTGACCTGTCAGCACAGAGCCCACCTCGGGGCTCAAACTCACGGACTGTGAGATCATGACCTGAGCCGAAGTCGGACGCTTAACCGACTGAGCCACCCAGGTGCCCCTCTTCCGTTGCATTTTTAGCAGGATGACTGATTTACTTTTGGTACACTCCAAAGTACCAAGAAGATCCAGTTTCATTATTTTTCATAGCTATTATAATATTCCTTACAAGCCCCACCCTATAAGTAGTGGAGAAAATGAAATTAAATTCCATTTGGTAAACTTAGCAAAACTTGAAACGACCTCTTGGATAGCCCAGTCGCTTTGGGATAACTTAGTTTTTCGCATGCTCTTCCCGTCCTCTTGTTCATCTTTAATCTGGGTTTAGGGTTTTTGGAGAGATGGAGTGATCTCAGGGTCTCTAGGGGTCTGAGAGCTGGTATCCACTGCGGTGTAGTTTGTCTGGTTGCATTCCTGAGTCTTCTTCAAGTTGCCTCCCGCTGTCTATTGTGGCTCGTGGCCTCTCTTCCCGACTTGGTCAAGACTAGGGTGCTTGGTTGATGTGGCTCCGGGTCAACTCCCCTGTGACTGTGCTGTCTTACTGTGCCATACCCTGTCCTCCATTTATTGCTGATTGATCACCCATGTCCACAGGGCCCCTTTACCCCATTACCAAGGCACTCCACCCCCAGAAAGGTACAATCAGAAATTTCAGGGTGTGTGCATACCTCCTGAGAACCGAGTCTGACCCAGGAAGGCTAAATTAAGCTTTCTCTATGCCTAATGATGGCTTCTCTAAGTTGTTGAGGTAACACTAGGCAGGTGGATTATTGGCCTCTAGAGCTCCAAACAGGAAGTGGAGTAAACAGCTTTCTGCTTTTCTCTTTTCTCTCACCCTATATGAAATTCCTCTCCTTTCCGAGATTTTGGATCCAGTATGATACAGGGTTTTCCTGCGTATCTGGCCTCTTTCCTCTAGAAAGGGTGAACTTTACCCTTCATGTTTTGGCTGGGGTGGACCACTTGCCTACATCATAGCTTCCTTGTCCTCTCCCTTTTTCCCTGTGGCTACAGTTTATTTAACAAATGTTGAAGGGTAGGCCAGTCTTCTGGGCACTTACAAATATGAGCTCCTTTTGTTGAATTCACATAATCCTTCTAACATCTCTGTGAGATAAGTAGTATCACCCTTCCTCTGTAGAAGAGGAAACTGAGGAACAGGAAGTTAAGCAACTTGCCCAAAACCACACAGCTGCTATGTGTTAGAGCCAAGACTTAAACCTTGGCAGGCCCAGCGTCCAGGCTTCCAGGCGCCATGCTACATTGACTCTCACGTAAAATCATGGCAGATGGGGTTGGGCAGAGAGGAACCGGATTACTGATAAGGAAATAGAGACTTGGAATGACGTCAAAAACATTACATCCATGACACGTCGATAAGTTTGAATTGGGCTCACTTGGAAAAATAGGTCTTAAAGGAACAAAGACCACTCAGAGAACACTTGAGTTAAGTACTTTAACGGCCAACAATCATTCTGGATTTCAGGTGAAAAAGAAGTGATCTCTAGAGCTATGTGTCTGAATAACGTTACTGTATAGTCTTATTAGTATTTGTGGCAAAGTTTTTTATTTTATTTTATTTTATTTTATTTTATTTCATTTTATTCTTTTCTTTTCTTTTCTTTTTATAGGTATGTGGGGTAGAGAGTTTGGCTGTGTATACGGTTTTGGCGTAAGTAGTCGTGGAAGGCCCATCTATCCCTAAGTATTTCCCTCATGGACTAAATTCCTTTACTTTATCTGAACTCCTCTACATAAGATTTCACTTGGAGTGGGTGAAAGCTGATTTTGGAGCATGAAGGATTTGAAGGGGAGCAAACCAGTGTGATTTCATGCAGCTGGGCTCTTGGGGTCTGGACTGTAGAAAGGCGGTTGGCACCTGGGGCTGGGAGAGAAAGAGCACCAGAAAGATCAAGGTTGAATCCTATAAAATTGCCGTATTCACTCTTTTTGACCCACAAAAATGTCAGTCTCTTATCGTTCAACCCAAAGAAGGGAATTGGATATTTAAATTATTTTGAAATTTTGCCTAGGATTATCCTAGACTCCATCTATACTCTTATTGTCCCCAATCCTAACCTGTTCTATCCTAACCCTTCCATAAAAGCGAAAAATGACCTTAGGGAAATATTTATTTTTAACTTTTTAACTTCATCGGTCGATAAAAACCTCCTGGTGCCTTCTTGCATTTTTTTTTTTTTAACTTTCATTTTGAATCTGCTGTAGGATGCTTGTGGGCTATCTAGCGTTGATGGGCTGCATTTTCTAAACCTGTATCGTGCAATAAAGGCCATAATATACCTATTTTAAGACCGGAGTAATTAAGACCTAAGTAACGATATGACTGCAATGTTCTCAGCAAAAGGTGAGAGAAAGGCTTTGCTTGTATGTTATCTTTTCTAAGGCTATCAATTGCAAAAAGAAATGAAATGTGACTTTGAGTTTTGGGGGAAGCGGGTGTTGGGATAGCATTGCTTCGTGTGTATCCGAAAGCATATGATGCAAGAGTTTTGTTTGATTCTAGAAAGAACCCCAAAGAACTAAGCTTCTTAAGGTTAAGCAGATATCTTCTTTAAGATCAGAAACCAATTCAAGAATAATATGGATCTTTTTTTTTTAGGAATTAAACGTGGAAAGAATTTACCATGTTGACTTTGCAGTCTGAAGTATTTGAAGGCAAACCAGGCCTTCAAAAATGTGTGGGTTTCTGGACTACAGTGAGGTTAACTTTTTCTAAGTTGTGTGGGTTCTTATGTAGTGTTTTCAGCAAGTGCATGATAATGGCCAATTCTCTTTATCTGCTTTTCTTACAAATTGTTTTCCACTAATGTTGGCATACTGTCAGAATATTTCAGTAAATTTCAGCTATCTTAAATATATCAAATAGAGACTTATTTCAGTTGTTAAACTGTGCCTTTGATTCTCCCAGAGTTTACATATCTAATAAAATTTTAATTAAAAACTAGGTCATCAGGATGGTTTCTCATATATTTAGAGAGGAATTGCTTTTACACTTTATGCAGATCTGCTAACGGGACTCCAATCACTCTTGAGTACCCAACAGTAGATAAAGCAAAAACATTATAGTTCCCTTGACCCGAGGCTTTACTCAAATCTTCATTCTCAAGGCAAACAAGAAGCTGCTCTCATTTTGAACCTCTGTACTCGGTATTAATAATGTAAATTTAAAAATCTACTTTTATTCAGAATTACAGCATTGCTAATTTCTATTTAATCATTGAGACAAAAGTTCTGGTTTAAATTTGGTTCCAAAAAGGGGCGCCCGGGGTGGCTCAGTCGGTTGAGTGTCCGACTTCGGCTCAGGGTATGATCTCACGCTCCATGAGTTCGAGCCCCGCGTCAGGCTCTGTGCTGACAGCTGGGACCCCGGAGCCGGCCTCGGATTCTGTGTCTCCCCCCTCTCTCCGCCCCTCCCCTGCTCATGCTCTGTCTCTCTCTCTGTCTCAAAAATAAATAAATAAATAAAACATTGAAATTTGGTTTCAAATGTATCATACTCAATACATAGAGAACTTATTTCAGTGGTTTTCTAGTTAAATAATAAGAGCATTTGTGGAAGGTTTATAGTTAGTGCTATTCAGAATCCACTGCACATATTAACTCATCTGATCCTCCCCACCATGTTATGAGGTAAGAAATTTTTATTATCCTCATTTTACTCATGACAAAATTGAGGTCCCTGGGATTAAATCAAGGCCATACTGCCAAAGAGTAACAGAACCAGGGTCTGAATTTAGGAAGTCTGGAACCAGAGTTTCTGCTATTACCTACTACCCTGTTTTGTTTTATTTGAAATAAATATTTTATAAAAATCACACAAAAATAGAAACCTGTATGTTTTTCTGAGACGGAGTCAAGTTCTTGTTCTTTGGTAGAAGTCTATTGAATCGGTTTTGTTTTTGAATTTCATGGAAGACCAAAGATGTCTACAGAAGCTGGCATGTTTTAATGTTGGATTAAGTTAGACACTACTGATAATATTAGACATTTAAAATAAATTCCCAGTTGGCTCAGTCGGTTAAGCGTCCGACTTCGGCTCAGGTCATGATCTCGCGGTCCGTGAGTTCGAGCCCCGCGTCGGGTTCTGTGCTGACAGCTCAGAGCCTGGAGCCTGTTTCAGATTCTGTGTTTCCCGCTCTCTCTCTCTGACCCTCCCCTGTTCATGCTCTCTCTCTGTCTCAAAAATAAGTAAACATTAAAAAAAATTTTTAAATAAATTCCCAGCAATATGGAAAGTGATAAGCCATCTTAGATGATCACTTCTTAAGCACTTAACTTGTGTTGGGCACTCTGCTGTGCAAACTTTATACTTTATTTCACTTAAACCTCACTACCATCATTTGAGATAGGCAATATTATTTATGGATGAGAAAATGGACTCAGGGTGACTTGCCTAAAGACAAGAAATGGTCATACTGTGCTTTTAACGGGAACTACCACACTCCGAAACATTAACCCAGTATTTGCAAATTGTAGTCAGATGTCCAGCTGCATCAAAATCATCAAGAGTAGAATTAAAAATATCTCTTAAGATTTCTGGGGAGCAAGTCTCATTGAATCAGAGTTATTAATGTGCATCTAGTGATCTTTATGGCACACCCAGGATTTGAGAACTGTACTAGGGCCAAAGTTTCTCAAACTTAGCAGGCAAGGGCCTCACCTATAGGATCTGTTATGACACAGATCGCTGGTCCCAGAGTTTCTCATCCAGGGAGTCTTGGGTGGAGACTGAGAATTCACACTTACAACAGGGTCTCATGTGATGTTGGCTTTGCTAGTCCAGGGGCCACACTTTGAGAAACACTGTGCCAGGCAATGCTGCTATAAGGTGATAGGCACGAAGAATATGTCGTTTTTAGGTTAAAATAATTTCCATAACATCCTTGCATTCTTTTGCCTTGTTAATTTCATTATACGTTCTCTTTACGTGCAGATAATTTTAATCATATCTGTTTTCTTTTTACCTACAACGTTCTGGTCGCTTCTGCGTGCGTGTGTGTGTGTGTGCGTGTGTGTGTTTTACTGACATATCCACCTATTATATATTTAAAAGTGTGAAGGTGTGAACCTTTTCTTTGAGTCCTAAGATGCACAAATAATGCTTGTTACCGCTTTGCTTAGATTAAAAAATGAGGTAAACAATTACTGAGCCTTCTAATCATTTAGGAAGTCGAGAGATAGCACTTTTCAAATGAAAAGCAACATAATCTAAAATCACATGCATCTTCTGGCTGTCACTCCAGCCCCCACGGACTCCCTATCCCCATCAATGGATGGTTGCTTGAGCATAAAGCCAGGTACAGTAAAATGCTTTGACTGGAGTATGTAGCAATTATTCTGTGAGTCGGTAAAGTCCTGCCTCACCGGAGAAAGCCAGCTGACGCAATTCTGCCTGAAGGGCTTTTCAGCAGAGCATCTGTTTTTTTGATACACTTTGCCTATTAATTTTTATCTCCAATGTGTTGGAACTGAGAAAAAAAAATTCTCCTCCTTGATGCCTGTCTCTGCTTATTTTTCATGTAGGTAGTGTTGATGCTTCTGTAGTGCATATTCCCAGGAAGCAAGAAGTGTTCTTTTTTTTTCTTTAACATTCTCTTTGCTTAACTGTGTATTTGTCAACAGCAGATTAGATAATCTTGAAGACATCTCCCAACCTTTTGTTTCTAAAATACTACCTCATGTGTATGCATATATATATATGCATACATATATATATGTCTATATGTATATATATAGACATATATATATGTCTATATATATACGTGTATGTATGTCTATATATACGTATATATAGACATATATATGTATATATATGTCTATATATATAGACATATACATATATAAATATGTATATATAAATATATATAGACATATGTCTAAAATACTACCTCATGTGTATGCATATATATATATTTATATATATAATTTATATATGTATATATATGTCTATAGACATATATATGTATACATATACATATATAAATATGTATATATAAATATATATATAGACATATAAGTATACATATATGTATACATATATATGTCTATAGACATATATATGTATATATCTATAGACATTATATATGTATATGTATACATATATACATGTATATACATATGTATATACATGTATATATACATATATATGTATATATATGTATACATATACATATACATATACATACATATACATATGTATATATATGTATATACATATATATACATATATATACATATATATATACATATATAATGTCTATAGACATATATATATATAATTTGGGAGGAAAGGAGGGTTTATTCCTTCAAGAGAAACATAACTTATATTCAAATGTATTCTAAACTTTTTTTCCCTAAGTCATACCTGTTTTCATTTCCAGCAAGGTATAATTAGGGACATAATTTTCAAAGATCATCTATTTCTTTCATGTCACAGGACCCTATCAGGCTTGAAGTGCATTGCCACAGTGAAGCTACTTCCGCTTCTATTGAAAACACCATCTCACGATGAAACTCAAACCCAATTGTCACTATGGAAACCACAGTAAAGATAGGGATACAGTTTCAAAACGAAAACTCTGCCTGGAACTGGGAGACAGGTAGGATTTTTCTACAACTCTTCAGTCATAAATTAAACTTTGGTGACGGTGAGGAATTTTTAAGAATCATTTTTGAACTTGCCTAGGGGTAGAAGAAATTAAACTTTGACACTTTTCTGAATTGCTTATATTACCTAATTCCCCTGGGGTTTTCAGAAAGGATTATACTATGTTAGATCTTGTTGAAGATGGCATTTTACAAGCCACCGAGATCAGCAAGTAGCACTAACACTGCATTGAAGTTGAAAAACATCTCGATTTTGCAATTCTGTATGCAGGAAACCAGTCATTTAATCATTAGGTTTGTTATGAAGGGACAAGTAGTCATTCTCCTTAAATATTTTAGATTATATGGTGTTATGTCGCTTGTTTTATTATCAGTGGCATCTTGCCTTCTTTCTAATAACCTTTTTTTTTTTTTGAGAAAGCCGTGGTGATCGTGAGACTCTGAAGCTTAAGTAATCGTTATATTCTTTTGTTTACCAAATGTCATGCTTTTAGGTTGGTTCAGTGTAGTGTTGAGGAAGTAAAACAGCATCTACTGTCTCTGTCTACTAAATAATCTATGAATTACTGAACAGCCTAAGTAAAGGGAGAGTGTAATGAAGAAAGGCAAACACAGAAACTGCTCTCGCATAGCATGCCATGCCACTCAACCTCATCAAAATCAGTAGGTATCACTTTCTTTTGCGTTATCAACACAGTATGGATCCCACCTAGAAGGATGGCGTTAGACAAGCAAAGACACAGAGCAAATTACCTACCAGTCTTATTCTTTCCTCCCTCCTTGCCTTCACTTACTTAGAGTTCAAACAGAAGACGATGTAATTTACATACTGTTGATGCCCAAACGAATTTTGGCTTCAAATAGTTTCCCATGTCTCATCCTAGAGTAAATAGTTGATTTATGTGTTCATTGAAATAAATGGGCAAAGGAATTATTAATGATTAGTGAGTTATTGTGGAGTATCGCCCAAGGGAAGAGAGAACAGGATCAGAGAGCTCTAGTCCCTCCGTTCTACAAGAGCTTCTGATGAAAAGCTCTTGGCATTGTTGACTCTTTATAGCCTTTTTTTTGGGCTATTCATGCATTTTATTACTAAAAGAAATTGGAAATAGCACAATTTGCAATAAATGGAATTTTAGCGCAGTAGAGCCTTGAGCACTGAATTCTGGAGTTAATTTTATTGGCATGAGTCACATTTCTCACTAGAACCCACTTCTAAGAAGCACTGTGCCTGCAGATCAAATCTTACCTTGGACTTATTTGACTTGGTGTTGTTTCATTGCTTATTACTAACTCTCAATTACAAACACCACAACAGTAAAATCTGGCTTCCATAAATGCCTGCTAGAGAAATGAAACTGGAATAGTGTTTCTAATTTGGGGTACATGCTTCTTTGAACATTTATGGAATTTTAAATGGTTTGGCGGATATTGGAATAAAGAGAAGTCAGCACTGTGAGGAAGTGTGGAAGAAACTCTTTTGTTCGAGTTTGCAAAGCTGAGATATCTGATGGATAGGAATAGACTCACTGACTTATCATCTGACTTTGGTCAGATGCTTTCCTGACGGAAAACACATAACATAAGCTGATACACACCCTAGGAATTTCAACTAGAAATATGCCATCAAGTTCTCATATGTTTCTATGAGTGTGTGATGTTAAAAACAATTAAGTTTATGAGTTGATATAAACCATTCAATTTCAAGTAGGCACAATTCATCAAGTTCTCATATGTTTTCATAAATGTACTGTGAAAAAGATCAAATTTATGAATTAATGTGATTCATCCAATTGATATATTAAAAGCAAGAAGGAGTTTTTATTAATTCCTACAGATGGCCTCCTACTAATGAATTTTGTATAAAAACCAAAGAGGAAGATACACTGACTGCCTTAACCATCTTCAGGAAAACAAATTGAATTAAAGAATTATTGAATGAATGAATACATGAATGGCATAGGAATTAGATCATTGGTACTTGGAGTGCAAGGAGCTGGACATAATAATTCTTTTAGCATGAAGGGACATTTGGAAAAACTTGCACCATAATGCCCTGATAGATAGCTCAGCATTTCCATTTGTAGATG
Source organism: Felis catus (assembly GCF_018350175.1). Taxonomy (NCBI): domain Eukaryota; kingdom Metazoa; phylum Chordata; class Mammalia; order Carnivora; family Felidae; genus Felis; species Felis catus. The sequence goes on from NC_058372.1 coordinate 18,601,413, forward strand.
CTCAAATTCAAGTTGAAAAATAATTTTTTAAGAGAATAATTGTCTGGTGTTGACGGTTGCCAGTTGCTGCCCACTTGTCTCTTCCTTTTACCAGGAAATCCAGGGCATTTAACACAGTGCCTGATACACACACACACACACACACACACACACAGAGAACAAATGGATAAATAAATAAGCATAAATAAGTAAATATATACCCATGCTGGCAGTCTTGTTTTCTACTTAAATTGCATGCTCTGGACGATGGCACAATGTCTCTCTTAGAGATGCCACATTCAAGTGTCCTAGGAGGCTTCTCCCAAACTCCTCCCTTCTTCTAAAATGAGCCCTCCCATGCTGTCTTGTTCCCGCTGATCTCAGTTGCATTTTTCTTGTCTCGGGGAATTGTCTTCAATTTTTCAAAGGCACGCAGCATTTCTCAGAGGCCCTGTGTGCTGTGAAGGGCTATAATAGTGACCTCCTATAAAAAATGGTAAGTCTTTTCGCAGATTATGCTCATTTGATTAGGAAAATGTTGGACCATGACTGCTCCAACATAATTTACTAGTTTTATCATTCTTGTTCACAGGTAAAACATTTGTGGGGCTTTCCTGTCCTGTGTGTTTTGTTCTGCGTCTGGCCGGGAAAGAGTAGGCACACATTTTGGACCTCTTCCTTTGCCAAGTGACCGCGATTACAATTATGCTTAAAAGAAATTGAGGCAACGGTGATTCTAATTTTCTGAGTTAAGCCGGCAAATTAACTCAGTTGATCTCGACTTTAGTGCCCATGAAACACTTAAACCTGAGTTAAGAAAGCAAATTAACTCAGTTGATCTTAAGCGAGTGCCCATGAGGCATCCTGGCCCATTATGCAAATCAAACACGCAGAGAAAAGCCAGGGACTTGCGTCAACCCCAACAGATTGCAGGAGTGTCCACAAAAGGAAATCGAAAGTGACGGAGAACGTAAAGGAAAATGTTTTTCTTCTCTCAACATGCTATTAATTAAATTATTATACAAAGTAATGCCTTTTGAGGCCCCCATTTGTTTCTGTTTTCCCTTCAAACAAACGCTGGCTTTATTGTCTTAAAAGGTGTCTGGAAAGTGTTTTCTTTGGAATCTGATTTTTATCTCTACAATAATTATAGAAGAAACACACTGTCCTGTTAGGGACATATAGATCTTGTGACTAAAAACTATTTGGGGATCAGGAGCGATAGGTTGTATTTAATCGGTTCCGGCATTGCAATTGGAAGAGTGGTTTGAGGTGATTTCTCTCCGGAGTTCCTCCTTTTCTATCTGTAAGACGAAATGACACCATTTCACATAAATGAACTTAACTCAGATAGATGTAGCCAAAAGCAACTAATGCAATCCTAGGCACACACAGTGGACATTCTTTAAATACTGGTGGCTTAATGAGGAGCAAAAGTACTTCACATGCCAAGCGCTTTGGCTTCCTGGAGCAGCACATACCAACAGAAATATAATGCAAGCCATGGCTGTAACTTCGAATTCCCTCCGAGCCACGTTAAAAAAGTGGAAAGAAAATTGGACTGGATTATAATGATATATTTTATTTAACCTAATATATCCAAAATATGTTCATGTCAACATGTAATCAACGTAAAATTTTTAGTGAGATGCCTAACAGTTTTTCTTTTATCAAAGTCTTTGGAGTTTTGTATTTGTTTCACACTCCCAACACATCTCAGTTCAGACTAGCCATGTGTCAAGTGCCGATAGCCACATGGGGCTAGTGGCTACCGTATTGAGAAGCACGATCCTAGAAAGCAGGTGGGTATTGCTATAGATATAGAAATGGTCATCACTCATGACTTCAAGTACATGCGGGGACTCGGCCACCAAATTGGTGAGTTTTTACCAATAGTTCTCGACAGAGGCTACTTTCCAAGAGGACACTTGGCAATGTCTGGGATATTTTTGGTTGTCATCACTGGGGAAGGGGGTTACTACTGTCATCTAGAGGTCAAGGATGTAGCAAAACACCCTATAATGCACAGGTTGCTCCCCTAACAAAGAATTATTTAGCTTTCTTTTCCTTTTTTTTTAATTAAAAAATGTTTATTTATTTTTGAGAGAGAGAGAGAGAGAGAGAGAGAGAGAGAGAGAGAGTAAGCAGGGGAGGGGCAGAGAGAGAGAGAGGGAGACACAAAAACCGAAGGGTTCCAGGCTCCTAGCTGTCATCCCAGAGTCCAACGTGGGGCTCGAACTCATGAGCTGTGAGATCATGACCTGAGCAGAAGTTGGGCACTTAACCGATTGAGCCACCCAGGTGCCCCTGAATTATTCAGCTTTCAATATCAGTAGTGCCAATGTTGAGAAACTAGTTTATACAGAATTGAGTGTTAGATAGTAAATTCTGTGACACAGGGTTTCTATGGAGCTGTGTTTTATCTTCTTTAGTGGAAATTTCTTGAAAGACAATGAGTATCTACACTCTGTGATGGTTTCCCTGCAGTCCTCTGAAGACCAGAGACTAGAAAAGATCTCTTGAGTTCTTTTCTGCCTCGTAAATATTTTAGATGCTTTGATAAATATTATACTTCTTTTAAAAATGAGAAACAGGTTATCTAGTTACCCACTGAGCCCAAGTGACACATGTAAAACCAAAAGACGGAGAATGTGTCAGTGAAATCCTTAAGAAGCTTTGACTCACAGTACAAAGTACTGTATTTGGAGAACCAAGTAGTTGAACCAAGTAGTCTTTTGGTCAGGTTTGTGGATCCTGTGGGTAGCTGGCTTTAAGACTCTAAAAGGAGTTCAGAGGAAGCTACCAAGTTCATAGTTGTGATTTTTTAGGCTAATGGAATGTCTGTAAGGTTTAGCCATATATATTTCTCTTTCTTTCATAACTTCCACCTTCGTAATTCAAGGAGTCTTTGTAAGGGATTTTGTGAGGAGCAAAGGCCTTTATTGACTGGTGGACTCAGAATGAGTCCCAGCTAAAAGCAAGTTGCCTGAGCTCTGCAGTAGGAGTTTTTGGGGGGCTACCTTTGAGCATGCTTCATGTGACTTAATAATGTTATCTCTAGTTCACGTGATATTAATCTCTATACTAATCAATTAAAGTCAGAAAATAATGATCATTTATGCTAAGAACACATAAGAGGAAGTGTCATTGTAAGCAGATTAGTAAAAATAAAATCAGGAAAAAGAAATAAGCCTCCTTGTGTTAAAGATTGTGCTTTAGTTTTCTATTCTTGTGTAACAAATTACCACAGGTAGAGTGCAGTAAGGCAACTCACACTTAATATCTCATGGTTTCTGTGGGTCAGGAGTCTGGGCATGGGTACCTGGATTCTCTACTCAACATCCCAAAAAATGCACTCAAGGTGTTCACTGGGGCTGCGATCTCATCAGAGGCTCAATATCCTCTTCCAAGTTCACTGGTCGTGGGCAGACCAGTGATTCCTTGTGGTTGTTACATTGAGGCAGTCGGCTCCTGGAGGTCACTGGCTGTTCCCTGCCACAGGGCCCTCTCTACAACATGGAAGTTTGCTTCATCAAGGCCAATGGGAGAATATCTTCTGCTGCTCAGCTCTTTCTGATTTCTCCTGTAACACCTCTAGACTGTCTTTTAAAGCCGACATGATTATGTTCGTCCAACCCAGGATAATCTCCTTTTGGATTTTCATTAACTCAGCTGGTTAGGGACTGTAATTACCTGCAGATCCCTTATCCCTTGCCATATAACTTAACCTATCTGTAAAAGTGAGGACTCATTAGGGTCACAGGTCTCTCACACAAGGGAGTGGGGAATTTTTGGTGCCATTTTTGGATTCTGCTTACCAAAGATAGAATAATTTAGTTTCTGTGTGTGTTAGGTGTTTTAAACTTCCAAATGCCATTGGAGTTTATAATAGAAACAAATATTTTAATATTGAATATTCTCTATTTTTTCCTTTTCCTAGGGTTACTTGTCCAAAATTCTTTCTTCAAATTTCTAATATAGTCAGATTCCTAACTGAGCTCAATCATCTCTACCCATCTTTTTGGGGGATTTCAATCTGTTTACATTTAAGTTTATTATCCTTCATTTAAATTTAAATTTATTTTAAATTTATGTAAATTTTTTCATTTAAATTTTTTTTATTGTTATCTTTTACTAAATGTTTTACTTATGTCATTTTTATAGTGGATATTAAATTCTTCATTTCCTCTTAGGTCAAAAATTAATTTTATTTTTAAAAACATTTAAAAATGTTTATGTATTTTAATACACCTGTTGTATTTATATATATATATATATATATATTTGCAATAAATATTAGCAAGTAAGTGAACTTGAAATTCCACACAAAATCACACATCTATATCCACATGTGAAATCTAGTATCTGGATTGAAAGATCTCCTTCTCTATAAAGCCTCTCTGAAGCACTCTCCAGAGTTGGTAAATTTCACTTTGGTTCCACTACTGGGTTCCTTATTTTGAAACCATGATTTTAGCAATAATGTGTTTGCTTAAAAACTCTGAAGACGGAGACAAATTATTATTCACTCCTGTATCTTTAACAGAGTGCCTAACCTATAATAGGCATTATCTCATTAATTGAAAGCACAGGTAGAATCAAGATGTTATACCACAGGGTATCAATGTAGGTTTATCAATGGGAACAAATGCCCCCATTCTGGTGGGGGGTGCTGATAATGAGGGAGGCGGTATATGTGTGGGGGCAGGGAGTCTATGGGAACTTTCTATACTCTCCTCTTAACTTTTGCTGTGAACCTAATACTGCACTAAAGAAGCCTTTAAAAATAATAATAAAGTAAAAATGATAAAGTAATAAATAAATTAATACAATAGCAAGAAATTTCAAATAAGTGCTATGAACCAAAGAAAAGAGAAGAGGGCACTTCAGTTTGGGTAACCAAAACCAACCTTGATAAGAGGTGAACTTGAGTTGAGGTCTGGATAAAGAGGGGTCAAGCATGGGAAGGTCTGAGAGAAGAGTGGAAGCATCAAGAAGTTCAAGGCTTTGAGTGGGAAGAGAGCTTACCGTGGCCAAGACAAGAACAAAACTGGGAAAAGGGCAAAGGAAAAGAATCATGGGATGGAATGAAAAACGAGTAGGGCAAAATGCATGTGACACGAGGTGATTTATGGAATGCTCTGGTCCTCTGTTGCATGTAGCACACAGTTTTTGTCAATTTATGTTAATCTCTGATTGACATAAGCATTTAAAGTTATACCATTAAGGGCGCCTGGATGGCTCAGTTGGTAAAGCGTCTGACTTTGGCTCAGGTCATGATCTCACAGTTTGCGGGTTCAAGCCTCGCGCGGGGCTCTGTGCCAACAGCTCAGAGCCTGGAGCCTGCTTCGGATTCTGTGTCTCCCTCTCTCTCTGGCCCTCCCCCACTCACTTGCTCTCTCTTTCTCTCTCTCTCAAAAATAAATAAACGTTAAAAAATTAAAGTTATATCATTAACTTTCCTTTTGTTAATGTCTTAAACATCTCTTATTTGTCTTAAAGAATTTTCAAGTATCCTCAGATGTCCATTCATCTTTGCTGCTGCGGGTTTGCTATTGTTTTCCATTGTTTCGCATTGGGCTTAGAAGGAAAGAGTTGCCCCTGTGCTTACAGAGATGTCCTTCCTCAGTCACTGTTCTTGGGGCCTTAGCTTCAGTTCTCTTGGCTTTCTTTTCATAGCTCTCAGCGAATAAATTCCACGTTACTTTTATGTTTGAATTCTTAAGGCTTTCCCTCTTATTCGCGACTGATAAGATTTTTATCCTTTAGGTTAAAAAATTGGCAAAAAGGTGATGCCTTCTTTTTGGAATTGTTCTTGGGTGGATTTCTGGACCATCTCTTACAGTATTGCAACTGTCTTTCAATTTGGAAAAATAGGTTTTAATTTTATTTCAGGTCCCTTCCATTTCATGTAATGTGTCTATTAGGAATCACGTTAATCAAGTAAATCATTGTGGGTTATTTAGAATCATTTTCTCAGTTTCCCTTGCATGATTACTACCACTTTTGCAAATACTTGTGATGTAGGGATGTGGTGCTTTGACTGTCTTTAGCATAACTAACAGGTTACTCCGTTGTGTTATTTTTTCCCCATCATAGCTCTGAATTAAGTTTATGATAACGTCTAAAAATTATTGTATTTACAGTGTTTCTTGCTCTATGTGAAGGGCTCAATCAGCATTATCTCACTTAATTCATACGGTAATGGTCCTTTTGCCGTGTTGTGTTTTTTCCACTTAACAGGGGAAATGGAAACAGAACAGAGGTCAAGGACTTGGCCAAGATCACAGAGCTAGAAAGTTATAAAACAAGTATCTCTCTACTGCTTCATGATGTGTGGATGTGTCCACGTGTGTGTGTATGTGTATTTAAAATACAGTATGTTCCTTACTTTGGCTATCATTACTACAATTTAAAAAATAGAGTGATTTATTTGTATTTGTTCAGACTCTTGGTATTTGTACTTCTATCTTTATTTAGTCTACTTGCATCTGGGCCACTTGCTTTTTAAATTTTTATTTATTTATTTATTGGTTTATTTAGAAAAAAATTGCTTTGTTAACATACAGTGCAATATTGCTTTTAGGAGTAGAATTCAGTGATTCATCGTTTACATACAACACCCAGTGCTCATCGCAACAAGTGCCCTCCTTAATGCCCATCACCCCTCTAGCCCATGTCCCGCCCACCTCCCTCCGCCAACCCTCTGTTTGTTCTTTATCATTTAGAGTCTCTTGTGGTTTGCTTCTTTCTTTTCTTCCCCCCACCACGTTTCCCCTTTTGCCATCTGTTTTGTTTCTTAAATTCCATATATGAGTAAAATCATATGGTATTTGTCTTTCTATGATTGACTTATTTTATTTACCATAATACATTCTGGCTTCACCCATGTCATTGCAAATGGCAAAATTTTGTTCTTTTTGATGAATGAGTAATATTCATATACACACACAGACACACAGGCAATATCTTCTTTACCCATCTATCAGTTGATGGACATTTGGGCTATCTCCATGGTTGGGCTATTGTTGATAATGCTGCTAGAAACGTTGAGGTGCATGTGCCCTTTCGAATAAGCATTTTTGTATCCTTTGGGTGAATACCTAATAGTGATATTGATAGATTGTAGGGTCTATTTTTAGTTTTTTGGAGGAACCTCCATACTGTTCTCCAGAATGGCTGTACCCGTTGGCATCCCCACCAGCAGTGCAAGAGGGTTCCCCTTCCTCCACGTCCTCGCCAACACCTGTTGTTACTTGTGTGGTTAATTTTAGACATTCTGACAGGTGTGAGGTGGTATCTCATTATGGTTTTGATTTGTGTTTCCCTGATGATGACTGATGTTGAGCAATTTTTCATGTGTGTTGGCCATCTGGATGTCTTCTTTGGCAAAGTGCCTATTCATGTCTTCTGCTCATTTCTTAACCGGGTTGTTTTCTGGGTGTTGAATTTGATAAGTCCTTTACAGATTTTGGATACTAACCTTTTATCAGATATGCCATTTGCAAACATCTTCTCCCATTCTGTAGGCTGCCTTTTAGTTTTGTTCAGTGTTTCTTTCACTGTGCAGAAGCTTTTTATCTTGATGAAGTCCCAATAGTTTGTGTTTGCTTTTGTTTCCCTTGCCTTTGGCGACGTGTCTAGTAAGAAGTTGCTGCAGCCGAGGTCAAAGAGGTTGCTGCGTGTGTTCTCCTCTAGGATTTTGGTGGTTTCTGATCTCACATTTAGGTCATTCATCCATTTTGAATTTATATTTGTGTATGGCATAAGAAAGTGGTCCAATTTCATTCTTCTGGTTCCCATCCAGTTTTCCCAACACCATTTGTTGAAGAGACTGTCTTTTTCCCATGGGATATTCTTTCCTGCTTTGTCAAAGATGAGTTGCCCATATAGTTGTGGGTTCGTTTCTGGGTTTTCTATTCTGTTCGATTGATCTATGTGTTTTTGTGCCAGTTTCATGCGGTCTTAATGGCTATACCTCTGTAATATAGCTTGAAATCAGGATTCATGATGCCTCCAGTTTTGTTTTTCTTTTTCAGGATTGCTTTGGCTATTCAGGGTCTTTTGTGGTTCCATACACATTTTAGGATTTGTTTGTTCTAGTTCTGTGAAAAATTCTGGTGGTATGTTGATGAGGATTGCATTAAATGTGCAGATTGCATTGGGTGATACAGACACTTTAGCAGTGTTTGTTTTTCCAATCCATGAGCAAGCGTTTTAAATTTAGTTTTTCATTAACTTTATCTTGGTTCTTATTTGCTTGTGTATTATGTTTCTTTTCCCCTCATTTTGACCTGTCTTTTTTCTCTTGCTTCATTTTGCTTCCTAAATGCTAACTCCCATTCCGAATTATAACATTATTTGCATCAAGGCATTCACTGGTCTTGGAGTGAAAAATAAAAATGGCAAAATGTCTTTGAATATATATTACAACAATAATTACAACAACAATGACAACGATAATATATATTGTTTTGAATATATATGGCCAGGTGTAGTATAACTCAGCTTCTGAAGAAAGAGCCTAAGATTGTATCAGAATCAGGCCGCTCACCCTAAATCCGTGTGATGTCTAATTTGTGACATAATAATATATAACTTACCATTCTTAGAGAGAAGCGAAGGGACGCACAAAATGCGATTGTGAACCACAGAATTATAGTCAAATATTTTCTGAGCTCCAAGATGCAATTCATCTAACCTATACATTCAAGTCCTACAGATGGGTTTTTCTCCAGGAAAAGGAAAGATGCTCAAAGTGATCAAATACCAGAGAGAGACATACATGTGATCTCTTGGTTATTAATTAGTCTTTTTTGTGTGACTCAGATAATATTCTATGCATGTATTCTTTGACTTTGCTTAAAGATGTGATACTTCACCTAACGTACACCTAACCAAGTTAATACCACTTTGTATCGGTTTGGGGTTTTCCTTTCGTAAAACATAAAAACACAGAATTTGCCTCACTTATGCATTTCCAAGAATTTTACACTTTTGTAGCATTTGGTATTTGCTGAAGCATCAATACAAACACCAACACAAATAGTTGATAATGTACAGATGGTATCGCGTATTTAAATACGGTTAGCTATTTTTTTTTGAGCCAAAGAATGCCAGCAAGATGATAGCCTCGAATAAAGAAAGGATGACGGAATGGAATAATTGTAATGCAGCAACTCTGCTTTGTAACAAGGTTGTGTGGTGAGTAAGTGTGCCTGTGTGCGTGTGTGTATGCATGTGTTATTTTAAATTCTGTCCCGAAAGGCAAGATATACTAGTTAGACTGGTTCCTAAGTACTATCATGTCATGGATTTGCTGTTTATGCAACATATAACTTTACCAAAATTGTCTTTAGTAGTCACTACACTACTAAGGTCGTCAGCTGGGGGTTGAATTTTATCTTCCGTTGCAGGTTCTGCTAGGTAGATAAAACTTGGTGTTTTCCTACAATGTGTTTCTTCCCCCCTATTTTATTCATCTATAATTGAAGTCCCATAAACTACACCTAATTGAAGTTTTCAGTACCAGCACTTTTGACACAGGCACACACCCTTGAAGTCATCGTCACGATTAGGGTAGCACAAGTTTCCTCTCCATTTTGCTGTTCCCACCAACCTCAGGAAACGCTGACTCGCTTCCCAGCACTACAGAGTAGTCTGCGTGTTCTAGAATTTCAAACGAATGGAATCATACAGCACGTAATCTTTCTTGACTGTCCCTTTTCACTTAATGTAATGATTTTGAGATGTATCCACGGTATCGAGTATATCGACAGTTTCCTCCTTTTTGTCGTTGGGCGTTACCCTCTATGGAGAGGTTGTAATTTGGGGCTGTTTCCAGTTTCTGGTGTTTGGAAATAAAGCTGCTATACCCAGAAACGTAAAAGTCTTTGGACACGAAGACTTTTTGTTTGTTTGTCTGCTTGTTGTTTGTTTCTCATGGGTCGGTGGCTAGGATTGGAATGGCTCTGTCACATGGTAGACTTGCCCAAGCTTGACATTTTAGGAAATGACCATGTCGTTTTCCAAAGTGCTTGTCCCATTCTCCTATTAGCACTATCTGACAGTTGCAGTTCCTCTACGTCCTTGCCAACACTTTGGATGGTCAATTTTCAAAATTTCAGGCAATCTAACGCATGTGTAGTGCTATTTCCTGGTGACCGTAGCACCGCATCTCATATGTTTTTCCACATTCTACCTACAAATATTTGAGGGACAAAGGTTTCCCTTAATATTCAACATCTTTCAAGTGTGTCACTGCTCCCAGCATGCTTTTGTGTCATCAGGACATGCTCTGTGGCGAATGACTTATCGGTGGTGGAACTCAAAGGGCAGGACGCCACGATCAGCTACATGAGAGACGTTATTGGTAATATTTATTGAGGCAATTCTTTCACACTCAGTGGGAGAACAATCTGCTTTTGAGTTTCTTCTATGACGGAAGGAAGTTTGGAACATTTCTCAGCACACTGAGTAATTAAGAAAAAATAGAACTTGGAGGCACAGAAAAAAAAAAGCCTACTTCCTTTAAGTCTGTGGTTCTCAGTGGGGAGAAAGGCTGATTTAGACGCCCAGGGAGGCAGTGCAGGGGACATAATCGGTCATCACCAATGGCATCTAGTGGGTATAGGCCAGGATGCTGCCATATATCCGAGCATGTGAGAGTTCCCCTCCTTCCCTCCCCCACATCAAGGAGCTATCTTAGCTCAAATTTTAACAGTGCTGCTGTTGAGAAACCCTACTCTAAGCATCCGATACTTAGATCCAAATCTGGCCCAGAAAGTATTCCTATCCCTCCACTGCCTCTAACACTTAAGTGACTAGACATGAGATGGCCTTATGATTTCTTTTGAACGAGATGGCGTTTGTTCCTGAGAAAATCTTTGTCACTATTTTCATCTATGACCCCGTGAGGATCCTACGTTTAATTGGTCAGCTATGCGGTGTGTGTAGAGGACTAGATCTGGGTTAAGGGACGGACTCCATTTATCCCTCCATCATTTCTGAGATACATTTGATGTAAAATGACCAGATGGTTTGCATCCAGGCTGCCTCTGTCACATACTGGCCTCATGTTGTTGGAAAGCCTCTCAAATTTGCCGAGTTTCAAAGAGGAATTTAAAATAAAAAAAAGAGGGGCGCCTGGGTGGCTCAGTCGGTTAAGCGTCCGACTTCAGCTCAGGTCATGATCGTGCGGTCCGTGAGTTCGAGCCCCGCGTCGGGCTCTGTGCTGACCGCTCAGAGCCTGGAGCCTGTTTCAGATTCTGTGTCTCCCTCTCTCTCTGACCCTCCCCCATTCATGCTCTGCCTCTCTCTGTCTCAAAAATAAAAATAAACGTTAAAAAAGTGACATAAAATAAAATAAAGAATATTTAAATAATTTAAATATTGACAAATAATTTCAAACTGTGCTTTAAAGTGGGAATAACCTCATGCGCTGTCGTGAGGACCAACTGAGATAAATCCTTCGTCATAGTGCTTTTATGATGTGATATTTGTGATTAGTACTCAACCATGTTCATGTGCAAACCCTGGGTGCCACTGGGCGTGAATCTTGCAAACTTTTCGGTTCTTCCCATGGTTCTGAAGGATCACAGTTTGATTTAATAAACGCCACTCGTGAGGGGCTTCTGATGTCGAAAATAAAAAGGGGTGGCATTCATTTGCTACATGTTAGAATAAAAACTTAGGGTTTTCATAACTTGGGATTGTTTTGTTTATGTATTTCCAAGCTCATTAACGCAAGTCTGTGATGAAGTAACCCTTAGAAAAAAAAGCAAACAAACCTACAAACAATTGTAACACTTGCTCGCTCTGTGGACACTTCTAATTAATTTATTTTGTTGTGGAAAATGTTACTGCACTTGGGAGAAGTCAGTGCACCCCTGGGGAACTTCATAAACGTTCTGATTCCAGACTTGGCAGCTGGCGACGTTTCTTTTGTTGCCGTTTTTCTCCTAACCGGTCATTACCTGTCCTCGCCCTCCAGTCAGCTAGTCCGAGGACTGGGATACCTCAAAGTAGTTGATTTAACTGGCAACTCAAAAATAATATTTGTGAAAATACTCATCACCCAGGGTCAAAAGAGCTAGAGAAGTTCAGGGAGAAAACCAGCAGGATTTGGTACCGTGAGTGCATTGTGAGCGTTTTGATGTCGATACGCTACGCGTCACCAACAAACATTTAAATGTTAATTTTTTAAGGTGCTATTTTCTGGGGACAGGGAAAAAAAATTCCCTGCTACCTCCTAGGGTAGTGTAGTGGGGAGTGACACCCCCCATGGCGGTGGAATATTCCCCGATGCAGGGGTGTGGTATGGATTCAGAGATTGGAGATTTGAGAGGTTGGAAAGATCATTCTAATGCCATTAGGTCCCCACTGCCTCCTCAACTTACCTGAGCCTTTTCAGAGTAAGGTCACCCCCCTTAGTGGTCCCCAACTGTTTAGACTGCAGCTGTGAAGACTTGGCCCAGAAGGAAGTGAAAATTCTCCCAAATAAGCACAGAGGGCAGTGTGCTGAACATTCCCAAAGGTTTCTTTCTTCTGCCTTATACCCTCCTTTCTGGTTGCCTCTGATTATTTTGTTGTTCGTTTCTTCATCAGGACACCACGGAGCTTTAAGAAGGGAGAGACTTTCCTTTAGTATAGTTTGCCGAAATTACCGCACTGGATAAGAAACATGCGGCACGTTTATTGTCGTTGAATTGGTATTTCTTTTATTTCAATTCAGTAAACAATTCACTTGTGAGCCTCACTGTGGGAAGGCGAGGAACTGGTTCTCATTAGTCTTTCACACGTAGCTCGGTTTCAGTGTTGTAGGTAAGAGGTCTCAATCCCATAGGTAAACTCCGTGTGTGTGTGCGCAATGTGCTTGTGCGTGTGAGTGTGTAAAAATGAGGCGGGCACTCAGAGGCGGCCCTGCGAATGGAAAGAGTTCTGGATTTGGAGCCAGAAAATCGAGGTATACGCCAGGACTTGGTCTTACGGTTGAACTGTGCAGCCTTGAAAGTGTCCGTGGACTTTCATTTCTTTGTCCAAGAAGTGGAAATGCATTGAACTCGCATTTACTGATTGTTTTCTGTGTATCGAGCGTGCAATGAGGTAACAGCAACGATGTTTTGCCACTGGCATCACTGAATGGTTAAAATGATAAAGGGGACGTGGTATGTTCGTGAGACTTGCAATCTCTAGGAAGTTCTCTAACGGACTTAATTATATGACAAGTTTGACTAGCGAGGCAATTATGTGCCACCTAATTGAAAGGCACAACCGCAAACAAAGATACACTCGAGGTGCGGTGGGAATGTGAAAGGAGCTAACGAGGTAAGATTTTTCTGGATGAGTAGAAGCTGATCTAGATGTTGACGGATGGCTAGACCACACATAAGCAGGAAGCTGGGTAGAGAGAAGAACACGTGTCCCTCTGATTCTCTTTGGCAAGTCGGAGTCATATTCTCTGGAAACCGAATCGTTTATTGATTCACCAGGGACTGCTTTGTGCTGCAACGCAAGTGCTGATTGCATTATGGTTGAAGTTTTCATTTTATTCCCTAGGTTGGCTGCTCGTGATTTCCTCAGTGATATCCTGGTCTGTGGGGTCAACGCTTCACTTGGTCATAAAGGGGAGGCTTGTGTCCCCTGGACACTTTCTGCCTTCGCTGTCAGCCCTTGACTGTTTCTGAGCCCCTTCCCTAGGCCCGTATTCATCCGAGCCACTTGTCTCCAGCAAGTTTGAAGGTCGTGAGGTGGATCTCCACATTCTTGTGAACAACTGAGCAGTAAGTACAGACTCAAAGCTGCAGCAGCTGTTTTGTGTTTTTGCCTTGCAGTCTGGTGTCTTAACTGGAACCCTTTATGTCAGGACATTATCCACTTGAAAAAGTTACCATTGATGTCATGAATCAGAAACTCGATCGCTCTTTACAATATACAGACAGCCCTTTTGAGGTGCTTCTTCAGACAATAGGCTTTTTCCCCGGTGAAGAAAGTGGAACAGTAATCCTTTTACGCTTCTCATGAAATATTCACTCTTCGTATGACTGCGAAAAATATAATTGGCAAGTTTTGTCTCCACTGTATTCACAGCATGTAGTATTATTATATATCAAATGTGGTACTGAGGTATATCCTACAGGTTAGGTTTAAAATATGTGTGCTATGTGTATAAAATGGGTTATAAAACACACACACACACACACACACACACACACACAATCTAAGAGGACAGGGACGCTTGGGTGGCTCAGCCGGTTGAGCATCTGACTTTGGCTCGGGTCGTGATCTCACAGCCTGTGAGTTCAAGCCCCACATCAGGCTCTGTGCTGACAGCTCGGAGCCTGGAGCCTGCTTCCGATTCTGTGTCTCGCCCTTTCTCTGCTCCTCTCCCACTTGCTCTCTGTCTTTCTCTCAAAAGTAAGTAAACATTAAAAATTAAAAAAAAAAGAGGACAGAGAGGTCTCCGAAAAAGTCCGTGCCTGGTGGTTTTAAGTTTAATGACTCCATGACTCATTTCCTGACCATTGGGAAAAGCCATTGGGTTGTTTGAGTCAATGGCCTACCACTTTGTCCTACCTCAATTCTTTTCTTCCTCCTCCGCGTTGCCTGGCTATATGAAGTCCACATCTTTTTCTAATCCATATCAACATCTACAAGCACCTATCTGCATCTGCCCAGACCTCACCAATGGTCTGCTTCCTTGTCCTTTCTGCACTGGCCGGTTTTCAGGGATTCCTGAAGCAAAAGCAGATCCAGAAGAACCATGGATCATGCTCACACCGCACAAAGGGCATCCCGTCCCTCTGTGACACAGAGACAATAGAATTGTCATCAGCACAAGGTGATGAACGCTGTTTCCACTAATTGGGTGAGCGGAGGACAAATAAGGGGGCCACTTGGCCTCATTCCTCAGCAATCCAGGCTTCAGGAAGCTTCCTTTTGGACTGGGGTTGGCTGCTGAACTCGGGGGAAATAAACACGTATCTCTCTTAGTTTTTAGCTTTGGTGATATTGCTTCTTGAAGTGACGATAAAACTCAAACGTGAAAAATATGGTTGCTGCAATAAGAAATTTCATGAATACTTTAGCAGTAACTAAACAGAGCCAAAGAGACAATTAGTAACCATGAAGATAAACACGAAGAAATATTGGGATGAGCACTGGGCGTTGTATGTAAGCCAACTTGACAATAAATTATATTTGAAAAAAACATGAAGAAATGAACTTCGGTAGAGCAAGGAGATTGACAATATAAATTGAGGCTAAGAGACATGGAACATATCATGGGAAGATGTAGCATTTCAAATTGGAGTTCTGGAAAAAGATAATAAAGAGAATGAGGAGAGGAAATATGTAGACAGGTAGTGATTGATATATTTTTGATGTTGATTATACACTTGAATCATCAGAAACTAGAAGCACACATGATTCCAAGCAAGAAAGATAAAAAGAGAAACCTATACCCCTATGCACATTGTAGCACCAAAGACAGAGAAGATCTTCAAATGATTCAGGAGGAAAAGAGAGGACCAATAGTTAGACTGATAGCAACCATGGATGCCATGTTGAGATTTAGTTGTCAATCCTAAATTGTTCAGCATGTGAAACTGTATTTCAAACACCAAAATCAAGACATACTTTTAGATAAACAAAAACTGAGAGTTTACCATCATAAGGCTCTACCCAAACTTCTAACAACTATACTCCCATGCAAGAATAAAAATGACTCCAGAAGGCATGTTTGAGCTACAAGAAGAAAGATGCACAAAGAAATTAATAAACATATAGCTAAGCCTAATCACTGACAGCAAAAAAAAAATACTAACAATGTGTACTTTGTGGGGAAAAACAAGACAGAACTAAAATACTGAGTGACAATGGCTTCTAAGTCTGGGGGGATGGGTGACAAGAGTGAAAACATTCTATGGTTCCTGCCTTGTTTAGTTGGACAGTTAAGACAATGTGTTAAGACTTGTGACTTTGATATGGTATGCTAAAATTCCAAGGTCAGAATAGGTACGAATTCTGTTAGAGCAGTAGAGAAAATTTGAACTAAAAATTACTGTAAGATAGAGGGAAGAAAAAAGAAGGGACAAATAGAATGTACAGAAGAACAGAACATAAATGAATGAAAATATACCACACAGTAAATGTAAATGGACCAATTTCGTCAGCAACAAGATGGATTGTCAGACTGGATAAATATAAGACGTGGTTCTTGCTTTTTACAAGAAATACATCTAAACCATATGGAACTTGTACATGTTCACTGGGAGACAGCTGCAAAAATGTTCCTGGAAGCATTGTTTCTTCTAGAAACAAAGCAAAAAATAAAAAATAAAATAAAATAAAATAAAATAAAATAAAATAAATGAAATGAAACGAAACGAAATGAAAAACAAGAAAACTGCACACAACCCAGATACCCTTCAATAGGAAAATGTATAAATTCATTTCAAATACAAATGAATTAGTTGGCACAATGTAGGGAATGGAAAGAAACGACAACACAGATCAATGTGAACGAATCTTAAAAAACACGATGTTGGACACAAGGCATGTTTATAAACTTCAAACATACAAAACCAGAACATACTTAATGCCTGTGTAATAAAGCCTCCCGAAACTATGGAATTCATATCTGGAAAATCTAGTGCAGTGATTTCTCTGTGTGGGTGGTGATAGATGAGTTTTCACAGCCAGTTTTGTGGACCCGTGACCAGTGTTGCTGTGCTGGTACCCACGTTTAGAAGGCCTTATGCTTGATCTCACCGTCTTGAAATTCTTGATAAATTTGGACAAGAGACCTTGCATTTTCAATTTCCGTTGGGTTCCTCAAACCATGTAGCCAGTCCTAAGGGTAGCAATGTAAGGGGTTGCCCAGGAACACTTGAGTTGTACTGATCATGTTCTTTCTCAATCTGGGTGATGAGTACTCATCATTTGTTTTATATACTTTATGTATCGCGTTACACATATTTGCCCATATGAAACATTTCATTTTACAAATTAATTTTAAATGTTACCTCCAGAGCCAACGGGTTTATAATACTCTCATCTGGAATACCTAGGCAAAAGAGTCACATAATCACTGCCTAGGTGGAATTGATATCTTATTTATATGGCTGCGATGTGGAAATTGGTCTGAGTTGTTGAGTAATTATACTTAAGCATATGCTTTCGACTCTATAAAACCCGGGTGAGTAATATCAGTTTGAGGGAAAAGAAGAGCCCTCTGTATTTCTTTACACAGTTGGATAACCAGCTGCTCTTGTTTTCATATTGCAAGTGCATTTCCTTTGCAAACTTGTTAGCTCCTGCATTATTTGGAGGCTCTGCCTTTTAAAAGCAGGCAGCACTTAAAAACTACAGGGCAGAACCTATCTGATTCGATTGCTGTCACCAGCAGCTGGTGCACCCAGCGTCCTCTGAGGAAGTGAGCTGCCCTCTAGCCACTGTGGATATTGTCAGACCCAGCACATCTGCTGTCGTCGGTGGCTCACTGCGCTTGGTGCCACTGTAGGGGCCAACGTGCCATTCATGTGCAGTTTGGCAGCGTCGAAACTCACACATAGAGACAGCTGGTGAAATAGTTTGCTAAGTGGTGCGCCCCCCTTTCATCTAGCCACCTGGATGATTCTGAGAGGCACAATGTGACCATCACTCTTTAATGCATTGGCCAAACTTCTTGGGAGTTTTCAAAAGCAATACAACATGCTCAGTGTTTCAGTACAGCTCCCAAAGCACTCTTGCTTGTTTCAGCTTAATTGTATCTCTTAAGTGCCTCTTGACTCTGACCTTCAATCCCCTCTCACCGTCTATCATTATGCTTCTGCTCTCTCAAGTGCAACGAAGTGCAGGGACTCTGGTATTATGCATCCATTCCTTCAGTCACTCAATAACAGTTTATAGAATGTCTTCAACCTTAACTCTCACTCACAGATTTTCAAGTTTTGGTTTCCTTTGCCTCATCTTTCTTTCTTTCTTTCTTTTTTTTTTTTGTCCTTTCTTTTCTAGCGGCTCTGATTTATGGGTTGAAGGGCCTATGCTTCCTGGGTTTATTCTATTTTTTTGGGGGGGGGTAAGTTTATTTACTTATTCTGAGAGGGAGAAAGAGAGAGAGAGAGAGAGGCAGAAAGAGAGGGGGAGCGGGAATCCCAAGCAGGCTCCACCGTCAGCTCGGAGCCTGACACAGGGCTCCATCCCATGATCATGAGATCATGACCTGAGCTAAAATCAAGAGTCAGATGCTTAACCGACTGAGCTACGCAGGCATTTATTCTTTATGGCAATGTTTTTCAAGCTCCGAACCACTCCCTTCTTTACACCAATCCATCCGTGATCCTTTCTGTTTTGTGGTGGATTCTGGAAGCTGCTGTGCTCCTTAGAGGTTCCTTGATGAATTCTCAGATGGCAGAAATTAAAATGAAATACAAAAAAAAAAAAAAACAACAACCTTTGGAAACCATAATTTATATAAAAGCGAGCCTCACCTGTACCTGTTGCTCTCAAATACAGTGATCGACCTACAAGGTAACTTCAAAAGTAATGAATACTTTTAGCTGAAAATGTGAGCTGCATTGCCAAAATATTACCAAAATGTTACCTGGTTGCCCAGGTAACTAGAACCACTTTCTAGTTCTTACTCGTTGGTCAAATTTGGTGAGTCTAGATAATCTTAGTGGCAGAAGTGTTGCCACGAATTAAACCAACAATGAGTTGAGTGCTTATTTTGTGCAAGGCATTATGGGACATACAGGAGGTGCAAGATACAGTTGCCTCTTTTGAGGAACTTAAATCTCTTAGTAGAGATTTATGTATATAAAAGGATATTTATAACACGAGTGGCCGATGAATCATCCAGGTATTAAGTGCAGTAGGAAGGCAGAAAAAAAGAATGATGATTGGTGGCTGGGATCATCAGAGAAACATAGAGGCAAGGGCCATTTCTCCATAGTAAATTAGACTCTTTAAAGTCAGGTAGGCTTATTATTTCTGCAGATAGTTCACTCTGTACAGAGAAAACACTAGATTCCTCTATTCTTTACTTGTTCATTGCTTGAGACAGATTTATTTTGAATTATTGTTGGATGTCTTCCTCTTTTGTTTCTTTTAAATTGAGTGCACGTTTGCGGATTTAATTGCTTACTTGTTTCCTTGGAAGGTTAGGTCAATGAAATTTCTTCTAAGAATGGAGTCCTTATTTGGGGTTATGTGTTCTTTTTTACTGTTAATAATGAGTTTGAGTCATTGTAAACTAATTATACCTACGGGAGTTATTGAATGTCAGGACATTGGTGGTGACAGGACCCCACGTCTTAGAAACAGATGGGCCAGAGTTTGTATCCAACTTCTGCTCACCCTAGTATTTATTCAATTTATTTAGTCTCTTAGCCTCAGTTTCTTTATCTGATGAGTGAGGGCACATCTCATTGAATATTTATTTTCTAGGATCACAGAGGATGATACATACGATACTTCTGTTTGATTCGCACAGGGTGTCCTATATACAATAGCAACTATCGTTATTATTTTCCTTTTCTAGTTATCCCAATTCATTTCATATATGCGAGGGGGCTTCTGCTGAACACACAAAAGAAGTCTGTAATTTTAGGAAATATTTTGAGTTCGCTGGATTAAACTAAAGCCTTTTTAAAGTTAATGCTTTCAACAATTGTACTGGCTAGAGAATGCCTTTTTTTTTTCATGTTGTTTAGATCTTAAGGGTACTTCGTGGGTGGTCTGCCAATTGAGTTTCTTCTTGATTTTTTTTTTCTTTTTAAGCAGAGTATCTATAATGCCTAAAATGGGTATTTTGCCAATTTTCACATGCCTTGTTTTCTCTTCTCAAATCAACATGTCTCTGTATTTATACAATTCAGAGTTCAAACAACATTCATTACACTGCTGTCACTGTACATAAAGACAATCCAAACTTGTTATGCCCGAATAGAAAACACGATCCAACTAAGTGAGCAGATGTGTTATAGGAGCAAAGCCTCACCATGTTGTTCCTATTTATTCTCTGCCTGGTTTGGAGGGCGTGCCTGGTGCCGTGAGGTGGTGGTTAAAGGGTCTTGCCAATTGAGCTCATTTAATGAAATGTTTTATGCACATTTTGTTTCTCTGTTCTGTTGCACTGCCCTTGGGTGACAGAATGGTTTTTAGGAAGTTTGGCGAAACTTGTCCAGCCTTTGAAAGGACTTTAGAAAATGTTTTATAGTTACACAAACGAATTGTGTTTATTTCAGAAAACAAGACATGCTTTCCTAATTTTGCAGCTAAGACCGTGAGCTTTCAAAATGCAGGATGTTCCTGCGTGATCCCCTCCAGGTTTCAAAATTTACACCACGTTTTCCTCATGGTATTATACTTATCTTCCGTGTCTTTTTTTACACCGTTCCCTTATCACAGAATGAGAAAATACAAGCACTTGTCTGTGGAAAGGAGTCCCAGAATCCCTTGTCAGACAGAAGTCTTCATGAAAATGAAATTCAAATAATATGAGCCTTCTCCTTAGGCTCTTTCTGTGGTTAGTATTACTTCTCGGGATCAGGGGAAGGCAGGGGAGACTGTCCATCAGCACTAAGCCTAAGGAGTTCATGCTGCGGTCCTGCCCCAGTTCTCAAGTGTTGCTTGCTGATATTTCCAGGATGTGCGCTAGGATTTTGAAGGAAGACGCCAGTTGTTCCGGTGTTTGTTAATACTTCATAATAAAATTGAAAAGAATACCTGGTAATGATTGGCATTTGAGAAAGGAATGATTTCCAAATTCTGCATCCCTCCAGCCAGGTTCTGTTTGGAAAAACAGTCCCTTCCCCTCTGATTATTTGTTACAATATTGTTAGGAATTACTGTCCTGAGTCCCTCTCTTTTTCCATCTTTCTGATTTTCCATTGGCCTGGGGTATGTTTCTGAACTCCTGACCAAAGACTGTTTACACTCATCAATATTTATTTGATGGGCACTACCCCCATGACAGGGGCTCCGGGAAGTGCAAAGAGCTTACACACGGAGTGAACAGCCTGCATTCACCCTCTGATTCTCTATTCACTCCCTGTGGCGATAGAGAAGGATGTCAGCCTCTTCTGATTTGTGATTCTTTACCTGAGCACATGGGGATACCTGCCATTTAGCGCCTTCCTCCAAGGCCTGTGTTTTAGGACAACAGCAAAGTTATCAGCTGCCTCCTCCCTATGTGCTGGGTCTTGCTTAACTTAAAAACAAACAAAAAAAAAATATGACAATGAACGTTCTAAGATGCAATGAGACAGACAACAGTCAAAGGATTGGGGGTGTTTGTTTCAAAGTGCCTGTGAAATACAGTATTACTCACTCTGCCCTCAGTGCTTTGGCAAAATGTGATTCTTCCTGTCTTGGGCAGGGAAAGACACCTACAAGGGCCCACTGGGTGGCCATGGTGGCCCCCGGGGAGTTTGTCTGCAGCACACAGGCATGCTCTATGGTGAAGTCCAGGATTTAGAAGATTTGCTCTTCCTGGCAATGAAGCCCAGAGTGCGAACCCTTGGTGACATCTAACTAACTTCAGGATCAGAGCTGACATCCAAACACAGCTAGCTCTCCTGATGCAGAAAACTGCAGGGCAAAGGTTGGTTTTTCCTTTTAACTTAATTCCTTAATTGACCCATGACAAAGTAGGCAAGTAAAATTTCACAATTTCTGGACAAGGAAGCTAAAGCCAGAGATACTGCAGGGATGCACGTTTTTCTCGAACCTTGCCGCAAGTGATTAGTTTGGTCATGGGACATGCGTATCTTGCTTCGCTTTGCTTAAGGGTTCTCCTTTGTACTAGCCCTGCATGTTTTGCATGAGGATATAAAAGGGTGTGGTTAGTGTTAAGTGAGATTAACAACATTTAGCATGGTGCCTGGTCCTAAGTAGACTTAATAAATGTAAATAAAGACCCCTAGCCTCACTACCTCTTCCCACCACAACAGAGCTGCTGTTTAAATACCACTAGTAGTGGGTTCTCAAGCTTTCTATCTGCTGTTTTTCCCTGTTGTCTTTATGGAATCCTTCTTTTTCACTTTGCTACTTCCCATATGGCTGACTATGCCACCGCGGCCACCGAATAAATATTCCGTGTATAACACCTGCTCCAAACCACCTTGTCTGGGCTGTGGTGGAGAGGGGAGCTTTAAACCCATTGAGTGTTCTTTATTTTTATTCTGTTTTTTAAACCCATTTGGTTTTAGACAAGGAACAAAAATTAGTTTAAGAATGACGTGTACTACTCTCCCCTGTTTCTAACACTCTGTTACCGTTTAATTCCTTCTCTTTACCTCCCTCCCTGACGGTGCCTGGTTAAAGGCTTCCTGTTTAATCATGTCGTGTTTATTTCTACGTGAGCTTATATGAATTATGTAGGTCACCAGTGTCGTCACTCTGCAGGATGAAGAGATATTTGGGGAGCACCTGGGTGGCTCAGTCGGTTAGGCGTCCGACTTCGGCTCAGGTCACGATCTCGTGGTCTGCGAGTTCGAGCCCCGCATTGGGCTCTGGGCTGATGGCTCAGAGCCTGGAGCTTGCTTCCAACTCTGTGTCTCCCTCTCTCTCTACCCCTCCCCCGTTCATGCTGTGTCTCTCTCTGTCTCAAAAAAAAATAAACATTAAAAAAAAATTAAAAAAAAAAAGAGATATTTGGTTTGGGAAAGGATCCCCAAGACAACCTCATTCCTGGGTCTCCCCACCACCCACCCCCAAGCAAATGCCGGTTTGTAATGAGACTTTCTTTGGACACCAGCGTTTCCCCTTAAAAGTGATTAAAGGCTACAGGCCTTCACCGCAGAGCTGGTTGATATAACATGATGTAGCAGAGCATTTTGAGTTTATACAATGTTATGTTTGAAATGAAAGGAGAAGATTGACTCTTAGTTCTTATTTGAGCTCTGGGTGTGTGTGCACGCGAGCGCGCGTGTGTGCACATGCCTGGTCAGTCCAGTTCCCGAAAGCCTGGTCACCCTCGATGTGGATCAGGACCACACTTACCTATCTCAGAGAGGCTTGTGCGGCCACAATCGTACTTGTCAAGACCCAGCATGCATCCTCTGGCTGTTCAAGGTAGAACCCATCTCCTTCGGATCTGCAGGCACCCCAGGGAGGCCAAGCCAGGAGGTGACCTCACGTGTTGGCTGTTTTTCCCATGGATTACTAGTCTGTGTGAAGACCAACTTACTCAGAGCAACAAACAAACGAAACTTGTTTGCAGCCCCACCCTGACAACTAGAAAGACAGCCCCTAATCGGACAGCTCGCATCCAAAATACATACAGTATTTTGAGACACAAATGATCAGTTAAATGAATAGGCATGCATTTGCAGAATTTTCTGGATTGGATTGAATAGAATTTGTATATACCAAAACAAGTGGAAAGGCTGCCCTAAGTTAGCAAATCCAGTAGTCTTTTTTTTTTTTTTTATAAACTTTATTATTTTTTTTTAACGTTTATTTATTTTTGGGACAGAGAGAGACAGAGCATGAACGGGGGAGGGGCAGAGAGAGAGGGAGACACAGAATCGGAAACAGGCTCCAGGCTCTGAGCCATCAGCCCAGAACCTGACTCGGGGCTCGAACTCCCGGGCCGCGAGATCGTGACCTGGCTGAAGTCGGACGCTTAACCGACTGCGCCACCCAGGCGCACCATCAAATCCAGTAGTCTTGATGAGCATATCAATCATCGTAACTGCAGAATATAAACTGATTCTTTGGGGGAAGAAGAAAGAAAATATAGTAATTCTATTTCTTTTCTTGAAAACCTACTTGGTCATGTATCTAATCGCTTGAAAACAGTATGCATGCAAGGTCAAATGTTTTAAGAAGGTGGATATCTGTTGGATGCCCTGAAAAAATCAGTGCATTTATAAAGGAAATAAGGCCAAAATTGATCTCATACTTTGGGCCAAGGGAGTGGGGATAGAGAAACATACCGGTTGAAACCAACTCAAGAAGAGCAGTGGATGAATCAGGTACAGAGCCTGAAGGCTAACCATTTCATGAAGATTGTGTGGAAGATTTAGCACTGGAATATTTATTTTCTATTCCATGCAACTTTTATGTTCCAGGTATGGTGTAAGCCTAGGTCTAGAAAAGACATCTACCTTCACTCAAATGGTTTACATCCTTGAAGGGGAGGAAAACAAACGAAGGATATGGAGCCATGTGGTGTTAAGACAACTGAAGGAAGATAGCTTGGGAAGAAGTAAGCATTAAGAGAGGGAAGAAAAGGATTCATAGACAATACAAAGGGAAATCTAATGGGATGTAGCCTTCAGGAAACCAGCCAAAAGGTTTGTGTATAAAAACTCTACTTATTAGACACTAATCTTAAGCAAATAAGGCAGAAGGGACTCTGAGTGTTTCTGAGTCATGTCCTAGTAATATTCACCGGGAATACCATAAAATGGGATTCAGATATCCGCCAACAATATTGGAGGATAATTGGGCGAATTTGATAATCTGGGAAATTTGACCATGAGTATTTAGATTTCAGAGATTGAGATTGGCCAAAAGATAAGATTTCATATGAGAAACTCCCTGGAGATTATTCAGAATAATGATTCTCAGCCCCAGTTGTATATTTTAGAGTCACCTGGGGAGATTTTATGAGACGATTTTCATAACGGAAACTTCTAGAGATCCAAGGGAGGGGCATAAGCATATTATAAGTGACTCCAGTGTGCAATCAGATAAAATCGCTGATCTAGAGTAGTTGGTCAGAAGTATAAAAAGGGGAGCAAGGAAGATCCCCCAACATACAGTCTAGGTCAGTATTTTTCAAATTCAAGCATACGTCAACATAATTTGGATATTATAATGCAGGGTTGCTCTCCCTACCTTCAGAATTTCTGATTTATTAGATCTAGGGTGTAAGTTCTGAGAATTTGATTCCTCACTCGTTTCCAGGTGATACTGATGTTCTTGGTCCAAGGACCACATTTTATTTTATTTTATTTTATTTTATTTTATTTTATTTCATTTTATTTTTAAAAAAATTTTTAAGTTTTATTTATTTTTAAGAGAGAGACAGAGAGAGTGAGTGGGGGAGGGGCAGAGAGAGGGAGAGAGAGAATCCCAAGCAGGCTCTGTGCTGTCAGCACGGAGCCCGACGCGGGGCTCAAACTCACACACTGTGAGATCATGACCTGAGCCGAAACCAAGAGTCAGACTCTTAACCTACTGAGCCACCCAGGCGCCCCAGCAAGGACCACATTTTAAGTACCACTAGACTAGGTACACCATAGAAGAGGAAGGTGGATTTACAATTGGGGGTAGTACAGGCATAATTGGCTCACTAGTTAGACCTTAGGTTCAAATGATGTGACAGCTTGGGGAATAGCCGTTGTGGTCAGTGCTATGATCTAGAATCTTGCTAGTCAAACTGGAGTCCTCAGGCAAACAACACAGAGTCACCTGAATGCTTGTTAGAAATGTAGACTCTAAGGGGTGCCCGGGTGGCTCAGTTGGTTAAACGTCTAACTCTTGATTTCAGCTCAGGCCATGATCTCACGGTTCATGGGTTCAAGGCCCATGTCAGGCTCTGCACTGATGGCATGAAGCCTGTTTGCACTATTCTCTCTACCCCTTTCTCTGTCTTTCCCATGCTCACACTCTCTGTCTCTCTTTCTACAAATAAATAAACTTAAAAAAAAAAACAACGTAGAATCTCAGGCCTCACTCTAGAGCCAAAACTTTTATTGTAATAAGATCTTCAGATTATTTACGTGAATTCTAAAGTTGGAGAATCATACTCATGGTTCTTAGTCTTGGTTTCGTATTACAGTTTTCATGGTGTCTCACATCATAGTCGTAAAATCAGATTCTCTAGGAGTGGAACCCATTATTAGTACTAGTACCAGTTATTTTCAGTAATTTTAAATATTAGTACTAGTCCTCGTATTTTTGAAGAGCTCCCTGGATGAATCCAGTATGCAGAAGACTCTGATAACCACTGATCTAGAATTTAACTTGCAACAGTATACTCAAGCTTATTACTTTTCTTGGCTTGGGTTGCCATGACTCAGGAAATAGGAAGGCATTGGAGCTGCACATCGTGGACATCAGGACACCCACAGTGGACATTAGTATATCCAGTTGGGAGGTGAAGAGACGGCAGAAGCAGGGAAGATGATGCAGGGAATGACACAACCATATCCATCCCACCTCCTTCACTCGAACATGCGCATTGCCAAGCCGAACATGCAAAACCAGTCAGCTGGCATTCCGCTGGGTTTTCCTAGGCCTCTTCCGTGATACAGTCTCCTTATCTCACCAAGGTTAAATTGACCCCTTACTTGTACCCTCATGTATATAGATATAGATGTTTCCAGTACACAAATCTATCGTAGAACCTCCTGACGTCAAGTTTTGTTTCATTTAGTTTTGTGTTTTTCTTCACTCAGCAGATCATAAGCCTTTTAAGCGCAGGAAAACATCTTGTTTGTGGCACTCACACCTGGAACTGAAATCTACACATAAAAATATCCATACGTACAGATGCACTCAGAGATAAAGCAAATATGGCAAAATATTAACAGTTGCTTAGTCTGGGCAAATGGAATCAGGTCGTTTATTGTAATATGGCTTCCCCTGCTCTCTAGATTTGAATATTTAAAATGTAAAAATTATGAAAAAAGACATCTGAAATAGGCTTTGAGTTATTTTTTTTTAAGTTTATTTATTTATTTTGAGAGAGACCTCACGTGGGAGCATGGTGGGGGGGGCAGAGAGAGAGGAAGAGAGAGAATCCCAAGCAGGCTCCGAGCTGTCAGCACAGAGCCCAACATGGGGGGCTCCATCCCATGAACCGAACAGTGAGATCATGACCTGCGTGGAAATCAAGAGCTGAAGGGTTAACCAACTGAGCCACACAGGCTCCCTGAATTATTTATTTCAATTGACAGTTGTTGCTTTGAATAAGTGCTAAAATAATAAAATTCACATTGCTATCGTATGTATAAATTTTGTAGAATATAATTTACTTCCCTTAGATCTACTTTGATTTCTGAAGACACTTAGGATGGCTTTATACCAACCAAGATTATTTGAAACCTAAAGACATAACTGTACCTTACCGGTTAAAAGCTATTTTCTTATGAGAGAAATGTTGGTTTGGCAGAATTATTCAGATTGCCTATTTATGCTTATTTACTTATCTAAATCTGAATTTCCACATTAATTTCACTCAAAAAAGAAGGCCATATATAATCTTGGAAATTCATTTTGGTTTTCTTAATTTTTCATTTGATTATTTATAATTCTTTAAAATGGCAATTTAGATGATAATTGATGTTATTAATTTATCTTTCTGTCGTATGAGGCCTATTCATCACCAGCCTGATACTAGTTGATGCAGAATTTCTCCTTTTTAGCCTAGAAAATGGCTCCTAAAATCAAAGCATTTCTGTTGATATTTTTGTTCTTTTTGAGCATTTAGACTATTTGCAGGGAGAATCTTTGTATGTGTCTCTGGAATCTCAACTGGGGACTTCCTAAGTACATTAAGGTAAGGAATTTTGTAGTTGTTATTTGATTTCTATGTAATTAGAAAAGTGATCTCCCCCTCATCCTAAAAATAGGTGAATAATCAGTGCATTTGAACTGGCCATTTAGTTTTTTTGGGACAGGCTGTTTTCAAGAATTCAGGCTTAAAATACAATGCCATAAATACTGTTAAGCCCCACCCTGACAGGACTGATGAAAATCTTTGAATCGTGAAGTTGTAACCCCACTGAGTCAGTGACATCCTTTTGGAAAAGAGAGGTAGGTAAGTAGCAGAGGTCTCGTAGAAATATGTGCCCAATGTCTAGTTTTCATTACAAATAGAGGTTAAGGGGACTTCTGGGTGGCTCAGTTGGGGAAGCTTCCGACTTTTGATGTTGGCTGAGGTCATGATCACGGTTCGTGAGATCAAGGCCCACGTCAGGCTCTGTGCTCACAGCACTAATTCTCTCTCTCCCTCTCTCTCTGCCCCTCTCCTGCTCACTCTCTATCTCTCAAAATAAATGAATAAACATTTTTTTAAAAAATAGAAGTGAGGATTTTACTCCACGTTGCTTGTTATTTTTTTTCTTTCCAGCTGATTCCTAACCAATGAAGCCCTATTGTCTCTCAAAAAGCACCTGGATAATCCAAAGAAGCTTCCTTCAAGTAGCTTATTTTAATAGTTTTGTTCTCCCTTACTATCTAAAAAGCTTTTCCTTAATTTTTTATTTTCTTTTTATACATTCCTTTTATTTCTTGTTTTCTCTCTCATGGAGGATGGCCAGCCAACTTCGTTCTCATATTAACTTCCGTTGACTTAAAAATGGTTCATCCCTTCAGTATTTATTGAGACCTTGTAATATGCCAGGTACTGTTCTTGATACATTAGTGAGACAACAAAGATGTCTGCTTTCATGGTGCGCGAGTCCTTTGAGGGGGAAGACAGATGACAGGCATGGATAATCATGGTTAAAAGTAAATTATCTGGCACGGTCAAAGGAAATAAATGCTGTGGGGGACAAAAAAGCAATATAAATGGAATTACTAATGTAAGTGTGTGTGTGTGTGTGTGTGTGTGTGTGTGTTGAAGAACACCTTACAATTTTTAAATAGGTTGGTTAGGGTGGGTCTCATTGAGGTGGTGACATTTGAGCAACAGCCTTATGGCAGAGGTGGGACGTTCCTGGCGTGTTCCAGGAACATGACCGGCCAATGTGACATGGGAGCAGGAGAGATAGATGGTCTTTTATATGGAATCAAATGTGCTGCCATTGGATAGCTTAAAAGGACAACAGTGGCTGCTTGTTCAAGAATAGCCTGGAGAGGGGTCAAGAGAGAAGCAGGGAGTCCGTTTAGTTTTATTACTCCCGGGGGGAGACGGCAGTGGGTTGGACCAGAGTATTGATAGTGGAAGTGGTGGGAAGTTTTGGGATGTTGATGTATTTTGAAGATAGAGCCAACAAGGATTTTCTGATGGACAGAGTGGGAAGTGTAAGTGCAAGAGAGGAATCGAGAAAAATTCTAGTGTAATTAAAAAAAAATTTTTTTTGGCTTTTCTTCTGGGTGCCTGCAATTACCCCAGCAAATTCTTCCTACACCTGTAGAAAAATGTTTCCACGTCTTTCATATTTCCTATGGCTGTTTCCTGAAAATCTTCATATTTTTCTTCTTTTTTTTTTCTTACGTTCTATTAAAATGTTCACAGTAAGTGTAGGGACACAAATCTGATAAAGGTCTTACCCAAGGGTAATCCGTGGGAAACTGCTTTCCATGTTTGAGAGTTTGGATAGAGATAAGCACCATGTTCTCTGATAGGTAACTGAGGAGAAGAAAAGGGGGAGACTTTGTTGAAAACTGGAGATTTCATGGACATGGTTCTGTATCACTGAACATCATCAGAAACTATCTCAGGCAACACTGTCACAGCCTTGATAAATGGGTTGGCACCTTCCTTTGAAGACAGTCCAGGGTATCCCTTCCATTCTCATCTAGGCTGTTGACTAATCGTACTAAAATCATGACTCTCTTGGGTCGTTTCCCATCTAATTGACGTCACTTCTAAATGTATTCAATCCCATCTGTGAGAAACTATGGGAGATTTCCAATATTCTACATCTGGTAGTAACTCTAACATCAAAGTTTAGTAACTTTGTAGTTACTAACTACAACTCTAGTAACTCTAACATCGAAGCTTTAATACTTGCCCTCAAGAGTACAATCTTCTTGGGGTGCCTGGGTGGCTTAGTGGGTTGAGCGTCAGACTCTTGATTTTGGCTCAGGTCATGATCGCGCGGTTCATGAGTTCGAGCCCCACATTGGGCTCCCTGCTGATGTCACTGAACCTGCTTGGGATTCTCTCTCTCCTTCTCTCTGCCTTTCCTCTGCTTGTGTGCGTGCACAAGCGCTCTGTTACTCTCTCTCAAAATAAATAAATAAACCTAAAAGAAGAAAAGAGTACAATTGTCTTGCTAAACACTTGTTTTGGAATGAATGATAAATTAGGGAATTGAATGTGAGTAAGTCAGGGGATGATTTGAATACAGAGTGAATTTTGAGTTTGCTCATGCACATTTCTTCTGCGATGAAGTCACATAGAAATACACAGAACACACAGGTGCACCCACCTCAAATATCTTCCAGCTAGCATTATCCTTGAAAGTTAGTTATCTTTTCCTACTTTTTCACATTTGTAACATTCTTCTACATTAAAGCAAAAGAAAAGCCCACCTCATTCAACATCCCAGAAAAACCTAAACGTTCTGGTTCAAATTGCCAAGCAGTGCACACAACAGGAAAACATGATTTGTATTCAAAGACCTTAAGCAGAAATTGTCTAATTCTGCAGAAGTGATCCCTTTAGGTGCCAGTGGTGGCTTGGTATAGTGGTTTTAAATGTCATTACAATTTCCAAAGCCCTCAGCAGTTAGGCAAAGTTGTGAGTGCAGACGACAAAGCCACCCAAGAATTTCCAGCAGTGATATAGAGGTTGATTGAGGAAGGAGCCTACACATTGGATCCGATTTTCAATTTTGATGAACAGGTTTCTGTTATAATTGCATGTCTTGAAGGACCAACATCTCAAATTCAGGAAAACATGTCCCAGGGTTTAAGGCTGCTGAACTGAATTGTGATGTTCATGCTGACGCTCAAAGGAGAATGAGGACCCACATGTACCCACATCTGCTGTTACAGCTTCCTGCCTATTTTCAAATCACTTTTTTTTCCTTTGCTTTGCAATAACTCACAAGCTGCGACTCTTCCCAGCCCATTTCCACAGCAAAATTCCAGTCTTTTTCAAGGTAACGTGCCACATCATTTGTACGTATTTATGTGTTTCTTAACCAGTGAACACGTATGAAGCTCTGCCACTGTTTTTATTATGTTCCTATCCTTTTTTCCCCCTTCTGAGTCCCTGATGACATTTTTGAGTGTTGCATTCCTAACCCCACTTTCCCCATAAGTCATGTTTTGTTTTGTTTTTCTCACAATTTAGCATAGTGTGATGATTTTTAGGAACACATACATGGCATTATTGCAGAGCTGACAGTGTGGGGTAATAGCATTTTTTTTTTGGTCTTGAAACAGATGACTGTATTAGCTGTTAAGATCTGAACTCTCAAATTGTTTTGTATGCCCCGTAGAGTAGACTCTAACTTCTGGGTCAGGTGCAGAATTATAAAATGCTATGAGATTTTTATAATTATTTCAGTATATCATTTAATGGGGGAATGGAGTCTCAGAGAAGTCAAATGAATTTTCTAGGGTCACACAGCAAGCCAATGGTAGCAGGTCGAGAATCAGAGGCTGTGTCTCTTGAGTCTTAGCCCAACACTCTTTCTCATTCAGATTGGTTTACAACTGGCTCTCATACGCTAGTCCTTGAACTTGCAGCACTAATATCATCTTCAAACTTGTTAGTAATGTCAATTCCGTGGGCTGGCCCAATGGCTCTCTGGGCGATTTGGATGCATACTAACATTTGAAAACCACTGGCTTAGAATAAACAGCCAATATCTGTGACGCAGGAGACACCAACACAATAGAAAGTGGGTGTAAAATATTAAGCATAGTTGGAGAAGGTTACATTGTTACATTATTCTTATGATTTTCATTGATTCAAAAAAGTATTTAAGATATATATACAATATATATACATATATACAATTATATATACAATATATGCAGTATACAATATATACAATTCTAAGATCTTGGTTGTATCTTTTGATATAAGTAGATAACACAGCACAAAACAAAAATATCCCTTTAGATAGTATTCAGACAATAATATCCCTTTAGATAGTATTCAGAGGATAGAAAAATGCTACTTTTCCCTCACCATGATTGTTAACAGCAAGCCACCAAAAAACTACACATATGTGTGAAAAATCTATATACGTGAAAATCTATTTGTGTGTGTATAGTTATAATCTTGGGAATAACAAAATAGCAACCAAAGAAACAGTTTAATCAAACTGAATATTTTATAGTTGGAGAACTAGAAAGAGACAGTTTAAATAGCTGTGAACCGCCTTTCCTGTTTTCCCAGTTGGCTGCTGGAATACAAAGTTATGTGAGCCAGGAAGATCTGGAAACTTCCTTAAGTTCCTTACAATCCATGGAATTCTCAGCGGCTAATTTTAGTGAATACATACAATGTTTGGGGCCAGTTCAGAACTTTTACTGGGGAACTTAGAAACATGCATATTAGTCAAAATTCACTCGGGAATCAATGTAAGAGGTTTTAGATCTCTGTCAGTTATATAGAAGGATGACAATAGGTTTTGCAGTCCTAACAAGTTTTTCATTGTTTTTTTTTTTCTTACCCACCTCATTTGGAGCAACGATAGGCTTGGATGCCAGTCGAAGACCAGAAGTGATGGGAGAGCCACTCAGCTAAGAGTTTAGTCTAGGCAATTGGCTCTCTGCTTACTGGGTGGCTTTGGACATGTTACCTAACCTCTTGGAGCTCCAATTTCGTCATCTGTAAAATGGGGCTATAATATAGCCCTGCTCATGGGTTGTGGTAAGGATGAAATGATATCATATATGCAAAACCTCAGTCCCTAGTCATTCACCATGATGTTGATACATACCCTTCCAATGAGTTTCCTTTTTTTTTTTTTTTTTTTCCCCTGCCTCGGTCGAATTTTAGGCTTTGGTCAATTTCTCAGTAGTCTCTTGGTGATGAACTGTGCCAATTTTATCTCATCAGTTATGCTTTTCTATTTGATATTCCTGTCTTTTGTGTACCAGTCATTTCCTTATCTTAGTCTGCAATTGCCTTAGGGACAGGGATCCCCGTCACCCACTGCACTTAAAACTGTGTCTTTCATATTGTAGGTGCTCAATAAACATGTGTTGAATGATTGAGAGACTAGACAGGTCAGTGTGGACCTTGGAAATAAATACAGCATATCCCAGCAATTAACTTGCTGGCTGAGAACATTTGTGCTTAGAGCGACAGTTCAGGTAGGGGGCACACTGAATAAGTCATAATGTTTGTTTCTTTTGGTAACAAAAATATCTGTTCATGACGTTAACTTCCCTTTACTTGTGAATCAACCTATGTTTTGTTCCCAGACACCTGACAAAGAAATGTAAACCCACACTGATGTGTGTATTGATATGTATAGCCAGTGTCAAGTTGAATGTGAAGTAAAATGAAGGATAGAAATGTGACCATATAAACAAAATTGTTTCTTGCGAACCCATATGTGACACTAATCCAGAAATGCATGCCACGGGCAGCTGAAATATGCTTTGAATTACTGGCTGTGATGTTTCTGAAACCGTGCATATGGCATGATTTATACCCCAATGTTCTCAATCAGATTCTAGGGATCGATTAATCACGCTATCAATAACAAAGTAACAGGTGTGTTTTCTCAAGTCCTGTGCTTGCTAAAGGCAATTATTTCCCCCCTATTGGTGCTACCTCATAAACGCAGTTTGGAAGTGCCCTCCTGTCCGGTGCTAGGAAAATTGCAAGTTGCATTCTTGCTTGGATAAAGCAGGGAACGGGATTCTATTCAGTGACCCTAACACTATGCTTCAGTCACAAACCAGACCGTCAGCGTAATGCTCTGTAGCTTGCGTTAGACAAAGTTCATTTTAAGGATCAAAATGGCAAAGCTGAGCGCTGGTGAGAGCAGCTGATTGCCCCCGAAGAGGCACTTGACGGGACCTTCGCTGCTCTGGGTAGAACAGATTTTAATGCTCCGTTTACATTAGCTGGTGAATTAGACAGCCATTGATTAAGATCATTCTATGAGTTTTCAGTTCAGGCTATATATTTTTTCCCTATTTCTCTTGAGTTTTTATTAAAAGGCTAGTAAAAGACCAATAAAGCCTTGTAGGATGAGGGACCTGTGTGGCCCAGTCGGTTAAGTTGGTTTCGTTCGGCTCAGGTCATGATCTCAGGTGTGTGAGTTCAAGCCCCATGTCCGCATGGAGGCTGTCCGCGCAGAGCCTGCTTGAGATTTTCTCTTTCTATCTCTGCCCCTCCTGTGCTCACACTCTCTCTGTCTCTCAAAATAAACAAAGTTAAAACAAACAAACAAACACGTAGGATGAGAGGGAAGGTGTCCACTGCTAAAAGCTGACCACAAATGTTTGGAAAATGAAAAATAGTTGAACTAAGACTGGTCGATGAAGGAGGATAACTAAAGCGATAGCTTGGGAGGCACGGGCAGGGGAAAGGGCGCCCGGAGACCCAGCACAACCCTGGAGAGCTGGCCAGTAGAACAGGGTGGTGCAGATACAAGGCTTATTTCAAAGGTGAGAACAAAACCAGACGTCCCTCCCACCGCGGCCACCACACGCACGACGACATCATTCTTACAGATAAAGGAGAAGGGAGGTTTTCAGGCACAGATGGCTTTAAAGTAATTAATTTCCAGATCCTCCTCTTCTATGTGTACTGTTTTTCTAAGGCTGATCTTAGAACCCACTGGGTGTCCTTTCCATCTCTGCGTTCACAGCCGCTTCTCAGAAGCCAGGTCTCCCTCTCCCGTCCCCATTCTTACCGTAGCCACTTGTCCTGGTGCTAAATATCACCAGGAAGGCCAACAGCAGCAACAATTCCGAGGGGCTACGCATAGGTTATTAAAGTAATTTGATGATTCTGGGGCGCCCGGGTGGCTCCCCATTTAAGCGTCTGTCTTTGGCTCAGGTTATCATCTCACGGTCTGTGGGTTCGAGCCCCGCGTCAGGCTCTGTGCTGACAGCTCAGAGCCTGGAGCTGCTTCGGATTCTGTGTCTCCTTCTCTCTCTGCCCCTCCCCTGCTCACGCTCTGTCTCTCTCTGTCTCTCAATGACAAATAAAAAAAAGTGCATCAAATTTAGATTGGTTTATAAGTGAGTTCTTCCAGTCCTTCAAAGAAAGAGAATTCTTATGTATAAACCCTTTCCAGACATAGGAAAATATCCAAGGCTCCCCACTCATTTAACAGGGGTAAGGATCAGTGGGTAAGAAATGAATAAGGGTAACAGAATGAAAGGAGGGTTGGGGAAGAACAGCAGCTGCATGTTAGGGGTTTTGTTTGACCCACATTATTGGCTCTACTTACGAATTTTAACTGGTTGAATTTGTTGCCAACATTTAAAACCTGGGACATTTTTTCATAAATATTAGATTGAAATAAGACATATGCAATAGAGGGGTGCCTGGGCGGCACAGTCAGTTCAGCGTCTGATTTCGGCTCAGGTCATGATCTCACAGTTCATGAGTTCGAGCCCCGTGTCAGGCTCTGTGCTGACAGCTTGGAGCCCAGAGCCTGCTTCGGATTCTGTGTCTCCCTCTCTCTCTGCCCCTCCCCTGCTCATGCTCTGCATCCCTCTCTCTCTCTCCAAAATAAATAAACGTAGAAAAAATTAAAAAATAAATAAAAAATAAAAAAAGACTGTTACAAATGATCAACAGTCACGAAGAGCTAGGGCATATATTTTGAAAATGGAAAATAGAAGTATCAAATACTATTGCATTTAACTTCCACTAGATATATTTGCAAGAGGAACAGTGATGTAAAAGGATTAACTAAAATTAAAGTATTTACAAATCATGCTTGCAGCCACTGTGTATAATAGAACATTTTGCATGTCAACTCAAAGTCATTTAAAGATAGATTATTTTTCAAATTTCTTTTGGGGGGGATATGTGAACAAAAAATAATTAAAAATCTTAGAACGACCAAGAGCCAGGCGTTTACCAAAAGGCAAAAACTGAGGAGTTTCTTATTTAAAAATTTTGAAACAACTGTCTGAGACCATTTAGGCGTGTATTATGGATTCCAGTGGTTTCTTCTCACAGGGAGGAGGACAGGTTAGCAGGTGATTTCTTTTCTTCTCAATCTGGAATGAGACCTTTCCACCCTAAAAAGAAGACTCCCTCATGTACACAAGAGTTCGCTAGCCTTTTGATACTCTTATGGTTAAATACGAATGGTCAATGGAGGATCATCAAATATTTGAGGAAAAACAGAAACGTGAAATAGAAAGACCATGGTAAGCAAACTGAAAAACGGACTCTGGGGAAATGGAGGTATTTAAGATAGCAGGGAAATTATAACAAAACAAATAAAAACTCAAACTCCTTTTGGAGAAATTAAAGAACGTATGACATCTCTAAAGCAATAATAGGGTGCCAAAAAAGGAAACATCAGATGGCAAAAAAGAACTCTCAGATATTAAAAGTCTAAGGGCTCCTGGGTGGCTCAGTCGGTTAAGCGGCCGACTTCGGCTCAGGTCATGATCTCGCGGTCCGTGGGTTCGAGACCCGCGTCGGGCTCTGTGCTGACGGCTCAGAGCCTGGAGCCTGTTTCAGATTCTGTGTCTCCCTCTTTCTCTGACCCTCCCCTGTTCATGCTCTCTCTCTGTCTCAAAAATAAATAAATGTTAAAAAAAAATTAAAAAAAAAGAAATTAAAAGTCTAACTGCAAAAATGGTTTTTAAGTCAATGAAAGAGTTAGAAGACAAAGTTAAAGAAATGTTCCACAATGTAGAAAAAAAATGTCAAAGGTTCAGAAGATACGAGAGAGTTAAATGAAGTAGAGATTTGACCCAGGGAATCAAACATTTGATGAACTGACTTTCCATTGAGAAAGAAGAAACAAAATTGATGAAAGGGCCATTTAACCTTGATTTTCACTCAAGGTTCATTCAATGAAGCTTGGTTCATTCTCATTTAAATACCACAACGGCCATGGCACTGAAATAAGGAGAAAAAGAACTTAGCAAACTACATGCGTGTTCTTGCCATAAGTTTTATTAATATGTCATAACTATAAAGCTGTTCTCAGGCTTTCATTGTTAGAATCAGTTTACAGACAAGGCACAAAATGTTTATAATTATTATAACAAGATGTATATTTTTAAGCTTGAAAATTAAAAGAAGAGTAGGGGTACGGTTGATAGAGATTTGGAGACAGAAGATGGGGAGAAAGATGTGGGAAGAGTGTGGACCCTAAAATGTTCATCTTTAAAAAAAGTAGGAAGTGAGAAGATTCTTTCGGTAGGCTATGAAATAATAGATGTTCAATATTATTTGATACAACCATTAGAATATATGACAAGGGTGATATCCAATTAAAGTTCCAGTTGGAGGCGATGAAGAGAGAAGGGAAAAAGGGGAATAGAATAAATGAGATTAATCATGTGCCGTGTATGGTTTGCTAGGATTGTCATAACAAAGCACCATATATTGGGTGACTTACACAAGAGACATTTATTCTCTCAAACTTGTAGAGGCTAAAAGTCCAAGATACAAGTGTCAACAAGGTTGGTATGTTCTAAGGGCTGGGGGTGGGGTGTGGAGGGAGAATATGTTCTTCCTTTTCTTCTAGCTTCCGGTAGCTTTGGGTGTTCCTTGGCACATCCTCCTGACTCTGTGTGTATCTCTCTTTGTGTCCAAATTTCCCTTTTAGATGAATTTGTCAGTCATATTGGATCAAGGTCCTATTTCCAGATAAGCCCACATTAATAGTTACGGGGAATTGGAATGTTAACCTTTTTATCTTAAGTTTATTTATTTTTAGAGAGAGAGAGTTGGGGGGGGGGAGGGATGGAGAAGGAGAGAGAGAATTCCAAGCAGGCTATCCACTGTCCATCAGCTCAGAGCCTGATGTGGAGCTCGATCCCAGGAACTGTTAGATTATGACCTGAGCTGAGATCAAGAGTCGGTTGTTCAACCAACTGAGCCACCCAGATGCCCAGAATGTTAACATTTTTTGAGGGGATACATTTCAACCCATAACACATGGCGAGATTAAAAAAACAACATAAAGAGGGGTACTTGGGTGGCTCAGTTGTTTAAGCATCAGACTTTGGATCAGGTCATGATCTCACGGTTTGTGAGTTCGAGCCCCGCATTGGGCTCTGTGCTGACAGCTCAGAGCCTGGAGCCTGCTTTGGATGCTGTGTCTCCCTCTGTCTCTGCTCCTCCCCTGGTCGTGCTCTGTCTCGGTCTCTCACAAATGAATAAGTGTCAAAAAATAAAATAAAAACAACATGAAGAAACATATAATTAATTTCAATACCTTATTACTCTTTAATATTCATATAATATATAAATATGCTATCAATTATAAATGAGATAAAGCGTCAGTCACTTAACCGACTGAGCCACCCAGGTGCCCTGGTGTTTCTCATTTAAATTAAGATATAATTGATATGTAATAAAATTCACCCTTTCTAGAAAGTGTAAAGTTTTGTGAGTTTTGACAAATGCATATATTTAACTATAACTAAAATCAATAGCTTAACCTATAATCTATCCTGAAGTATATTTTATGTATGTTTGGGAAGAATGTGTATTCTGCTTCTGTGAAATAAAATGCTATATACATGTCTGTTAGGTTCATTTGGCCCACAGTGGTGCTCAATCCACTGTTCTCATATTCTGTCTGAACGATTTACCCAGCATTGAGAGTATTAAAGTCCTCAACTATTATTGTATTGATGTTTATTTTTCCTTTCAGTTCAGTTAGTATTTGCTTCATATTTAGGTGCCCTGATGTTGGCTGCATGAATATATTTTTTATATCTTCTTGATGAATTGATGGTCTGATCTCTTTGTCTTTTGTGGCAATTTTTAGCTTAATGGCTACTTTTTTTTGGTCTGATGTAAGTATAGCTACTCTGACTTTCTATTGGTACCATTTTCTTTTTCCTTCTTTTAATTTTTGGTTTTATTTATTTATTTTGATAGAGACAGAGACAGCGTGAGTAGAGGAGCAGAGAGAGAGACAATACCAAGTAGGCCCCACACTGCCAGTGCAGAGCCCCAGGTGGGGCTTGAACTCACCTAACTGCAAGATCACAACCTGAGCCAAAACCAAGAGTCGATGCTTAACCAACTGACCCACCCAGGCACCCTGTTTACCAATTTCTTGGAATATCTTTTTCCATCCCTTTACTTTCAAATCAATGGATGTCCTTCAAACTAAATTGAGTTTCTTGTGGGTAGCAAGATGTGGGATCTTATTTTTTTAAATCCACTTACCCAGTCTATATCTGTGGATTATGGAATTTAACCCATTTATGTTAAATTTTATTTTTGAGGGGTAAGGACTTACTATTGCCATTTTGTTCATTGTTATTTTTGAACTGTTTTGTAGATCCTTTGTTTCTTCCTTCCTCCCTAGCTGACTTCCTTTGTGATTGATGACTTTTTATGGTGGTATTCTTTGACTACTTCATTATAATTTTTTATGTGTCTACTACAGATTTTTCTTTTGCAATTAGCATGAGGCTCATATAAAATATATCACAGTTATAGTATCTTATTTTAAGCTAGAAACAACTTAACTTTGATAGAATACAGAAACTTTGCATTTTTATTTTCCCTCTCACATTTTAGGGTTTTGGTATTCCAGTTTATGTAATTGTTATCATTGTGGTATCCAATAATAAATTATGATAGCTTTGGTGATTATTAATACGTCAATTTTTAACTTTTAAACTAGAGCTGTGACCTATGTATCCCCATTGCAATATTAGAAAACCTGATTTCAGCTATAACCTTATTATGAGCTTTACATATTCATGTTGTATGATGTAATTAACATAGTTCCATTTCAGTTTATAGAATACCCTTTAACGTTTCCTTGATTGGAGATCTAGTAGTAATGAACTCTCCAGTTTTTGTCTTTTGAGAAATGTTTTTATCTCTCCTTCATATCTAAAGGATAGCTCCTTCAGGTATAGTATTCTTGGCTGACAGGCTTTACTTTCATTTAAATATTTTGAGTATTTCATCCTGCTCTCTGCTGGCCTGCAAAGTTTTTGCTGAGAAATTGTGCAGTAGTTTTATGGGGGTTCCCTCTCACATGATGTCTTATTTTTTTTTCCTTGTTGTTTCAAAACTGTCACAGTCTTTTGACAATTTAATAACAATGTGTCACAGTGTAGCCCTTTCAACTTATTTGGGATCTTTGGAGCCTCATGAATCTGGATGCCGATTTACTTCCCCATGTTTAAGTGTTTCTCCATTATTTCTTTAAATAAACTGTCCTTTTCTTTTCTCCTTCATGATTTCCATAAGGAGTCCATGGCTCCTTGTGCTGGTTTCTCATTGGCCCTACAGGCTTTCTTCACTCTTTCCTTCTTTTTTCTTTTTGCTCCTTTAACTGGATAATTTCAAATGATCAGTCTTGGAGTTCACCAGTTCCTTATTCCGCTTGGTAGAGTTTGCTGTTGTAGCTTTCCATCGAACTCTTCAGTGCAGCCATATTTTTGAGCTCTAGGATTTCTGTTTGTTTGTTTGGTTTTGATGGTTTCTACTTCTTTGTTGTAGTTCTCATTTTATTCATGCACTGTTTTTCTAATTTCAGTTAGTTGTCTGTGTACTATTATAGTCTCCCTAAACTTCTTTGAGAAGAACATTCTGAATTCTTTAAAAACAGTTCATACATCTCTATTTCTTTAGGGTCAGTTATTGAAGTTTTTTAAGTTTCCTTTGGTGGCACGACATTTACCTGATTCTCCAACATCTTTTTATTTTTGCATTAGTATCTGCATATTTGATAAATGAGTCTCTTCTTTCAGACTTTACAGGTTTATTTTAGTAAGGAAAGATCTTCACCTGTTACCTCAGCTTGGGGTACTAGGCTGGTCAGCTGCTAGCATACATGGGCATGCAAGCCTTACTATTTGGGTTTTTAGTTTGGCAAGCCTACTGTCCGTAGTCTGAGGTGGGGGGGTGGAGGAGGGGTGCCGCTGGCTGGGTTTCATGGGTTGAGCTCTGTATTCAAGCCAGGCTGCTTGGTGGGTCACTGGTTGGGTGTAGCTGCTAGCTATTTCTATAGTAAGGTGGGGCCCCTACCTGGCTCTGCATTACCTCTGATTGGGTTGGTTACAGGCTCTAATCCCTTATAGGGTAGTGCAACCGGTTGGAATCCAAGACTAG
The DNA here is from genome assembly GCF_018350175.1 of Felis catus. NCBI lineage: Eukaryota > Metazoa > Chordata > Mammalia > Carnivora > Felidae > Felis > Felis catus. The sequence continues at coordinate 18,642,295 of NC_058372.1, forward strand.
GCAAGGCTGTGGGTTGTGCTCCAACATCTTGGTTGTGTAGAGCCTCAGGCTATGCTTTTCTACTGAATGGGACCACGGGTACTCTGTTCAGACAGGGTCATAGGTCAGGCTTTATGGTTGGATGGTGCCTCAGGCAGTGTTCTGTGATCAGCTGGGGCCACCCACTGTACTCTGGAGTTAGGCATGGCTACAAGCTGGGCTTTGTGATCAAGCAGGCCCCTGGCTGTACTTTGCTGTTGGGCATGGTTGCTGGTCAGTTTCTCCGGTCAGATGGAACCTCCAGTTATGCGGGGCTGGAGACTGTACTCTACAGTTGGGCAAGGTCACTGTCTGCGATGCCTGGTTGGGTAGGCCCACAGGTATTTCTCCGTGATTGGCCAGGGTCATTGCCTGGACTCTGCCTGGCTAAGGTCACGGTTCATTTTCAACAATCAAGTGGGACCATACGCTGGGCTTCACTGTTGGGTGAGATTGTAGGCTGGGTTCTGTGGCTGGGTATTACTGTAGGTTGGGCTCTGGACTTCTTGGGGGTACTCTTCAGGCTCCTTGATTATGCAGGGCCAGAAGCTATGCTCACCCCAATGTTTATAGCAGCACTTTCAACAATAGCCAAATTATGGAAAGAGCCTAAATGTCCATCAACTGATAAAGAAATTGTGGTTTATATACACAATGGAATACTACTTGGCAATGAGAAAGAATGAAATATGGCCCTTTGTAGCAACGTGGATGGAACTGGAGAGTGTGATGCTAAGTGAAATAAACCATACAGAGAAAGACAGATACCATATGTTTTCACTCTTATGTGGATCCTGAGAAACTTAACAGAAGACCATGGAGGAAGGGAAAGAAAAAAAAAAAGTTAGAGAGGGAGGGAGCCAAACCATAAGAGACTCTTAAAAACTGAGAATAAACTGAGGGTTGATGGGGCGGGGGTGGTGATGGGCATTGAGGAGGGCACCTGTGGGGATGAGCTCCGGGTGTTGTATGGAAACCAATTTGACAATAAATTTCATATTAAAAAAATAAAAATTGGGCAAGGCTGCTGGCTTGGCTTCCTGCCCAGGCAGGTCCTAGAATGTGATTTGCTCCTTCTAGGCATCTGTGGCCATGCTTCCCTGTGGGGCAGAACTGGAGGCATTGCTCAGCAGTTGGGTGGGCCTGCAAGTTTGCACCCTTGCCCGGTTGGGCCAGAGGATATGCCCCATGGCAGCACAGCCCTTTGGCTGTGGATTCAAATAAGGCAGACCTGCCAACTGAGATCCCTGGGCAGGTGGAGACACAGGGATCCACAACATACAACAACTGACACAGTCCACTGATACCTGAGCAATGGTGACGATAAGCCTCACCCCCTTCTCCAGCTCTGTCTGATTTCCCCAGCTTTTGAGCTCCACAGATTCCCCCAGGGATGCTCTTTAGGTGAGACCTAAGTGAGCCTCCCAGGAAGCATCCCTCAATGCTTGAAAAGTTGATGTCCACCATGGTTCTCTTTTTCCCACTGGAGAAACTGCAGGCCCAGGAAATCCCTGTCTGTTAGACATTAGGCTGACCTGGGGGAGGGTTGATGAAGTCAATGAAATCACTCCTCTTATTTTTTTTTAAATACTTATTTAGTTTTGAAAGAGAGAGAGAGAGAGAGCACGGGGGAGGGGCAGAGAGAGGGGGGAACAGAGGATCCGAAGCAGGCTCTGCGCTGACAGCAATGAGCCCCACGTGGGGCTTGAACTCATGAACTGTGGGATTACAACCTAAGCCAAAGTCGGACGCTTAACCGTCTGAGACACCCAGGCGCCCCTCTTATTTTTCTAATGGCATCTGTTGTCTGGGGTGTACTTTGGCCTCACCCCCTGGGTTTTAAGATTTGCACAATGGTGTCTTGCCTACGGAGGTTGCTGGTTGTTCTTTTCCTGAGGGGGACTGAAGTCAGGGATGACCCATGTTGCCATCTCAGTGACGTCACTTTATCCAATTATTTAAAATTTTTTTTAATGTTTACTTATTTTTGAGACAGAGAGAGAGCATGAGCAGGGAAGAAGGGGCAGAGAGAGAGGGAGACACAGAATCTGAAGCAGACTCCAGGCTCTGAGCTGTCAGTACAGAGCCCAAGGCGGGGCTCGAACTCACGAACTGTGAGATCGTGACCTGAGCCGAAGTCGGACGCTTAACCGACTGAGCCACCCAGGCGCCCCGATCCAATTATTTTAAATTCTCTATCTGACAGATCCCACATCTTGGTTGTGTCTGAGTCCATTTTTCTGTTGATCATTTTATCTTTTGGACAGAAGTGTTTTATCTTATTTTCCCTCGCTTCTCTGTTTGCCACCTAACGTTACTTGAAAGTAGGTCATCCTGGGCGAGATGGTAGAGAGTGAGGCAGATGTTATTCGCAGCCGGCAACGGCCTGTCTTTTATTTTGCTGGTCTTTCCACGTGGGAGGCTTGGTCGGTCTAGCCAGCACTTGAACTGGGTTTGCATTTTTTTTGCCGTTATGGTTATATCATCAGCGTCCCACAGGCTTGGGATTCCTCTGGCCTTAACTTATGCTTAGAATGGTTGGTGGTTTTTGAAATTTGCTCAGTGTCTCCTCCAGCTTCAAGTTGAAGTCTTTTCCTTGTGACTGCACGCAAGGGAGCATCTCTATTCATATCCTTTCTGGTCTCCCCGCTGTGCTTTGATGTTACCTGCGGCTCAACCCCGGTTGCCTGATGGTCGGGGTGGGGGGTGTGAGTAGTCCCCCCTGGAAGCTGCTGTGTCTCTGGGTCCCAAGGGTGGGGCCATCTCAGATCCTGTCCCTCTTTCTGCGATAGGACACTTCTAGTAGTTTGGGCCAGGATGTTTTCTTGCCCCCATCCCAGGGCAAGAGGGTATCTTTGTGTTCTCTCCCAGCTGCAATGGGTCATAACCTTGTTGGGAAGTGGGGGGCAAAAGTGTTTGCTGCTGTTTCCCAGAAAGTAAGGCTTTTGTGTCTGAGAGGAGAAAAAGGTGAAGTATCCAGGTGGGGCTTAGTGCTTTTCTGCAGTGGCTTCTTTCCATAACAAAGGAGAATTTCTCGGGACCAGTGGTTCTCAACTGCAGTTTTGGATTGGGTAGTTCTTTGTAATAGGGTGCTAGTCTATGCACAGCCAATGGTTAGCAACATTCCTGGCCTCTAACCACAGGGTACAAAGAGCACCCCCCCTCCCAGATATGTCAATTAAAAATGTTGGGGCGCTTGGGTGGCTCAGTCGGTTAAGCATCAGACTTTGGCTCAGATCATGATCTCATGGTTTGTGGGTTTGAGCCCCATGTCAGGCTCTGTGCTGACAGCTCAGGCCTGGAGCCTGCTTGGGATTCTGTGTCTCCCTCTTGCTCTCTACTCCTTTCCCACTTGGACTCTCTCTTTCTCTCAAAAAAAAATGAACTTTAAAAAATGTCTCCAGATGTTGCATAATTTCCTCTTGGAGGTATAATTGTTCCCCATTTAGCACCACTGCTCTGAAGTCTTGCCTTGTTCCCAGTCGTTCTTCTGAGAACCCAGGAGGTCCATGGAGAAGTGTCTGTGAATGGGTGTGAATGCCCCTTGTGTTTGATGATCCCTCAATCCCTTGAGTTCTATATTCTCACCCTAGGTCACATTCAGACTTTAGAGACTTGTTTGCCATTTGCAGCTGAATTTTTACCGGCTTCTGTGGGGGCCTTGCATGTGCCTCAGTAAGCACATACCTGCATCCTGTTACTCCTTCGGAGCACCTGCCTTTGCCTAGATTTTGGGTTAGGAGAATATGCCATGACTTCAGCTCTCTGGTGGGTTTCAGAAAAGTTGTCAATTTGTAGATATTCAGGATATATCCTGCTTTATGTTTGGGAGCAACACCTTTCCAGCTTTCTATACCCTAAGTGGCAGCCAGAAGTCTGACATGCATAGTTTTTAAATTTTCTCAACCATTATGCAGAGTAATTGGAGACTTTTCGAGGTTAAGCACCTTCCCCACGAGCAAGAAAGCTGAACCAATGCCTTTTGAGCTGTAAACACAAGTCCGTGCCACACTGTTATGCTATTTAAAGCAATAGTGTGTTTTACGTTTCGTGACTTTCCAGGGAAGGTTTTGTATTCCACTTTTGATTTATTCTCTGATGTAGATGTAGGCTGTGGTGCAGAACCTACTGAGCAGGATGAGGGGAGAATGTGGTAAGAGCAGCTTGGTATCATGGGTGAGAGACCTACTCCTGTCTCTGTGCCAGAAGTTTCAAATCCAGATGCCTGCAGGCACCAGACCAAGAAATATAAATGAGTGAAATGTGCTGGGTCTGTGTTCACTCTCATTTGCCCTGATGCTTGTGGCCCTACTTTTTTTTATAGTAGCAGGGATACAGAGAAATATTTCTTTATAAGAAAAACAGCAGGGCGAGCAGAATGATAGGCAGGTAGTTTGTCTCTTTCTGCCCGAGCACTGGCAGAATTTATTTGACCTGCACAGATTAAAAAAAAAAATCTTTTTAATATTTATTTATTTTTGAGACAGAGAGAGACAGAGCATGAGTGTGGGAGGGACAGAGAGAGAGGGAGACACAGAATCCGGAGCAGGCTCCAGGCTCTGAGCCATCAGCACAGAGCCTGATGTGGGGCTTGAGCCCACAAGCTGTGAGATCATGACCTGAGCTGAAGTTGGACGCTCAACCAACTGAGCCACCCAGGCGCCCCAATGACCTGCATATATTTTTTAGATAATTTTTTTAATGTTTATTTGTTAGAGAGAGAGAAAGAGAGACAGAGTATGAGCAGGGGAGGGGCAGAGAGAGAGGGAGACAAGGAACCCGAAACAGGCTCCGGACTCCGAGCTGTCAGCACAGAGCTTGACGCGGGGCTCGAACTCACGAACTGTGAGATCAAGACCTGAGCCAAAGGCAGATGATTAACCGACTGAGTCACCCAGGTGTCCCCACAGATTTTTGTTTTTAACTGAGACATGCATTGTGACAATTCCTGGACGTGCCCATTGTTTTTTTAAAAATTAATTAACTATTATTATTTTTTGTTTTTTTGAAAGAGAGTGTGAGCAGGGGAGAGGGACACAGGGAGAGAGAGAGAGAGAGAGAGAGAGAGAGAGAGAGAGAGAGAGAATCTCAAGCAGGTTCCATGCTCAGTGAGGAGCCTGATGCAGGACTCACTGCCCCGACCCTGGGATCGTGACCTGAGCCGAAATCAAGAGCAGGACACTTAACTGACTGAGCCACCCAGGTGCCCGTAGGAACATTCCTATCGTTTTAATGCCACCCACTCAAGTTACCTGTGTGTCCAGAGATCATTTCATCCGACATTAAATGTTTCTCGAGCACGCACTACTTGCCAGGCTCTGTTCTAGGTTCTGAGGATGTAACAATGAATTAAGTAAGTTCTGACCTTACGGAACTTACATGTTGGTTTGTGGGTTGCAATAGGGAGAACGTGGACTGTAGACCAGGAGAGCACTGCCTAGAGAGCATGCTTCCACGGCTCACCATGGACGTTGACCCTCGCTTGCCAAATTTTTTAATTTTCCAAGAGAAGCCAGGAGTCAGATTTTTACGGCAGTTTTCTTATTTTTAAATAGAGGCTCAATATGTTTTAAATCACTGTGGAGGTCAAACAAAACACGTTTGCAGACAGAATCTGGCTTGCGACCTCTGTCTAACACCATCTTTGCCCTTGCTGGTCTGCTTGAGAAGAAAAATGCAATGGAATGACAGCTGTAGCCATGTTAATTCCCTTCTCTGGAAGCAATGAACCAGTTGTCAGAGATTTGGCAATTCCAGGATTTAATTTGCAATACAAGGTCAACAATTTCAGGGAAAGCCATTTTAAAATCAGCACTTAAACAAACGAACAACAAAAAAACCCACCAGTGACTATACAAATTAGCAGGTGGTTATTAACCCAGGCTCAGCAGAAGGTGGCCAACAGGTTCCTTATAAGCAGGTGATAGTGCAGTTATAAACCTGCTTGCAAGTTTGAGACTGGCTTTTAAATCGATTGCCACGGTCGTTCACTTGTGTTGCAACTGACATGCTACACCGTGGTCCAGATTTGTAGTCACAGTGAGAAGTTTGTAATGGTGTCCATTAGTTCATTAAATCCAACGCCCCTGAAAGGCCTAAACCAAGGTTTTTGGTAAATGCCTAGTATTTATAACTGTTATTTATTCTCCTTTCCTCTTAAGAAGGAAGCTGTTTTGGGCTGTTCCTGAAAATGTAGATATACAGACAGTTCAGCAAATACATCAGTTCTTTGATTGGCTCCATTTTTTGCCACTTACACGAGTGATCAATTTTTTAGAGGGTGTGGTGGCGACTCATGAATTACTAACTTGGTGAAATGATTATTTGCTGACAGATTCTACTCGCTGTTCTACGAACTTATTCTCACTTTCGTTTGCCATTCTGTGCTCATAGTGTTTTTCCAACTCTCTCTTTCTATTTAACTCCTAATCCTGCCTGTTCCTCAGAGTCCATTATTGCTGCCTGAGCATCTTTCTCACTGATTCAGCATCTGGGGCCCCTAGAACTTGCCTCACGCCTAGTTCTCCATTCACCAGCCGCCCCCCCTCCCCCCCCCCCCCCCCCCCCCCCCCTTTGCCACAGCACTTAGGAACTGACCTTTGGACAATTCCTTCCCATCTTGGAGGCCTGCGAGTTAAATTCCTAGAAATTGCACTGGGAACATGCATTTGTGTGTCAGTATTTAGACTAGCAATGACACCTTGCCCACATCATTGTTATGTCCTACAGCCTGGTCACATGTTCACTGATAGGTCTCTGGTGCAGGGCGGGGGGGGGGGGGCGGGGGGGATGGGGAGGGGGTGACGATTGTTCTTCAATGCCTCTATTCTGCAGGTTGTAAGGGATCTGACCCAGCTGTGAGGGATCTGACTCCCACATTCCAGCTCGTGGATACACAGAGACTGAGACTCTTTATTGCAAATCATGCTTGATCTAAGCTCAGAGATTCCCAAGCAGAGAGGAATGCCAGGCCAAACCCTTTTCTCATGAGACAGGGGGATATACAGTTTTACTTCTCCAGAGAGAGCTGCTTTTTATATGACACACGACTTGGTCCTATCAAACCACTTTCTGGGTTTAACGTCATAATTTTACATGAGACAATGTAAAGATTCTGACCGCATTTCATGATGTTACTGACTCATACTGTATTCTATCGCATTCTAAGTATCTGTGCATAAAGATGTCTAAAATGCAGCCTGCTGTGAAGGGAGAGAAGTGGTTTGCCTTACTTGAAAGTTTCCTGAGCACTAACTTGACGTGAGTAGAGGCACCTTGTGTTTTTTTGGCTCGTACAGTTTGGATTGTATGCCTGCGAGATACATTTATGATGACAATAACATGAGACAATTTACAAATCACAGGTATCTTAAAGACAAATCTTAACCCTTAGAATAACAGTGCTACTCCACATATGTTCTCGGAAATATGTGCTTTTGAATACACTTCGGTCCCTGTGCGGTGGCAAAAATAAGCAAATCAAACTCCAACTTCTGCTATTTGGATAAAATTTCCTCATTTTGATGCGGACTCTTTTCCTTTAAAAACTTTTATACGCACTTCCCTCATTTTAGGACGTAGTCAATATAATCTTTGAATCTTTTATGTTACTCAGACATAAACGAGTACGTTTTACAATTAACACTGGAAGGACTGAGATCTTTCATTTTTCAATATTGTTGGCCATATAAGAGCTCATACGCACATTGTGAAGTGACTTTTTAAAACTACGATTGAGAGCTCTCCAAATTAAAAAAAAAACAAAATGTGTCCCCTGTATCATTCATACATGATGTACTTTGTTTTACTGCCAAATACTGATAACCATTTTGAAAGGGCAAATTCCCAGTTTAAAAGGCTCTTTCGGTGAATGCTTATGATAATCTAATAAATGCTGGGACTACATTGCTCGTTAAAAAAATTCTCACTTATTATTATTTCCACGTATTTTTATAATCATCTGGTCCCAGACTGTGTTCTAGGGCAGTATTTTTCTCAACTGACAAAACATCAAATGTAATCTCTGGCAGATTAAACCTGATAATTTATCCCACACTGCCTTTCACGAAAATTTGTGTACCCATCTCTGGTGGATGAAGTTCTTAGAATTTAATCTGCTTGGTCCTTAAGTGCACATACTTATCATGGACTTTATCAGACGTTATCTATTTATGACAGTTGCGACCCTGGATCCTGTTTTTTAAAGAGATAATGTAGTACAGCTAACGAAAGCCTCAACAGCACATTTTTAGCATAATTTCAGGGCAGTCTGAGTTAGTCACCTCTTGGCATACAACAGGAAGGTTGGACTGTCTTAATCAAGTCTGAATTTTTCCCACGCATTACCTTCGTAAACCGTTTTGTGAATATTCACTGACTCTCAGTTTAGTAGAAGTCTGGAACGACAATAAAAACAGGACCCCAAATCAAAATCTGTTGGCTCGACATGGAGTGTTTAAGGGACCATTAAGTAACATCCTAGCTCTCCAGCCCCAAATTGCTTCATATCCCTCCTGGTCAGGCCAATTTATTTTACTTAAAAAAAATATTTTTTCTTTTTAATGTTTACTTATTTTCAAGAGAGAGAGTGAGACAGAGTGTGAGCGGGGCAGGGCCAGAGAGAGGGAGACACAGAATCGGAAGCAGGCTCCAGGCTCCGAGCTGTCGGCACAGAGCCCAACGGGGGGCTCGAACTCACGGACCACGAGATCATGACCTGAGCTGAAGTCGGACGCCCAACCGACTGAGCCACCCAGGCGCCCCTATTCTACTTTTTAAATATTATTTGTCTTTTTTAGGGGGACTTGATTTAAATCTGTGCATCGCCAAGGGCAAGGGGCCGAGAACATGGATAGAGAGGTAAGATGGCTATAACCGTAGTTCCCTCTTCTGATTTTTTCCTTTAAAAGCAGCCTTTCGAGCTTGATTTTTCATAATATCATCCATGGACTTGAAAAGTACAGGAGGAGTGAGCAGAAATTTAGCCTCCTTGGTAGCACTCACGAGTAAAGAGGATGATTAACGAAGTGTAGCAGACAATGTAATAGCAAAAGAGAGTCTACGGAAGTCAAACAAAAGTGCCTTCAGAATTTCCAGGGATTCCCATGATCCATAATAGGACCTCACTGAGCCCGTCCACTGTTTCTATTTTTGATTAGATTTATAAACACAGCAGCACATATTTTCATGTGGCTTATCGCCCAGGGGCAGAATTAGGTTGACTGCCCTGAAAATGTGAGGCTTGTGAGTTTGGGGCAAGGGCTAGAGCGAAATAAGTAGTGTAATTGTTTTTGTGGCGAGACCGTGGGACCTCCTCTGTTCTGAATTACACATGGCTCAACCCTTTGACCTGACCAGACTCGGCCGTGGCTGACAGAACTCCTAAAGTCGCATGAGAGGGTCCATCGCTGACGAGCTGGGACGTTATCTGTCAGGCAAGATGTGGGCCAGCAGCCACAGCGAGCTATAGAAGTTACGAGTGAGACAATATTTGTGACCACCTTGGCTTCATTAAGCTTGTCGCCGTAGCAGTTAGCACTGTAACAGAAGGTGCTAATGTGAGGGATTTCTGGAATCCAAATGTCACACGAATATATATATGTATATATATATACATATCATGTATATATATATATAATGTATATATATATATATCCTGTTATTCTGTTTCAATATATTTTCAATACATATTCTATATATATATACATATATATATATATATATATATACGTCTGTGTGTGTGGATACAAATATATATAGTTTATATATATTCAGCATATTACATTGTTCTCATATATATTCAGTATATATTCTGTGTATGTGTATATATATGCATGTATATATTTAATTTATATATACATAGATTTTACTAAATTTTGGATAGTCTTCAAGGATATTTTGGAAAATTATCTGAACATTATTATTATGATTAAAAAAATATCCACAAGGTTTGGGAAAATGTCATAAGCCTTACTTCAAGTTCTTTCACTTAATTTACATTCTTTAAAAATAGATGGTGGCTCACTGATATAACTCCTCAGAGCTAAGGGGGCTGCAGAGGACTTCCAGAAAAGGTTGGAGAGAATCACGGGCTGGCACTTTTGCATTTGTGGAGAATGTGCTCTGTGATTTGCATGATGATATCACATATACATCTATCTAGGTATGATTTGGAACTCAGTCACTTGAATTTTTATTTTCCATCCAGTCAATTAAAAGTTCAAAGATAATACAAGCAGAGAGCGTTGGTTCACTTTCAGACACTCAATATTATTTCCCAAACCAGTCCTTCTCCTGTAACATCCCCCAATTTTTTTTATCAACTTTTTTTTTCATGGCCAATTTTATAAATTAAGGGTCTCTTTAGGTATTCTGTGCTTACAACAATTTGGAAATAACCTAGCATTTAAAGTTTTTCTCTCTCATCTGAGACAATTGAATGCTGATTTAATTCTTAGTTACATGACATTTAAATTTTCCTTTAAAGAATACACAACTTCTCTGCATTTTTTTCTGAATTGCATTTCTTTTACTCTAGGAATTCTAAAACATGAGAATATGGTGGTCCCTATCAAATTATTTAGAAAAGGGGAGAAAGCCCACTAAAATATCCTCTAGGTCCCCCAACAAAACTGCATTCAGCCTTACCCAGTCTTGTTCTCATTAGCAATGAAGAGTTTGCTCTCTATATAATCCAACATGGAATGTTCAGAGCAGACAGGTGCAAATTGCAAGCTGTTTCACTTTGGCTGTTATCCCTTAAATAGACAAAGTAATAGACCGGGAGAACAAAAAGGGTTCCAGCTCAAGCTGCATAAATGAAAGTCTTAACAGGGACGGACCAGCTGGCTAGGAGACCTCAGTGTAGTGAATACTAAATGTTACCTTTATGCCACTTGCCCAGGAAAATGGCTTCAATGACAGCCCCTGCCTTTTATGATTGAGATGCCATTCCTTCAAGACAGTCTTTTGCTTTATTGCAAAGGCAACAGTGTGGCCCAAGTGGATGAGAACAGAAGCCAACATACCTGTTCCTGTTTACCATCATTACACTCCTCCCAGCAATTCAGGCATGATTAGGTTCCTGGAGGTGGACCAGATCCACAGTATTTCTATCCATGTCTATTTTTTTTTTTTTTTTTTTTTTGGTTTTGTTTTCTGGCTGATCCAAGCAAAGCCCCACAGCAGTGAAACAACTAAAACAATCTCCACCACTCCCTCCTCCCCAACAAGATGAATCTGCTGAGCTAGTCTGCTGGAAAACAGAAAACAAAACAACACAACACAACACAACAACAACAACAATGAAAAAACACAGTTGTTCATGTCAGGAACACCTAAATTAATTTCATGGAAGAGACGTGCCCTGCCAGAATGTGTAGGAATCTAAGGCATGTTTCTGAAAGGAGGCCCTGACTCTGTCATTCCTAAGTGGCCTCACATTGTGACTTGCCGGTCGTGCTCTGGAACCGCTGTCCGGAAGATGGAACTGTTTGGTACGCGCAGAGGCCCCTGGCGAGGTCGGACTGCGAGGTCTCCCCGCGCACGCGAGGGGAGGCCGACAACCCCCAGCCGGCCTTGTTTACAGCCGGACAGAGGAAAACAGCTAGACACAAATGAGGGCTGACGGTTTCATCACGCACGATCGGTTGATCCCAGATGCAATCTGACTGCCCTGAACCGAGCGATGATCTGTGCAGTATGCAGTATTCACTTTCTTGCTGGTCTGTGCCCACCAGGCTGGCCGCGCCCCTCGGCCATGGCTTTGACTGCAAGCCGAGCTGAGCGCTGCGCTGGGGGGGACCCCATTCCTCCCGACGACAATCACATTCTTTTAAAAACTTCCTACGTGTGGCTCGCCACTGGTTATAAATGAGTTTGTTGTTGTTCGTGTTCTCGACTCTGTCGCGGTATTATTACAATTATTATTTTTTCAAGTTGACCATGTTGCATGAAAAGGCATTTGTTGTTCTTTTGGACGAAGAGGATGTGTATTGTCCAAAACACCGTCAGGTCTTACCAATTCCAGGCAGGTTTTTTTTTTTTTTTTTCCTTCTTTTTTTCTTTTCCCCTCTGTTCAAATCACAAAGTATTTCTTGCTTTCTTCCACACTACGTATTCCATATTTAGGGGGATAACCTTAACAAAAAATGTTTGAAAGACCGGATTTAGCACTATTTAAGCACACACGCAAAATAAACGTGTTCCCAGAAACTGCTTGCTTTGATTTGATGTAGAGTTAGGTTATAGCAATGAAATAGCAACGTAAAGGGCAGAAAAATAAAAGACATCAGGCCTATCTGTGTTGGTTTGGTCAGGATTTCTAAACATTCTGCTTTTCTTCAGGACTAAGTAGGTATCAGTGAGAAGCAGGAAGGTACTGATGATCAAATTTTGTTTCTCGATTTGATTTTTGAAATGCCATATACATATTTAATAGGTTGATGTGAGCTTATTAAGAATAATAACAAGTTCCATAAATAAGCTAACTTAACCAGTGGCAAAGAATGGAGGCATTAATGTGAAATAGAAGCAAAAGATTCGTTTGCAGGAGCTGGGGAGAGAAAATCTCATCAGGAAGGAGGGCATCTGAATCGAGGTGGGGTGGTTGAAGGTGCAATTTACCCCCTTTAAAGGTGCCCATGTGTAGAGAGGAAAGCGGAAAGGAATTGGCCAAGGAGAGCACTGGGAAATCACTGCCCGTTTCCTCTCGAACATGTGTTAGTAGTAAAGAGGTCACAAAATACAATCCCTCACTTGCTAATCCCCTCCAAGAATTTATCTCTGGTGTGTACAATCAGACTTGGCCTTCCTTTTAAATACGTGAACTCGTGAAAAAAATATCTTTGAGACCTTTTTAAACATTCGAGAGAAAGCACATAATTTCATTTGAAGCCCTTAGTAAGGAAATGAGGTCTATTAATAGGCCACATCCATCTACTTAAAAGCGTGTTTAACTGGATCTGAAAGGAGTTGAAGTCGCAGGATTACTGAACCACGTCAAGAAGACTCCTATCTGCTGCCACTTTAGATGGAGGCTGTGAAAAAAAAAATCATACTTCACCCCCTGTCTTCCTAAATGTGGGAACATTCTTGCAGTTCTGAACTACTGTTTGTAAAAGTTTACCGAGTTTTTAGTGCCTGTCGTCTTCTGCGTTTAATTTAAAAGTTGAGAAGGGATGTAAATTAGTGAAATGTATTCTCTCTTGTGATTTCAGTGTACATTTTCATACACGACCCTAATACTACACATCTTAGGATTTCTATCAGGTTGCGATGCTATTTTTATCTTTTAAATAGAGCAATTGCACAGAATACATCACGCTACTTTGACAGTGGATGTTAAAAAGAAATGTCAGAATTCCTGAAAGCAAGAAAAAAGTCTTTACAATTATTGGACTTTTCTCTAAATAAGAGTCATTATGCATTTCCTTTAAAAGAAAATCTCAAAATACTAGAAATTTTTTTTGGGGGGGACGGATTGTGATTTTTACCCCTGCGGGGCTCTCTTCACCACCTTTTTAGAAAAAAGATCTCTGGAGTACATGTTTTTCCTTGATTTCGTTTACAGTCACATTAAATACATTTTGTTTTAAACCTATTGCACACTATTTGCCTTATGTTTCAAAGAGGAGATTCTCAGAAAAACAGGTCCTGCATTTGGGTTGGCTACGTGGACTATTTGCTCCTAAATCTTTAACATGCTTTTATGGTACCAGGCTATTTATGCAGCCTGTTGTATTACGATTTAATTGCTTTGTGATATTTATAAGAATAAGGAAAGAGGTTTTTAAAAAGAAGTAGGGTTTTTTTCCAAACACTGTAACGCAAAATGGCAATGTTAGAAGCTCCAGGAGATCTAGTAAAAGCAATGACACAGGGTTGTAAAATGGACACGACATTTTGTTATTCTGAATCCAGTCGTCAGAAACTTGATTTAATGCGTTGTCTGATACGCCATCTTTACATGTGACCGTGGCTTGCTCATTTCTACGTGCTTTATCTTTCTGGCTCTTTGGCTTATGGCTAACCTAAATTTTCTAATTTAATCTGAAACTTGAGCATTTCCACCACGGATATTTTTAAAATTTAGTCTGACAGTTATCAAGGATTCATTTGGAACTTGTAGGAGTCTGAGGACTCTAATAATATTTCTGGCTATTCATTTTCATTTTTGAACATTTATTATGCATTCTCATATTAATGGCTTTCCCAGTCACGTAATGAATTCTGGTTTTCAGTGAGGTGGCATTTTATGAAATTTGTGTAAGTCCCAGGAGACTATGAAACTCTTGGCATTTCACATCATTTTGACTTTTGCTGAAATTTTGGATCGTATTTATCCTTGGTTAGATTTCAAGAAGGAATTAATTCACACACTGGAACTTAGAGGTTTAAAACAAATATGGACACAAGCAAGCACCAACGCTGAGCACATTTTCTACAAGATCATTCTATCTCACCGAGATGAAATGGCATCATAGCACTGTCCGAATTCCTGTCGATCCTGCAGTGCAAGCTTCTCTGTGCAAATTGGCTAGTGTCCTTAATTTGTTGAGGGCCCTTTGCATTAATTAAAAATGATAAAAACAAAGTATTTGAACGTGACCTTCATTTGGCATTTGTATTAACTTTTCTTATCCTCTTTTATTTAATTCTTCCACTTCTGTTGTTCAATTAGTGTTTGACCCCTTTAGGAGAGATGTAAATTAAATGACATTTCAATGCCATCCCATATTTAAAATCCTGTGTTAGTTGTGGATCATAAATGATGATCTTCATTCTTTAGCTAATTTATTCATTTAACAATTTCCCTCCAGAAGTTTCGGCAGAAGGCTCTGAAGCAAACTAAGCAGAAGAAATCCAAGTCGGCTGAATTTCTGATGGGTGAGCCTTGCTTGATGAGTTATTGCTCATAATTTGTGTAAGGATTAATTAACTAATTACAGACAAATGGCTGTGGGCGAAATTTTGCTCTTGCTTGTCAGGGTGCAATTTGTAATTATTTTAATCATTTATTCTTTTTTTTTTTTAAGAGTTAATTTTAACCTAATTCTGTTTTGGTGACATTTGAGGATGATACACTTGAGTCTTTCCGCACAAGAATTACTGGGAGGAATTTTCTGCTTGTCATTGGAATACATTTTGCTTTAGAATGATCTTCTGACCTCCTTGTTTTGCTCTAGTTAAAGAAGATAGAGAGGCTACGGAAGGCATCGGGAACCCAGCTTTTAACGTGAGCAGCCCGGATCTCTTAGCACATCAGACTTCAGACAGGAAAGTTATTAGACGTGACACGCTGGATCGTACCCTTGCAGCTCACCAACAAAAATGCAGGCTGCTGGCCTCTGCTGAACCAAAAGGTGTGACTTCAGTCCTGATTATCTTCATACTCGCTGACAGTTGCCGTGCTTCTGATCTAACCTGGGCATCCTGGAGCCGGCATCAGGCATTCCATCCCAGCGTGTCTGCACAGGCTTCCTGGGAGGCTCTGGATGCCACGCGGAGGGCACACGTAGGATCTGTTTTGCCATTGGTATGCAGGCCATAATCTCATATGTGAAGGTTGCTGAGCAGTGAATCCAGTCTTGTCTCGGGGTGCTGAGATGGAACGGGTTCAATCTCAGGACATCACACTCTGGGGCAGATAGGGGATGAAATGCTGACACTCCCATTTATAGGATGCCATTGTGCCAGTATGTTCGTAAACGATGCGGGCCTCTCACTCTGGGGCCTTAAGACCTCAATGGCCCCTTCCTTTGGAAAAGGACAGTTTCTCTATAGGTTGGGACATCTGTGCTAGGAGCTTCACTTAACATCTGCTAAATGCAGAAAGCATGCCTTAGTAGTTAGGATTTATCTGCAGGAATCCACATTCACCCACAGTTTCCTCCGTTTTCTGGCATAGGGCTATTTCCAATAGTTAACTATTTAAAAGATTCTACCCAAGCAAGGGGAATGCGTACATACTCAGCATCGGGCTGATACAAGATGGCGGACTCCTAGAGAGAGGGAGAGACACAGCTCTTCTTCTAAGCTTGGGCCTCTTTGCTGCCAAGAGGGAAAGATTGTTTATTCTGTACCTATCGAGAAGGAAGTCATTAAAACTTGCTGTCTTTGCTCTCGTCTTCATCCATCGAACAGGACAGAAGACATCAGAATTGAATGGCCAGATAGCTTTTTGAAAGGGAGCTGTCTGAAGTAATGAAGCATGAGCTGGCACAGATGTGTTTCTCTGCTGGTCCCACTTAGCAGCCTCATCGTGATTTCCACCTGTACAGAGCAGGCAATCCAGATCCCCATGGGTTAGCACGGTGTACAGAGCATTTATTGTACCAATTTTGATTCCTAAGGCTCGGGGGAAATTCTACCAGCCTCTAGATTTCTGCATTCTACGTCGTATCATGCGTGTTCTCATCAGTGAATTTGGCTTGGCTTATTCTCCTTGCATGTGTCTGTGTGTATTTTTCTGGAAGTCTGTGAAAAGTGGCTAGACGTAGGGCTATCGCTTGTGAAAATAAAAGCCTCCGTTTGCAAGTGCTTAGTATAGGTTAGTCACTATGCTAAGCATTTTATGTGCACTCTCTTCTCTCATTTTGTACTTCCTTGGGCGTATTAGGATACATATCAGCTAATGCAATAGAAGCCTCAATAACAGAGGCTTAGACTTGCTCTAGTACCTTCTGTTTTGTTCCTTTGGATTCCTTAAGCTCGTTCCCATCTGCATGATCCAACATGGCTTGATATCAGCTCCATGTTCCAAGCTCTGGGAAGGAAGCTGAAGGTCACAGACCCAGAATTACATGTATTGTCTCTGTTTATAACCCTCTTGCTGGAAACCGGTCACCTGACAAGTCTAGTCACAGAGACCGGAAAATGTTGTTACCTGGGAGTCAAGTTTCCAGCTGCGACTGGGGGGTTCGTGAATGTATATTGTATCCAACCGGTAGACTCTACATCCAGTATATTTTATTACTCTCCTCATTTTATAGACGAGGAAATCTAGGTTTTAACTTGACCGAAGTAAGAAAGAGAATAAACGGTGGAATAAGGGATTTAAGCCAAGTCTTGTTTGACTCCGTGATCTCCACATCTCATCCCACTGCCATATACCTTCCCTTTTTTTTTTATGGGACATGCCACAGGGCATTGTGCGGGAAGATCAAGACAACATCTTGAGAAGTTGCTGACATATTCAGAAGGGAGACTCTAGAGCTGGGTCAGACATTCAAGATCAGCGACCTCCCAAGCTGGCAAAGAAAATTCTGGCAGAGTGACAGATGTTCAGCTGTATGAAGGAGACTTAGGGACCCATGGCATTCGTCTGGCTTCTTCTTGTTCAACCCCGGACTCTGAAGGAAAACTTCTGGTACCTTCAGTGCAAAGATTTTTTTTTAGGTCTTTGGTTCCTGTGGTGGGAAATTAGTCTTTCTTATGGAGCTAGGGTGTTTCACCGCAAGAGAGAAGTGTGTCCCTTAGGACAAATGAAGGCTGGAGCAGGCTTTTTTTTGTTGTTGTTTTGTTTTGTTTTACAAATTTATATTCAACAGAGGTGTTCAGGTTTTTTCAGTAGGAATTCTTATTCTCTGTGATCCCAGAAGACTAGAAGCCTACGTGGAAACCTTGAATTTTAAGTTTTTTGATGAATATTCAGAAGTGGAGTACCAACTTGATGGCTTGGCTGGTAGAAGCTGAATAAAGCCAGTCATGGAGAATAATTACATTTATGGTACAGTAAGTGTTGGTGAGAGAGGATAGGATGAGGTCTATGAAAAGGATGACATTTGTAATAAGTGTTGGGGCGGAAGTAATTATGGGTAAGTATTACAAAGTAGAAATATAATGCGAGCCACACACACAACCTTACATTTTCTAATAGTTCACATTAATAAAAAGAAACTAGTGAACTAATTTTAATAATACATTTTATTTAAAACAGTAGCTACAAATATCTACAAATATTATTATTTCAAGTTATAATCAATGTAAACATTTAAAGATACTTCACTTTTGGGGGGGGTATGAAGTCTTTGAAATCTGTGTGTGTTTTACGTTGACAACAAATCCTAACGTGGGCTAGCCTTATTTCAAGTACTCCATAGGTGTATGTGGCTGGTGTCTCGTACTAAGCAATGTGATTGTAGCTAACTACTTCTGGAAGTTTAGCTGTGCAAATCTGCATGGTAGATTTTCAAGAACTCTTAGAGAGCTATAACATCCCAACACCCCAAATGCTGCTTAACCAATATTGACCCACAATATAATATTCCCAACATGGTCTCAATTGTACTTGTTATTTCTAATATCAGTTCTATGATATTAAAGAAGTCTGAACACAAAGGGTATTCCCAGACATAGGCTGAGTGAGTTCTGCGTGCCAGGAAATAGTAGCTTCTCCATGATTTTAAAGAAGGCCTATACCAAAGGCCAACTTCCTTGATGCTGGTTTTGTATGTAGGAGTTTCCACGAGAAGAGTATAATTGCTTAGGTAAACATATATTGCTTTATCACTTTTACATATGCCTAAAATTAGAATTTATGTTCCTCTGTTAGTGTTTATCAACCCTGGCTATATATGAGAATTATCTAGAAGTGAGAGACTCTTTGGCACTCATAACCTTCAGGATGGTTGTTGGGTAGGTCTACATTCCAAGTTTTCTACAAGGCATTTTGATGGACAGCGTGGGTTGAGACCTGCCACTATGGGCCTCTTCCCATATCTGGGAGATAGAAGGTAGTAATTGTCATGAGTGACAGTTAGTTGGCCTGGTTCTGGAAGATGAAAGGAGAGAGAAAATTTTGTGACTCAAAGGTAGAGAGAGCAGAGTGGAAGGAACAAAAAGAAACTTTAGATGGAAAATCCAGAAATGATTTATTATCATCCTGACACAATCAGCCAGACATTACATAGGTAGGGGTTATACCATCTGTCTTCTGGAACATGGTCAACATTTAGGAAAAAAATTATTTGCAGGGTGCCTGGGTGGCACAGTCTGGTAAGCATCTGACTCTGAGTTTCGGCTCAGATCATGATCTCACAGTTTCATGAGTTCAAGCTCTGTGTCAGGCTCTGCTCTGACAGCAGGGAGCCTGCTTGGGATTCTCTTTCTCCTTTCTCTCTGCCCCTCCCCTGCTCACACTGTCTCTGGCTCTCTCAGAAATAAATAAATAAATAAATAAATAAATAAATAAATAAATAACTTTAAAAATAAAAAAAAGAAAGAAACAAGTTATTTGCTACATCTCTATTCAAACCCACCCTGTTTGCTTGCCTTTGAGAGACCCTCCAAAAAAGGATTCAATTGCGAATGAAATGTACAATTTTACGGTCAGTGAATGAAGAAGAAATACGTGATTTTAGAAACTTGAGATATTATAGAGCACAGTGTTTCTTGTTAATATTAAAAAAAAGAAAATTCTATATCATCTACCCATGTGATTACTTAGGCAAAAGGGTAATTAGATATTTCCCCCACGGTATTATTACAATGAGCATAAATTATCATCCTATAAGTAAATATCAGTGTATTTCCACCTTTTAGATGCTTAACAAAAAAACATTAGTAAGAATTATGGTATTATTTTTGGCCACATGTCCTCTGTTCCATCATGCCCAGAACTTGTGCTTTGTGTGTGTGGACTGCTTTTCCAAGCCCAGCTCATCCTGTCTGCTCATTGCCAGCTATGCACTGATCTGATGATGATGAGCCCATGGAAATTCAGAATTATAGTACTCGCAAAGGGGGCACCTGGGTGGCTCAGTTGGTTTAGTGTCCAACCCTTGATTTCAACTCAGGTCATGATCTCAGGTAGTGGGACCGAGCCCCACATTGGGCTCTGTGCTGACATTGTGGAGCCTGCTTGGGATTCTTTATCTCCCTCCCTCTCTGCCCCTTGACCACCCCCCCAAATAGTCATTGAAGAGGGAGAGTGGCAGAGAACCACTCAGTGTGTGTGTGTGTGTGTGTGTGTGTGTGTGTGTGTGTATGTGGAATCCCAGTTTAGCTGATTCAAGTATGTTCAGTCTAGGACTCAGTGCATGTCTGAGTATTTGTGGTTTAAAGGAGCCCAAAATGAACATAGCTTTTAGTGACAAAACTGATACAGGAGTTTAGGTTTTCTGATAGGTCAGTGATTTGGTCAATATCTTAGCAGTTGGACAGAAATGCCATTTTTTAAAAACCTAGTTTCCTTTAAATATTGGGTGGGAATTTAAAAAATACTTTCTAGCCATCAGATTAAGGAGTTACACTCTATCAATGAAATTCCATATTAAATTCAAACGTTGCTAAGCTTTTCTTAGCTGCCAGTTGGCTGGCTCATTTATTGCATTTCCATTTAAGAAAAAAGTAAGATGACTCCTAGGAAAGGGTTAATTCCAAGTAAGAGACAGTCAGACACACAAGCTTGATGTCATGCCAACAGCTCAGGAAGAGAGGAAGGGACTTTTTTTTTTTTTTTTGATTTAACTTTATCTTTTATATTTTAAAATTTACATCCAAATTAGTAAATAGTGAAACAATGATTTCTGTAGATTCCTTAATGCCCCTTCCCCATTTAGCCCATCCCCCCTCCCACAACCCCTCCAGCCACCCTCAGTTTGTTCTCCATATTTATGAGTCTCTTCTGTTTTGTTCCCCTCCCTGTTTTTGTATTATTTTTGTTTCCCTTCCCTTATGTTCATCTGTTTTGTCTCTTAAAGTCCTCATATGAGTGAAGTCATATGATTTTTGTCTTTCTCTGACTAATTTCACTTAGCATAATACCCTCCAGTTCCATCCACGTAGTTGCAAATGGCAAGATTTCATTCTTTTTGATTGCTGAGTAATACTCCATTGTATATATAAACCACATCTTCTTTATCCATTCATCCATCTATAGACATTTGGATTCTTTCCATACTTTGTTTATTGTTGATAGTGCTGCTATAAACATGGGGGTGCATGTGTCCCTTCAAAACAGCACACCTGTATCCCTTGGATAAATGCCTAGTAGTGCAATTGCTGGGTCCTAGGGTAGTTCTATTTTTAGTTTTTTGAGGAACCTCCATACTGTTTTCCAGAGTGGCTGCACCAGCTTGCATTCCCACCAACGATGCAAAAGAGATTCTCTTTCTCCGCACCCTCGCCAACATCTGTTGTTGCCTGAGTTGTTAATGTTGCCATTCCGGCAAGTGTCTCATTGTGGTTTTGATTTGTGTTTCCCTGATGATGAGTGATGTTGAGCATTTTTTCATGTGTCAGTTGGCCATCTGGATGTCTTCTTTGGAGAAGTGTCTATACATGTCTTTTGCCCATTTCTTCACTGGATTATTTGTTTTTTGGGTGTTGAGTTTGATAAGTTCTTTGTACATTTTGGATACTAGCTCTTTATCTGATATGTCATTTGCAAATATCTTCTCCCATTCTGTGAGTTGCCTTTTAGTTTTGCTGATTGTTTCCTTCGCTGTGCAGAAGCTTTTTATTTTGATGAGGTCCCAGTAGTTCATTTTTGCTTTTGTTTCCCTTGCCTCCAGAGACATGTTGAGTAAGAAATTGCCGCGGGCAAGATCCAAGAGGTTTTTGCCTGCTTTCTCCTCGAGGATTTTGATGGCTTCCTGTCTTACATTGAGGTCTTTTATCTACTTTTAGTTTATTTTTGTGTATGGTATAAGAAACTGGTCCAGGTTCATTCTTCTGCATGTCGCTGTCCAGTTTTCCCAGCACCACTTGCTGAAGAGACTGTCCTTATTCCATTGGATATCCTTTCCTGCTTTGTCAAAGGTTAGTTGCCCATACGTTTGTGGGTCCATTTCTGGGTTCTCTATTCTATTCCATTGATCTGAGTGTCTGTTCTGCTGCCAGTACCATAATGTCTTGATGGTTACAGCTTTGTAGTATAAGTCTGGGATTGTGATGCCTCCTGCTTTGGTTTTCTTTTTCAAGATTGCTTTGGCTATTTGGGGTCTTTTCTGGTTCCATACAAATTTTAGGATTATTTGTTCTAGCTCTGTGAAGAATGCTGGTGTTACTTTGATAGGATCGTGTTGAATATGTAGATTGCTTTGGGTAGTATCAATATTTTAACAATATTTGTTCTTTCTATCCAGGAACATGGAATCTTTTTCCATTTCTTTGTGTCTTCTTCAATTTATTTCACCAGATTTCCATAGTTTTCGGTGTATAGATTTTTCACCTCTTTGGTTAGATTTATTCCTAGGTGTTTTATGGTTTTTGGTGCAACTGTAAATGGGATCGATTCCTTGATTTCTCTTTCTGTCACTTCATTGTTGGTGTACAGGAATGCAACCAGTTTCTGTGCATTGATTTTATATCCTGCAACTTTGCTGAATTCATGAATCAGTTCTAGCAGTTTTTTGGTGGAATCTTTTGGGTTTTCCATACAAAGTATCATGTCATCTGCGAAGAGTGAAAGTTTGACCTTCTCCTGGCCGATTAGGATGCCTTTTATTTCTTTGTGTTGTCTGATTACAGAGGCTAAGACTTCCAATACTATGTTGAATAACAGTGGCAAGAGTGAACATCCCTGTCTCGTTCCTGACCTTAGGGAGAAAGCTCTCGGTTTTTCCCCATTGAAGATGATATTAGCGTTGGGTCGTTCGTATGTGGCTTTTATCATCCCGAGGTATGATCTTTCTATCCCTACTTTCTTGAGGGTTTTTATCAAGAAAGGATGCTGTATTTTGTCAAATGCTTTCTCTGCATCTATTGAGAGGATCATATGGTTCTTGTCCTTTCTTTTATTGATGTGATGAATCACGTTAACTGTTTTGTGGATATTGAACTAGCCCTGCATCCCAGGTATAAACTCCACTTGGTTGTGGTGAATAATTTTTTTAATGTATTGTTGGATCCGGCTGGCTAATATCTTGTTGAGGATTTTTGCATCCATGTTCATCAGGGAAATTGGTCTATAGTTTTCCTTTTTAGTGGGGTCTCTGTCTGGTTTTGCAATCAGGGTAATGCTGGCTTCATAGAAAGAGCTTGGAAGTTTTCCTTCCATTTCTATTTTTTGGAACAGTTTCAACTCTTCCTTAAATGTTTGGTAGAATTCCCCTGGAAAGCCATCTGGCCCTGGACTCTTGTTTTTTTGGCAGATTTTTGACTACTAATTCGATTTCCTTACTGGTTATGGGTCTGTTCAAATTTTCTATTTCTTCCTTTTTCAGTTTTGGTAGTGAATATGTTTCTATGAATTTGTCCATTTCTTCCAGACTGCCCATTTTGTTGGCATATAATTGCTCATAATATTCTCTTATTATTGTTTTTATTTCCGTTGTGTTGGTTGAGATTTCTCCTCTTTCATTCTTGATTTTACTTCTTTGGGTCCTTTCCTTTTTCTTCTTGATCAAACTGGCTAGTGGTTTATCAATTTTGTTAATTCTTTCAAAGAACCAGCTTCTGGGTTCATTGATCTGTTCTCCTGTTTTTGTGGTTTTGATTGCATTAATTTCTGCTTTAATCTTTATTATTTCCTGTCTTCTGCTGGTTTGGGGTTGTATTTGCTGTTCTTTTTCCAGCTCCTTAAGGCGTAAGGTTAGGTTGTGTATCTGAGATATTTCTTCCTTCTTTAGGAAGGCCTGGATTGCTAGATACTTTCCTCTTAGGTTGCCTTTGCTGTGTCCCAGAGGTTTTGGGTTGTGGTGCTATCATTTTCATTGACTTCCATATACTTTTTAATTTCTTCTTTAACAGCTTGGTTAGCTCCTTCATTCTTTAGTAGGATGTTCTTCAGTTTCCACGTATTTGTTACCTTTCCGAAGTCTTTCTTGTGGTTGATTTCGAGTTTCATAGCATTGTGGTCTGAAAATATACATGGTATGCTCTTGATCTTTTTGTACTTACTTAGGGATGGTTTGTGTCCCAGTATATGGTCTATTATGGAGAACGTTCCATGTGCACTGAGGAAGAATACATATTCTGCTGTTTTAGGATGAAATGTTCTGAATATATCTGTTTAGTCCATCTGGTCCAATGTGTCATTCAAAGCCATTGTTTCCTTGTTGATTTTTGGATTAGATGGTCTGTCCATTGCTGTGAGTGCGGTGTGGAAATTTTGATTACAGTAGTGTTTGCCAATCATCTTGTCCCATGATCTAATCCCCAGGCATTTCTTCCTGGTTTTTTGGGAGAGGGTCTTGGAATAAGAACTGAGATCTCTGTCAGTTGTTGAAGAACCACAATGGTTCTACCTGCTAACTTGTGTAATGTGGAGGAGTACCTTGTGGGCAAAGACTATGTATATCCCTTCACTTGACATTGCCAATGGCACATGGGATGGATGGAGGCACGAGTCTAAGGTCTGATCAGAACAAGAGAAGATGTTGGAGAGAATGTGCCATAGCCTAGAATGGGTCCCAGCAAATATTAGTATTGGAGGCAACAGTGGTCACTGGAGGTGGCCCCAACGGCAGCTCTGGAATTGACAACAAGTGGTTTTCCTGTGGCTTCATAGAATGGAGGTGCCACCATTGATTCCGTGATAAGAATGGTTTGAAAAACTCCTCTGTTGGTAGAAAAACCTTTACATAGGCAGCAGCAAAGCAGAAGGCGGAGTGGTAGAGAAAGAAAATGGCAAATGTTCTAAAGACACTGAGGGAAATTAGTTTGGGCATATATGATCTAAGGCCTTAGATCCTTCCAGCAGAGATGAGGGGTAATTTGAAATAAGGGTAGGAGATCCATAATAGTTGTGCCTGAGCCAAAGAAATCATGGATTAGGGTTACAAATGTGACTCTAAATCTAATTTCAGATTGGTGTAGCCATTAAAGTTACACCTGCACAAAAATTTGTAATAAAAATAACTTGTAGTGCACATGTAAAGTGCATAATTCAAATTGTCTGAGCAAATATGTGATGAGAATTGTTTCTCCCCATAGTGCACATAGCCTAGGTTATTTTAGAAGTCATGTTGTATAAAACTGTTTACATCACTCTCACTTGTGGCTATTTTCCCCTTAAGATGGGAAACAAGTGTTATATGAAATTTATAGAACATGTTTAAATTTTTTTCATGTTTATTTATTTTTGAGAGAGAGAGAGACAGAGTGTGAGTGGGGTTGGGGCAGAGAGAGAGGGAGACACAGAATCCGAAGCAGGTTCCAGGCTCCAAGCTGTCAGCACAGAGCCCGACTCGGGGCTCAAACTCACAAACTGTGAGATCACGACCTGAGCTGAAGCCGGACGCTCAACCGACAGAGCTACCCAGGCACCCCTAAATTTATAGAACATTAAAAAATATATATTCTTTTTGCTTTAAGACATTTCAACTGTTATTAAGATGAAGGAAATAGACAGGCAAATCATTTGCTTTAGGTTTATTGAACTGACCTGGATTTGTGTCTGTAGACCCCATTTGGCTCCTAAGTGAGTTGAATCTCCTTCATTGACCTCAAAGGCTAAAAATAAACACTGAGGAATGTATCCTTCTTTCTGAAATGAAGAAATATTTTTTGGAGATACATGAAAGATAAAATATTTGGTCAGTTTATACAAATCAACACACATCAATTTAAGTTTACTTTCCTGTTTTTTTTTTTTTTGTTTTTTTTTTTAATGGAGTAAGAGTTCTAGAACAACATTCAGTTTGGGAAAGAGCATTTTAATCAGATATTTGAGTTTTGAGAATTTCAATCGAATAAGAAAAGTTTCATTTATTGTCCTCTCAGAAAGAACTGCCTGCTTAGAGTTAATCAGACAGATTTGCCCAGGAAATTAGGAGAACGTCTATTTGTGTTATCTTTTCCTGTTTCTGTTAATGCTAAAATTGAAACCATTGGTAACACTTTTTACCAACCATTCAGCACAATTATTTTCTGTGTTGTCTTCAAGTCGATGTTAGCAAAACCCCTAATGGATAACTGTGTTCGTAAGATAATATTTTATAAAATCGTTCGTACATCGTTGGTTGGGATAAGAATTCTTTTAAGAATGATTTTAACATTGAGAGATGTTGCGTTGTTACTCTGGTTCATGGATGAGAAATGGGCTCACACATGACAACCACTGGATCTATTTATACGCCGGTGAAATTTATATAGCTTTAACATAAAAATGTGAGCATAAGGGGGCACCTGGGTGGCTCAGTCGGTTAAGCGGCCGACTTCGGCTCAGGTCACGATCTCGCGGTCCGTGAGTTCGAGCCCCGCGTCGGGCTCTGTGCTGACCGCTCAGAGCCTGGAGCCTGTTTCCGATTCTGTGTCTCCCTCTCTCTCTGACCCTCCCCCGTTCATGCTCTGTCTCTCTCTGTCTCAAAAATAAATAAACGTTAAAAAAAATAAAAAAAAAATGTGAGCATAAGAATGTATACGAGGGTGGAAAGGATGGTTAAGAATCTTAGAATCGTGGAAATGCTAGACTGGAAATCACAAAGCTGGTATTGCAGAAGTCCAAGTCTTTTCCTAATATAAACAGCTGCACAGTAAAAGGACAGAACAAAATGTGACAGAACAATGTTTCCTGCCGCATTAGCGATGCGATCATCGTTTTAGCAGCTGGACGTGTTACTGGATTGTTTACCCACATCCTCTGAAATAGTTGGTGAAATTTTAAAAGACATAACTTCCTATCAGAATAAGAAGTTACACCATACCAATGCAGTTTCATATACATTCAAACTTTGCAAGCCATGATGTTGACTAGAGTCAATGGTTGCATTTCCATTTTAAGAACAATTTTGTTAGAAAAGTTTTTCGTGACCTTAGTATTTTATGCTCTTAAATATAAATTAGTCCTTCATCTCCAAATAACTCCATTTAGAGTTTCTTTCAGATCACTTTTGTTTTCTATTAGAGAGAATTTAACAGCAAATTGACCAAAAACCTTATTTCAAAAACAACCCAGGGGAAGTCCGTTCAGGACTTTCCAAAGGGTTCACCTTTGCTTTAGGAGATAAAGTGTAGTCATCTATAAATTTCCAGAGTTTTCAGAGAAAGGATTATTAATTAAGATTCTTTAAACTAAATCTAATAATCTATGGTATTGATTGCTTCCATATTGAAATGTGCTGCACTGTGATGAAAACATTACTACCTGGGCAGACTGGGTGGCTCAGTCAGTTAAGGTTCCGACTTCAGCTTAGGTTATGATCTCAGAGTTTGTGAGCTCGAGCCCCGCATGGGGCTCTGTGCTGACAGCCTGGAGCCTGCTTTGGATTCTGTGTCTCCCTCTCTCTCTACCTCTTGCCTGCTCACACTCTGTCTGTCTCTCTCTCAAAAATAAATAAACATTAAAAAAAATTAAGAAAACATTACTACCTAAATGAAGTCTTAAATATAGTGCATAAATACAAGTAGCCTTAGATCCATGAGGAAGACGTATTATTAAATGAATGATGGCGCAATAAAAAAGGTTAGGGTGGGGTTCTTGGGTGGCTCAGTGAGTTGAGCGTCCCACTCTTGATTTCGGCACAGGTCATGATCCCTGGGTCGTGGGAACGAGCTTCGTGTTAGGCTCTGCACTGACAAAGCAAGCCGGCCTGGCATTCTTTCTCTGCCTCTGCCCCCCTCCCCTCTCCCCTGCTCACTTTCTCTCTCCCTATCTCTCTCTCTTAGAAAAGAAAAAAAGATTAGAGGGTGATTGATGTTTAATTTCAGGTGGGTCCTAATTTGAAAGGCAATATTGCACGCTACATACATCAGTTTATTTACATGTAGAATCATGCTGCCAGGCTTCAAGCTAGAAAAAAAAAAAAAAAAAGGAAATCCACCTTGGTATTTTTGGAAGGACTTTGAAACGTGTAAAAAAAATAGTATATTTATACTTCACCTTTGAATTATCGCCATTACTTAAGTAATGGAAAGATCTTCTTGTTTAGGAGCTAGCTACTTAGGGACACACTCTACCGCTGCGGATTTGAGGTCCAGGGGAGCACAGGATGCATTAATGCCTCGAGGTGCTATGGGATAATGCCCTGCAGGAATTATGCACTCAACGGCACTATGGTGGTTTGAAAGTTAAGATGCCTCATAATCTACCACGAGGGAGGGCCTTCGGGGAAGAAAGAATATGGCTCAATTAATTAGTACTTGTTAGCAAACTTCTACTGTTACCCTATTTAGATTTTCAAATCACTGATATCTCAAATACCCACAAGATGTGGAAAGGAAGTAAGAATAAGCAGTTGAGAAGACGAATTTGCCCAGCAGGGCACCCGTTCTGGAATACAGGGTTAGTGGTCAAGTAATTGGCACAGGCTAGCTTTTCTGTAAAGATGAAAAAAGAACTATTATCCGTTTGCTGTTTTTAACCCGGCTGTTAAAGAAATTCATGCCTTTCAGTTTGAATTTCTGAGTAAGATGAATACTCTTGATGACGACCAACGGACTCCTATGCAAAATCTAATATAAATAATTTAATTTTTGAGAGCGCTCTGGAGCTTTTCTGGGTGTTCTTTTTCTTAAAAAAATTTTTGTTTTAATGTTTATTCGTTGAGAGTGACAAAGAGACAAAGTGTGTGTGGGGGAGGGTCAGAAAGGGAGGCCCAGAATCTGAAGCACGCTCCAGGCTCGGTGCTATCAGCACAGAGCTCGATGTGGGGCTCGAACCCACAAACCATGAGGTCATGACCTGAGCTGAAGTTGGATGCTTAACCCACTGAGCCACCCAGGTGCCCCTGGGTGTTGCTTTTCTATACTCATTTTGTCTTCTAAGTGGCTATTGTTGGTATTTAGAAAAGTTAATGATTCCTAACGATTATCTGGTTATTTTCAAGCTATTGTGCCAATAATATCTCCTTTGTTCTAAAAGTTTTTTGGTTACATCTCTTATGTTTTCATGGTAGGGAAGCATATCATCTTCAAATAATAATTGCATAAGATATAATGATTTTCAATAGTTTGAGCTCATCTACCCCTTTATGTTTGTTCTAACTGCTTTGGCCAAGATTTCTAAGAGAGTGCTGAATAATGGTATTGATAGTGAACATCTGAATCATACTTTGAGTTCTTGTCATTAACTTTTATTTTTGGATGTTTATTTGGGTTGTGTTGTTCTGTTTAAATATTTAGTATAATACTATGCTTTATCACAGTAAGACGTATTCTTGTATCTTTAGTTGCCTTTAAGTTAAATGTAAAATATGTTTGGGGGTGCCTGTGTGACTGTTGATTATCTGACTTTTTTTTATTTAAATTTTTTTTTAAGTTTATTTATTCTTCAGAGAGAGAGAGAGAGAGAGCACGCGAGCAGGGGAGGGGGAGCGAGAGGGGAGGACACAGAATCCAAAGCAGGCTCCAGGCTCTGAGCTGTCAGCACAGGGCCCGATGGGGGGCTCGAAATAACGAACCTCGAGATCATGACCTGAGCCGAAGTCGGACACTCAATGGACTGAGCCACCCAGGCGCCCCAAGCATCTGACTCTTGATCTCAGTCAGGCATTGATCTCAGCCCAGGCATTGATCTCAGCCCCACGTTGGGCTCTGTGCTGGGCATGAAGCCTATTTAAAAAATATATATATACACACATATATTTTATATTTTATTATATTGTTTATTGTATACATAATATATTATAATATTGTATTTATATATTAAAATACTAGATATTATATATTTACTTATATTTATTATTTATATTATATATATTACAAACATAATATATAGTGTGTATATATATATATATACACACACGCATATATATATATGTATATATATATAAAATGTTTGTAAATCAACCTTATAAAACAGTATTTGGATTGATTTAGTATGGTAAGGCATGTATAAGTTTGACATAGTTTTCACTTTCTATATTCTATTACAGCCCCTGATTTCCACATATGTATATGTAAACTGGCATTGTGGACATTTAAACCTGAGTTCTTCATACTGGATTTTCAAAGAGGGGAAACTAGGAAGGTTTCCCAAATGTATTCATAAAGTGCATAGCAATTCAGTTTCATTATACTTACGTAGCCTTCATGCCTTTAAAAGGAATAGTGTTCGGGAGAATATCCTAGTTTGGAAAATTTTGGTGCATGGCTAGCATCATAGAATGTAAACCGTTTAGTTAGTGATTTAGTTTGCATGCAGTTCTCCTATTTTTATTTCACTGACAGTATATCACAGAAAACATGATGGTTGGTGATAAAAGGCTGAGCTGAAACAGGTGGATTCACAGGAAAAGGACAAGAATGGAGTCGATAAAAACCTCCCAAGGAACAGATAGATGCCTTCAGATTTTCTTCCTCGGGAGCTAATGGAGCTGATTTGAAAGGAAGTGATTGCCTCGTTGAGCCAAGACACTGCCATGATTCACACTAACCTTCCTCTGGTGGGCAATTTCGTTCTCGCTCTTACAGCCCCCAAGGAACTGCATGGGTGCACACTGGAGTATTTCCTGACCAAAGTTCATGTACACTGTAATTTAAGTAAAAGCCCTGATTACATTCTGTGCTGCTCTGAGTTAAATGATAGGAAAACCTGATATGTGTGGAAGGGCAGAGGCAAGTACATGTGTTCTCCACCCCCCGTTCAGTAAAAAAATAGCACAAGAAATGAATCAACTGAGGCTGATTCTAAACATTGAACGGCTAATTCTAGGAAGTTGGAAACAAAAATAGAGTACCAAGAGTACCTGTAAGACCAGTGTCCTGCTTTATTAATTTATGTATCACATCCAATTGCTTCAATGCATCCTGTAAGATATATATTTACACGTGGGGCTGTCAGATTATTCATCTGAATATAACAAACAGTTAAATGCCAGCGAAATTAGAATCTGTTGTATGTATGTTGCTAGATGCCCTACTTTGAATTTCTCAGTGGGTCTATTAATTTTCCTGTGAGATGATTTTAGATATATCCAAATGCATATTCTGAATGACTAGGGCACTTTCAGAAATTTATCCTATTAGCAACCTACCTTCTGGTAATTTACATCCTATTCAAAAGCCATCCCACTTTATTATATCCTCACACTATCCAATGAAACTTGAGCAAAGGAGCTAGTAGTGTTAGGATGAAGTCTGTTGTTTCCAAATGTATCATAGGTTTGCTGTGCTTTACTGTCTTAGACTACTGGATTTAGCCTACTGTATTCAGGTTAGTGGTTTATCAGGGCAAGACATAACCGTAAAGAGGAGGACTTGTTCTGTCATTTAAGTGTAGGTTCTTATCTGACTCATAGGCTGATTTATTGTATAGCAAGAACTTGGCAAAATCATAAGACGTTATAAAGAATAGGTTTTAAGTATTGCAGTATGGCTTCACTATCTCTATAGTCTTGAGAATATAGTGATTTGATCTTGAGTGTAATTCTTAGTGTGAAACAAAGGCATATGCAAAACACGTGACCCTTACTCGTCCTTGAGTTGCGTCATCATCCTTATCTGGCTCTCATTTTTTCCCACGACACTTATCACCATCAAAAAAACCCCCCACAAAACCTATAAAATATACATATTTGTTTGCCTTTATTCTTCCACTCCCAGAATGCAAGCTCTGGGAGGGGAAGGATATTTGAGCATTTTACTTTACTGACATATTCACATAAAAAGCACTCAATAAATGCTGGTCGAATGAATAGATAGGAAACATCATACCAGCAGAAAGTGCAAAAACGTAATAATCATTTGAACAAAAACATGAGTTAAACTCCATTCTGGGACTACTGAGGAAGTCTGGACACCATTACTTACTGTACGATATTGTAACTTCAGGGGACTGAGCAAAATCGAACAGCATCTGCTAACGAAACATGCTTCTCCTGTCTTTACGCTCTTTGTATCTTTTTGCCTTTGCCCATGCTTCCCCTTCCATGAAAAATTCCTTTCCCCTGTAGTTTTAGATTTGGCTAATTCCCGATACAAAGGGAAGAGGGATCTTGGAGGAAAGGATAGAGGGGGTGGGGAATAGAAAGGAAGAGATGAATAAAGAGTGGGAAAAAAGTCGTTCAATTAATCAAGACAAATCATCTCAGACAGGGAAGAATTTGCAGTAGGTTTCTGAGAAGGGTTGATTTAACAAATGAATTCAGATGTTATGAGTACCTCTGTGTGCCAGGCACACTTTTAGACCCCGAGGGGGCTGCAGTAAACAAAGAGATAATGTCATTGTCCCCATGGAACAATTTTATTTTAGGTTAGTCTGAAAAGATGTTTTTTAGGTTTTGATTTTTTTTTTTAGTAGGGGAGACAGACAATAAACAAGCATAATATTATAGAGCAAGTATAATATATGTTATATATTATATTGTGTATGTAACACAATGTACAACATGATGTAAAATATAGTGGAAAATACACAAATTGTAAAAATATATGAATTATACAACATATATGACTTTTATAAAGACATATGAATTAAGATATATGAATTATATAAAAAATGAATTATATAAATATATGAAATAGAAATAATGAATTCTATAAAATATATAAAATACATGAAATATATATTCATAAAATATATGAATTATATAAAATATATGAAAAAATATGTGAATTATATAAATATATGAAATACAAAAAATATATGAGTTACATAAAATATGTGGATTATATGAAGGTATATGAATTATATAAAATATATGAAGTTATGAAATATACAAAAATGTACGAATTACATAAATTATATGAACTACATAATGATATATAAATTATATAAAATACATGAATTATATAAAGATATGAATTATATAAACTATATGAGTTACATAACATTAATATAAAAAGATAAGATAAGAAAGATAAGATAAGCTAAAATTTGGGGATGCTAAAAGGGAACCTGTGGATTGCCTGTCTTACTTTGTAAAGATTCCTTATTAGCGTTTACCTGTCCTCTCCCAGAATGCGGAGCACAACATAAATCACTCCAGGCATGGCATTTATAACTTACATGTGTGCCTCTGCCCAGAATGAATGTGGGAGGAACGATTTGCATAGATGTCAAAACCATACGTGGACCTTTGAGGGGCCCACCTCCCAGGGGCTTGCGGAAGCACCCAGCCCTGAGGGGACACTCGGGGAGGGGGGGCTGGAGTCTCCCAGCAATCCCAGGGGGCAGGCCCCCTTGCACAGCTGGGCGGGACCCTTATCTCTCCACTGACAGCAGGGATTGAAAATGGTTACGAACCAAATAAATTTGGCTAATACATTTGGTTACAAAGCAAATCAACTTCTCCAGACTTTTGGTTAAAAATGACTTCCCTCTGTTTCTTTCTCCAAGGTCTTGATTCTCTCGGTGTTATTTACTAAGTCGTTTCAGGAGACAAAGAATTGAGTTTTGTACTTGATGGGGGGAGATTGCAGGATCTGGGCACCGATTGTTGACGGCTGTCGCTTCCATTAATAGTAAGAAACAGACCACCCCTTGCGCTCTCATATAGGCGAGTTATTTTGCGAGCATATGGAAGACTGAGCTTAGGGTACCACAGTGCTTTGTGGTAGAGGGGGAAAAAAACCAAAAACAATCACAGTGAATGAGGGAGAACGGCTGTGTTATTGCAGTACACAAGACTTTGATTACATACTGCCAAGATTCATACCAGCCTAGTAGTTGTTGACAGATAAAGTAACAAAAATGAAACTCATTTATTTATTTTTTTCCTTTATTGAGACCTCAAGGAAAAGCAGATTTTCAGTTCTTGTACTTACTACGTTGATGGAACAGAGACTGACAGCAAAAATGTGCCAGTCCAGAAATATAAATTAAACCTCGGTTCATATCAAAATTCCATTTAGTCTTGGAAAAGGAAACGCTGGTTGGATTATTTTTGATCCTAAATCAAATATACCGTGGAGTATCACCGTGTGCCTAGTATATGTTAACCCTTTCCTGTGAACAATACTTTCAAAAGCACTATTGTTTTCAGACTACGATGCCTTATTTCTTGGACAGTGTTGGAGGCAACTTGAATTATCGTCAGAGTAGGTTATATTTTACTGAGTTCAAATTACTAGCAACGGACATGTACATTTCGGTCTGCAGGAAGTATGAAACTAGATTTGGAAAATTGATAACAGGCCCTTTTCTCTCTTACAAAGTCATATTTGATGCTGCAGGTTGATTATCGAGATAAGGACAAAGGTAAGTGGGAAACATAAAGTGAGAGTTTTTGGTTAGTTTGTTGAGAGTGTTGATGTGTTTTGACCAAATTTCTGACTGCATCATTGGTAACTTCCCTTCATGTAACTTGACTTGACAGAACAGAAAAGACCTATAAGCAATACCATCTCTCACTTTCTTTTCTTTTTCTGTCTCTCTTCCTCTTCCTTCCTTCCTTCCTTCCCTCCTTTTCTCCTTCTTTCCTCTCTTCCTTCCTTCCATTCCTTTCTTCCCTCCTTTCCTCCTTCCTTCCTCCCTTCCTTCCTTCCTTCCTTCCTTCCCTTCCTTCATTCCTTCCTTCTTTTCCTCCTTCCTTCCTTCTTTCCTTCCTTCCTTCCTTCCTTCCTTCCTTCCTTCCTTCCTTCATCCTCTCTCTCTCTCTCTCTATTTTCTCTCTCTCTCTCTCTCTCTCTTTTTATTCAACTGTCAACATGGAAATTTTCTACAGTTTCTCATAATGAAGGTACTAGTAAGTTGATGACAGAATTCCGGAAACAACAACACAGTTTACTTTGGGAATGATATACAAGCAGGCAAACACAACGATCGGTGAACTTGAAACATCACTGTAATCCAACAGTGTCCATTTTTTGAGTCTATCCTAAACATAATTTTGCTTCAGTTTTTTATATTATTATTCTAAAGTCTACATTTGATAATTTTCTCATTAATTTTTTAGCAACCGAAAGATAGCATGAACTTGTTTCTTGAATTACCTTTTCTGACCTTTTGCAAGATGATAATTACAAAAAAGGAGGCCTGGAAGGACTTGTACAAAAATTAAGCTTATAAAGTAGCTAAAATGGCCCTTCTGTGCTGGTGTCGATTTCAAAATTAACATTTTGGTTCATGTGCTTCTAATAATCACTGACCCTTACTTCGTGTACTTTCCACAGGAAATGAATACAGCAGAAATTACTTTGACCCACTGATGGATGAGGAAATAAACCCAAGGCAGTGTGGGATGGAGGTCAGCAGAGAGGGTGAGCTAGAATTAAGTATGTAATTTTTGTGTCAGAATATTCTTTTCCATTCATGAAAATGAGGTGACAAAGATCACACATGCAGTTCCGTTTAGATTTTGCAGCTTACAATTTAAATGGTAAGTTGTAACCACTAACAACGTGATGGGCAGCGAAGGTAATTTTTGATCAAGGACAGCCAGCTGGTCAGATAGAAGCAGCAAGAATTTGCTTTCATTTGACACGGGGCCGTAAGCAGTTTGGTGTCATTATAAGGCCTGTGTTATGTATATGAGGCGCATCATTCCTTTACAAATGCCGCCTCTGCTCTTTGAGCTTAAAATGAGCATTCTTGGATGCAGTGCAAAATTCATCTAGCATATGGAGCTTCCGTGCCTAGTGACTACTGAATTCCTTTCATTGGAACGCATGGAACCACCACTTAAGTTTTGAACCACAAGGTGCAGTGATATGACTTCTGATTTCTTCTCCTGTAACCTCGAGTCTGGTCGCAGTTGTAAAATAACAAAGACCGTATTTCACCGTTGGGCGCCAGTCACCGAATCTGCACTTTTTAGTGAAAGAGAGGGGTAAATCCTCCGATAAAAGGGATCAAACACAGTGCAAACATTTTTTGAAAAGACAGTTTTCAGTAACTATGCCTAATTTTAGACGATACAGAATCCACGGATATCATCAAAAGAGACATGTACAAGAGAAGGCAAGGACTTACTCTCAGGATAGTTTTTAGCAGTAGCCCAAAGCAAGGTGAACTGAAAACTGAAAAAAAAAAATCCCAGCCTTTTATTTGCCCAATACACTTGGGGGATGAAAGGTAATCCCAGTGAATTCTGGAGAGGAGTTATTGGTTGGATTCTTCCTGAAGTCTGTTTTAATTCCTCGGAGATCACAATATATAGTTGCATTGGGGGAATTTTTGTAATGGAAGGACGAAAGTTGACTTAATAAGATGTTCGATAAGATATGAATGGCTCTAACCATGGACAAGTAAGTGTAATAGAATCAAATATTGTGGGTCACTCTTCCTTAGTCCGCAGTGATTGTCCAATGCCTGTACTTCCCTCTGGGTCCTACATTTTCAAGCAGGTGGCCATCTTTACATCGTTTGCCGTCTATCTTCACCCTGGTTCAGCTTTGTTCTCATATTCATTTGTTTATCATTTGCTTTTTTCCCCCCGGAGTCAATACAGCTTTTATCGCATCTTGAAAATATCACAGATAAGTCTGAAAAATCACCGGCATCTTGCTGTGTCTGTAGCTGGACGACTTAGATCTTACTCATCAGCCCTGGTGAACTGTTCCTTTCTCAGAAACAGAGATAACATTCCCAAATTTTCTGACATCCTTGTTTTTAACCGTTGTAGCTTACCTAGTCAAAGCAACTGAGTTCAATCCAAGTTCAATGTCGTTTCCTTCAAGAATTCACTCATCTTTCTGGGCTTGAGAGATTGAACAAACAATGTCGGGCCTCATCTAAACCCAGCAGATGTATTTCTCACCCAAGAAATTCCGGATTCCAACAGGAGAACCATTCTCCTGAATAGCAATGTTGATGGGGAAGTGAGCATCCATAGACCTGGTCTTGTAACGGAAGCCCAGTGTAACGCCCTTGACTGTGGTCTGTATGTGACTACGGATGCTGCAAACAGTAGCCAGTTTTTTCTTTTTGAAAAATTTTTAAAAAATATTTATTTTATTTTTGAAAGAGAGAGAGAGAGACAGAGTGTGAGCAGGAAAGGAGCAGAGAGAGAGGGAAACACGGAATCCAAAACAGGCTCCAAGCTCTGAGCTGTCAGCACAGAGCTCTACACGGGGCTCGAACCCACGAACTGTGAGATCATGACCTGAGCTGAAGTCGGACGCCCAACCGACTGAGCCACCCAGGTGCCCTGCCAGTTCTTTTCTGTTTCCCACCATTTGTCAAGTCAGAACCTCTTCCTTTTCTTTCCAAAGAGACTGAGTTCTGTATTGACATGATTTAAGTCCCTTCACAGGATTCCTCCAGGGCCCTTCATGAGAACAGTGCTTCCCTTCAGAGTGATGTCGACATTTTCTGGAAGGTTGTCAGTCTCATTGCTGAGAATCGTCTTGATTCTTGCAGTAGGTGTGGTGAAGCTATTTATAATTTGTTCTCTACTTACTTCCAAAAAAGTTTGAGGCAGCATATAATAGAAATGCAAATGTATATGATGAAAGCAGAGTTCAAATATAGATGAAAGAGGGATTTGGGGGCACCAAAAAAAGGAGAAGTAAATGTATGAGAAATAGAGGACGGTATTATACCTATACTAAGCACTTATCTTACTTTGTGCTTCCTGGAATCTAAATATAAAGGGACATATGTTAGACAACGTTCAATGTTTCGTAGAATTTATGACTCTTTTTCAGTGTCAACAATCTACCAACACCACCGCCATTTTCTCTTTTTAGCAATAAGTCCTGGCAGGATAGTATGTTAATTTTTATGTAACAAAGATTGTAGAAACAATGGACAATTGGTTCTTGGCTCTTGGTAAATACACTTTACTTAATATGGACTTCAGATCTCAGTCCTTCTATATACCATCCACTCCAAAGCTGCACAGCGTTTTATTATTTTACAATTGTGTATATGATTTGATGTAGGTAATATTAGCTTATGTATCAGGGTTCTCCAAAGAAACAGAGCACAGAACCAATAAATAGGCTCTCTTTTTGTTTGTATGTATTATATAATACATATAATATACATGTATATAATACCTATATTTTATGTATATATATGTGTGTGCATACACACACACACACACACACACACACACACACACACGCATACAGAAGGAGAGATAGAGAGAAAGAGTGACAAAAAGAAAGGGAGATTTATTTTTATTTTCCGAAATTGGTTCATGTGACTGTGGGAGCTGGCAAGTCGATCTGCCGATCTGCAGGGCAGTAGGGCAGGCTGGTAGGATGGAGATTCGGGTAAAAGTTGATGTGAAATTCAGGCAAGCATTGATATGCAGTCTTGAGACTGAATTCATCAGGGCAACAGACTGGAATGGAGGCATAGTTTCTATCTTGCAGCGTTGAGGAGAATGACTTCTTTGGGAAACCTGCATTTTCCCTTATGTCTTCAACTGATCAGTTGAGGCCCACCCACATTCTGTAGAGTAATTCGCTTTACTCAAAGTGTACCAACGTAAATGTCAATCACATCTAAGAAATACTGTCACAGCAGTATCAAGACTGACATTTGACCAAACCACTGGGCCCCACAGCTTACCCCCAGTTGACACATCAAGTTAACCATCACATGTTGAATTTATTTAATAATAACTAATTCATAATAATACCTTATAGAGTGTTGAGGCCCACGGATTTGACACACGAAATGTGTTTTCCCTGATCACCAGACTTTAATTATGCTTCTCTTTCGCTCATCACTCTTTTTTTTCCTTTGACATGCATCCTAGTTATTGTTTACATATTTATCACTATACTTATTTCTTTAGCAGCTTTCTTTTCCACTAAACCTTAAAGGTCCTTAGACTCCAGCGTAATGTTTGGCTCATATATAGCACCTAATATTTATTTGCTGACACGGGAATCACAAGATACATGAGATCTTGTTCTTTGTTGCCTCTCAGCATCTCTGCTGTTCCTACCCAGTCTCGAGTGAACACCAGCTCCTATCTGGAATATTTTGGACCGCTTTTGTCCACATCCGTGCCTTCTCTCCTTTAATCTGTTGTCCACACAGCATCTTGCCACTCCCTCATTGATGCTTTCTTATTGTTGCCTATTGCTTTCAAGGTAAAGACCGATATACTGTCCTTCTTCATCTCAGGTTCCCACCACATGCTCACTGTGCTCTGGCCACGTGGGACTTCTTTCTGTTCCTTATATTCATGGAGCTCTTTCTGGACACCAGACACTCACCAGATGCTGGGGCAGCCTCCTTACTGGCCATTGGACTCTCTTCCCGAAGTTTTGGCTTAAATGTCAATTTTCAACTCCCTTGACTAACCAAGGTGATGTTTCCCTGTATACCTTCTTTATCACACTCATACGGAATGATCACGAATCTCTTTATTAGTGAGGTTATCCGTGATATGTATTTCTCCCCATATTCTGAACACAGAGGGCAGAGATATTGCTTACCTTGTTCACTGATGAACTTTTTTAAGTTTATTTTTTTTTTATTTTGAGAGAGACAGAGTCAGCGTGAGGGGAGGGGCAGAGAGAGAGGGAGACAGAGAATCCCAAGCAGGCTCTGCCCTGCCAGCACAGAGCTAGACAAGGGGCTTGAGCTCACGAAACTGTGAGATCGCGACCTGAGCTGAAACCAAGAGTCGGACACTTAACCGACTGAGCCACCCAGGTGCCCCATGCTGATGAATTTTTAAATCTTACCGCAGCAGACGGCATAGAACATGAGTCGACTTGAGGAATATTTGTTGAGTTCATGTATAAATGACTAAACGAACGTGAAGTGCTGAGCATAGTATCCAAAACCTGGCAAGTCTTCTGTAAACATTGGTTATTATGACTTACTGAGTGCTCAAGGGATGTCTTCAGGTGGGTATAGTAGCTCTGACCAACCAATGCAAAATCACCCAAAGTAGTTGTTACTATTTCCACTTTTAAGATGAAGAAACAAGCTTAGAGAGATTTAGTATTTTTCTTAAGATCACAGAGATCTGGCAAGCATGGAGGGGACGCCCATCTTTGGCTCTCTCTGTTCTCTTTCCCCTCGGGAGTTACATTTGTGCTGTTGGCTTTCTCTACCTTTCCCTTTGGGAAAATTTCTGGAGGGGAAAATAAGCAGATTCATCCAAATTGTTGAATTTGAGTTTGAAGGGGACATTCTCTTGTTTTCAGTTTCTGTCTTATGTAACCCGTTTGACTCTCCAGGGTTTTATTGGGGCATCATTGAGGGGGTTTCCCTACCGGGTCTGCCTGGTAAGGAAAGAAACCAGAACCTCTATAGCAATTATTGGTTAGGGGTCTCTTATTCAGGTTTCTCTCATACAACACCCCAAAAGTGGTCTAGAATTCATTACTTCATAGTGAAAACACAAACACTAATTCAGAATCACAGAATCTAAACTATTGAAAAAGTATGCACTTCATACACTTGCTAAATGGTTAACAAACAAGTAAAGGGGGGGGGTGGCTGCCCTTTACTGGGTACCTACTCTATGCCAGGAATGAAGCGAGGTGCTCTATGTGTGTTATCTTCTTAACCCTCACAACCATTTCATCTTTGGGGCAAGGAGATTCGAGTTCAGGGACTCTAAGAATCTGCCTCAGGTTACAGAGCGAGTAAGTGGCAGAGTTGGCGTCTGGACGTAGGTTTGCCTCTCTCTAAAGATGT
The DNA here is from genome assembly GCF_018350175.1 of Felis catus. Taxonomy (NCBI): domain Eukaryota; kingdom Metazoa; phylum Chordata; class Mammalia; order Carnivora; family Felidae; genus Felis; species Felis catus. The sequence goes on from NC_058372.1 coordinate 18,682,694, forward strand.
TATCTCTGTATTGATCCCATTTACCTTTTGGCTATCCATTTGTTTTAACATCCAAATGCATGTTCATTTATTCTTGTCTGTGACCCCCATCGGTGTGTCAGGACCACCAAGTCCTTATATTGAAGCTTTTATTACATCTGTAGGTATTTTCCCATCTATGCCTTTGCTATTGCTCATTGTTAACTTCCAAATAAGATTCTTTTATGAGCCATATATCAGCTTTGTAAGTTTTGTAACTGTTCCACTAAGAGTTATAAAGATCCAGGCAATGCTGGAATGCAAGTTCATGCTTCCCTGATGCAAAATTTGCAAAATGGCTTCCAGAAATGGCCCCTCTCCATTTTCCCAAAGTGTTGGGGTGGTAGGAGGTTTGTGCTGTCCCTTGTCAGGAAAAGAACGCTTGCAGGTCAACTGCTACTTGGGAAAGCCATCTGCAGGATTCAATGAGCAGAAGCTACTAACTTTAAAGACCTTTTTAGGTTGCCCTTTCAACCATTCTATCTGGCTCCAGCAACCTAAGCCTATGAGTATAGGCTACACTGGATTTTTTCCCCAACACTAATGTTCAAAAGATCATAGGTGGATAGAAAGGGGAGACCTGGAATTTTCAGGAGCTTCTAACTGGCTCAGTGAAGACCCCTCAAGGCTCTTCTAGACCACTTGGTGGTAGAGTTTCAGGTGTGAGTTGCAGAATTTAATGACCATCTTCAGCATTGGCTCACCCATGGAGTGCAAAGAGAGAGATAAGTAGTAGGAATACTTGGGCTGGATTAAAACTACTACTGTAAAAGTGCAACCACAGTTTAGCTGGTTCACTTGCCTTCTATGGGAAGGGGAACATATTTGATGTATGTATGTATATTCGAATTCTAAGACTGGGGTGGTCATCCACATTGGCATCGTTTATCTTTCCAGCAGCAAATCTACCTGGATGATTCTTTAAACCCTCTTCCAGTGTCGTGTTTTTATGATTATGTGTTTTTTCTTTGATTCTTTGGTTGTTTGTGTTTTTTGTACTGACATAACCTTGTTACTTTAGGTTCACAAAAGAACTAAGTAGCATTTGTATTTGCTATTATATTGCATTAGCATATATATGGGAATCTAAGACCATCTAACACCACCCAAGTTTGTTGTTTCCTATATATATTCAGTAAAAAATAAGATATACAGCGAGTATTAGTAGAAAATATTCATTTTGCTTAAATATTCTTTTCTATGATTTGACAAACCATAATGGCTTGTTCTGAAATGACTCTTGTGTAATATATATCATATTCCATTGAATATTAGATCACTTTTAATGGAGAAGAAGTATCCTATTATGAATAGCCTGTGATATACATTTAAAAGTCCTTGTTCCAGTTATCATTGATTTACTAAAGGTTTTTTTTTTTTATTTCAGAACAAAGCAGCATATTGGATAGAATTTGTGTCTATGACCTATAAATAACTAAATAGCCATAATGGTTGATAATTTCTTTTTGTAATTAAATTAACTGATGAGAAAGTTACCATAAATATGTTCTTTTAGCACCCCTGCAAGTTGATACTAGAATTCTCAATGATCGATTAATGAAGCTGTTTGAGGAGAGAGGACAAAGAGAAGCCCAAGGTAAGAGACTAATTATTTTCAACCTTTTGTATTAACATTAGTTGCAAATTCATTAAGACGGTTTCTTGCAAAAGCTAATCTGTATTTTCTAAATATAACCATTGATTGGTGACCTATGTGTGCTTCTGATGGCTGCAAATCCCTAAATATAGCTAAAGTTGGGGGGGAAAGCTAAACATGGCCCAATTTTCTATAAGTACATAGGATTTATAACCCTAAATGGCAAAAATGATTTACTTACTATTGCGGGATCTTACAATGGCATATGGCATATTTGGATTCTCTAATATGAAGCCATTCTTTTTAAAGAGTGTGTTTTAGCTTTTAAATAAGTGCTTTGGGTGATAGAAGACAAGTAGTATATTGTCTTCAATCTTAGCATGGGAGTTCATATTTATGAATGTTAGGCTCTTTAAGTAAGTAATTCTCATGTGTATTAATCTAGGAATTTAAAGGTAATCCCTTAAAAACTAAAATCTAAATTCTTAGGTTAACACATACAAATTCATGCCAGAACCACACTGGAGTTTTTACCAAAGCATTAAGTGTCAGTTGTATACACATGAATTCAAATTCATGGGGAAAATTCTATTTTTTTTTTCTTTAGTGTTTGCTTAGTTCTCCTCAAATTATCATTTTGTCTTTCTTATTTAAATAATTCTTTAAAATTCATGCGAGGAGGCAGGACTCATGGTTAAGCCCTCTATATTTTATGATATTTTTTCTATTGACTTTATGTTTAATCTTCACATTTACTGTGTGACCTTGGGCCAATTTCTTTTTTTTTTTTAATTTTTTTCAACGTTTATTTATTTTTGGGACAGAGAGAGACAGAGCATGAACGGGGGAGGGGCAGAGAGAGAGGGAGACACAGAATTGGAAACAGGCTCCAGGCTCTGAGCCATCAGCCCAGAGCCCCACGCGGGGCTCGAACTAACGGACCGCGAGATCGTGACCTGGCTGCAGTCGGACGCTTAACCGACTGCGCCACCCAGGCGCCCCTTGGGCCAATTTCTTAACGTTTCTTTGCCACTTCTGTGAAACGGACATATCATACTTGCCACAACGGGGTAGCTACGGGGATTAAATTATCAATTATTATGTGGGCAGACATCATAAGCACATACAGGGAATAATGAAGATAACTGATGATAACTGATAATTGATGAAATGATGGTGAAGATAATTGATGATAATGAAAATATTAACACCAGCTAAACATTTACTGAGTTCTTACTACGTGCCTGGCACTGCCTTAAGACCATTCTATTCTAAATAGTGTAAATATTAATTTATTTAAATGTCATAACAATCCTAAAGTTTAGGCCCCGTTTTTACATCCCCATTTACAGAATAGCATCCCCTAAAAATTTTATTCCTGCCTAGATACATCGCCCCTTTGCTTTTTAATGATCAGATTGTGTAACTTTTTATTTCATTTTGTCTTTATAATCCAAACAAACTCATTTTTCAAGCCAGCTTGATCCCTCGTTTTGAGAAATCCTAACTTGAATAATCAATTAGTCAGGACTCCCCCGGAAAGCAGAATGCAGTAGAACCAATAGAAAGAGAGAGTTATGGGGGCTGGCAAGTCTGAAATCCTTAGGACACACTGGTAGGGTGGGGATTCAGGTAAGAGTTGATATGAAATTCAGGCAGGAGTTGAAGGCTTGAGTCATAATCTCACAGGACAGTTGGCTAGAGATTCAAGTAAGATAGAGTTACAGTCATGAGATGGAAATCCACAGAGCAGACCAGCAGGCCAAGAACTCGGGCCATATTTCCTAGTTTGCAGTCTTGAGACCCAATTCCTTCCTTTTTGGAACACCCCAATCTTTTAGTCTTAGGGCTTTCAGATGACTGGGTGAGGCCCACCCACATCATGAAGGGTGATCTATGTTGCTCAAAGTCTACTGACTTAAATGTTAATCACATCTAAAAATCACATTGGATGGCAACATCTAGACCCGAATGTGAACAAAGAACTGGACGCCACAGCCCAGCCAAGCGGACACATAAAATTAAACATCATAAATGGTTATGTTTGAGTAAGTGAGACTTCTATATTTTTAGTCTAATATCTGAGTCAGCAAATAGATATTGAATACCTTTTTGTGTGTGTGTGTGCTAAACATTGAGCAATGCACTTTTCTATCTATCATGCCCCTTCGATTCTGACACGTCTTTGCAACTTGGATCCTGGAAGCCACCCAGGTACACGTTTACAGGTAGCACCTAACAGCCTTTCGAAATCATTTGTGAGCTTACAAAAGGCTTATGGAACTTGCAGAGTGAATAGTCAGGCTCCTTATCAGCTATATTATACACAAGGATATAATTGAGCTCTAGAAGGTTTAAAGACTTGTGCAAGGCAAGACAGTGTATCCGTGAACAAAGAAGAAAGGCCAACAGGACTCTGGACACTGTAGTCCAATGCTCTCTCTCTTCAGTTCCCCGCCTCAGGTCCTGCTGGAAACCAAGCTCTCTTCCTTTGGTTAAAAGTGCCTAGATTTTTGTTAAAATTCTAACTTTGGAAGGCGTGGAAAATCCCATATTTTATCTTCCAGCGTTTTTGTTTCCGAGCCTGGAAGAGAGACGTTTGTTTTATATGTACAGTGTCCATCCAGCTAGATGAAGAAATGCACTTTGTAGATGCTACCGTTTTCAGATGATCGAGAGAGAAATACCGTACATGCAGCGTTTATAGACATGCAGGCATTTCTATGCAAATAAACAGGGCAACCCAAATAAAGTCCCTCTGTGTTTGCATAGCTTGGGAACTGTTCTCAGCGTTCCCCACTTGAAAAATGAACCCAGGGCGCCTGGGTGGCTCGGTTGGTTAAGTGTCTGACTTTGGCTCAGGTTCGTGAGTTCAAGCCCCACATAGGGCTCTGTGCTGACAGCTCAGAGCCTGGAGCCTGCTTCGGATTCTGTGTCTCCCTCTCTCTCTCTGCCCCTCCCCCCACTCATGCTCCGTCTCTGTCTCTCTCTCAAAAATAAAGAAACGTTAAAAGAAAAGAAAAGAAAAATGAACCCAAGTGCACTGGCCTCTTCTGAACCTCTTCATCTCCTGAGTTGGTTTTAGCAAAACAACAAGAACTGCTAGATGTTGTGGTAAACAACATGTAATATTAAGGCACAGAAACACAGGGTATCTACACTTCAGGATCTATTTGGTAAGTGGGAAAAAAGGCTGGAATGCAGAACCTATAATTTACCCACTTTGTGAGCATCACAGGAAGAGGAACAAAAGTTGTTGGCGTTGTGGTTGTGTTGTAATCTTAAAACTTGCTCCAGGCTTTAGCGATTTCCTGGTACATTAGACAGAAAATAATTTGCTTAAACTGTAGATTACGGAAAACCAAGCTTTATCCCCTATAAGAAAAAAAAAGTGGTTAGATTACTGTGTGTTCAGCCAACGTTAAATTGACATAGAGAAAGTCAAGTTTCGTGTGATCCTTTTGGGGTGAATAGATGGGAGCCGCCAGGAGGAGATTTTGGATTCTGAAGAGACAGTGAATTCCAGAAAGAGACCGGAATCCCACAAAGAGGGCAGCGAGGCATCTGAAGGATATGTTCCGAAAAATACAATTCTGCTTGGAAGTTCTTCTTTGGAACAGGTCAGCATTCAAATATACATTGATAAATGTTAAAATAATCGCTCTCCTTTTTTTAAAATATTTATTTATTTTGGGGAAAGCACAAGTAGGGGAGGGGCAGAGACGGGGGACAGAGAATCTGAAGTGGGTTCCGTGCTGGTAGGCTGACAGCAGAGGACCCCATGTGGGGCTCGAACTCACGAGCCCCGAGATCATGACCTGGGCCAAAGTCCCACACTCAGTTGACTAAGCCACCCAGGTGCCCCAAGATAATCTTTTTCTAAGATAACAGTTGAAATGTCGGTCCTGCCCATTGTCTCTTGATTTTCCCAACCCATGCCTGTCTAGAACGCATGATTCATGACTCACCCAAATCTTTTCCCTCATTTTTCGTACACGTTGTATCACGCAGAACTCATGCTGTTTCTCAATATCAATTCCAGCCCTCACACAATTTATTTTTACTTCATCCAGTTTTACTTCATGCTAAGCTTGCTCACAGGTAGCATATTATGAACGGTCTGTAATGAAATCTGAAAACAGCATCAACATACTTGGATACAATTAAGAAAGTACTTGGATCTGTTTTGCATGACACGTGAATAATCCGGTATTTGTGAAGTCACCGTTTAAAAGGGAACTTGGACATTTTAACTGTTGTGACTCATGCCCCACAAGGCCGTCTCTAGCGCATGGATTGTGTTGACTTTGGAAACACTTTCCTGTTTTCTGTATGTGTTTCTGTTGACCCATGATGTAACATTATGTGCTCAGATCCACCAAAGAGAGAAGCGTTACACATGGGTAGTTCTAGAGGGGTGTGTGTGTGTGTGTGTGTGTGTGTGTGTGTGTGTGTTGTTGTTGTTTGTGAAAGGTAAGCTGATTCAGGCCAAAAAGGAAAAAAATATCACCAGGGACAAGTTATATCGCCAGAAGGAGATGACTCATACATAAAATATCCAACACAAAGGAGGTACTCCTTAAATGGCAGGAAAGAAAGAATGGCGTTCTTCCCAGGGGAAAATCTAGTTATCTGCAACTGATTAAGAACAGGTACATCATATACAATAAATGATAGGAAATGTCCAGGAAGAGAGTTTAAAAATGAAATTATTTTATTTTTCATTCAATACTTATTGGAAAAACAAGGTATTGTTGCGCCCCTGAATTTCTTCTGTGATCAAGTTTGTTAAAGCTATGCACCTAATTGATTGGTTTTGTTTCTGGCTGGGTCATTCTCAGACCTAAGTCATTTCATGCCTTTCCCACAAGCTTTCTAATGTCTAGGAGATAGAAAACGTCTTCATAAAAATTCGTAGGGTTAGTTTATTCAATTAAGTCACCAGGCTTTCGGGAGGTTTTAAGACACGATTTATGTGTAATATGCCATAATAAGGAAAATTATTTTAAGTTTTTGTCTTGATTTTATAAATAAAACATTGGATTTGGGGTAGTGGAGGAATAATATGCTAGTTTGAACCAAGCATCTTCCAGGGGCACATTCTAAAAAGCTTACCAGTGTGTAAGGTGCTTGGGTGGCTCAGTTGGTTAAGCATCTGACTTCTTGATTTTGGCTCAGGTTATGATCTCAGGTTCCTGGGATCGAGCCCTGTGTCAGACTCTCCAATGACAGTGTAGAGACTGCTTATGACTTTTCCTCCCTCTCTCTCTGTCCTTTCCCTACTAGGGTGCTCTCTTTCTGTCTCTCAAAATAAATAAACATTAAAAAAAGCTTATCAGGGTGTATTAGCTACCCTTACTTTTTTAAATCCTTTTTTTTTTTTTAAGTTTATTGGCTTATTTTGAGAGAGGGGAGAGAGGCTGAGAGAGAGGGAGACTCTCAAGCAGCCTCTTCCCTCTCAGCACGCAGCCTGACACTGGGCCGGAAATCACAAAAGTGTGAGATCAGGACCTGAGCTGAAATCAAGAGTGGGATGCTCAACCCACTGAGCCACCCCCTTTTCTAAATTCTTTACAACTGACTGGCATTTGGCAACGGGACTGAATCAAATCTAGTATTCTGCATGAGTGAAAGTCACGTCTGAACCCTCATTCCCCAAATACGAGCAAAAATGTAGAAGTGTAAAATCCATAATGAAATCTCCATTAATAAAAGACAGATTTCGTAAGACACTTTAACAGATTAACCAGTATATTTTCTGTAGGCTGGACTGTATTTACCTCTGTGGTTAATATGGAAAAAGTTTTGGAGATGAAATGGATTTTTATTTTTATTTATTAAAAAAATTTTTTTAGATGTTTATTCATTTTTGAAAGACAGAGAGAAATAGAGCACAGGCAGGGGTGGGCCAGAGAGTGGGGGAGGGGGGGACAGACTCTGAAGCAGGCTCCAGGCTCTGAGCTGTCAGCACAGAGCTCAATGTGGGGCTCGAACTCATGAACCATGAGATCATGACCTGAGCCAAAGTCGGCCTCTCAACTGACTGAGCCACCCAGGCGCCCCTGAAATGGATTTTTATAAATCGCTAAGGACATTTACATGAGCTCAACTTCTACATGATTACTTGAACCAATACAGTCGCTTATGTATCACTCCTTAAATATTATATTAAATATAAATTAAGATATCATGAATAAAATTATAAAGATAAACAGAACAAGAGCACAAACATCATATCATGGTGAGAAAAAAAAAGCAGTGGTGACTTTCCACATGTTAATTCAAGGGATTGATTAAATCTACATAAGAAAAATTTACTGTCCAATTTATGGCACTCACATGTTTCCTTCTTTAGCCTCCATTGTAGGTATTTAGTTTTCTTCCTCATTAGTTACCTGGCATACGTTTTTGAACATCCCAGGAAACAAAAAGTTTCAGATGGGGGCATTCTTGTCAAAGCTGACTGGCATTGAAGGAGAAACAGGTTACCATGTAGAATGAGTAAACACATTCCACTGATGTCATCTTTGCTCTGAAAAATCTTTATCTAATGCGGTCACAATCAATTGTTGATTTACTTACTGTCAGTTCACATTCCATCAGCACCTCCAAGTGAAAAGAGATTTGCAAAATGAAAACATGTTATTAGTTGTTACTTTTTTTTCATGGAGATTTATTTCATATATTACCTTTTTTTTTTTGCCGTGATTGATAGTATTTTAGTTTTAGTTCCTACTAAAAGATAAAATTGTTTCCATCTTTTCTTTCCTCCTTTCCAATAGTAGGATCTATTAGGCAAGTGGGGTCACTGGAGAAATTTATGTCATTAAAAAATGTGTGTATACGTAGTGGAACAGCACGCTGAGAGTGACAAAGACAACTAATTCTGCAATCAGGCAAAATTGGACGATCCGAGCATCTATCTCAGGTGTTGGACATGGTCTAAGGATAGCGTTTTAGATATCTAGAGACTGAGTAGGCTGGTCATTCTTCAAAAAAAACCCCATTAACATAATTTCTTAGAAATGAAAATTTAGCATCTCTAAACTCCCAGAAAGTTTGAGGTTCTGTTATGGTATACAGATCTAAAGTGCAAAATTCTTTATTTCAGATGCATTTATTTTGGTATTCAAGTAAGTCATAGGGTATGGTTTATGTGCTCCTGTGAAAATCCAGGAGCCTACTAGGACATGTTCCAGAACAGGAAGCCACTCCACTTCTGTATGGAATTGAGTCAAGGAAGGAGAAAGTTCCGTGATTTGGAGGACAGGTTTAAATGTGCTGATACAACTATATGTACATAGGAAAAGACAAAGTAGGAGAGCTGAATAATCTTTGGTAGGTTGTCACGTTCTATGAAACTTCTAGATCCTTTTCTACATTCGCATATTTAAAATTGTAGTAAAGTGGTTCCTGACATCTCTAGCCATTCATTCCCCTTTGTCTTTTATTAATATATAGTCCACCACCAATAATAATCAGGCTTCCTCAGAGTTCAAGGCAAGTTCCAAGTGGCTGTATTTATTTATTTATTTTGTCAACGTTTATTTATTTTTGGGACAGAGAGAGACAGAGCATGAACGGGGGAGGGGCAGAGAGAGAGAGGGAGACACAGAATCGGAAACAGGCTCCAGGCTCTGAGCCATCAGCCCAGAGCCCGACGCGGGGCTCGAACTCACGGACCGCGAGATCGTGACCTGGCTGAAGTCGGACACTTAACCGATTACGTCACCCAGGCGCCCCTCCAAGTGGCTGTATTAGCATTTTGACCAGATATCCTTTTACCTGTAGTAAAACAGATCAACATTTCTGAAACAAAGTTATTGATGCAAATCAATCACAAAACATGATTTTTTAATGTCTATTTTTAAAACAAAATAGGATCAGTTTGACACATTATTTAATAATTCTATTCTTTTCTTTGCCCAACTCTCCCCATTCTCATATAAAGTTCCTTGTCTCACCAAATTTCCTTCAGAAACTCAGCCTTCAATTATATATCAGCAAATGAAAATGTGTGCTGAATGAGACAGAAATGAGAATAGTACATTATGTTCAAAGGAAAGGAACCCCATACATGATATTTAACACTCAAAATAGTACTTCAACAAATATGTCAAGATACTCTTTATTCCATGATCTCCTGTACAGAAAGGGTCATTTTTTTCTAATCTTCAAAACCAAGTACAGAGCCTGGCAGAAAACATAAAGTATACCCTTGTTAAATTTTTTAAAATGTTTTATTTATTTGTGTGTGTGTGTGTGTGTGTGAGAGAGAGAGAGAGAGCTGTCAGCTTAGAGCCTGATGCAGGACTTGAACTCACAAACCATGAGATCATGACCTGAGCCAAAGTCAGAAGGCAACCAAGTGAGCCACCCAGGGGCCCCAGTGTACTCTTATTTTTAAATGAATGAATGAGGGGCGCCTGGGTGGCGCAGTCGGTTAAGCGTCCGACTTCAGCCAGGTCACGATCTCGCGGTTCGTGAGTTCGAGCCCCGCGTGGGGCTCTGGGCTGATGGCTCAGAGCCTGAAGCCTGTTTCCGATTCTGTGTCTCCCTCTCTCTCTGCCCCTCCCCCGTTCATGCTCTGTCTCTCTCTGTCCCAAAAATAAATAAACGTTGAAAAAAAAATAAATGAATGAATGAATAAATGAGTGAGTCCTGTCGATAACTAATAGGGCAAAATTATCATGGATATCATTAGCATAGAGATGTTCTCTGATATTAATTTTTCTAATACAGTCTAATGTCATTATGTGGAGTGTTAGGATTCGGTACTTTCGTGCATATCATCTCAATTATATTGAAAAATATTTGTGTCGTAGGATAAAGAAAAATCGTTTTTATGTCTTATGGGCTTATTGAGGTATAATTGAAAAATGAAATTGTACTATATTTAAAGTGTGTACTGTAATGATTTGGTATACTTTTTGGTTGTTTTCATGAGAGTGCTTAAGATCTACTGTCTTAGCAAACTTCAAATGTACAATATACTATTAACGATAGTCACGATGATGTACATTAGACCTTTAGAACTTACTCAACGTACAACTGGAAATTTGTGCCTTTGAGCAACATTTCCCCACTTCTCATATTCCCCACCTCTGGCAATTACCATTCTATTCTGTTTCTATGAATTTGACATTTTTTTTTTATTTTTGTTTTTTTAGATTCCACATATAAGGGATACCATACACTATTTGTCCTTTTCTGTCTGGCATATTTCACTTATCATAAAAATCTGAACAAATTAGGTATAAAGAAATGTGTATCAACATAATAAAAACCATCTGTGACAAGCCCACAGTTATCATCACACTCCATGGTGAAAAGCTGAAAGCTTATCCTGTAAGATTAGAAACAAGACACAAATGCCACTTCTATGCAACATAGTACTGGAAGTCCTAGCCAGAGCAATTACATAAGAAAAAGAAATAAAAGGCATCCAAATCAGAAAAAAAGTTCTTAAATAATACAATAGTGAACATTCATTGCATACCTACTGATTCTATTCTAAACACTGCATAATTTAACCTTGTAACTGCCTTAAGAACAAATTATCATTGTCATTTTATAGAAGACCAACGTGAGGCACAGAGAGGCTAACATGTTTCTCAAGTTAAAGTTTTGCAGCTAAGTTGCTGAGTCAGGATTCAAACTTCAACAATTTTAACCATTACATTATGCTTTTAGTGGCAGTTCACAGTATTCAAAGAATATGGCTCTTTAACATAAAATGTTCTGTCATTTATCTGGTATTTTTGGAGGAAGGGACATTCTAGACCAATTAACTGCTTTTCATATCCTTTATATTATTCTGTAGGGAGTATACACCGATATATTTTGTGAAGTGAGTGATAACACTTTCATCTTGTACTTGGTAAAACCAAGAAAAACAAAGTTGAGACGTGTTTAGAACAGCTTAAAGGCTCAGTGACATTCTTTGCGGTGAAACTGGTAAAATAATGTCCAATAAAGAATGAATTACAAAATAATCATTCCATTATTTTTGAAAATACAGAGCATTAAAAATGGCTCACATCTTTACCCTGCCTACCATTGAATTCATACCTTATACACTTTCTTTCACCTTAAAAAAGGACTTTCATTCCCCAAATATATACTGCACTAAAAATAAAATTCTTCACTGTGTAGCCAGTTACATTCTACTGCCATTATCTTTAGGGAACCCAGTCTCTCCCTTTTCTTTACATTTTACCTTGTATTCTCTGAGTAAGTGCCATATCCCTATCATGTTCTCCTCACCTTGAAGTTAGGAGCTTTATCCTTTTGTGTGTCTTTCTATCCAACACCCATCCTGGAGTTCAGTCTTTACTCATTAGATATTTGTTGAATGGGCATTTGATACATAGCATCTTGGATAAAGGAATTATTGCAGACACGTCTGAACCATTCACCTCCTAACTTATATCTTTATAAGGTCGTGAATCCAGTTAGAATTTTTATATGTTAAGACTAAACAAAGTCATTACAGCCTGTTGCTACTGTTCTTTGTATTCTTCAATTCTAGCTGCCGTAACAAAATACCACAGCCTGGGTGGCTTAAACAACAGGTGTTTTGTTTTCCCACTGTTCTGGAGGCTGCAAGTCTGAGATCAGGGTGCCAGAATGGTTGGTTTCTGGAGAGATTCCTCTCTCTTGATTGTAGGTGGCTGCCTTCCCCTGTATCCTCACATGGTGGGGAAAGAGTGAGAGAGAGGGCGAGAGAGCAAATCTTTGGCTCTATTTATGAGGGCAGTTACCCCAGCACGAAGGTTCTACCCTCACCACCTCATCTAAATCTAATTATCTCCCAAAGGCACCATCTCAACTAGAGTCACATTGGGATTAAGGTTTAAATAGATGGATTTTGCTGGAACACAATTCAGTCCATAGAACTCTTCCTTAAAAAATAGGAGATTTTCATGAAAACTTTTCTGCATAGATCTTAGCTCATGAAAAATTCATTTACCCTGAGTACTGAAGAATGGACTTGTTTCAGCTGAAGTGCTTCTAGTGGCTGAGTGCTTTGTTTATTTTAGAATAGAGCTATGCATGGGAGAGAGGCCTCAGGCTGAGAAAGAAGGCTGCTGGGAGACAGGTGGATTGCCCAGGCTCCAAGAAGTTGTACTCCTTCTTGCCCATCAGAGACCCAAAGTGCTTCTAAATATTACTGGAAGAAGATTTTTGACATGCGCTTTTAGGAGGGACAAAGTAAAATAAAATTGCCTACCTTCTCACGAATATTTATAACCGTTTCTTCAATCTTTTGAAGTCTGATTTGTACCGTAATGACTCTGTGCCATCTATCCATTTTGAAAGGGTGAAATCTTTTCAAACAGGTGCTGAATATGTACCTTTTTTTTTTTTTTGCTATTCCAATTGCTCACTTTGAGTGTTTAATGGGTTAGAATATAGACAGTGAAACATGGTTTGAGAAGAAGCAGAAAACGCATTTATATTCCTGTGATTGAAAATTTCCAGCAAAACCAATGATTTGACTCTTAGGTTTTTTTTTTTAAGTTTTATTTTTTTAATTTACATCCAAATTAGCATATAGTGCAACAATGATTTCAGGAGTAGATTCCTTAATGCCCCTTACCCATTTAGCCCATATCCCCTCCCACAACCCCTCCAGTAACCCTCAGTTTGTTCTCCATATTTCAGAGTCTCTTACATTTTGTTCCCCCTTCCTGTTTTTATATTATTTTTGCTTCCCTTCCCTCATGTGCATCCATTCTGTGTCTTAAAGTCCTCATATAAGTGAAGTCATATGATATTTGTCTTTCTCTGACTGGACCACGTTCTTACACCATACACAAAAATAAACTCAAAATGGATGAAACACCTAAATGTAAGACAGGAATCCATCAAAATCCTCGAGAAGAAAGCAAGCAAAGACTCTTAGTTTCTTTAAATGAAAAATTGGATTACCTAATTTCCAAAGAAAACTGAAGTGAGTGTGTGTGTGCATACGTGTGTGAGTGTGCATGTGCATGTGTGTGTGTGTGCGTGAGAGAGAGAGAGAGAGAGAGAAGAATTGATTAAGGATCATTAAAATGAAAAAAAGGGGGTATAGAAGAAATAACCTTAAATTTTTTAAATTTAAATTCAGATTAGTTAATATACGGTGTAGTCTTGGCTTCAGGAGTAGAACCCAGTGATTCATCTCTTACATATGACATCCAGTGCTCATCCCAACAAGTGCCCTCCTTATTGCCCATCACCCATTTAACCCATCCCCCCACTTACCTTCCCCCGCCCCCCAGCAACCTCCAGTTTGTTCTCTGTACTTAAGAGTCTCTTATGGTTTGTCTCCCTCTCTGTTTTTAATCTTAATGAGAACTTTTGATGCTGAGTCTTTTGTACCAAATCGGTTGAAATGTGAGTTCTCTGTAGAATTTGCACACATCCAAGAAAAACTCCCAATATGTGAAACCCTCTAAACCTGGGGTAGGTATATTTGCAAAGACTTCCCAACCGGAACTGTGAGACTACAGGAAGCCCATTTCCAATATGTCTGCATAACAGCAATTAATATTAACAAGAATTATATCTGAATATGGAGAGAAATAGCCTTCTTAACTTTTACCTCCTTTTTTCCCCCTAATAAGTTATTGCTGACCACAATGCTCATTAGTGGCACAATAAAAAGGACCTAGTGGTAAATAATAACAATTCTTTGTAGTTATACAGTGCCTTTGATCAGAACAGCTCAAAGCCTTCGTGACTCATTAATTTTTGAAATACCTCCGTGAAGTATGAGGGTGTCAAGGATTACTACCTTCGTTTCATAAACAGAGAAAACCGACTTTTGCTAGAAACTGTCCCAAGGTCATTCAATGATTTGGTGACAGTAGCAGGGATATAATCTATAAGCCAGAGATAATTAGAGCAAAGACCAACAGTGCTCAACAGAAACCAGCAGCTTCTGAGAGATTGCGGAGAAACTTTACGTAACGCTTGGAAATAATACTGCTTTTAGAAACATATTTTTTTATTTAGCTTTTATTTGAATCACGTCTTCTGTTAATAATGGAGAGCTCTCCACAGTTTCACATTTAGATCAGTTAGTTTGGGGATATTTCCTTGGGGCTTTTCTGTATTTTTATTTCTTCTATTTGAAGAAAGAGTGTACATTTTCTTCAAAACCATTCAAATTAATTACTAGTAGAAAAAAAGAAGAAAATAACTATATATATACACACACCTATATATGCTTATTCAAATGTTAATCTATTTAATCCATTGATTTTGAAAAACATTAAAAAATACATTGCGCTCTGCTTCATTGTAATTCTCATCTGGGTGGAGTTTAAGATGCATTATTATCATTATTATTTTTCAAAAACTCACTTCTCAGTTTCAATTGGAAATGACACTCAAAAGATGGCAGATCATATTTTCTTTAAAACTTGTCTCAAAACCCCCTCCTTGTGTGGTTTATTGGAAGAATAAAAATTTATCTTTTACATGATTGTTTTTTCATTGCTCTTTTGCTCTGCTATGGTAATTTAAGCTTTCAAAGACTTGTGCCTAAGGATGCTTGTGGAGTGGCAGAGTCTATAAGAACAGGTATTATCTTGTTTGTACACACACACACACACACACACACACACACGGGATTTTGTATTTCATGTTTTTGTCCCCACTCCCAGATTCCTAAGTATATCACAGTTTTATACATAGTAGACCTTCAAGATTGTCCATTGATTTCCTTGTCATTTGGCTAAGGGTTTACTTTTTTCATATTATCCATTTTGTTTTTATAACACACCAAGTCTCTCTTATTATTATCTCTTCTGGTCTTCAGAGGAAACTCAGTATTACTGTTTGTTTAAATGTGGTCTACCGACCTCTCTCAGGATACCTGAGGTGCTAACTAGAATGCATATTCTTGAGAACCAATACAGACTTACTGTCTCAAAATCTCTGTGACAGGACTCTTAGATTGTCTAGTTTAATGCAGACCTTCTAGAAGATTCTATACACATTAAATGAAAGATCTTGTCCTATATTATAATCATAGATAATTCTTCCATAGCACTCACTCTGTATCAAACATTTTGCGGTGTTATGATTTTAAAAAAAGGTATCTTGCTAACAACATAAATTCCTACTCTCCATATAAATTTGTAATGTACTGATCACATGTGAGATGACAAGACTTTTAAGATACGAGGTAGAATTTCAGATTTAATTGGCAATAAGTCATAAAATTAGTATAGAAAATTCTTGACTGCCCTTCATTCAAATTGAGTTGCTTTTTAAAAAATTATCTTTGTTTTTTTTTTTCCTTCCCCTCTCCCATGGAAAGGAGGTTAGAGTGGGAGAGAGCCAAAGCATAAGAGACTCTTAAAAACTGAGAACAAACTGCGGGTTGATGGAGGGTGGGAGGGAGGGGAGGGTGGGTGATGGGTATTGAGGAGGGCACCTTTTGGGATGAGCACTGGGTGTTGTATGGAAACCAATTTGACAATAAACTTCATATATTGAAAAAAATTATCTTTGGAGTGGCAATTTGATTTCATCAAGGTCTTCTTTTTTTATGGTAGAGTGGCTTTATTCTATCTTTAGGTCTCAGTCATAGATAATGAGACATTTTCAGGGAAGTTTTGGACTTTATCATCATCCTTCCATTGTCAGTTTTTGTTCTTAGGTTCTTAAATTTTTCTCACAAATAAACTATCTCCAAGAAACCATTTTTTTTCAGGAATATTTTTGGGGCAACTGAGGAAGTTTGGCTATAGAAAGGATATTAGAATATGAAAAAAATTAGCTGCCAGAGTACTCATGACAGTGTGGAACTGGTGAGAGAATGGACAAATGGATCAATGTAAATAAAAAGAAGCCCAGAAATAGGCTCACACAAATATAGTCAATTGAGTTTTGATAGAAAAGCAAAAAATTGGATGGAGAAAGAAAGTCTTTTCTATGAACAGTGCTGGAACATGTGGACATCCACATGCCAAAAAATAAAAAAAAATAAAAATAAGAACAGAACCTAGACACAAACCTTATACCCTTTGCAAAAGTTGACCCGAAATTGATCATAGACTTAAATGTAAAATACGAAACTATAAAATTTCTAGAAGACAGCATAAGAGACATTTTAGATGACTTCAGGAACGTTGATAACTTTTTAGATACAACACCAAAGGCATGATCCAGGCAAGAAATAATTTATGAGCTGAACTTGATTAAAGACTTCTGGTCTGTGAAAGACAGTATTAAGAGAATGAAGAGACAAGCCAGAGACTGGGAGAAAATATTTCCAGACACATCTGAAAAAGGACTGCTATTCATACTATACAAAGAACTCTTAAAACTCAACAAGAAGAAAATGAACGACATGTTGGGCCTGTTAAGAGATGCTGAATGTCCTATGTCACTAGGGGCATGCAAATTAAAACAACAGTGAGGTACGACGACAAGCCTATTAGAATGGCTGAAACTCAAAACAGTGACAACATCAAATGCTGGTGAGGAATTGGAACAATAAGAACTCTCATTCCTTGCTGGCACAGCCACTTTGCAAGACAGTTTAACAATTTCTTACTAAACTAAACATATTCTTACTGCACGATCCAGCACTCTCCTCGATATTAACCCAGATGAGTTAGAAACTTATGTTTTCTCAAAAATTTGCATATGGATGTTTATAGCAATTTTGTTCACAATTGCCAAAATTTGGAAACAACCAAGGTGTCCTTCAATAGGTAAATGGATAAGTAAACTGTGGAACATTCTGACAACAGAATATCATTTAGTACTAGAAAGAAATGAGCTATCAAGTCTTTTCGTGAAAAGATACGGAGAAACCTTACGTGAATATTACTAAGTTAAAGAAGCCAATCTGAAGAGGTTACATAATGATTCTCACTACATGATATTCTGGAAAAGGTAAGATAGGGAGGCAATAAAAACATCAGGGATTAGGTGGGAGGGAAGGATGATTAGGCAGAGGAGAGAGAATTTTTTGGGCAATGAAGCTATTTGGTATGATACTGTAATGGTAGATACATGTGACCATACATTTGTCAAAATCCATAGAATGTACAACACCAAGAGTGAACCACAATGTAGACTATGGACTTTGGGTGATAAAGATACGGCTATGTGGATTCGTTGCTTTTAACAAATATACCACTCAGGTGTGAGATGTTGACCATGTGTGTGTGGGGGGGTGTGAATCTGTCGGGGCAAGGGGAGTTTGGGAACGCTCTGTATTTTCTGCTCATTTTTACTGCAAACCTAAAACTACTCTAAAAACAGTCTGTTTAAAAAATAGTGTTAATTTCGTATGGTGTCATAATGTTATGGTTATGAAGAAAATGCACCTTTTCAGATGGATACTAAAATATTTAATGGTGAAATGTCAAAATGTTTTTGATTTACTTTAAAGGTTTTCAATGTGTGTGTGTGTGTGTGTGTAAAGCAAATATGGCAAGAATTAATCATTAGTAAATCCGGATAATGGGGATATGTTAAATTCATTATGTAATTATTTCTACCACTTTTATATATATTCAACATTCATAATTAAAAGTAAAAATAAACACTATATCCAATTAACATATGTTAATTTTTAAAAATGTTAGGTTGGTTCATGTTGATTTGTTTGACTAATGTGCCATCCATCGGGGCAGGAATTTTTGTTACCTCATTAGTTTTTCTGCACACAACCACAGAGAGATGTGTGATGATCGCCATGTTTCAGGTGCAGAAATTGCAGCTGAGATCTTCTTATCCTCTCCCGATTTTTCATCTGGAATTCCCAGATGCCCCTTTGCTCTTGACTTCTCAGAGTTTCTTCCATTCCGTTCTGTGAAGTGGATACTGTAGCCTTTTGTTGTAGGAGGTCATGTAAATATTCTTTCCCATCTTTGCATCTGTGGATTCTTACATTCCTCATGCCTTTCCCTTAGGGTCATTAAAACTCAAGCCTCACGTTTGACGGAATTGACTAAAGTATATTTAAGCAGCATGTCATTCAAATTATTTTTCTTAAAAAAGCAATTTTCTACTGTTGATTTAGAGACCAAGAGATCTTCTTTAGCCAGCATAATTTCTGATTAACTAATTTGATCTGTACAAAATTACATAAGCAAACCTGAAACAAGCCTCCATCATTTTTTTTTTTTTTTTTGCCTTTGGATTTAACAGTATTTTCAAAAGTGAACCAAATAGAGCAAATAACCCCCAGGCAGAGCAAATGACTCTAATGGCGATCTCCTACACATTGTTTTGGTGGAAAGACTGAAAATGAAGATAAAAATGTGACAGCCCAAAGGGTGAAGAACCTCCATGTGTTCTATTAAATAACAGTTTTGAATGTGAATATGTAGGATTATCTTTTCAGGAGTTCAGAAAGGGAAGAGAATTGAGAAGTCTTTTCTTTGGGCTGTCAAAACCTCTCTTCTGACGGACCATGTGATTTCCAGCAGTGCTTGGTGGTCTAAAATTGCATGGAGAGACTTTTGTTTTTCAGTTTCTTTAACTAATTAAGTTTTTATTTGGTTTCCATTCCATTTTTTGTGGTAGCATAAGATCACAAATAAAACATTATAATTGCAGTTGATGGGAATTAACCTTTTATGTGTCGGAGGTGTGAGTTCTGGGTCCCAAAGCTCGGACTAGCTCTGCATCACTTGGGTGAAACGGTCAAAAAATCTGGATCTTGGTTTTCATATTTGCACAATTCAGCGGCATTTGATCACTTGTAAGTTTCTTTTTTCATTTCTAAAATATTAATGGTGCTACCTTACATTTAAGTACAATAGTCATTAAAAAGATAGCACGTAATCCCAAATTCATGAAATGTTGAGTATTTTCTTCTTTCTGGGTCGATTAAACTTCACATTAATACTTCTAAAATTTTTGTGAGCATTAAGGCCACCTGAGGTGCATGCTGAGGTGTGGGTTCTTTGCTGGTTTTGGAGTACGACCAGGAAAGGACATTTTCAATAATTCCTCGAAATGATTCTGCTGCACATTGTGCTCAGGTGGTATTTGGGTAACTGTGCACTAGAAGTCGTGCTTGGGGACGGTGCTCAAACTTTTCTGTCTAACGATTGTATGGAAACTGATTTCCTGACTGTTAATAGAAGCTCCCTTCTGAACTGATTCTTACCCAGGGAGAGGGCTTTGCCGGTGAGGATGTGGCAGAGTGATAAATATAAAAGCAGGGAAGCACGGTTTGAATAGCCTTCTAGGTGATTCGCAAATATTGCTTTGACAGGGCTGGCATGGCGGTGGCAGAAAACTTGACTCTGTCCACAACCTTGGCAGTTAAGAACACTGGTTGAAATAACATGAGTACATATATGAAGCACTGTATAACTTGCTTAAAAATATTTTGACTTGGGGCCCCTGGATGGCTCAGTCCGTTAAACATCGGACTCTTGATCTCAGGTCAGGTGTTGATCTCAGGGTCATGAGTTCAAGCCCCGTGTTGGGCTCCATGCTGGGTGTGAAGCCTACTTAAAAAATTTATATATTTGACTGAATGTGTATATTATACTGTAAAGCATTCACAGAGAAAAAGGCAAATCAAAGAAGTTTTTTCAATGGAAGAAGAATCCCTGATCCTAATTCATTTTTCTTTACTGTGGGCCATAGCTCTCCAAATCCCCAGCTCTGAAGATCCCCAACTTCCCCCATATTCCATTCTAAACCAGTGGTTATTCCCTTTTCCTCATCTTCATGATCTCAAAAACTAATTTTTTTACCTTTTGGGTTTTGTCTGTTATTCATTTTCTATGTAATTGATTTCTTCCCTTATCTTCATTATTCCTTATTGTATTACCCACAGATGTGCAATGGGCCCCCACCCCCAAATCTGTCAGATATTGAGATTGATGGTTTCACATACACACAACCAAGAGGGCATGAAAAGATTTATTACTCGTCTTTTTTAAAATGTTTATTTATTTTTGAGAGAGAGAGAGAGAGGGAGACTGAATACGAGCAGGGGAGGGGCAGAGGGAGAGGGAGACACAGAATCCATGAAGCAGGCCC
The DNA here is from genome assembly GCF_018350175.1 of Felis catus. Classification (NCBI taxonomy): domain Eukaryota; kingdom Metazoa; phylum Chordata; class Mammalia; order Carnivora; family Felidae; genus Felis; species Felis catus. The sequence goes on from NC_058372.1 coordinate 18,703,329, forward strand.
CAGGCACAGAGCCTGACGCGGGGCTTGAACCCGTGAACCACGAGATCATGACTTGAGCCAAAGTTGGACGCTTAACCGACTGAGCCACCCAGGCGCCCTGGTCTAATACTCATCTAATGAGGCTTTCTGGGAGAACAGGACAGGTTTGCAAGTGGACCTAAAAATGGCTTGAGAGAGCGGAGAGAGGAGGTGCCTTGGCCTTTATCCCTGTTAGGTGGTGGGGCTGGGGTGAAGACGCTCTATGCAGCATGTGCTAGCCTGGTTTGAACTCCCCACGGACACCGAAGTAGAGAGTACCTAAGCTTTCTTAATAGCTTGCCCACAGATGGAGGAGAGTGGGAGGAGAGAGGCTGGAAACTATCAACAATCAAACATCAAAAAAAAAAAAAGAGTGAGATTTTTTATCGCACCTCCATCTGCTTATTTCGGAGTTAATTTGCTTTTTAAACTTTTTTTTTTAAAGGTTTAAGGTGAAAACATACATCGTTGATTTTATACTTTATACCTCTCTCTTACAATGTAGAATTTAAAAGCTATAGATTTTCTTCTATGACCTTCTTCGTTTCATTCCACTGATTTGACATGTTATACTTTAGCTGCCTAATTCATCATATTTTATTTTATTTTATTTATTTATTTTTTTAATGTTTATTTATTTTTGAGACAGAGAGAGATAGCATGAACAGGGGAGGGTCAGAGAAAGAGGGAGACACAGAATCTGAAACAGGCTCCAGGCTCTGAGCTGTCAGCACAGAGCTGATGCGGGGCTCAAACCCACAGACCGCGAGATCATGACCTGAGCCTAAGTCGGACGCTTAACCAACTGAGCCACCCAGGCGCCCCTAGTTCATCATATTTTAAAATTTCTCTTTTGTCTTCTGGGTTCTTTTAGAAGCATCCTGTTTAATTTCCAAATATTTGGAAATTTTTCTAGACATCTTGGTATTGATTGCTAATTTAACACAGTGTGATTAGAGAAACTGTATTACGTTAATCTTTTGAAATTTATTGCAACTTATTTTAAGACCCAGTGTATGGCTTATCTTATTAAATGTTCCACCTGCACTTGGGAAGAGTGTGTATTATGCTGTTCTGTGTAGTGTTCTATAAATGTCAAATAGGTCAAATTGTTTGATGGTGTTGTTAAATTTTCTACATTTTTATTGATTTTGTGTGTGTGTGTATGTCTTTTTCCATGAGTTATTGAAAGGTATTACATTCTCCAAGTATGATTATGGATTGGTCGATCTCTCCCTTTAGTCCTGTCAGGTGCTGTTTCATATGTTTGGAAGCTTTATTATTACATGTCTGTACCTTTAAGTTTATTATTTTTCCTTTTATCATTATGAAATACTCCTCTTTACTTCTGGTCATACTCTTCATCTGGAGGTCTGCTTTGTCTGATGTTAATATAGCCACATCTGATTCCTCGTGCATAGCATTTGCATGGTTTACATTTTTTTGTTCCTTTACTTTCAAAATTTTATGTTAAATGCATGTTTCATGTTAACAGCATACACTCTGGTTTTGGAGTTCTATTTAGTACAACAATCTCTGCCTTTGTATAAAGCATATTTAGACTATTCACAGTTAATGCAATCACTAATATGTACGAGTTTAAATACATCGTCTTGTTATTTGATATCTATTTATCTTGTCTGATCTTTGTTCCTCTGTTTCTTTTTTCTTGCCGTTTTGGAGGGTGTGTGTGTGTGTGTGTGTGTGTGTGTGTATGTGTGTGTGTGTGTGTGATGGATCCATTTGATCTATTCTATTGATGTTTTATCATGCCTCCTTGAGGTATTTTTTCTTTAATGGTGTTTTCGAGGTTACTAAATGCATCTTTAACTTATCACAGTCTGCCTTCAAAAAATATTTTACTGCAGAGGCACCTGGTTGACTCAGTCGGTTAAATAAATGTCAGACTCTTGATCTCAGCTCAGGTCTTGATCTCAAGGTCATGAGTTCAAGCTCTGTGTTGGGCTCCACGCTAGGCATGGAGCTTACTTAAAAAAATATTTTGCTGTTTCACAAAACATTTAGGAACTTTCCAATAGCCTATTTCCAATTGTGAACCTCCCATGCTTTGTGCTCCTGGTCACACATATTCCATTTCTATAAATAAATGCTATAAACTCCAAAGCATTCTTATTATAATTTTGCCTCAGAAAGTTAATAGGCTCTTCAATGGATATTTAAAAATATGAATGGTAATATATTGTAAAGGCCTTTTTAAAATTTACTATCATTTTAGGGGCGCCTGGGTGGCGCAGTCGGTTAAGCGTCCGACTTCAGCCAGGTCACGATCTCGCGGTCCGTGAGTTCGAGCCCCCGTGTCGGGCTCTGGGCTGATGGCTCAGAGCCTGGAGCCTGTTTCCGATTCTGTGTCTCCCTCTCTCTCTGCCCCTCCCCCGTTCATGCTCTGTCTCTCTCTGTCCCAAAAATAAATAAATGTTGAAAAAAAAAATAAAAAAAAATAAATTTACTATCATTTTATTTCTGGTGTTTTTTATTCTTTCCTGCGAAACTGGATTTTCTTCTGAGATTTCTAGTCAGACTAAGGAACTTCAGTTAGTAACTCTTTTAGTGCTGTAAGTGAATTCTTTCTGTTTTCATCTGGTTGCAAATATCTCTATTTTGCCTTTACTTTGAAGGATATTTTTGTTGAATACAGACTTCTCGATTGACGGTTTTTTCTTGAAGTGCTAACATATGCTATTCCATAGTCTTCTGGCCTCTGTTGTCTCATTTGTGAAATTGGCTTTCATTCTTACTGTTGTTTCCTTACATGAGATCCAGTTGATTGTCATTATTCATAGATTCCTGATTTGCAAACTCACTTGCTTGCTAAAATTTGTTGGTGACTTCCAAATCAATCATTGTGGCACTTTTGCTGTGATTCATGAACACGTGCAGCATGGTAAAAATGTTTGAGCTGTCTAATGTGCAAGTTGCAGGTGTGATTGAATGAGGCAACACGCTACTTCCTTCTTTAGCTCTCATATTTAAACATGGGTTCTTTTGGGGGTCTATTTAATGCCTCATTTTTTTTGTATTTCTTTCCCTTACTTGGTGATTTCACTGTTTCAAGTGGTCCCCACATGTAGTTAAGTCTGTCCAGTGTTCCTAAGCACAAGGATGTGCCTTATGGAAAAAAATACATATATTAGATAAGCTTCATTCAGGTGTGAGTTGTGCGCCATTGGCTGTGAGTTGAATATTAATGAATCAGAAATACAGTACAACCAGAAAAAGGAAGAGGAAATTCACCTACGCTGCATGAGTCTGCTCCAGAGAGTGCTAAAGTGACTCATCTACTATGTAGTGAAGCTATGGAAACGATGGAAAAGTGACTAAATTTGTGGATTCGTGGGACGACCACTAATTTAAAAAGCATAATGGGCAGTATTTTTCTGCGACTGAAAGCCAGATGCATTTGTGGTCATGTTTCCGAGGTTCAAGAAAATGTTAAACCTATCTCAGGAAGTGCTCCCCTACTCTTGCGTTTCAAAAGGTGATACAGTATGAAAAATGTTAAACTAGCAGACAAGGCAGGCTCTATAGATCAGGAGGCTGTGGAAGAATTTTAGAAATACCAGCGACATTTTACATGAGGAAAGGTTATGTGGTGAAGGAGGGTTGCATAATGAGACAGGCTTGTTTTATATGGATGTTGGCAATGAATATATGAAACAGGTTGTGTCTCTATTGATGAAATGTGGCCAGAGGTTCATAGGCACCCAACCCTGCATGTCCCCTAGGAACAATAGTTTAGTATTTACTAATTCAGTGTTTGCAGTGACTTTCTTGAACATAATGACCCTAAGTATCAAGAATTAACTATATGTCTTTTCACCTGGGTATGTTCAAGATTTTTCTCTTTATTTGATTTCCATTGTTTTGATTCTGATGGTTTTTAGATTTGATTTTGTTTTTGTATGTTTACTGAATGAAGTTTGCTGAATTTCTTGGCTCTGTGGTTTTGGTCTTTTATTAATTATGTAAAAGTCTCAGCCATTACCTCTTCAAATATTTCTTCTGCTCCATTCTTTCTCTCTTGTTTTTTTGGGACTCTGTGTGTTAGGCCATAAGATAACTATTTCATAGATCTTGGAGTTGACTAACTTTTTTTCCTCCTTGAATTTTAGTTTGCATTTATATTAACTTGTCTTTAGCTTTACTGATTTTCCCCCTCAGCCCCATTCAGACTGCTAAGTCCACTGAAAGGGTTTTTGATCATTGCTATCTTATTTATTTTTTTAAGTGTCCACTTGACATTTAAATTCTTTGTAGTTTTCATCATCTGCTCATGAACGCTGTTTATCTTTTTTTTTTAACAGGACCCATTAACTTATTTCTTTTATCCTTATTATATAGGTCCCCATCTGATAATTTCAACATTTGGTAGATGTAGCTCACCACAGTGCTCAAATTATCTGATAATAAAACCAGAGCCTTCCTTTAAGTGGGGCTTCGGATCTGAATGCTGGAGTTTTTGTCTCGGTTTTCCTGCCCTCATCTGTCTGTCAAGAGCCTCTGTACTTGCAACGTGGGGGAGGTGGTCTCTCTAAGCTTGTCCGTCCCTTCTCGGACCCCTCAATGAAGGTTCTCGAATAGTTGTTGACTCCTCTCATTCTGGGTATTCGGTAGCTTTTGTGTCTTATGTTTGGGGCATCGGGTGTCTCAGCTTTCCTGTCCTGCTGCCTCTTGTCCTGTAGTCTCTTGTGACTACTCAGTGGGGACTCATGGAAAAGAGTTGGGGAGTGGATGTAGATTTTGTTTGTTTGTTTGAAGCTCCAAGGTCTTCTAAATCTTCATGCCAGCTCACTCCTGGCTTTGTAAAATTAGGGAGATAGTTGTTTTCCTTCCCATGTCGATGGTAGCTTCCTCCTCCTATCCCTGCTCTGTGAGGATAAAAGCAGATATGGGACTCTTTTCTTCCAGGAGAGAATCATAATTTTTCTGGATTTCACTGGATTATGTTTCTTTGTGACTTCAGCTCTCAAATAGGCTCAGAAAAAAAAAACCCTATTGTTTTGTAGATTGTGCTGCTTTTTTTATTTTTTATTTTTTAGGAAGGGAGAAACATTCTCCTGAGACTTTTTATGTCTCACATGGAAGCAAAGTCTCTCTTGTATCTTTCAACTCTTCTTTTCCTTTGATTTTTCTCTTCATACATTACGTCAAATCCCCCTCGGTTTAAAAACAAACGGGAAAGTCCCAGTAAGCTAATGGATAAGGCACTGGCCTCCACGACTCTTCCTTGACCATTCATCCTTTTTTCCCCCTAGGGCCATCAATATTTATTCTCTTCTCCCCCAAACTAGAAATAACTTCCCCTTGCTTTCTCCATTTCTTTTGCCTTCTAGTCTTTTCTCAACATACTGATTTTTAATTTCTGATGACTGTTTCTGTGACTTCCAATTACCAAGGCAACCACTTTTCAATTTGTATTTTATTTTGACCTATCTGCACTCAAAACATTTGAACTGGTTTTTTTTTTGAAACTGCATTATTGCCTGGTTTTACACCTCGGAAAAGTCCTCCTTGTCAGTGTATCTTCAGCATGCTGTTTTTCTAGAGTTCTTCCAACGAGTTCCTTTCACGCACTACACGTTTCCTGTGGGTCATCTCATCTGTGCCCATCAGCTTCAGCTTTTCAGTGAAGGCTCAACTTGTATCTCCAACTCAGATCTCCATCCCGCCCTCCAGTGTTGTGTATTAAACCGCTTTCAATCATCAGATGCTCCTGCTATCGTATTGAAAACCACACTGTCCTCTATGTGGTTTTCCCAACTAGGAAACTGGAAATCATCCTCAGTTCTTACCTTTTCGTTAATCAAATCAACCACCTGGTCCTGTTCGTTCACCGCCCAAGCATTTCTCTAACCTCGTTCCTCTTCTCTGGCCCCATTGCCACATCCCTAAAGCTATGGCACCTGACCCCTCGCTGTGGCTATACCTTCTTTACTGGTCTCCCTGTGTTGTGATCAGCCCTCCACTCTGCTGCCAGAGATACTTTCTAAAATGACAATCTGATTAGATTTCCCCTCTTTGAAACCTGTGATTGTTTCCTGTTCATCTATAATGCTTAGCACATAAGAGACCTTCAATAGTTTTGAAAGAATGAAAGGTAAAACTCAAAAATTATACTGAAGTGTATTCAGTCTTGCTCTCTGATTCTTGTCCATTTTTTCAACTTGCCCTTCTATTTTTCTGCCCTTAGCCCTCTGTACTCTGGCAATGATCAAATCTTTTATAGTTTCAGGATTAAGCTTCTTTGCCGTTGACATGTTGTTCTTTTTTTTTTTTTTTCCTGATGCTTGCCTTGTTGACTGTCCCCAGGAAAACCAGGTGGTGTTTTCCTTCAGTTCTAATGAGCTTTGGTGAAATCTCCACCCTAGCAATTCCTTATTGGTTTGCTTATAGATTAGATTCCCATAAATGATACGCTCCTAAAAGGGGAACTTTGCCTTTCCTATTTAGTATCTCAGCATCTAGTAAATTGTCTGGCACATGATAAAAGCTCAAAAAAGTAGCAAGATAGGGTGTCAATTCAACCGAGGTTATGACATACTAAACCAGGAACAGGCTGTGACATGTCAGAGCCTGCCGTTGGCTTATTTATTATTTATTAAGGATACTTTTCTTCGATCGGAAGGAAATCATTTAAGACTGGAAAAATATTTAGGAAAGCAGTGATGAGGGGCGAAGATGATAGGGACATAATAATTGTTTTCTATTTTTATTTTGTGTTTCCTTTGCAGAAGAGGTAATGAAGAAAGAAAGCATTGGAGAAAAATAGTTTTGAGACTTTTTTTTTTTTTCCAGAATAGTTATATGGTGAGGGTTGAGCAGACAGGAGAAAATCTCAGAGGTCCATCATTAATGTAGTTTAGGCAGCAGGAGGAAGTTTTGCTGATTTTAGAGCTTGCCAGAGGGTTTGGACGGTCTAGGTCAGATCAACAGCTGGGGGCAACGTAGGTAAAGAAAGTGCAGGGAATTGTCAGAGTAGAGAGAAAAGTCAAGGACATGTCAGCAATAACACAGTCGCAGCTGACTTGATGAGATAAGGTACTTTTCATGGCTCTTTAAATTTTGCTTCGTTTTATAACTTGATGCGTTTGTGAAACAGTAATCAGAACACCTTAATGATTGACTTTGTGGTTTTAATGAGGAGTTAAGTTTCTTTTTCATGAAACACGTTTACAGATGCATTGTGGACCTCAGTTCTTGTGTGGTCTGTTTTCTCGGATGATATTGCTGTTCTGTTTTTATCCATCGGCCGTGTCATACCTGAGGCAATGATGGGAGGTATCCCAGGCTTGGCTCCTGGAAGGGAATGGCATGTCTTTGGGAGGCTGCCCTCGTATTTCTGGATGAAAGAAAGATGTGGATTAACCAGAAAAATAAGAAAGCATGTGGGAATCAGTCATAATATCTTTAGGTAAAACAACTGAAGACATTTGCCTGTTGTTTTCAAAACGAGAAACCAGCCCCAACGGGCTCTCCACCATGTGATAAAAACAAGAGAAAAAATTTTTTAGCAAGTTACAAAATGTAACAACAATGTAGCAGGGATTCCTGCTGCATGGTGCTCCACTATGTGAGTCTTAAGTGAGTCTTAAGCACATAAGACTTAAGCACATGAGCACTCACTATGTGAGTCTTAAGGTCTTGCTTGACCTCTCCGGAACCCAGTGTTCTTGTCTGTAAAACAATAGGAATGACACTTGCCCTTCTTACTTCATAATGTTGTGAAAGGTAAATTTGATACAGCATCTGAAAGTATTTTTGAATAATTTAAAGTGTTACATGAAAGTAAGTTATTATTCCTGTGTTATATTATATTATATTATATTATATTATATTATATTATATTTTACTTTATTTATGGTCTAGATTCTGGTCTCACCCAACTTTCTTAGGTGGAGTTCTCTAGTTGCAAGACATGGAATAGGAAATTGGGAGCATGCCATGTAGATGAGATCACAAGCTTGAGGTCAGAGTCGGGGACAGGCGAGTTTGAATTCCAAGTATACGGTTTCATATTGGGTGACATTGGGCAATTGGCTTCTCTATGCCTCAGTTTTTTGTTTTTATTCCGTAAAATGGAAATAATAATAGAACCCACCTCATAAGTTGGTGTGAGGCTTATATTAAAACATAAAATAATACGTGAGATAATTTGGATGAACTCTTTTTTTTTAATTTTTTTTTCAACATTTATTTATTTTTGGGACAGAGAGAGACAGAGCATGAACGGGGGAGGGGCAGAGAGAGAGGGAGACACAGAATCGGAAACAGACTCCAGGCTCTGAGCCATCAGCCCAGAGCCCGACGCGGGGCTCGAACTCACGGACCGAGAGATCGTGACCTGGCTGAAGTCGGACGCTTAACCGACTGCACCACCCAGGCGCCCCTAAAAAGATTTTATTTTTAAGTAATCTCTATGCCCAATGTGGGGCTTGAACCTAAAACCCCAAGATCAAGAGTTGCATGCTCCACCGACTGCGCCACCCAGGCGCCCCTGGATGAACTCTTAATAGAGTGCCTGGGTCATTGTAGGCATGTGATAAAGATTAGCTTCAGTAAGGAAGATATCTCAACTACTCTGGATAAATGGCTGGGACCTTGGCAATGAGCTCTGGAAAGAATTGTTGCATTGGTGAATATAAATTTTATAAAGCCAGGCAAATTCTCCTTCTTCTTCTTCTTCTTCTTCTTCTTCTTCTTCTTCTTCTTCTTCTTCTTCTTTTTTAAAAACTGGAGATCCACCAAAAGCCTTTATTAAGATCTTTTCCTTCAATGGTTTATTTTCCAAACTGAAGACCCTGCCAGATTCTGAACGTAATTGTTCCTTAGTTAAGATTAGCTCAGAAAGCACAAGTGGATAACATGATACTATGTTCAGTAGGCATTGTGATTAGTGGGAAAGACTTTATTCATTCATTCATAACCCTCTACTCATCTTACCATGTGAAAACAAGGAAAATAAATCGAGTAACAACAACAGAAGAGCCTACACACACACACACACACACACACACACACACACATATATATATGTATATTACATATAATATATATATACCTATACATACACATATACCCACATATATATCTCATACATATACGTAATCTTTTAAATATAAATATATATGTATTCATGTGTATTTATATATGTAAATATACATTTACAGAGCACCCAATATTACCAAGTGTTACAGACAATATAGTAATGATGAATAATTAAATTAGACATAGATTTTTTTATTTACAAAGTGTTATGACCTATTCTGAGTATTTTATATATCTTAACTGATTTATTGCTCATAAGGCAGATAAATGTTACCATTAACACTTTACAGGTGAGAAAACTAAGGCTCAGAGATATTCAGGAACTTGGTCACACAAATCATAAGGGTGGACTGGAATTTGAACCTAGTTGACCTAGGTATGGTGCCCACTCTATGAAGCAATAGAACTAATAGCTAGTTGTTAGCGAAAAGTAAGTGATGCAACAAATTCATATTGAGACGGAGAAGAATAGAACATCTGCTCAACCCAAATCTCTATCAAGTGAGATCTCTGACAGCTTAACAAACCAAGATTAATGGGAGGAGAATGTGAATTTTTGTTTTAAATGTTAATGTACTCAGTGTCCCCAGTGGATGATTAATAAAGTTGAATTAATTATTCCTGGAAAAACAAATATAGACATCCCATTTTCTGTAACTCTATTGCTCTAGATCAAATGGAATTATCACATAGAGAATTGGAATCAAAGGAATCCATTGTGCATTTTGCATGTTAATTTGTTTATTTATTTATTTACTTATTTCTGTTTATTTTCTGAGAGAGAGAAAGAGAGACAGAGCATGAGCATGGGAGAGGCAGAGAGAGATACACACACACAGAATCTGAAGCGGGCTTAAGTATCCAAGCTGACAGCACAGAACCCAATGCAGGGCTCAAACCCACAAACTGTGAGATCATGGCCTGAGCCGAAGTCAGACGCTGAACCCACTGAGCCACCCAGGTGCCCCTCATGTTAATTTGTTTAATGCTTTCAGTTTAGATTATTCAAATATACATACCCAGGCATGTAGAGTTTAAAGAAATGTGAGAATTGGGATGCCTGGGTGGCTCAGTCGGTTCAGCGTCTGACTTCGGCTCAGGCCATGATCTCTCGGTTTGTGGGTTTGAGCCCCGCGTTGGGCTCTGTGCTGACAGCTCAGAGCCTGGAGCCTGCTTCGGATTCTGTGTCTCCCTCTCTCTCTTCCCCTTCCCCACGTGCAGTCTGCCTCTCTGTCTCTCTCAAAAGTAAATAAACATTAAAAAAATAGAGAAATATGAGAATTGATAAGGAAACAACATCGTGATGTAAGTTTATGTAGGGTTATCCATAATCTCATCCACTTGAAGAAGACCTCACTTCATGGCCTGGAGAAATATATTAAGGAGCAGAAACTAAAGGTAGTTTGTCCATTTTGTGTATGCATGTGTGTGTGTGCATGTGTGTGTGTGTGTGTGTGTGTGTGTGTGTATGTAATCCAAAATACATAGCAAATCTTGGAATATATTTTATTTTTCTGAAATGAAGGGTAAAACCTTAAAATTAAGTATTATGGAATCCAAGGTGGAGCAAAAAATAAAGGAGAAATCAAATATGGCCAGGGCTGTAGAACTGAGGCATTCTCGTTGCACAGAGCATGGGTCTCTCTCCTTACAGGGTGGATGTCCTCTCTAGTAATCACCTCACTGCAGTTGGGTCAAGAGAAATCAGAAGTGTTGAGCCACCCAGGACCTTTTATAATTCTCCGAGCCTGTTTTAATCTGTTTATTTGCCTCAAGGTCATATTCCAACATAATTTAGCACTCATTGTCAAACAATGGACAGATACTGCCATTGTCATTGAATGAAGAAATAAAAAGATTGCCTTTAGTCTGCTAAAATTCGTATGCAAGGTTTTTTTTTTTTTTTTCTTTACTCAATGTTTCAAATGCCCTGTACTTCCATCTGATTGGACATTGTAGGCCTTGTGTTCGGTCTCTGAATCCTCAGTGGGCTCCGACCTGAGATCATGTTGATTGGCTCAGTCCTGGATCAGATGTCCCAGCCTAGGAGTGGGCGGGCTTGGCCTCAGCTTCCTGAACCTGAACGCTCCTGTGGGCAGCTGGGAAATATTCATATTTTAAGAACACTAATCCACCTCTTGTAATTTTTTAGAGGTATTTATTTCCAATCTATGGTCCAATCTATGGACTAAAATAGTTTTTCAGCTTTCCTTGTGGGGAATGTTTTTTTTGATTTGTGTGGTTTTTTTTTTATTATTATTATTTTAATGTTTATTTTTGAGAAAGATAGAGACAGAGCACGAGAGGGGAGGAGCAGAGAGAGAGGGAGACACAGAATCTGAAACAGGCTCCAGGCTCCGAGCTGTTAGCACAGAGCCCGACGCGGGGCTTGAACCCACCAGCCGTGAGATCATGACCTGAGCCGAAGTGGGACACTTAAGCAACCGAGCCACCTGGAGCGCCCCTTCTTGGGTGGAATGGTTTTACTCCTTACGTTCTTTTCCTCCCTTCTCCCTAAAACTGTCATTTTACCTCTTCTTTTAGCATGTATTGTGATCATAGCTACTTGTAAACATTTTGAATGATTTGAGATACCATAATTTTTGCACGAATGTATAATTTTTGAAGGACTGTTTGATGAAGGGTGGGGACTAGAAATGCAAGATGGTTAAGAATGAGAAAGGGTGGGACAGGCTGTGGAGGAAGGAAAAAAATGTGAATTCTGTTCTAAGACCCATGCTGTTTGGACTCGCCTGAAATTACCGAAATTACTGAAATTGCAGAAGATACTGTTTTCCTAAAACTCTTAACTAAGATAGAGATATGTAAATATCTGTTTTTTTTTCCAGTTACTTCCCCTCCCCAAGTGATTAAAAGAGAACATCACAATTCGGCGTACATTTTTTTAAATATAACACTTTCAGTCCTTGCTGAACAGTTGTGCAAATATCAGCAAAAGGCTTCTTACTAAAGTACGTAAGGCACTTTAACAAAGCTTAGCTGTTCTCCTGGCTTCTCTTCTCTCTTTGCTCCTATCCTTTCCAGAATTAGTGCTTAAGGTATAACTGATCATTTTACTTCCTTGGTCAAAAGCCTTAACTAGTTTCTCACAGGCGTCCCTGTCCAGTTAATTATATTTTGAGGGAGGCATCACGGGATGGTGGGCAAACTTGTGTTTTGGAGTCAAAGAGTAATGCGTTCAAATAGCCTCCAAGTCTTACGTCATATGCGGTCTTAGACAAGTCATTGAAACTCTCAGGGTATCAGTGTCAGTAATTCACATCATACCATGTTGTCACAACTATTATGTGTAACAAAAATATTAGCTGTGAAATCGTATATAAATCATTCAGTATCTTTATTCATTAGGAATTTCCCATTTTATCTGTTTTTGATCTTACAGTACGTTGTACCATTATTCAAATGTATTTTATTGCAAACTTAATCGCAATTTTCTTATGGACAAGGGCTTTTTCTTATAGCCTCTACTTGATAGGAACTTAGAAATATATGTTAAGTTAATATTTTTTGAAAAAAAAATCTTATTTTGAGAGAGAGAGAAAAAGAGAGAGTGTGTGTGCACAGTGGTGGAGGGGCAAAGAGAGAGGAAGAGAGAGAGAAAATCCCAAGCAGTCTCCATGCTCAGTGTGGAGACCTGGGCACGATGTGGGGTTTGTTGTAGGGCTTGATCCCGTGACTGTGAGATCTTGAGCTAAGCCAAAGTCAAGAGCCTGATGTTTAACTGGTTGTGCCATTTAGGCACCCTAACTTAAAATTAAAGAATACTTGTTTAGCTTCTAAAATGTAAATGTCATTTTATGCGAAATTAAGGCATTGAAAGAGCAGAACGTACGTGTGTGTGTGTGTGTGTGTGTCTGTGTGTGTCTGTGTATGTGTAAAATGTCTCACCATTATTTCAAGTGATTCTTGTTTATTTGGTACAGATACCAGAGGGTCCTATTAAGATTTAACCTGGCTTGGGCACCTGGGTGGCTCAGTCAGTTAACCATCTGACTCTTGGTTTTGGCTCAGGTCATGATCTCACGGTTTGTGTCCTTGAGCCCTGTGTCAGACTCTGTGCTGACAGTGCAGAGCCTGCTTGGGATTCTCTCTCTCTCTCCCTTTCTCTCTGCCCCTCCCTTGTTTGTGCTCTCTCTCTCAAAATAAATAAATAAGCTTAAAAAAAGTAAAGATTTTTACCTGTTTCTATAAAAAACCTGCAAAAGAATGAACCTACTTTCTTACACCACACACAAAAATAAATTCAAAATGGATGAGAGACCTAAATGTGAGACAGGAGACCATCAAAGTCCTAGAGGAGAAAACAGGGCACAACCTCTTTGACCTCAGCTGCAGCAACTTCTTTCTAGATATGTCTTCAGAAGCAAGGGAAGTAAAAACAAAAAATGAACTATTGAGACCTCATCAAGATAAAAAGCTTCTGCATAGTGAAGGGAAAAAAATCAAGAAAACTAAACGATAACCTGTGGAATGGGAGAAGATATTTGCAAATGACATATTGGATAAAGGGTTGGTATCCAAAATCTATAAAGAACTTAACAAACTCAACACCCAAGAAACAAATAATCCAGTGAAGAAATGGGCAGAAGACATGAATAGATGTTTTCGAAAGAAGACATCCAGATGACCAACAGGTACATGAAAAGGTGCTCACTCATCATCAGAGAAATACAAATCAAAATGATAATGAGATGCCACCTCAGACCTGTCAACATGCCGAAAATTAACAATTGAGGAAACAACAGATGTTGGCGAGGATGAGAAATCCTGCACTGTTGATGGGAATGCAAACTGGTGCAGCCACTCTGGAAAACAGTATGGAGATTCCTAAAAAAGCTAAAAATAGATTTACCCTATGACCCAGCAATGGCATTACAAGGTATTTATCCAAAGGCTACAAAAATGCTGATTTGAAAGAGCACATGCATCCCAATGTTTATAGCAGCACTATCAACAATAGCCAATCCAGGGGCACCTGGGTGGCTCAGTCAGTTGAGTGACGGACTTCATCTCAGGTCATGATCTCGCAGTTCGTGAGTTCAAGCCCCGCGTCCGGCTCTGTGCTGACAGCTCAGAACCTGGAGCCTGCTTCGGATTCTGTGTCTCCCTTTCTCTCTCTGTCCCTCCCTTATTCACACTTGGTCTCTGTCTCTCTCAAAATGAATAAACATCAAAATAAAATAAAAAAAATTGCCAATCACAATGGAATACTATTTGGCAATCAAAAATAATGAAATCTCACCATTTGCAACAACGTGGATGGAGTGTATTATGTCACAGCGAAATAAGTCAGTCAGAGAACAAACAGATGGTTGCTGGAGGGTAGGTGAGGGGGGATGGGCTAAATGGGGGATGGGCCTTACGGAGGCCACTTTTCAGGATGACGACTGGGTGTTGTATGTGAGTGATGAATCACTGGGCTCTACTCCTGACACTAGTAATTCATTGGATGTTAACTAACCTGAATTTAAATAACTAAATTGAAAAACATAAAGATTTTACCTGGTTCTATAAAATAACTTATAAATTATCTCCGTGTATGCTTTTGAGGAATCTGTTTTTTATTCTTGTGTTCACCTTGCTCCATAGTTTAGTTCTATTACTTCATTGAAAATTCTCCGTACTTGAAGCTTCTCAGTGATTCTCCTTGTTCTGTGATAAGTCCCCCAATGTTGGACTGTCGGCCTGCTTATTCCCAGGGAACATCAAGCATTCGATAACTGTTGATGAAAGTAATATAAAATATTAAGAAGGCCTTAAGGTGAATGATATCCGTGCAAAAGGGGAGACAGATAGAGTGCCCCAAATAATCTGTACGTTTGAAAATGCCCACATAAATTTAATACTGGTGGAAAAATTGTATAACTGTTAAAGAAAGCTCCTCAGAACGCTTTCTTTCCCCCATTTATATTAAGTGGCTTCATTTTAGAAAATATAATTTTTTATAGTGGAAAAACCACCTGGAGATTTTTTTTGTCACTTTTTTTTTTTCCTATTGCTGCTACTTCCTAACTCCAGTGTCCCTAAGGTAATTAGTGGGCTGAAATTTACATCATCGGCTTTGAGATTCTGTGAATATGAAGGAATAGCATTGTATGGTGACATATGGTGATGAGCATAGCAGAGCATATAAACTTGTAGAGTCGAAACCTGTGCACCCGAAAGTAATGTCACATTGTGTGTCAACTGTACTCGGATAAAAACAAATTATTTTAACTATTAATGATGTGATTTGGGGCCGCTCAGTCAGTTAAGTGTCCCACTTTGGCTCAGGTCATGATCTCGTGGTCTACTGGTTCAAGCCCCGGGTCAGGCTCTGTGCTGACAGCTCAGAGCCCGGAGCCTGCTTCGGATTCTGTGTCTCCCTCTCTCTCTGCCCCTCCCCACTCACACTCTGTCTGTCTCTCAAAAATGAATAAACATTAAAAAATTTTTTAAAAAGATGTGATTTTTTAATGACAAGTTTTTGTCGAGTCCCAATTCTTACTGTACTGCCACAATTTCCAACAAAATTTTGGAGATTTATGCAGATGATGGGATTATTTGGGGGATGATGCTTTAAATACACATATATAAATATATGTGTGTATATATGTATATATATGTGTATATATATATGTGTGTATATATATATACACATATATATATTTAACGTTTATGTTTATTTATTTCTGAGAGAGAGAGAGACAGAGTACAAGCAGGGGAGGGGCGGAGAGAGAGGGAGACACAGAATCGGAAGCAGGCTCCAGGCTCTGAGCTGACAGATATTCCAGTATTATGGAAGTTGTTCTGAAAGTGCTGGTCGAGTGCAAGATGAATATCTTTGACTGGAGTACATCAGAGACAATACGGTGAAGTCCGTATTTTGATATATCTAGAGATGAATAATATCTGGTCATTGATTGCTTCATTTTTGATGCTAAAATTGGTTGTTGGTTTATGGTGATGGTATCGTGACTCATCTGTGATTTTCCCTTTGAAATTAAAAAGTCTGTGTGATTACTTGGGTATCAAACAGTATTCACTTCCTCATCAACCAGTCACTTTTGATGGCTTTATGTCAATTGATAATCCTTGCCAGAAATAATTCATTAAGAATTGCAAGATGATGGCTTTATATTCTACCATTTTGTCTAAATTTGTTAGCCGTAATTCTTCCATAAATAGAACTTGCTTTGACCAACTGCAATTATTTTGTTATCTTAAATAGCTTCTTCTAAATGACAGGGTACATGTAGAAACAGTTTTCACAGTATTAGGTCATTGGTAGACACTTTCCTCTACTTGAAAAGCCAAAGGCATGATTTTATTTATTATTTTAGTTTTCAAAGGCATGATTTTATATTTAACATCAGAACCATTTTCCCCTCACGACTCTAAAATACATCTCAATAAGGCAGTTATTACAAATACTTTGAAAATTAAATAAATTTAGGAAATTGGTATGTTAGGAAAGTTTTCACGAGTTTGTAAAGTGATGCATTATTCCTTAGCTACTTCTCAGTATCTTCCTTACTCTGGATCATACCAAATACTTCTTGCATATTTGACTTTATGTTTCTTAGAAATTTAAATTTAAATGTTCTTTCTTTCTCAACTCATGTCTCCAAAATTTTTATATTCCCCTGCATATTAATAGAAAACCCATTCTTTTTTATATTTTTTAAAATGTTTTATTTATTTTTGAAACAGATGGAGACAGAGCGTGAGCAGGGGAGGGGCAGAGAGAGAGGGAGACACAGAATCCGAAACAGGCCCCAGGCTCTGAGCTGTCAGTGTGGAGCCCGACTCGGGGCTCAAACTCGCAAACCGTGAGATCATGACCTGAGCCGAAGTTGGATGCTTAACCGACTGAGCCACCCAGGCGCCCCTAGAAAACCCATTCTTATAAGGGTCTGGGATCTGACTCCCAAGAACTTTAAGTAGAAGATGTGAAGAATGGAAAGACAAAGACAACTTTCATTGTTTCTTGATCAAATGTTGTATATGACCTTCACTTCTATATTTGTACATGTTGTACATGACCACAGATTTTTTTTTCTTATTTTGTTTCTTTTTGGAGAGTTTTATGTTTTCTGTCTTTTTAAGTAGCAGATGTAAAAGTTAAAAAGGCGTAATTCTTGTAGCCAATATGGAGCAGATAGTCCATATCACAGTGTGTCAAGCTCCTCAAGGATGCTCTGTATTTGGAGAAAGGCTTCTGGGAGTTTTTTGTTTGTTTGTTTGTTTTGTTAACCATAGTGTATCCTCACTCTTCACTCTGATATTTGAGAAACATAATACAGAGTTTAAAGTACTTTAATGTTATTATGAGTTTCATCTGGCAAGATTAAGCTATTTAAGTTTTCTAAGGTATTATTTTTCTTAAATTTTTAAAAATGTTTTATTTATTTTTGAGACAGAGAGAGACAGAGCATGAACGGGGGAGGGGCAGAGAGAGAGGGAGACACAGAATCCGAAGCAGGCTCCAGGCTCTAAGCTGTCAGCACAGGGCCCGACACGGGGCTGGAACTCACAAACTGTGAGATCATGACCTGAGCCGAAGTCGGACGCTTACGTGACTGAGCCACCCAGGCGCCCCTAGAAAACCCATTCTTATAAGGGTCTGGGATCTGACTCCCAAGAACTTTAAGTAGAAGATGTGAAGAATGGAAAGACAAAGACAACTTTCATTGTTTCTTGATCAAATGTTGTATATGACCTTCACTTCTATATTTGTACAAGGCATTATTGCCTATTATTCTTTAGTAATTCTTGCCAAACTGTTCCCTGTGTAATCCCCAATTATAACAAACCATCCCTTGTTCAGACTAATAGGATATGGTGGACAGTCTGTGTGGCAAAATATTTTGAAACAAATTCTACACACACACACACACACACACACACACACACACACACACAAGAATTATTTTTCTCTAAAAGCAGATATATGACTAAAGCGGCAAGAAATAATTGTTACATAATAAAGTTGGGGGCAAAATCTTCCTTAATGAAGTGATACCTTTTAATTAGCTCACCGTTAATAAATCGTCCGTGCTTCCGGAGTCCTTGAGAGGATTTGAAAATAGTTGGCTCCGTGAGGGAATTCATCATCTTTGCAAACTATGCTTGCCCTGTTTGGTCTTTTTTGGAAAATGGTTGGTGCAAAGGAAAATTTCCTAAGTTTTAATAAAGTTTTACTGTTTAGCTCTCTGCACGCCTTTCCAAAGGACCATACACATCCATCGATGCAAGCCTTAATTGTTGGCACAAGGATGTTGATTTGATCATGGGCTAATAATAGAAACTATATGGAGTGAAGTGAGTGAAAAAACTGTCACCCTGTGCATGTAACGTCTAAAAAGGCAATGTGACTCTGTGCAGGGCCAATTACGTGGATTAAGATGGGTCTTTGTTGGGGCGCCTGGGTGGCTCTGTCAGTTAAATGACTTACTCGGGCTCAGGTCATGATCTCACGGTTCCCAGGTTGGAGCCCGTGTGGGGCTCTGTGCTGCCAGTGTGGAGCCTGGAGCCTGCTTTGGACTCTGTGTCTCCCTCTCTCTCTGCCCCTCCCCCACTTGCACTCTCTCTCAAAAAGAAATAAACATTTAAAAAAGAAAAAAAGACTGAGCTCTGGAACCACAGAGAGCTGTCTCCAGTCTCCACCGGGTACCCGAACCTCAAGGTCTCTGAGCCTCAGTTTACCCATCTGCAAAATAAGTGTGATGCTCAGAGTGCATGCATTATAGGGCTGTTGCAAGAATCAAACGACGTAATGCCTACAAAAGTGCTTAGAAGTGCCTCGCAAGGTGGCTTCATTAATTCCCGTCACCTAAATTCCATCGTCTTGCTGGTGAGAACCAGAAGCTCTGATCTCTTCTGTTACTGTCAGACTCACGTAGTTCACTCCTATTTACCGTTGCCACGCGGGTATCACAAAAACACTGCACATTTAACAGGTGCGACCTGGAAGCTTGTATTTCGTTCCTCAGAACTGTGTTTGCATTGCCTGCCCCACCTTTCCTTTCTCAGTAAATGGCACCACAGACCATTGATTTACTTAGGCCAGAAATCTCAAATTGGTTTTTCGTTTTTCATTTCCCCTCATCTTCCTCATTCAGTTCATCAGCAAGGCTTCATAGCTGAGTCAAGTGGTTCGCCCCGTAGGTTGCTCTACATACACCGTTTGCTCCTTGGTAAACTTGCGAGTCTAAATCTGCCACGTTTTCTGTCACACAAGACTAAAGTGTGAGGCCACACCTGTAGGGCTCCTGTACCCTATGCTTCTGGCTGCTTTCCATCAATGGGGAGTCTTGTTAAGGGTTAAGAAGGAGAGAAGAGAGAAGTCATATAATAGCTAGTTCCTCCCTCCTTCTTGTGAGGTCAAGGCTGCATTGAGCTGGCTCTGTCCCTCCACCCAGGGTCTCTGTTCTACTCAAGAGAGATGACTTTATATGACTCTCCTTCCAGTGTCTGGTGATGGCTGTGTGTCCTCATCCCTTCATGCCTGATGGTAGAATCAGCCTGCTCCTAAATCCATAGCTCTTGATAAAACATTTGTCATCATCTCATTTTGAGAATGCCCGCATTTCTACTGGGACTTTTTCTGATACAGACCCTGAACTTGGGCTTTCTTGGTGATTAACCACAACAAAATTCCCATTTTGCGTAATGTGGTTAACTGGTTAACTAGCCTTACGCCTGCCATGTTGGAACATGGGGTTCACGTCTCTCAGAATTTTAACTGAAAGTCTGGCATGACCCTTCAGTTCCTTGGTTTCTCCTCAAATTGTCACACACTTCTGCAGTTCCTGCAGGATTTCTGCCTTGGAGAGGAGGGGATGAGGTGGGAGGAAGCCACCATACGTACACGTTTGGCTGCTTGATTTCCTTATTTTTACCTCCTTCTTCAGTTCCCACTCCACGTGGAGCAAAAGGGGGAAGAGTCCCCACTGCCTCTTGCTTTCTGGTTGTGACTTCTTTTTGATGTTCTCCATCTTGAGAAGACATTTCCCCTCCCCCTCTCCAATTGTCTGAAGCTGAATGTTACCATAGCTGAACTTTGCTGAGAATTGTGATCTATTGGAGGGAGGAATAAATAAACACACATTTAATAGTTTCAAAATTTCATCACTGGTTATACATAGGTCAGATAATTATAACTTATTTACTTAAACCTTCTAATGGCTTCCTAGTTGCATATAATATGTAGATTGGTTAACATCACCTGCATGTCCAGCAAGGTCTGGCTCCTATTTATATTTCTAACCCAAGTTCCCAGTATTCTCCTCTGGGGCTATACTTAGGTCACAGCCAAACTTCTTTCCTTCTTTTCCTTTCCTTTCCTTTCCTTTCCTTTCCTTTCCTTTCCTTTCCTTTCCTTTCCTTTCCTTTCCTTTCCTTCTTTCCTTTCCTTTCCTTTCCTTTCCTTTCCTTTCCTTTCCTTTCCTTTCCTTTCTTTTCCTTTCCTTTCCTTTCCATAAAACTATGTCCTACCTCAGGACCTTTGTACATGCTGTTCTTTCTGCCTGGAACAATTAATTTCTTTTGCTCTTTGCATGGCTAAACAATTTTTTTACTAGTCTCATTAAAAAAAATTTCCGTCTTTCCTAACCTTCCCCCACAAACTTGTCCCTTAAAATTCTTCTCTATACTATTCTTTGGGTTCTTCTCTGCATTTTCCATTCTTATCATACTTGCCATTGTTTTATTCATTTCTCAAGTTTGTTTTATTTATCATGTCCAGTAGAAAGATGGTTTTACAATGTGAAGTATAATGTATATATTTGTATACCACTGTATTTCTGGCTTCTAGCACAGTGTCTGGCATAAAGCAAAACCATAATAAACATCTGTAGAATAGGAGGCTGAACAAAGTACAGGGCCTAGTACAATGAGTATCAATGCTCAATAAGTGCACATTAGCATTGCTATTATGAAACTCCTTCTAAACTATGTGATAAACTTGAGAAGATTTACTTACTAGAATTTACTTACTACAAGATTTACTTACTAGAATCACAATATATGACATGGCATCCTTTCAGTGGAAACTTGTGGTAGGGAAGGTCTTCTCTTGAAGAGATTTGTGGGTTTGGTTTTTGTCTAACCAAGTGGACTCCACTAAGATTCACTGAAGACCTACACAGTTTTAAATGGAATTAGATAAGCAGACAAAGCACCTGCTTGGATTGAAAGAGACCGAGAGAGGGGCACCTGGGTGGCTCAGTCAGTTAAGTGTCTGACTTCAGCTCAGGTCATGATCTCATGATTTGTGAGTTCGAGCCCTGCGTCAGGCTCTCTGCTGTCAGTACAGAGCCCGCTTTGGATCTTCTGTTCCTTTCTCTGTGCCCCTCTCCAGCTTATGTGCCACCCCCCCCTCAAAAATAAATAAACATTTAAAAAAAAGAAAGAGACTGAGAGAGAACAAAATAAAGATGTCTTTGGACTCCCAAATTCTATTGGCAGAAAACAGGTTGAGAACACTATGTAGCTGCAAACGTGGGTTACCTTTCATTAAAAAAAAAAGCAGGGAAGATCCAAAGAGTGGAACCAGGCATCTAGAGGACAGAGCTGAGAGCCATAGAGAAGCATTCCAACCTTGAGACTTAATCAAGGAACTGCCAACATTTGCTTGTTTGGATTTCATCATTGTCGTGGACTCAGGATCCTGGCCTCCCCTTAGCACCTTTTCATAGTTCCATCCCGCACTGTATCAGGGTTCATCTGTGTGGCCAATAGGCTGTAGCAGAAGTGCTGCTCTGTCATTTCCAAGGTTAGGTTACAAAGGACAGCAGCTTCCATTCTGAGATCTTTCTCCCTCTTTCATTTCCTCATCATTCACGTTCACTAAATATGTTGATATTTGTCCATATGATACCCTTTCAGAACATCTGGATCAGTATTCTTAGAAGGGTTGCTGCGTGTTATATTTTGCATGGCGCAATCCTGAGTTATGCCTGTTTGTCCTAGAATAATTGTTTCCTCATTGACTACCCAAGTGTTCTGGATTGGATGATAAATTGCATGATCACAATTATTATTAACATCTCTAGCATCCTACACATTCAGCCATATGTCCATTTACATTTTGTTAAACCGTACCATTGTGTGGTGTGTATGCAGGCACGTGTGTGTGTGTGTGTGTGTGTGTGAGAGAGAGAGAGAGAGAGAGAGAGAGAGAGAGAGAGAGAGAAGCAGAGACAAAGAAAGCTGGTTTTTCAGGGCGCGTGGGTGGCTCAGTTGGTTAAGCGTCTGACTTCAGCTCAGTTCACGATCTTGCAGTTCGTGAGTTCATTCCCTGCATCGGGCTCTGTTCTGATGGCTCAGAGCCTGGAGCCTGCTTCACATTCTGTGTCTCCCTCTCTCTCTGCCCTTCTCCCGTTTGCATTGTCTCTCTCAAAAATAAATAAACATTAAAAAAAGCTGGCTTTGCATCTCTCAATTATTTCTCCTCCTTCTAAAATGTTTTTATAATTCTCTCCACCTTCCTGGCCAAAAGTAACTAGGCAGAGTTAGGAAAGTCATAGTCTATAAAAGGTGGCTGCAAAAGGTGTAAGTCCCATGTTCTCATTAGTCTCCTGGAACCTCAACCCTTACAGTAGCATATCCAGGTCTTAGAAAAACCAACTTCTACATGTAATGCTTCAAGTGTTTTTTTGACCAATTTTATTTCATTTCTTTTTTCTTCCATGCAGGACCTGAAATGTGGAGGGGAAGGACTCAGTCAGTACATTCCTATGTCATGTTTAAACACTGACAAAACATTTGGCAAGTACGTTCCTTCATGGTGGACCGAGTGCATTTTATTTTATTTTGTTTGTTTCACTCTAGGTTAAATATGGGGCAATTATAGGTACCAAGCAGCCCGAGTTTGATTCACCTTAAGGATCAGGTTTGTGGGAGACATGACCTCCCTTCCTCTTGAGATTTATCTGTGCCCTTCCATTCCTATATGACTGTTGGGGATGGGGCCATCATAGTAATGGAAGTATAGCTTGGAACCACCCCTTACTTACCTCTCAGGAAGTATCTAAATTCTTCGTCCAGTGTAGGAGCTTCCAAGATCAGGCTGTGGCACCTGCTGTTTCTCTGTGCCAGGAGAGGAAGTGCAGTAGTGGTGGGTGTGGGTTCAGAGGGGCTCTCAAGGTAGATGGTCTCCCTTTGAATCTCGGGCTTTTATGTCTTATGACCATGTGACCTCAAATAAGATGGTCAACATTCCCCAACATCGGTTCATCAGTGAAGTAGAAATAATAATATCTCATTGGTTTATCTGAAGGGTTAAATGAAATAATAGATATAATGTTTTCAAAAGAGTACCTTGAACATGCTAGGCATCCCATAAGTGTTAGTTAATACTGTATATCAGGGGTTCTCAACAGGGATCAGTTTTGGCCTCAAGAGACATTTGGCAATGTCTGGAGACTTTTTTTAAAAAAAATGCTTTTATTTATTTTTGAGACAGAGAGAGACAGAGCATGAGCAGGGGAGGGGCAGAGAGAGAGGGAGACATAGAATCCAAAGCAGGCTCCACGCTCTGAGCTGTCAGCACAGAGCCCGACGCCGGGCTCGAACTCACGGACTGTGAGATCATGACCTGAGGTGAAGTTGGACGCTCAACCGACTGAGCCACCCAGGCGCCCCTGGAGACATTTTTTTTTTTTTTTTTATTATTATCATGACTGGGACTAGGGAAGGGTCTGTTAATGGCTTCTGGTGGTCAGGGGCCAGGGATCTTGCTAAACATTCTACAATGCACAGGCTAGCCTCTACAACAAAGGATTATGGGGTTCAAAATGTCAATAGTGCAGAGGTTGAGAAATCCTGTTGTATATATCAATGCTGTTTGCTCATTGTAATTTTACTTAATTTCTAATCTGACTAGCAGAGAAAATAAGGTATCAGCTGGAGTGGGGCCTGTCTCTCTGTGAAGACAATTCAGTGCCTCAGGGAACATGCCAAGCAGGCAAGATTGTATTTTGCTGAGATGTCATTCAGTGCTCAAGGTGGTATTACGGAGGTATAGGGTAGCATGTTCCCAGCGCCCAACTTTTCTGTGTTAGGACTTCAGACCAGGAAAATGGCCAGGGATGTCTGCAGGACATTATATGCAAGGGAGTTAATTACAGACTCATTTACAGTAGTGAGAGTTGGAACAAACCTAAATACCCAACAATAAGAGATTATGCCATGGGGAAAAAAAATCGAGTCACATGGAAAATGCCTATAATGTACAAAGTGGTAAATATGGGTTACAAAATAGTATTTACATCATCAGTCTTATTTTGTAAAGAATAAAAAGGTATATTTTGCTACCTGGCTATGAGGAACGGACCTCAATATTTCATCAGTGTTTATATCAGGGTCGTGGACTAATGGATGACTGTTGTGGGGCTTTTTATACAATTAAATTTTGCATAATGTGCAAACATAAGCATATATTTCTATAATCACAAAAGTAATAAGTATTGTATATGAGGGGAAACAGAGAGTAATAATATGCTACAGGACCTAATTCAAAATGAGCTCATGTCTGGTCTGGTTCCTGGTCTAGGGTCTGACTACTCACTCCAAGGGGACACCAATCTCTAGACTTACCTCTCCGTACCTGATAAGGTGTTAAAACTGTGTATTAACCTTTTGATGTGCATTGTGTTTCTTTTTAACTAAGGGAGGTATTCTTAGGAAACCTTTAATTACAAAGAACTAAGATTGTGACTAAGGACCTTCCCCCCACCTTTAGGATGATAATCATCCTAAATGATTAGAATGAATTCAGCATCTAATTATTTAGATTAAGTTTTTAAGATATTTCATGAGTGCCTTACAATGCTTATCAAAAGAACAAAGAAAGAAACTGAGGAAACCATCTCACTGTGGTTAACACATCATGTTTGATGTTTACTAATGAAATCTGTTTACCTTCATAACTGTATAATAGGGCCATTAAAGACAATAGATACAGTAGTTTAAAAGTAATAAAATTTACAACAAAGTGTATTTAATTTGAAATTGAATTGCCAGCAAATGGTGTCCTAATGAACCCTTGTGTCAGTGGAGCTCTAACCAAATTAAGGGAAATCATTTCTATCACAAGAAACTAAATCAGCTGTGAGATCCAAAAAGGCCATTCCTCTGGTGGGGGTACAGTCATTGTCACAGATGGCTCTGCTGATGAAATTAAGCTTAAGTTAGGAGAAATGAAACACAAGATCCTTCTTAATTCAAATGAATTTGGGAATGCAGGCAAATGTTAGAAGCTCAAAATTAAATAAATAAATAAATAAATAAATAAATAAGTGAGTCATAAAAAAGAAACTCAAATAAAGGCAGTAAATGTTAACAGGAGGAAAAAAAAAAAAGCCTGGGGAACATTTTTGAAGGTAGAAATAGATCTTGATTTCTGGCCATTGCATTAAAAAAATAAAAAAGTTTATGTCATATCAGCTATTCAGCTATTTGAACGATTCCTCTATTTCCAAGTTTCTTCATCAGTTTATAAGATTGAAGGAGTGGGGGGCTGAAAATGAAGTGGCAAAATGTCTTACCAAATATTTGATCTTCGGTAATTTCTGAAACGAGCCACATTTTAATTACTGGGAGATCAGTATTGACTACAGGGAGTCTTGAATTTTATAGAGATCACATTTCAAAAGCTACTCATCTCCCCAACTTTAATCAACGGTAGTTGTGTGGTATTTATCTAATTCTCAGTTAATCTGACACAATGTTTGAGGAAAACATCAAATTGTGTTGTGGTTCCAAAGGCAAACCTTTTCATTATCCCCATTGTCAATTTCTCTTCCTTTTATCTCCCCTCCTCTTGTACCCGCTGCAGAGTGCCAAGTCAACCATTAATTGCACATCGAGATGTCTGGAAAGAAAACAGGCCGGCCGAGCTCTGTACTCTCACAGACGTAACTCACGAATCAAAGGCAGCAGCAGCAGGACCTTGCTGGAAGGTGAGACTCTCGTGACTGACTCTTTCTCGGATGCAAAAATGTGAAATGAGATCAACGGTTCTTGGCTCACTGTCCTGGTTGGCTTTTCCTCCTGCTGGGACCCTCTAGAGAAACAGAGTTTCAACAGGTCTTGGTAAATATCTTTGAGGAGAATTCTACGCTCAAATAGAAGGGCTAAAATTCTCGACTGTAAAGCATTGGGAATTCCTCAAGAACGGTGTGCACAGTGCCAGGCTGGGTTCCCACTAGACAATGAGGCAGGACTGTCTCCATGCAAATGAGACAGGTTTGAGATTTGATGAATCTTCTGTCTTCGGTCCCTACTCATCTGACACTCGCTTTGAGGAAGGTTGTAAATGCAAGAGAGATTGTGGTATAATTCCTCAGACTGGCATTTCTGCCCCCTAGTCACCATTCGATTATCTTCCGAATTGCTGTGTTTCAGAGAGATAAAGATTTTTTATGGCTTGCTGACTTGAAACAACCACAAGAGCCAGCAAAGAAATGACTAAGCGGCCATGCATAGTAATTCCATTGGTAAATGACAAAATCTTTGTTTGTATGACATTTCCAAAATTACTACAGAAGATGGATCTAAAATACAAAATGTCACATTTGGCATGCAAAACTATCACAATATATTTCAGTATAAAATTCATAGAGGCGTTTAATTTAGAATGTGTTTAATAACTCGGTCTGCCTGCATCAGTAATCCTGCCTTGAGGTTTAAAGAGCTTGTCTTATTTATTCACATGGCGTTAATTTTTAAAAAAAAAATATTTTTGGAAGCCAACATATTAAGGTTAAGTCTTTATTGTTAATTAAGATTTTCTAATTAAGCCAAAAATAATTGTTATTCTGATTGGTTTTTAAGTATGACTTCTGTGAGAAAACAAAAGAAGTTTAGCAACTTCCACTGTTTATTTAGCTGTGATTTGATTCCAGAAGCATACTATCTATATGGAAATATATATTATCGCTCACAAAATAAAGTCTAGGCAGGATTAAAAGGTACTTAACCGTTGGCTGCAGATTAATGGGTAGCTACTAACTCCAGGAGCCAAGAGAGTACAGTAAACTGCTTCGAAGAACGGCATTATTTTTTGCTTAAAGCACAATGTAATAGAGAATTCTTTGAGGTCAAATGATTCCAAAGACTATTTGGGACTTGTGAGTATAGAAAACATGACTTAATGACATTTGAGTTATTAATAATCCCAGTTTAATTTTTGTTTAATCTGAAACAAGTCCATTAAAAAAATCTTATCCATTTGGATAACCTTTCCAGCACTTGCTAAAAATAATGAAAATGGCCTGTTCCTGCGAGTGGAAGGTAAGCAATGAAGTTCAAATGCCCCATAAAATATTCTTGACTCCTGTTCTTTAGTTACATACAATGTATGCTAAGTTTTAGGTTAAAGCACACACAAATGCTACTCCGTCCTTTAGGTTGTTTTTTTTCTCTCCTTGGAAGCCCATGGGGTAAGTTGACCTCATGCTTAAACTGAATAAAAGTATCTATCAGGTGAAGGGTTTGCCTGACCTACTTTGGACTTGACTCATCAAGGTGGTATAGGGACCAAGGGCAGGCTGCCCCAAATGTACCACAAGGGCACACGGACTATTTTGAATTGAAGCTACGTGAGAGACAGCCAGTGCAAGACCACTCAGATCCTCCTCCGTCCCCCTGAAAATAGGAAATAAATCTCCCATATGAAAGGTACCCTCCCTTTACTAAGAAGTGAAAAGACATCCTTATCACCAGAGATTGGAACTTTCAAGCGAAGAACGTTGTAGAAAGCTTGTTATTTATTTATTTTTTTTTACTGATCTACAATCTCAGCCCAGATTTTGCTTGGAATTACTTCCTCATTAAAACTCTTAAACACCCGTTTTCTTTATCCTGTCTCTTTCTCGCAACATTATTTTGTTTCTTCCTAATCTCTTTCTCGCAACATTATTTTATTTCTTCCTAAAATGTCTAAAAACTGCTTTCCTTGGTCATTTCTTTATGTCTCATTTTCATTATTGGGCCTCCTTGTGTGTGTCAAAAAACGTTGGCTTCTTTCTCCAGTTCATCTGTTCACGTAAACTTAATTTTCAGTCCAGCAAAGACCTGGAGGGGTAGAGAAAAAAGCATTTTCCTCTCCTACGGCATCCTGTGGTCTGTGATTAGTGTCAGAGGTAAGGGTTTTTGCCTTCCAAACTCTTGAGTTTGAAACTCACCGCCCATACTCACCCTCCCAGATACCTCGAAGAGGCACGATGTGTGGTTTTCAGAAGTGTTGGTATCCTGTTAATTCTATCTTATTATAATAGATGAATGGTTTCTGATGTCACAGATCATTAACATACCATGCTTAAAAATTGGCTAACCTTTCCCCTGGCGTAATTGGCAGGCTTGCCTTTTGACCTCCTAATTATATATCGTGTGTCCTCCTCTGTTATCATTGCTAATACCTGACAATTACAGGTTGAGCGAAAATAATTGTCTATTTCCCCCCACCCCCAAGAAGTGCATTGTGGCTAATTGTGTGGTTTCATCTAGTTCCTGCGTATTTCAGGAGACCTGCCTTGTCTTTAGGTTGAGCGCAGCCAGGCGCCTCAGCATCTTCAAGTACGGATGAAATGTGCAAGAGGCCTCAAGAACAAGGCTCCCCGAGGCTCCTACAGCCTCAGGGTGTCCCTGCTTGGTCGACCAGGTGGCTGTGTCTTCCAGTGGCAGCAAACGGAGCAGCTGAAGACCAGAACACACCCAGTGAGGCATGATGGAAATTTTTATGATCTGGGGCTCTATTTCCACGAAAGCCTTTATGTGGTAAGCTGGCCTTTTTGCACACATGTCCCTTTTTATGTAGCTTCCTCACTCTTCCTATCTATCCATCTTTTCGTCTCTACTCATGTGGCTTGAGATATTCAACTTTGCGGAGTGAACAGAAAGGGTTGCATTCATTCATTCGTTCCTTCAGCCAATACCCAATGAGCCCCCGCTATGCACCAAGCGTGTGTTGTGGACCATAAAGGGACACCCTAAGTCCCGTGTAAAATGGAAATGCTGTCTTTATTTAGCAACCACATGTATGGTGGATGCTTGGTCTAGTTCTCCTCCTTTTTAGGCTTTACATGCTGAGTGATTAATGATGTACATTGTTGGGCGTGTAGTACATGGATAAGCGTGTAAGCAGCCAGGGACGCTGATTTTAGGTGAGAACCAAGCTTGAGGCCAGAAGAGAAGTTGGAAGGATTGTTCAGAAAATATATTATGGATATAGGGAGGGGTTCTAGAGAAGACAGTGCTGAGTAAAGGAGGAAGAAGGTGGGTAAGGTTAACCAGTGACCCTGGATGCAGGGATGAGAAACAGGCTGGAGACCATCAAGTTCCCTTTGGAAGCAGAGAGAAGGCTCAGTCTCGTCTGGGGCATGTTCCATGAAACTCTAGCCCTTCCCCCCCCCCCCCCCCCCCCCCGCCCACACACAAAAAAGAAAGGAGGGTGGGGAGGGGCATCTGGGGGGCTCAGTAGGTTGTGTCTGACTTCAGCTCAGGTCATGATCTCATGGTTCGTGGGTTTGAGCCCCTTGTCGGGCTCTGTGCTGACAGCTGGGAGCCTGGAGCCTGCTTCGGATTCTGTGTCTCCCTCTCTCTCTGCCCTTCCCGTGCTTGCACTCTGTCTCTCTCTGTCTCTCAAAGGTGAATAAATGTTAACAAAATAAAATAATAATAATAATAAAGGAGGGTGGGTTAGTCCTGGGACACTTACCACATGCTGGTGCATTGGACGTTGAGCATGAGCACAGACTGTCCACAAATACAGAACTGCCTTTTACACTATTAATTTGAAAGAGTAAAACACACATCTTGAGGGTCCATATAGGTATCGCAGAGTGATATTTAAGAGAAAAGCTAATTTCTCTCTAAAATAGATAGGAGTGTGTTCTCTTTCTCCATTTCCCCTTAGGTTTTGTGCTAAAAGGTATCCTTTTAATTAATTTTAGCATGTGGTATTTCATTAAGGGTTGTAATCCATTATTCACATGAATATACTCTGCAGATAATGTCTTGTATTTATTCTGACCAACTGAAAAAATTAGAATAAGAGGCGAGACTGTAAAAAATGAGCCATTCTGTATGGTAGGTCTATAAACTACACACGTAGGCTGTCATTATTTACTTGTTCTGAGAAGAGAATTATCAACCTTCATTTTTTTGCCACCTTTACTTTCTAGATATCTAAGACCCTTGAGGATAGTGTTTTTTTGTTGTTGGTTGGTTGGTTGGTTTTTGTTTTTTGTTTTTTTCTTTTTAATGGTCAACAACTCTGTAGTGAATTTTAAGAATAGAAAACATATGGGCGCCTGGGTGGCTCAGTCGGTTGAGTGTCTGACTTTGGCTCAGGTCATGATCTCACGGCTGGTGGGTTCGAGTCCCGCATTGGGCTCTGTGCTGACAGCCCAGAGCCTGGAGTCTGCTTCGGATTCTGTGTCTCCTTCTCTCTCTGCCCCTTCCCCATTTGTGCTCTGTCTCTGTCTCTTAAAAATAAATAAATGTTAATTTAAAAAAAAAAGAATAGAAAACCTATAGCATCCATAAAAGCCATGCCGTTGAATAATGTGTGCAAAGTCTCAGGTGACCTCTGTGTTTAGAAGTTGATGGGGCTTTGGGGCGCCTGGGTGGCTCAGTCGGTTAAGCAGCCGACTTCGGCTCAGGTCGTGATCTTGCGGTCCGTGAGTTCGAGCCCCGCGTTGGGCTCTGTGCTGACAGCTCAGAGCTTGGAGCCTGTTTCAGATTCTGTGTCTCCCTCTCTCTGACCCTCCCCCGTTCATGCTCTGTCTCTCTCTGTCTCAAAAATAAATAAACGTTAGAAAAAAAAAAGAAGTTGATGGGGCTTCAAAAACAAAGAAAACGAAGCCTGCTTACTGCTGGGAGCCTCATAGACAAAATAGACATTTGGTGAAAGTCACAGCTTCATCCCAAGGTGTATCCACAGTCCACTTCAGATAGGATTTGGAGAATTGCCCGTGTTGATGGTGGTGAGAACACCAGAGGTCTCTTTCAAACAAGAGACCGGAACTCTTCCTGGGAAAGAATTCTTCCTGAGAGAAAAGGAATCCCCGCTGAAAAACATTCACTGGGGAGTCAACTCTCAGTTGGCTCATCTGTGAGATGAGGTTAAAAATATGTGCCTCTCAGATGCATCGTGAGAAATGATGGAGATAATACTTGGGGAAATACACAGAATTCAGAGGCTTCTTTTGTTATTGCTATCATTATTCTGTTTCTTTGATAGTGGAGCCCATAAATGTTTCCCCAGTGGACTTTCATTTGAATATCTATGACATGTTCATATTTCAAGTAACTTTCAAACTAACCTTTGCTTGAGAACAATGTCGGTTAACGTTTTTTTCCTCTAATGACTGATCCCAAAGGCTTTGTGAAGAAATGTGGGATAATTGTGAGAGGAGTTAGTCTAGGGTAGGTAGGGAGAGGACATTTTCCCTGGGGGAACCCACTGTCTCTGTGGAACCAGACTTTGAGGATGTGTTCTAAGAAAGCAGCAAGCATAATTTAACCCCTGAGCTGAGGTCTTCGTTCCTACCTATCACCTCAGAGGAATTTCAGAAATGTGGTGTTACCCAAAATTTCAGTATATTATACAATTAATATTAATATTTATTTAGAGGATCTTAAGCAGGTCCACGATCAGCAAGGAGCCTGATGTGGGGCTCGATCCTATGACCCTGGGATCATGACCTGAGCTCGTGACCTACCCTCAACTGACTGAACCACCTAGGGGTCCCTAAAAGACAGAGCATGAGTGGGGGGAGGGTTAGAGAGAGAGACACACACAGAATCTGAAGCAGGCTCCCGGCTCAGAGCTGTCAGCACCGAGCTCGACACGGAACTCGAACCCTTGAACTGTGAGATCATGACTTGAGCCGAAGTCAGATGTTTAACAGAATGGGCTACCCAGAGCCCCCAAATTTAGCTATTTTCTTAAAAAAAAAAGAGTTCAATGAACACCTAACAGGCAGGTACATTCTTTTTGTGCCTTTTAATTAAGTATCTGAAAATGTAAAGCATGGAGATAGGTTACAAAACATATTATTCAGTTTGCTTTCTAGAGCCATCTTCATTAAGAAGTGTTTTATGGGGCGCCTGGGTGGCTCAGTCCGTTCAGCGTCTGACTTCGGCTCAGGTCATGATCTCACGGTTCTTGGGTTCAAGCCCCGCGTTAGGCTCTGTGCTGACAGCTCAGAGCCTGGAGCCTGTTTCAGATTCTGTGTCTCCCTCTCTCTCTGCCCCTCCCCTGCTCATGCTCTGTCTCTCTCTCTCAAAAATAAATAAACATTTTAAAAAAATTAAAAAAAATAATAAAAAGAACTGTTTTATGGTAAAAGGAGATACGAGCGTTTTTATCATTGTTATTATTGGTTTAGATGCCTATCCCCGTCTGCCACCATCAAAGCATGAACTCTGAGTGCAGAAGCCACATATATATTGCTGTGTTTGCTTTGGGAATATTCCATGCACGCTGTTGGAGGTTCCTAACAGAGTGTGCTACAGTTCAAATGCCAGGAGGGACTAGAAGATGAAGAGGTGCCCCAAGGATGCCTTCAGGGAAAGGGCAAAACCACTATGTGATTCATGTTGCAAGATCA
Source organism: Felis catus (assembly GCF_018350175.1). Lineage (NCBI taxonomy): Eukaryota > Metazoa > Chordata > Mammalia > Carnivora > Felidae > Felis > Felis catus. Next base: position 18,736,034 of record NC_058372.1, read on the forward strand.
TTCACAGTGTTGGGATGTCTGGGTGGCTCAGTCAGTTAAGTGTTCGACTCTTGGTTTTGGCTCAGGGGGTTGAGAGATCGAGCCCTGTGTCGGGCTCTGTGCTGACAACTCCGGAGCCTGCCTGAGATTCTCTTTCTCTCTCTCTCTGCCTCTCCCTCTGCCCCCTTCCCCCAAATAAATAAACAAACTTAAAAAATATTCACAGGGCTAAAAAGTACATCAAGTCTGCAGGGGAAATCAGAGCCTGGTCCTTCTTTCAATAGTAAAATGCATTTTTCCCTTCCTGCCAAAAAGAACAAAAAGTATCTTGGAATCGTGGAAGTAACAACCCCAAATTTTCTTCCCCTGTGTCAGAAGCAAACAAACAAAAATAATTACCTCCTGCCACAGCCAAGGAAAATTTACTCTTTAACAGCCTGACAAAATGTCACGGAATTACATCCATCCCTTGGTATCACCTAACAAAATCCTGGATCCCCAAAGAAATACACCAGGCTATTTCACATTCAGTGTGTATAAGAAAAGTACACAGTTCAGGACAAAACCAACACAAGAAAAGCACCAAAACCTCCAGAACTTGACAGGAAAGAGAAGTCATCGGAGGCTGTTTGATTTCAGAATGAAAATTCTGCTGCTCAAAGTCCTGTTCATTCCACTGGGCTCTACCCAATAACAGCAAAATTTTCACTAAACACACAATTCTGCCTGCCAGTCGCTCTGTTAGCAGTGTGTGGGAGACTGACAGTTAAAACAGCAAGTTTTCCAGAAATATAATACTTTCAATAATAGGAATATACATACGGGAATGCATAAATGTGCATTGTGTATGTAACTGATATAGGGACACTTAAGACATTTTTGTCCCTACTTTTAAAATGCAAGTCTAAAGGGCTCCTGGGTGGCTCAGTCAGTGAAGTGTCCAACTCTTGCTTTCGGCTCAGGTCGTGATCTCACGGTTCTTGAGTTAGAGCTTCGCATCAGGCTCCGCACTGACAGTGCAGCCTCGGGATTCTCTCTCTCTCCCTCGCTCTCTGCCCCTTCTCCTAGTTACTCTCTCTGTCTCTCAAAATAAATCAATAGTCTTCAAAATAGCAATACAATAAAATGGAAGTCTAAGACAGGGTCATCTCTATTGTAACTCCACAAACAGGAGAAATTGGCTTCATAAGGTCATTTGGGAGGGCAGGGTACCTTACAAATGCTAACTGGGGGGGGGTGGGAGGAGTGGTCCCTTATTCCCATGCGGAAAGGAGGGACTGAGAAGGCATTGCCCTAAAGGAGGGTAAATTACAGAAGCACCTAGTCTGCTGAGGAAATGCCTGCATTACCCACTTGTAAGGTTCCACGGTTAATGGATGTTGGAATGAGGGTACAATGTTACACATCACAGATGGCTTCCCTTTTGGCATCAGGCTGTGTCAGGAGGCAAATATTTGCAGGTTAAGGTGAAAAGGTTGCTCATAGGGTTGGAGAAGTCTCCTGAGGGAGGTAGTGGACACATTGGCGAGCCCAAAGGTAGTATCACCCCCAAGCTCCCAAAATATGACTTCCAGATACCGTCACTCAGATTTTGTTTAAATAAACTTACATCTTAACATTGATTTTCTCCTTTTGCAGAGCGGAGGTGGTCAAAAATGATGAGTTAACTGACAAGTCTGAGCTCCAGTCCCCTCGTGTAAAATGTTTGAATACTCTAAATTATGGATTTTAAATGTGGGTTCATTTTCTTTGAAGAGTTTGAATAATTCCTTGGTAGAGACATTTGGAACCTGCTTGTCCTTTGACACTTATCCTGGAAATCTTTCGTATAGAAAACATCGCCTTCTTTGTGGATCGTGGTCATTGACGACGAACAGGCTAGGGTCTTTGAGAAGATATATGCCAAAAAAATATGCCTTTTGTCTTTCAGTTTTGGCAGGGTGATAAACTAAGTTAAATATGCAGATTATCTTAGTCTACCATTCTGCCAGAATCAGGAGTCAAAGGCATGTTTTGTTTTCAGATTAGGTTCTATGAACACCTGGAAATTCTAGATGTGATAAGAGCAAATAGCTCTGAGATGCACAAACACCTAAGAGAGAAAAATGATTTCCTTGGTTATCAGAAATGAAGAGGAAATTGAAAATCAGAGAGGGAAGTGAGTAATCCGAGGTTATGGCTGCCTTGGATGGAGGGGGAGAAGAGAGTATCAATCTTGGGTGTCTAAAGTTTTAGGTTTCAGTGACCATTCAGGAGGTAGGGCCTTGGGCTCATTAGCTATGGAGTGTTGAAAGTCTCCTGCATAAATCAAGGATGTTCAAGACTAGTCTGAAAAGGACCAGACCAAGAAAAAAATCTGCTCTCAATAGGGAAATAAGAAACTCCTCTTTCTCTAGGCTCTGCTGACAATTTTATTTCTCCAGGGGTGCCGGGTGCCTGGTGCCTGAGTGGCTCGGTTGGTTAAGCATCCAATGCTTAGTTTTGGCTCAGTTTCATCATGATGAGATGGTTCATGAGTTCGAGCCCTGTGTCGGGCTCAGTGCTGACAGCATGAAGCCTGCTTAGGATTCCCTCTCTCTCCCACTCTCTCTCTCTCTCTCAGAATGAATAAACTTAAAAAAATATTTTTCCTGTTAATCTAGCAATAGAATTCCTATGATGGAAAATATATAGTAGTTGAAATGAAAAACTCAAAAGGTATATAATATAGATTAGACCTTCTGAGGAGAGAGCTAATGGCAAGCTAAGACCTTGCTTGGACTGCACCACTAAGGGATAAAGAGGTGGAAAAAGTGAAGTGATTTGGGAGAAGGTCTCTTATAATATTTCCGGGAGCAGAAAATAGAGAGAAAGAGGGAATAAACATTACATGAGTTAATTTCTCAGCGAGGTATTAATTTCCCGGACTTGCTGGAAAACCCAAGCTCTCAGATTCAAGGAGCAAAAGTCTGTGAGCGGGAGAAAATACAATCAATCCACAGGTGGTCGCATTGTGATGAACCAGCAGACGGCAATTATAGAAGTCTGAGGACAATTGAACAACGTATTCAGTGCCGTGGGAGAAAATTTAAGAAGATGGTTACCTAACTTACCCTTCAAGAGTTAGGATGGGGAATGGTCCAAATGAAGAGAAACACTTTTGCCTAAGAATACTGTATTAGCATCCTAAAGCTGCCTTAACAAAAGGCTGTAACCTTAGTGGCTTAAAAAAAAAAAAGAATTTTACTGTCTTACAGTGCTGGAGGCGAGAAGTTTGAAGGCAGGATGTCAGCAGGGCCCTGCTCTCTCAGTCTGTGCTAGAGAAGAATTGTCCTATACTTCTCTTCTCGCTGCTGGTAGCCCCAGGTGTTCCTTGGCCTGTGGATGGACCACCCCAATCGTCTGTCTTCACATGACCCTCTCCCCGTGTGTCTTTACATCATCTTCCCTCTGTGTGCATTTGTCTTTGTATCCAAATTTCCCCTTTTTATAATGACACCAGTCGTAATAAGTTAGGACCCACCCTAATGACCTCATCTTAACTTGGTTAAACTTGCAAAGATCCTATTCCCAAATCAGATCACATTCTGAGATTCTGCAGGTTCGGATTTCAATATAGCTTCTTTGGGGGGGGGCTCCGTTCAATCCAGAACCCATGTATCCTTCATAGAACCTTGCTAAAATAACTAACAAGGAATATCTCTCAAGAAAAGGAAGAATGAAAGAACTGATGTCGTCTTGTACTATTCTTTTGAATCCTCTATATTTGAAACATTTTGTAACTTTCCAAAGGAATACTAAATAAACAGTATGCCTTTACTATTCAGTTCTGATAAGCTATTAGGCAGTTAAGAGCTTTTGGATAGCAGAGGAAGGCGTAAATGATTGTATCATTTGTATAGTTACATGATTATTTCTGCAACTAATGAACTCAAAGTTAAATCAAGAGTTGTGGCTAAGACATCTCTACTTGCACAATATGTACACCAAATTTGGAAAGCACTGATTTCGACCACGCATATATGCATGGAAATTCATTTTGTTTACAGCTACAAAGATGAGAAGCTATAGGAAACGGTACTATAGAAAACCACTACGTAAGGAAAATCTTATTCTAAGAAAATTGGACTGATCCTTTGAAAACTTGGTGAAAGATTTTGCCGTCTTCCGTCGCACTTGGTTTCTAATATTCTAATCTATGTGGGTAAATAAACATGGAATTTTCAGCACTGTAGGGAAAATTGAAAGAGAAGAGAAATCAAAGTACTTTGTAAAAATCTAAAGTCATAAATTAAGAATTGTAATGACTATGAGAAGCATTTTGCATTATCACTTAAAGTATTATCACTATTTAAATATACTTAAATATGACAAAAACATTACTGTTGCACTTTAGCAACAGTATCTGAGCTGAGAGAACATTTTGTTAATTATTCGATAAAACTGCTATGCTTATAATTCTCATCTTCATTGGGTACAGGCATTGGCCAACTTAAACAAATGATACAGGGGCGCCCAAGTGACCCAGTCCGTTGAACTTCTGACTCTTCATTTTGGTTCAGATCATGATCCCAGGGTTGTGGGATTGAGTCCCGCTGGCATTGGGCTCTGCTCCGAGTGTGGGACCTGCTTGTGATTCTCTCTTTCTCTCTCTGTCCCTTTGTGCCTCCCCCACTCAAGCACTCTCTCTCTCTCTCTAAAATAAAATGTAAAAAAATGATACAGATGGTAGGTTAAAGAAACAAAACCAACAGAATTGAGGCAAAGAACATTGATTAATGAATTAAAAAACAATTCTGAAAGGTCATGTTCTCAAGTTGGGCTAAGCCTTCAGGCAGCTCTAACAAACGTGACCAGGCTGTCTGTATGGAGCAGGTAACCCATGCTGACTCCGAATTTGCTGACATTACAGGGTTATTATTTCTGGAAGGATGTAGCATTCTGGAACAATTTCTCTAATGATTCCATTAAGACCATGGTTTCCTTCAATTTGGGCTTCCATATTTCATTTTTCACATTACCCGACACCACAAAGAAAATAAAACCGGGTCTTGGAGAGAGTGTCTGTGTCACCAAGGGGGGAAAGAAATCACTCAATTTTGACGGTACTTAACCCCATTTTATTTGATAAGCACATCTGTTGTTTGAATCACATGTCAGCGTGTGCATGATGAAATTCTATGAATGCTAGTTTAAAGGCAAAAAAGTAATGTGCCTTACGGTAAGTTGTGGCAGTCGGAGGATTTAAGAAAGAAGCCAGACACACGCCATCCTTTGATTGGATAGTATTTAAAAGCACACCACAGCAAGGAAGCTACAGGAAAAGAAATATCTAGAACAGAATGTGACGACCACACAGGCTTCCACCTGACAGAATCGCAGTGAGCAGGCGATTATTAGTCTCTTACTTTCAAGAGGATCTGCTCTGTACTAATTTGTGACCGAATGAGGCTTTTTCTATGAATGAAGGGAAGGACAATACCTCTTAATTCCTCGAAAAGAATCTTTTGGAAATACTTCCAAAGAAAATTTTCTTGTATATTCAAATGGGAAGAATAAATAAAGGAAACCAGAACATGGTAGGCTGGGGGATAAGTGTGCGCTCTTTACCTGGAATTGAATTTTGGTTTCCAAAATCTGCTTAGCGATGAGACTTAGAGCAGGTGCCCAATCTCAGTTGGTTAAGCGTCCAACTTCGGCCTGGGTCATCATCTTGTCAGTCCCGAGTTTGAGCCCCGTGTCGGTCTCTGTGCTGACAGCTCAGAGCCTGAAGCCAGCTTCAGATTCTGTATCTCCCTCTCTCTCTTTCCTCCTCCCCCGCTCACACTCTGTCTCTCTCTCTCAAAAATAAATGAACATTTTTAGAAAACTTAAAAGGATAAACAATTGTGTACAATATTTGTATCTTAAGTCCATTATTTCTAAAACCAGTAAAGTGTTTATTTTTTTATTATTTTAAAAATGTTTATTTATTTATTTTTGAGAGAGACAGAGAGAGTGTGAGTGGGGGAGGGGCAGAGAAGGAGGGAGAGAGAAAATGCCAAGCAAGCTTTGTTGCTGTCACAAACCGTGAGACCATGACCTGCACTGAAGTCAGGAATCAGACCCTCAACCTACTGAGCCACCCAGGTGCCCCCAGTAAGGTGTTTTAGACCAAGATAGAATTTTCTGTTTTCACTAATATTATGGCATGTAACCTCAAAAGAAATAAGTGAGATAAACATTAATATTTCTATTTCATAAATGAGAAACTGCATTTTGGAGAAATGATGCTAGTTATCAAAGATCTTATAGCTTAGTAAGGAAATGTTGGCAATGAAACCCTTGCTCTGTACCTCTGGCTACTCAACTACCTTCTGCCTCTAAAAAGGGCTTTCCACTGACCCCAGGGGCATGATCAATGTTCCTTTGGTCGTCATTAGGGAAAGCGGTCTTTCCATCACCTCACTCTAGGACTTTCCTTTTAACACATAGGTTGACTTCCCATTACTCTTAAGATAAATCAAAGTCTTTGCCATGGATTCAAAGAGACTGGTAATATGGCCTCAGCTTCTGTCCACAGTCTGATTACCCTCATTAATCAGAGCCAACTTCCCATTATGAGCCCAGGCACACTCTTAGCTCGGGCTATACTCAAGTTCTATGTATCCTACAAGTTTGGTGTGCCATTGGACATTTGTCCCCAATGGTAACTCCTACATATCCTTCAAATCCCAGACTCAATCACTTTTGTTATCATTTATACGCATGAATGAGCTCCAACAAGATTTCAGGTGTTTGAGGGCAGTGGGCGTATCATATTCATGTGTCTTTTGAAGCATACAGTATTTGTACATAGTAGGTATTCTTTTTTTAGAGAAAAAATTAATGTTTATTTATTTTTGAGACAGTGAGAGACAGAACATGAACGGGGGAAGGAGCAGAGAGAGAGGGAGACACAGAATCCAAAGCAGGCTCCAGGCTCTGGGCGGTCACCACAGAGCCTGACGCGGTGCTCGAACCCATGGACCGTGAGATCACGACCTGAGCTGAAGTCGAATGCTCAACTGACTGAGCCACCCCGGCGCCCCTGTAGTATCAATAGATACTCCTAAAATACAAAATAAAATGAAATGTGAAACTCTGGTTATAGAGATGCAACAAGGTTTATTGTAAACTCAGTTTACCAAAAATGAGTATAAGGAAATGTGAAGATAATCTTAAGAGTCAAATCTTGGTAACAGTAGCTTCTAAAATGGAAATAGACCTGGCTGAGAAGACCCATCAATTCAGAGAAAGAGATACTATTTTCACATTACTTATAAATGGGGAGCCCATCACTGGTAATGAATAAGAAAATACATATCAATGTTTCATGATTTTACAATTTTATGTTTATTTTTTATTTTCTCCCTTCTTTAATATTCAAAAGCAGTATTTTAGGCAAAACTTTTCTTTTAAAAAAATTAATATTTATTTACTTTTGAGATACATACAGAGAGAGACAGAATGTGAGTGGGGAGGGGCAGAGAGAGAGGGAGACAGAATCGAAGCAGGGTCCAGGCTCTGAGCTGTCAGTGCAGGGCCCTAGGCGGGGCTTGAACTCACCCACAGCAAGATCATGACCTGAGCCAAGGTCAGACACTTAACTGACTGAGCCACCCTGGCGCCCCATTAGGTAAAACTTTTCTAAAGAGAGAAGTGAGCTCAGAAACTCCCTTCCTTGAAGCATGGCCAAATTGGACAAAGCTCATTCTCAAGTAGAATGCCTTTTAAGAATTCCCAGGGTACATAGGCATGCATGGGGACCTCCACAAATACATCTGTTTTCTGTTATAGTAACTGCAAACTTGGTTATTTTAAAGGCCAAGTACAGAGTTCTCCAGATTATTTTTGATATTTCTAAGTGAAAATAGCTATATCGGCCTTTCTAATTATAGAATGCCACTATAAGCTCTTTATTAAGAAAATCATAGAATTTAAAAACTATATGTAAAAGTTTAGTTCTCAGAAAGCATGTGTGTCTATTCTGCAGCCATATTAAATGCATACACACTCACCTTCCTTTTGTTAATCATTGCCATCTAACCTAAGTTGCTTAAATTATTCATTCACTGTAGAAATGAAAAATAGATTTAGTAAATAAATAGACCAGCACTTCAAACCTAGGAGAAAACATACATAATAAAAGAGTTAAAAAAATTTGAAAACCTGGCAAGTAGTATTCTTGAATTCACATTAGCTTACTTGAGTTACTGGAAATCTTTCATGTTTGCTGTTAATTCAGATGGAAGTTGCTGGGTTAGTCAAAGGTCACTGCAATGTACATGGCCAAATGGATTAATTTTATTCGTATTGCATAATATATTTTGCATATTGTCGTTCATTCAATTACCAAAATCCTGCTGTGGTAGATTAAAGGTGGCTGTAACTTTTTTGCTGTTCCCCCCCAGGCTGAAAAGTGAGCTCCATGTTTTCTCCCCTTCAGTCTGAGAGGTGGGGGGAGAAGTCCGTGACTGCTTAATCGATAGAATATTATGGAAGAGATGCTCTCATTTTCTAGGTGTAAGTTCTGGTTTTAAAAGACTTGAAAGGACAGGTAGCTTCACTTCCTGTCTTACTGGAAACCATGCTCGTAGAGCCCTGAGGTGCTACGTAAAAAATTTCCTAAGAGGCTACCTTGCTAGAGAGGAAGGAGAGGCCTTGTTAACAACAGGAGAGAGAGAGAGCCCCTGAACTGGGTCTAGCTTTCCCTTTGTCTTTGCCAATGTGCTTGGCTTGTGAGAGAAGCCATCTTGGACCCTCCGGTTCAGGTCAGCCACCAGATAAATACCACCTAGTGGCCCCAGCTGATGCTGTGTGGAGCAGATGAGTCACTTTGCCGAATCGTGCCTCTTTTCTTGAGCCACAGAATTGGCAGATATGGGAAAATATTGTTTCAAGCCACTAATGTTTGCATTAATTTTTGTAACTGAAGAACTTATTTCTTTAGCCCCTTATATGACCAAGTATATATGACCAAGTATACCAAGAGCTGGAGGAATAAAGTCAGGACGTTCTCTGTAAATTGTGTAGGTGGCTATTACACACTGAAACTTGTGTGCTTAAGGGGAAAAAATCATTTTATTTCTAAGTTCAGCTTTGGATCCCCCAAAAGGCATTTGGATCTTGGCTAGTCCTTTAGTTATGCTATCTACACGTAAAAAGGTAGGTGTAGAAGATGAAAGTGGATAGAGAGGGGGCCGTTATGGACTGAATTATATCTCCTGAATTGTGGCTGTATTTGGAGAAAGGGTCTTCAAAGTGGTAATTAAGTTAAAATGAGGTCTTTAGTGTGAGCCCTAATCCAATATGGCTGCTGTCCTTATAGGAAGAGGAGTTTAAGACACAGACACACACCCTGGAAGACCATGTGAGGGAGACTAAAATTAACCCTGTCAACACCTTGACCTTGAGCTTCTAGTCTCCAGAACTGCCAGAAAATAAATTGCTGCTGTTTAAGTCACTCAGCCCATGGTACTTTGCTATGACAGCCCAAGAAAATGAATACAGGAGCTCATGAACAACCGGTGACAGTGAATTATCCTTTTTTTTTTCCCAGTTGGAAAGAAGAAGTAATGATAGATTTTAACCTTTTAGAATTCTATGTGTAAATCCGGCATCATTGAAATAGGGTCTGGCTCTCCTATTCCTTTGGCGTAGCCGCATTATATGTAGGTAAGTTTTGGCTAATTGTAGGGCACAAATACTTACCTCAGAAATTCCACAGAAAACCTGACTTAGATTCACTGTACTATCAGACTATTTCATGTATCTATAGAATTTTAAGAAGTCTATCAACCAGTTAATATTTATACATCAGTGTGGCAAGGTATCATTATTATAGTAGTAGATGGGCACCATTTTTGTTTTACTGGAGGGAAATCCAATATGAATAAAATAGCAACTTTTCAAACATGACATTTAATCCATGCATGTAAATCAAACTGAGAATCTATTATTCATTATTAAAAGGGTGGCATATTTTTATTACATTGAGAATGAAACACAAATACTGTGAAAAATTTAGTGCCTCTTCTTGAAATTTTAAGACACTTATCATGTAGTCAGCTAACCGATACTGGCACTCATTTTAAAATATAGCCATGAAATTAATAAGTTTGATGTTTTATGCCTGAAAAGAGGATGCTCAATTTCAGTGAACTAGGCAAATTTATTTTTTATTTAAAGCTTCCTAAATACTTAAGATGGTAAAGTACTTCAGTAACGTTCTGATTCCAATATGTATATGAAGAATATAGTTCATATTCTTGTCATTATTAGTCACGGCCACAGTGTTCTTCCCTGAAGTGCTTTCTGAAAACTGCATATATCAGAAACTGATTAAAATGACCTAAAGTATTAATTCTTAAAATATGATGAACCCAACATTTTGCAAGAGGTTATTTTCTGTGTGACATTTAATACCAAAAAAATAAAATGATTTTAGTAACTCATAAGATGGGGCAGTCTTAGGACACTTAGAGCCTGAGCATCATTGCTTTTATTGATTATTGATTATTACCATTAGTAACGAACAATCTTGGAGTATAGCATGCAGCTTTAGAAAGTTTTCCATTATATCAGTTGGAGGAAGGCTTTTTTCTCGTCAATTCTTGGACAGGTCACTTCTGTTGGTCAAGAGGGCCCCCAGACTTGTGGGAACGGAATTTGCAGATGGTTTTTCCCATATGGCATGGTTGGTCGTGGGGCATCCTGCTCTTGTCCAAGGTCTGGCTCTTCTGCTTACTAGTGCTCAGCACTTTAGGAAAACACTGAATCTCGCTGGCCTCAGTTCCCTCATGTGTACAATGGGAATCTAATACCTAATTCATAGGGGTTTTGTGAGCATTAAATAATACGGCGCACAAATCGCTTAGTGTAGTGGGTTACATGTAGGAAATAATTGGTTGCTCTAATTATTTTTATCATTATGATAATAATCTGCCATGTAGAACGTTCTCTGTTTCCCTCTGAGTTAGGTTTCTGCAGCTCTTCCCTTCAAGAAGTATTAGTTAATCCATCCTTGATTTATTTAAGACAACTCAATTTTCGTTACATTTATTTGATGCTCTTTTGCCTCTGCTCCTTGCTACTAAGTGGTGTGAGGGGTTCAAGGCCATCAGTGTAGAAGGTCACTTTATCACTGTGCCTCATATCCTCTCGCAGAGAGGAAGAGTAAGTATAACTGAGTACCTACAGTGTGTCAGTTTCTTCACCGTATGCTTAATATACACTATCAATGCAAACTTCACATCACCCAATCTATTGTTAAACTCATTTTGCAGGTAAGAGAAACTGAGGTTTTGGACACAAGGATTTGCCCATACATTTGAAGCTGAGATTGAAACCCAGGTGTGAATAACCCCACAGAGTAAACACCAAGGTTCACAATCCACCCTAAAGGAAGCAGCAAGAACTGATATATTGGTTTTTCTCTCTCTCTAAATTACTCATCAATGCCCATTATATTTCTTTTTTATTTTTACCAGACTTATTTCTATTTCTAATGCCAAAACTCTCTCTCTCTTCCCTGTACTTTTGGAGGACAGATCTTGTATCATGTAGTAAACTAACATTTGGGAATGAGGCTGTTACAGTACATGCTAAGATCTTAAGGATATTTGATAACACTGGAATGGAAACCTTTTGGGAGTAAGAGTTGGGTCTATTTTGTTCACTGCTGTATCTAGCACCTAGAAATGTGGCTGTCTCAAATATTTCTTTTTTTAAAAATTTTTTAATGTTTTTATTTATTTTTGAGACAGAGACAGAGCATGAGCAGGGGAGGGGCAGAGAGAGAGGGAGACACAGAATCCGAAGCAGGCTCCAGGCTCTGAGCTGTCAGCACAGAGCCCGACGAGGGGCTCAAACTCACAGACTGTGAGATCATGACCTGAGCCGAAGTGGGACACTTAACTGACTGAGCCACCCAGGTGACCCTCAAATATTTCTAAAACGAGCAAATCTAAAAAGTCCAGAGTCTCAGTGCAGACTTTAAATAGTAAGCTATTGCCTGCCTTTTAGTTGAAACGTTTTTAACTTTAACTGTTTTTGGTGTTTTATGCAGATTCACATTCTTTATTTTATTGGAAATGATTCCGACGTGCCATAAATCCATCCTTGCCCTTTGTGTCTGTTCTCTACATCTGTTCACATTTGCTGTATTCAGAGTTAAGAATGCCCTAGTTACAAAATACTAGTTCTTCTCCGTGTTGCATGCCATTCAACAATCAAATCATTCTGAATTCTCTAAAGAGGAGAAACTTGCTTCTATATTTGAACTCACTCACATTCAGAGGGGATATGTTTTAATGTTTCAACATCTACACAAAATGCTTTACAATTACTTTTAAGGCCCTAATTCTCATATGAACACCGAGTGGATCCACAAAGGGCTGAGAAAAGTTAAGGAATTTCTCCAAGGTCGCATGTCCTGTTAAGTGTGAAGAAAAGGGCCAGTGATCTTTTCCTACCAAGCAGTAGTCAGTGACTTTTCAACTGATGGGTCTCTGAAAGCTCATGGTGGGAGCAGGGAAATGATTTCTGGTCAAACAAAATCATCATTGGAACTCAAGGGCCAGTAAGGGTCTATTTAGTAAACTGCAAATCAGATCATGTCAAGCCTTTGCTTAAGATCTCCCGGGGGCGCCTGGGTGGCTCAGTCGGTTAAGCGGCCGACTTCGGCTCAGGTCATGATCTCGCGGTCCGTGGGTTCAAGCCCCGTGCCAGGCTCTGTGCTGACAGCTCAGAGCCTGGAGCCTGTTTCAGATTCTGTGTCTCCCTCTTTCTCTGACCCTCCCCTGTTCATGCTCTCTCTCTGTCTCAAAAATAATAAATAAATGTTAAAAAAAAAAAAAAGATCTCCCAGTGGCTCTCCATTACATTTAGAATAAAATCCAAATCCTAGTGGGTTTCACTCCAGCCTCACTTTCCATTCTCTGAACACAACCAGCTCATTCTTGTCGTAGGGCCACTGAATTAGTGGTGGCTTCCTACCTACTAGGGTTCCTCCTTCAACTGTGACATGGCTGGTTTCAGGTTAAGTATCACTGTCTTAGACTAGATTTCCTTAACAGATTTATTCCTTCCCTGGTCATTTTCTAGTGCATCACAATTTTATCTTTGTTATTTCAGTATCAGTAGTGGTAAATTAGAGCATTTATTGCTATTAAAATGGTCTGATGTGTTATTGATTATCCCTTCCCGCATCAGATTATAGATTAACGAGAACTAGAAGCTTCTTTGTCTTTATTCTATTATTTTTATTCTCAGTGCCAAAAATGGTGCTTAAGTGCAGTATGAACATTTAATAAAATGTGTGTGAGTGAATGAATGAATGGAAATACATAGTGAATTTGGATTATCATTTTTGATATAGTCAAATCAACAATTTAGTATCTGAGAAAACATGAGCCAATCATTACTTTCCTAAATCTTTTTTCCCCATCACCTGTGAAATGGGCTAATATCAATTATATAAAAGGATTGATGTGATCAGATGTGATAATATGCCTTTAAGAACTTTGTAACATAGAAAATGTGGCATAGGTATGACTATTATTACTAGATGTCTTTGGTACAAAGTGGTTGCCCAAAGGAAAAATGTTGATAAGCAATTATTGCCAAAAGTTTTCTCCTTTCCAAATGATGCATTTGTCTGCCCCTTTGTAAAACCATTTGTGGTTAATTTGTTGGTCTTTGATCTAATCATGCTGCAGATGTTCAGAAATGCCATCTTTTTGTGCATTGAGGCTCAGTCACTGGGGTTTGTAAAAGTAATGGGCTGTGCCCAATTTTTCCCCAATGTGTTCAACTCTCAGGGACAATGAGGGGGAAATTCATCTTTTGCCTAACAAGGAGAAACTGAAAAGGAAATTCAACTTTTTGTTTTCACAGTCAAAAAAAGGGGGGTGTGTGGAAATCCCAGAACTGAATTTCCTAAATTAAAATATTCAATTAGATTTTGCCATCTCCCTGGAGTGAAATATTCTTAGTTGAACACTTGAGTAGCACGTAGAGATGAGTTATGACACATTGAGGTTGAGGTCAGGTAATGGAATTTCGATATAATGAGATGGCATGCCATATATTTCTTTTTGGTTTCAGTCACGTGTGATGGGAAATGGAGGAAAGGTCATATTTTTCAGCCTGTAATTATTCAGGTCTGAATCAGTTTGATTTTCAAGAGAAAGGTGGTTGCCCGACGCTGTGTAAGTCACGCGATCAAGGACGTACAAATCTGTCTTATCTTTGTGTCCATATTAGATGGTGATACTCAAAGTGTGGTCTGAAGGACCACCTGAATCACCTTACCTTGGCATGCTTGTTAAAATTCACATTCCTGAGACTCACCCCAACCTTATTGATTCAAGATGAGAACAAGGCCTGGAAATCTGCATTTTTCATCAGCACCCTTGGGTAATTCTTAAACAAATTAAATTTGGAGGACTGCTAGTCTAGAGCCTTGAGGATGTCATTGTATGATTGCTGATGTTTCTCAGATGATTACAGTTTGTTGTTGAGAAGTCAAAAAATTAGACCCGGGACTGGAGGTTTTGAGAGATCATAGAGTTGTGACCCCATTTCAGGAAGATTTTTGTTCAGAATTAGTATTTTGTAAGTTATCTGGTGAATCTAGCCCTTCAGAAAGAACTCATTCTTTAATTAAGGATCCTGGACAATGGGGTTTTATTGAAATAAAAAATGTTTTTTCTCGGTCAGTCCCGTGTGTACTTTCAATGCCTGACCTCAAAGTGAACCATTTAAGAGAGAACAGGCCGAAACACGTGGAGAAAGAGCCCTAGCTCCTCAGTTTGTAGGAATCACGAAGAGAAGTAAATAGGACAGAGAAGAATCCCCTTGAGCCTTTTCTCCGTGAATCCAAGGCAGGCTTTTTGCTGTAGCATCTCCTACATGAGGAAGCATATCCTGAATGGCCCTGCTGTAGACTGCCAAGAGTCAGACACTAGCCCTACCGTCGACATCTATTGTCTGTGTGACCTTGAACTCAATCTCTTTGTCTCATTTGTGTCCTTCACAAAATGGAGCTAATAATAAAATCTTCTTCTTAGAATTATTGTGGTGATGGAGTTGACAAGGGTAAAGCGATTGAAAGGGTTCCTTGCATTTCATCAACTTCCGATAAATGTCAACTATTGACATACTGCCTTTTAGGATTAAGGAAAACCAAAGGAAATCAATTTTCTAACACAGGGAACAAGAAATACTACAGTTGCACCTGAGAGCGCGTGGTTTTCCAGTGGTGTGGGAAGGAAGATTTTCTCTCGGGAACTATTATAGCTGTTACCACCCTCCGTCCTTGATCCCTAGTCTAAGAAAAGTTTCCAAGAGTCGTTACTGTGTTTTATCCCACAGCAGAAAGACTGGGGATTAGAACTAATGTGCCTATTTATTTATCTTGGCTGAGGGACTGGAAAGGAAAACAATGGTACTATAAAACTTTCACTGGATCACCTAGGTTACCCTGGGCTGTGGCATCAGTTCCCAATCATCTGTCCAGAGTTGTCTGCCGCAGAAAGAACATGTTGCTATTTCTACTGCAAATTAAGTGTATTTCTTTACCTCCTGGACTCCCCTTATTCTTTGAATGTTAGTCCTAGAAGATGCTGTTTAGTTCACTTCCCAGTCTGTGTAGCTGCCGCCTTCCCTTTAGCATCACTGTCCTCCCTCCTCTTCCACTACTAAATGCTACTACGGCCAGCATTTAATAAATAGCAAAATCAAGATCCTGAGATGGTAGGTTACCTATGTAACTGATCAGTTGGTATTTGATCTCATGTTTGTTTGAGGCCAAAGCCCATGATTTTAACCACTAAGATATATAGCTTCCCTTTTAAAGTTGGAAAGCACTTAAACGGAATGGGTTTGAACAATGAGGACTGAAGTAATCCATGTTTAAGGTCAAGTTAAAGTCAACGCACCTAAATGAACCATTTAAGGTGCATTTAGAAGAATTGGAAGCAAAGAAATGTGCAGATAGCCCCATTATCGACCTTGAACAACATGAGCATTATTGAGTATTCTGCTTCTCTACGGAGGTACACATTATATGAGTATCTGCATGTTCCTCAGCTATTGACTTGGTCATGAACCTGACAAAAACCACTACATCCTTGACTTTATCTCTGGTGACTGAGACTGGTGGCTCGAAGCTCTTTGGTCATAATAATCATCTTGATAGAACAGCAAAGACTGAACTTGAGTCAATACAAAGCAGGCCAATGAATCAGTGTACCTCAGCTTGGTTATTCTACAGAAACAAACAAAAAACCCTCAAAACATCTCAGTGGCTTAATACAATAGAACTTATTTTTCACCTAAACTCCATGTCCACTTTAGGAAAGCTGGGGGTTCTGTTTTAGCCATTCTCATTCTGAGTCAAAGACTGATTGAAAGATCGCTGTCTGGAACATCATTTGTCACTGTGACAAAGGACAGAACAAGAGAACTCTGGAGGGTCTAGAACCAACAATAAACGCTCTGGCCTAGAAGTGATACTTGTTATGTTCACTCACAGATCATTGGACAGAACTGGTTCAAGGGCCCACCCACCCACAAAGGAGCTAGGAAGCGCAACCCTACCATATGTTTAGAAATATCTGATGAACAGAAAATATTAGAAATATTTGACAAACAGCATTAATGACAATATGGCTTCTTAGGAGTGATCAGAGCTTCCTAACAGAACTGTTCCCGCAGGCATTAATTTACCTCATGAATTGGCAAACCTTCCCATCAGCCAGTGTAGGGTTCAGATGGAGAATGAGCAACTGTCTTGCATGTTATACAACAGATTTCTAATGGAGCAAGGGGTCGAATATAACACGGTTTCTCAATTTTTGTGTTGTATCTACCACCTGTGCCTTTATTAGATTACCTGTATTCCTCAACAAAATTTCTAAAAATGCCCTTTTCTGAAGTCATTGTATATTTGTCCCTCTTTTCTTATTATTGTTATTATTTCCTTTACATTTAGGGACTTTAAAATTCTGAGAACATCTTAGTAATTGTTATGAAAATGTGTAAGGCTCCTAGCCCATGTCCGGGCCATCTCTGCCTGTACTTCTGCTTGAGAACCTGTAGATTAGAAATTGTTACCTCAAAGGTATTGTTCAAGATACTTTGGTTATAATGAGCAAAACTTGGGAGAGGAAGAAGGATTGCCTGACAAAAGGGTGTTGTGAGAAGATAACTGTGTGTGTGTGTGTGTTTGTGTGTGTGTGTGATGGGCAGACATCTGAGAAAATAATTTTGACTATACTTTATTTGTATATATTTGATATTTTAATTATATTGTTATTTAATTATATTTAATTAAAATAATATATGTTTATTGTGAAATAATGCTAGAAAGTTAGATTGTGGTGAGGGTGCATTAGGGCCTTTAATATGATGCTAAGGAACTACAAGTTATACGATAAATATAAGTTGACAAAAAGATGTCAATTAGGTAAGAACCAGCCTACCCAAGAAGCAAAAAGTGGAGCTTATTCTTAACAGAAGTTTCTGCAAATTTTTTGTTTAGTGCCAGAGACTGAAGTAACTTTACGTGACCAGACTACAGAACAACAACAAGAAAATGAAAGTAGAATTTTCCATATGATATAAATATTTTTATGTGACATCAAGGAGTTCACAATGAGGGAATAAGGATACTTGACCATACTTGGCCCTTTGACCGCCAATAATAAACTTTTCTGTTACATATCATAGGTGGCCCTACATTTTTAAGGCTTTTATCTCTGGTTTTCATCAGCTTGACTCTGATAAGCTAGGTATTATTTCCTTCTTTTATTTTGTCTTCTTGGGGTTTTCTGAGCTTTTTGGTTTTGTGGGTTGATGTCTTTCATCAATTTTCGAAAATCCTCGGCCACCGTCTCTTCAAAATTGTTCTCTGCACCATTGTCTTTCTCTTTTTCTTTCAGGACTCCAATCCTGTGTGTTCATTATTTTCCCACGGGTCTTACATGCCCTGATCTGGTAATTTCTTTTTTTCTTTTTTCATTCTTTTTTTCTTTCTGCTTCAGTTGGGATATGTTTTTGATCTCTCTTAGAATTCATCCATCCTTTTCCTGCTATGTACATTTCTACTGTGAAGTCCACTCAATAAACTTTTCATTTCAAAGTACTTTATTGTTTTTAAAGAAAATTATTATTAAAAAAGTAATTATTATTATTATTAATTATTATTTTAGAGAACTTTTAAAAAGTTCCCTCTTGGAGTTTCTTCCTCCTCATGGTTTACTTCTATCTTTTCCTTTATTTCTTTATCTCAATTATGATTGCTTAATGTCTTTGTCTGTTAATTTTACAAGCCAGGTCAGCTGTGGGTCGGTCTCCATTGGCTGTTATCTTTTATCTAGACGTCACATGTTCCTGTTTCTGTGGCTGCATCTTGTGCCAAACATGGTGTGTAAATGAACTGTAAAGACTGAAGTAGAAGATATTTATCCCCCACTAAAAAGCTGTCTCTGTCAGGCAGCTGTGGTGAGGGGAGGATATCTCTGGTTAGAATTAAGCTAAGTTGGGGTTAAGTTGTAGCTTTGGTTAGTGTTAATTCATCCTTGGTTTTCAAGAGTTTTGAGGTGTAAAAAAATCCCTCCTTCTAGTCGGGTTTGGTATCCAAGCACCGTGTAACTGTAGGCTTCTGCCCTGCTCCCTCGCCCTGCCTGAAGATGTCTGGGCCACTGGAGATATCCCTTTGGCTCTCACCCTGGGCCCAATTACTCACATGTGGCCGAGCACTGGATACAAGTGCTAAGGTTGAGAATTGGTCGATGATGAGGACTCGTTCTGTGTCTGGGGCTCCTATGTGTTCGGTATTCCACGTTAGGCCAAGATGGCTAAACATTCAGCTAGATTCTCCATTTATTTGTGAAGCCTCCTACCCAGTGACAAGTCTGCTTCTTCATCTATTTCCTAAGATTAAAAGCCACCTGTAGTCCAAGGTCATATATGAAGGGCTTACCCCTCTCTGAGGTTTAGGTTTTCCCTAAATTTCTTTGTGCCCTAGTTCCCCAGTGGGTTCAATAATATGCACAATTTGGAATTTAGCCAGTGTCTTTTCTGTGTTATAGTGAGAATTACGGTCATTTCTGACCACCCTCCTCATAAAGCAGAAGCAGCACTTCGAAGGTCTTCTGTTGGCGAAATTACTTTGTTAATTTTTTTTCTGATCGTAAAAATAACAATCTTTTTCAAAATTTCAGAAAGTCCAGAAAATTGAAGAATACTTTACCGATATGCATTTTCATCATTTTGTAAGGCTTACCCTAATCCTCTCTGAGTTGCTTCAATCTCCAGGTATCTGGTATCTAAGAATTTTACTTTCTCTTCCAATTTTCCATGTAGGCTTCAGCCTTCAAAATTCTTGTTTTCTTCTTGGATTTTGCTTGTTCTCTACTCTCCTTTCACATGTACCTTCTATCACATGGAAGGTGAAATGCATCACCTTTATGCTATACAGTGAACTCTAGGTCTGTAGTGTGTTTTCCTTCCAAAAGTAGGCCCTTCTTGGTACTCAGAAAATAAAGGTATTATTCCAAGGACATTATGACCCCCAACCACCGGGACTGATGAGATGGCATTGGTGGATGGCAGAGACCCATGCATTTATTTCCCTCATTTTATAGTACTCACGAAGCTATTGTAAAATACTCATGGAACTATCACACCATAAGATAGCTGTGGAAATATCCAGGTTGGTAGAGAGGATCCTCTGAGAGATACAATGAAACTCGGTGATCCTTTCTTGCTGAAGAGGAAAAGAATGAGTCCCAAGCTACACATTACAGAGCAACAGATCTCTCCTGTGATACAGGGTGAGGGAAAGAGACTATAAGAATAAATAAGATAAGACAACTGTTGTCAGATAAATTCCTTTATTTGATAACATATAGCTCTTTTCCTCCTTTTCAATCAATATCAGTGACTAGATTTTTGTTCATATATTTATTTTTTTAGGGCTGTCAAGGTAGCTGCATGTGACTCTTCTATCTTGTAAAATAGGCTGCCGTGGAATTTCCTTTCGTGCACGAGGACTGGCTTCTCATGGACACATGCTGCCTGGCGTTATTAGGTTTTGTTTAGCGGCCTTGAACTGTCGTTCCTCACGCAGAATGATACTGGTGTTTTACAAAGTTACAGATGAATTTTAACCTCGATAGGTTCTTTTCTTTTTTATTAAATACACTGTAATCTGATTCGTCTTAGAGATAACTGAAATAAAGGCTTAAAATAATAATAATACTAGTTATGTGCATTTCATGTTTTTATGACCTTTTTTTTTGTATTTATTGTCCAACCCAATGGTTGTATCAGTTTACTGAGGAAGATGCTTATACCCTTGTCTTTTAGTGAGGAGGAAACTTGAGTGCATGGAAACCTTGATTTAAAAAAAAAAAAGTGACTAGCCCAAGACCACAGAAACTTAATGATAGAATTGGGTCAGTACTGGTCAAATTCTTACTTTATCTATTTTGGATGTATAGCTGAGTAAGATCAGGTTAGTAGTAGAGGGGCATTTTTAAAGGCACCGATAAGAGTAGAAGAAATTATTATAATGGCATCGGTTCAGCTTTATTTTTAAATGATGATTCAAAACAGGTTTCTGACTTCATTTCTCCTCCTCCTCCTTCTCAGTTAGCTTTGATTCTCTTATCACAAAGGTTACTCACAGCCAACTAGCCAAATGAAAAGTATGGCTTGATTAAGAATCTCTTTTGTCAGTAATTTGTGTCTAATGTTTTTAGCTTTCCCATGGGCTGTTGTAGAAAATGGTAAATCTGGTTTAAATGAAACCTGATCCTGTTAATGGTTTAATAGCAGCTGCCACAGGGTTATGGTATTTTTCAACAGATGCTTCTGTTTCATTTTAAACATAAACTGAGTCTTGGAATATTTACATAAATCATATAAAATATGCCTACACACTTTTGGCTAAATATTTTGTTATAAAATATTCTTAGGCAAGTCCCTATCTTTGTCCATTTACAACTATTCACATAGAATTTGAAAAAGAAACCCAAGCCTATGCTCTATTAAAAAAAAAGATTATTCAGTTTCCTGAAATTCTTTTTTGAAAGGCCAAAGGGCAAGCTCCATCTCTACATCTGGGGACCTGAACAATGATTTGGTCAATCGGATCATTTCATCCATCTTTATGCCTAACACTATTTATTTAGCATGGACAAATTGCTTATACAGTGATGTGCAGTACAGTTTCAACTGAAATAAACAGGAGAGTCACATAATTAAATGGGACACTATTTTTCCTTGAAGAGGTAGATGTTGTAATAGTAATTTAAGCTATCATTATACCTAGGATTAGTTTCTCTGGAGTGCGATAGCTCAACCATTTTGTATCTATTTTATTTTTTTAAATGTTTATTTATTTATTTGGAGAGGGGAGAGCGAGGAAGGGAGAGAGAGAGACAGAGAGAGAGAGAGAGACAGAGACAGAGAATCCCAAGCAGGCTCTTCGCTATCAGTGCAGACCCCAACATGGGGCTCGATTCCATGAACCATCAAATCATGACATGAGCAGAAATCAAGAGTTGGACGCTTAACCAGCTAAGCTGCCCAGGTACCCAAGTTCAACCATTTTCTTTAAAGCATTTCTTCTGTGTAAAGGACTTGTTTGGGGCACGTGAAGACTACAAAGATGAGTGGCAGGCAAGTAAAACGATGATGGTGACAACTGATAGAAATAGTTATACTATAGAAGCAGCAGCTCAAGCAAAAGGAACTGGAAGTTCAGTATACCGTGTTAGGTAACTTACGAAGTGCAGAATCTTGAATGGGCGGGATCAAGTTTGTTGCTTGGGTCACATTTTCATGCTGGCGTGTTGCTCGATTAATTTGGGCTGGAAAGGTTATACATGCAAATACATCCAATACTGAATTTTTCTTCAATTTTTTTTGATTTGGGTGTAATTGACACACGATGTTTCATCCATTTCACGTGTATAACGTAGTGAACCAAGTTTACATCTGACGCTATGCTCCCCACACATGTAGGTACCATTTGTCCCCATACGTCCCTATTACAGTATCACTGACTACATTCCTTATGCTGTGTCTTTTATTCCAATGAGTCATGCAGTATGTAACTGGAAGTCTGTATCTCACCCTCTCCTTCACGCATTTTGTTCATCCCCACCGGCCTCCTCCCCTCTGGCAACCATCAGTTTGTTCTCTGTGTTTCCTCATCTGATTCTGCTTTTTGTTTATTTCTTTGTTTTTTTTCAGAGTCCATGCACATGTGAACTCATATACTATTTGTCTTTGTCAGTCTGACTTACTCTCTAGTGTAGGTTCATCCATATTGTTGCAAATAGTATGATCCCATCTTTTTTAATGCCTGTGTGATATTTCTGCACACACACACACACACACACACACACACACCCCAAATCCCCCTTATCCATTTGTCTGTCAATGGGCTCTTTGGTTGCTTCCACATCTTGGCTATAATAAATAATGATGCTGTGCAAAACAGTATGGAGTTTCCTCAAAAAAGTAGAAATACCATGGGATCTCATAATTCCACCACTGGATATTAATCAAAGAAACAAAAACACTAATTTGGAAGGATATATGCACCCCTACGTTTATTGCAACATTATTGACAACAGTGAATTTTTAAGGGCAACCAATGGAAGTAAAACCCAACTCTGTCCTTAATTCTAAATTATATATAGGTGCCATTGAATGTAGCACATTTCTGTGTACAAGCATCCCGATCTCCCCTTGCCTTGGTATCCTTCCCTAGGCACTCCCTCCGAAGAAAGATGTGAAACCTGGCATGGCGTTCTTGTTTGAACTCTGTCTCCTTCGTGGGAAATATACTTCTTTTGACTGGGTTGTGGGCTGGGCAGCCTTCCCTGTGTGTGATAACAACTTCGATGTAGTGGACGGGAAATTCAAGTGTCCCCTTCTCCGAGGTCATTATGACCAGAAATTTGACAGCTTCAGGAAAATGGAAGATTTGATGTGCCGGGACTTGGACCACTGGCTGTGCAATCTCTACTTTCAGGTTTGTAATATGATTTTTTTTTCAAATGTTTTATTTATTTTTGAGAGAGCAAAAGTGGGGGAGGGGCAGAGAGAGAGGGACAGAGGATCTGAAGCAGGCTGACAGCAGCGAGCCCCATGTGGGGCTTGAACTCACGAACTGCGAGATCATGACCTGAGCCGAAGTCGGATGGACACTCAACCGACTGAGCCACACAGATGTGCCTGTGATATGATTTTGTAAGTAAAGAACTTCAATTTTTTCTGAAACCGGGGCGCCTGGGTGACTCAGTCATTTAAGCGTCCGACTTTAGCTCAGGTCATGATCTCGTGGTCTGTGAGTTTGAGTCCCGCATCCGGCTCTGTGCTGACAGCTCAGAGCCTGGAGCCTGCTTTGGATTCTGTGCCTCCCTCTCTCTCTGCACCTTCCCTGCTTGCACTCTGTCTCTCTCTGTCTCTGTCTCTCTCTCAAAAATAAACATTTTTTTTTCTAAAACTGCTTATTTCTAGCGTTTAGCTGACTTTCGTGCTATTGAAAATTTCAATATGTATCATAAATCTGTGAAAGCATTTACATCTTAATGCTTTCTTAATGCTGATTCAATTGATGTCTACAAATAAGGAATAAAATTCCAGAACTAGCAGGAAATTTAAAGATAATTTAACCCAAACTTCTATGTCACGAGCAGGCTGAGAAGGGCACCCAAATCCTTCAATTCTCTGTTTATAATCTGCTGCTGCCGGATCTGATCTGTCTCATCAACTTGGGTATCGGGCGATGGTGTTTCCTTATCCAATGTACTAATTGAGCTACTACTTTGTGTTGGGCATTGCTTGTTCTAGAAATGCAAAAGAAATGAGATAGAGTCTGTGCCTTCCTGATGCTTACCACTTATTTGATGAGACAAGCATGTGTTCATACATAAGATAATTAATGACCCACATTTCCACGGGATGAAAATGGTCTTCACCAAACTCCCTTTACCATACATATCACTTCAAAGCATGCTGTCTTAATTACCTCAAGAATTAAAAACGAAACACACTCCCAAAAAACCCTTGGGTGAACACCATTTATTTGTACATATTTGGAAATTTATTTTCTAACCAAGTCTTTTAGCAGAAACGTCATTGCAGAAATTCATTCTAGGAAGACACTGCGGAGGATCCAAAAAAAAAAAAAAAAATAACAGCATACCTTAAGTGTAAAGCATTCCAACAGAATTTTAGTTTATTTCAGTCCTCTATGTGCAAATTTATTCTTTCTGATTATGATGGTTTTCCACAGCGCCCGTATCAGAAAATGCTATGATTTTTTTTTTCTTCCTTACCTGAGTGTTTGACATTTCCTTGTCTGTCTGTCTGTCTGTCTATCTAGCTAACTAGCTAGGTTGCTAGCAATCTAATCTAATGTATGTATGTATGTACATGTACATATATATGTATTATGTGTGTATGGATGTATCATCTATCTATCACTGTCATCTACCCACCTAAGTGATGGAACTATTAAATACGGACATTTCCAGGAAACACATGTAGTTTTGGCTTAAAAATCAGCAGCTATATATCCTTCTTATGTGATCGTCTTCCGGTTTCCTGTGTAGTTTATGTTGAATCAACCGGCATGTTTCCCCCTCTTAGCGAATACCATTATAATGTTTTGCTGAAATATCTTTTTGAGATATTATGGGTTGCTGTTAAGAAAACAAATATAAATATAAATATGTACCTTTCTACTCATTCTAAAAATAGTCACCATTCTGGGATAAATCTGACTGTATATTGGAATTATGTAGGAAACTTTAGAAATAGTCCAAATCTTGTTCTCAGAGATTTTGATTCAATTGTTTTGAGGTGGGGTATCAGGATCTGAAGTTTATAAAACCTTCTATGGTTTAGAAATGCTGATATAAATACATTTGAAAAGGGAGACCATTAGAAATGAATTCAAAGGAGTTGTTGAAAAATCCCTCAAATTTTGAAGTGAGCTAACCCAAACAAAATATTTTATAAGTGGATGATTTGAATACCGCATTAAAAAATCAAAATGAAATAAAATACAGTTATAAAAGCAAATAAATTTTGATATAGGTTTACTAGTGAATGTGAAAGGCGTCTATGATTTTTTTACTATTTGTTCCCTAAAATTCAGTGTTGTGTTAACTATGGCAAGGAAATTCAGCACCAATTTTATTTCATAAAGGTCATTTCGGTAGTGCTGGTATTGATTATAAAGACATAAGTATGTTATATTTAAGATAAATCAAGAAGTGATGTTTAAAATTTATAAGGTCAAGAAAAGTAGCTATTTGCAAAACAACATTAGAAAGCTTGATTTTACTAAAATTTACTTGATTCGAACACATTACTAAAATTTTCCTTTTTTTTTCTGACTCCCTTAAAAAATGGTGAAATGTAGTATTATGGCTTATCTGTAGAGCCCACTGGTCATTATTCATTACAGATGATTGTAATTGTCCATGACTTTCTTATTTGTTAATAAATGTTTTCTCTCTGTATATTTCATGGGGGGGGGGGGCCGTGAGTCTTATCAAGGAGAATAGTGTCATTATTTAAGATAGGATTTTCTGATTGTCAGTAGCATAAGTAGGAATGCATTTGCTTCTTTTTCATGAGGATAAGAATGAAATATTTTTATCTTGAAATCCGATTTTCCTCTTATGTGAAATTCTTAAATATTTTTTCCAAAGTGAGTCTTCTCAAATGCAATTTTTGAACAAGCAAATGTAATTTTTGAGTACTTCTTTTGGAGTTTCTCAGGAAAAAAAAAGTAACTTGGATTAGAGAAGAGAAAAGATAGGTAAATGGGATACTAGAACAGGAAAGTCATTTCTGTAATGCAGCCTTAGGAGATATTAAAGGAAATAAGTCAGATAAATGATCATTTCCCTCCTGTGTCTGTGAGTGGAAAAAAAATATCACACTCAAAGAGATTGTGGCCAACCCAGAGCACGTAGCTAATCCATGACCTCACATGTTCTACCATGTTGCTTTTAGGGATAGAATTCAGGCTCACAGTCCGAGTGTGGAGACTGGGGAACAGGTCTGATTCGTCCCCCTAGGGTATGTGAAAAAATACAAGGGGAGAAATTATGCAAGCAAAATAACCTTTAACTTTTCCCTGGCAAAAGTTCCTCACTTTCTTAAATATTTCACTTCCAATGTCATGGAGTTTTTCCACCAAGCACTTTATTATTAAATTTGTAAACATAGAGAGATGTTAAAAAAGTTGCACAGTGAAACCCATACAGTCACCCCTAGAGTCTACAATTTTGTCTTTTATTTTTGGACTAAAAACATTGTTTCTTGGAGATAGTAAATACAGAATGAATATTTGCTAACTTGATCCCAGAGTAAGTATCAGATAGTGTTATTTGCAAGAAGATATTAAGGAAAATTATAAGGTAAAGCAAAGGAAAAACTAAGAACTAAATAGAGCAATGAAAATATCTAAAGCAATTATGTAAATCGTTACTACAAAAAAAGCATACTTTGTAAAGCCGCCAAACAAAAGCAATTATAAGGTTCGGAAAATTGATTCGCCATTGACCTTTTAGAGTTCGCAAATTGTATCATTGTTCTAGGGTAAAATTCACTGTGTGTGAAATATTTTCAACAGTTTAGATAAGAGATTTATCTCTTAATAGGTTATTAAACTTCCTCTGTGTTTGGATGATCAAACAACCTATGAAAGGCAGACTCAGCTTCCTCCCGAATTTCCAGTTTCTTTAATGGCTGGAGCAGAGACAGCAGAATCAGGCGTGGAGAATACGGCTGGCCTTTCAGAGAAACAAACAGAAGAAAACATTTGTTCATCCCTGGATGGTAAGGCTAAAATCCTCCCTACGCTCTTCTCAGGGTTAGTTGACCGTCTTCAGCATTCTATTACTAATATTTCAAGTTGTGTTATATTGTAGAAAACTGAGAAAGAAATTTTAATTATTGATGTAGTTATTTCTATGCCATGCTGCTTAAAGGGAATGTAATCATTGACAAGAATATTAGTTTCCATACTGCATAATTATTTACTAATTATAATCAACTGTAGAATTACTTCATTGAAACACAGGTCTTTCTCCATGGACTTGTGGCTTAAAGTAAAGCTCTAGAACTTTCTTGCTTGCTCACAAGAGTGGTAACCAACAAATGGCTATGAAAGAGAACATACTCTCATAAAGCAGTCTTCAACTAATATAGTTTATTTCATAAAGCTGTTTTCAAAGACTGGCTTAATCAAGCATTGAATAAGCAAATAACATTCTCTGAACTAGTTACTGTACAGCTTACAGAAGGGATATATTAGCGATTACTATTATTTTTTGCGAACGAATTATTTCCTTTACCAAAAGATGTACAAGATTCTTTAACAGGTTGTATCTTCTAGCAGTAATAATAGTATCAGGAGCAAGAGTAGGGGCTGAACTGGTAGTACAACTAATATTAGAAGACTTACCAGTAATAATAATTACATGTGATACATGTTTTTCCTGTGCCAGGCACTATAGGAAGGACTTTATTTTTTAGTTCGGAAATTAGCAAATATTTCAAACATATGGTTCAGCAAATAACATATACCAGTAATAGTAACCAGCTGTGTCCATTCTTGCTACTTTGCCATCTTTGCTCTACGCCTTTTCTTTTAAAAATTAACAATTTAGGGGAACCTGGGTGGCTGTCTGTTGGGAGCCAGACTCTTGATTTTGCCTCAGGTCATGATCTTGGGGTTCGTGAATTTGATGCCCGCATTGGGCTCTGAGCTGGTGGCACGGAGCCTGCTTAGGATTCTCTCTCCTTCTCTCTCTGTCCCTCCCCCTGTTGCATGAGCATGCATAAGAGTGCATTCTCTCTCTCTCTCAAAATAAATAAACATTTTTTTAAAGTAACATTTTACATGTGATTCAGGTCACCTGTGAACTGCTTGCTACTTATGTTCCAACCCTCTTAGACTTCCTATTGATAGTTTCCGTGTATGTTTCAATACATTTCCTACAGATGTATGTAATTATCAGCAATGTATAATGTCTTTTCTATGTTTTTTTTTTTATGAAATTTATTGACAAATTAGTTTCCATACAACACCCAGTGCTCATCCCAAAAGGTGCCCTCCTCAATACCCATCACCCACCCTCTCCTCCCTCCCACCCCCCATCAACCCTCAGTTTGTTCTCAGTTTTTAAGAGTCTCTTATGCTTTGGCTCTCTCCCACTCTAACCTGTTTTGTTTTTTTTTTTTTTTGTCTTTTCTATGTTTTTAAAGGTTATGTAAGTAACCTTGCTTTATACCTATTTCTGCAACTTTATTTTCTCTCAGCATTATCCTTGAGATTTACACAGCTCATACACACACACTTATATATATATTTTGGTTTATTGATTCCTTTGCCATATAATTGCATACATAGCAATGTGCATGATTTTAACAAAATGTGTTTATTTTTATTTTATATGTTGTTTCAAGTTTGGCTCAATTGTAAACAAGATTACAGTGTTTATTCTTGGACATGTTCTCCTTAAGCACATAGGTGCGAATTTCACTAGCATCTATCTACCTAGGAGAGGAATCACTAAATCACAGGGCACACACTTAACTGCCATCAAAATTGTTGTATCAATTTGCCCTTCTAACAGATGTCTAGGATATTGTTTGGCTCACATCCTATCAATCTTTGTTACAGTCAGTTTTTCCAATTCAGTTGCAATGAAAATATCTCTTTGCTTGAATTAGAATATTCCTGAATATGACTAAGTTTGACCATTTTTTCCAAATGTTTCTTTGACCATTTGGTTTTTATCTTCTGTGAACTTTCTATACCTATATTTTGTTCGCTTTTCCTCTGGGTCATTTTTTTCTTTTCTTTTTTAAAAAATTGTTTTAACGTTCATTTATTTTTGAGAGAGAGAGAACATGAGTGGGAGAGGGGCAGAGAGAGAGGGAGACACAGAATCTGAAGCAGGGTCCAGGCTCTGAGCTGTCAGCACAGAGCCCGAAGTGGGGCTTGAACCCACAAGCTGTGAGATTATGACCTCGGCTAAAGTCGGACACTTAACCGACTGAGCCACCCAGGTGCCCCTAAAACTTTTTCTTACTAATCTGTAAGAGTTCTGGACTTTTTTTTTTTTTAATGTGAAATGAGTCATGGGAAGCACTTGATTTCTAATTCAATCTTTGATTGTTACTGATTATTCACTCATTCTATTTAATTCATTTAAAAAATCAATTGAATTAACTTAGTCATAGTATTATTGTGCATATAATCTATAGTAATACTATGACTATATATGATTATATATAATGTATAATATACATATTTAATTTAGATTATATTATATACATATGTACATAATACAATATGTTATGATATATACGTGTATTAAGTCTATAATATATGTTATACATTATACCCATGATATATGTATATTACATTTGTAT
Organism: Felis catus; assembly: GCF_018350175.1. Lineage (NCBI taxonomy): Eukaryota > Metazoa > Chordata > Mammalia > Carnivora > Felidae > Felis > Felis catus. Next base: position 18,765,500 of record NC_058372.1, read on the forward strand.
TCATAGTTTATTATCTTTAAAGTTCATTTCCTTTTGTTCCAGTTTTCTTGACTAGGGAATACACTCAGATTGCTCAAAATAAAATCTGCGTCCCACTGGAAACTAGTTCTTCTCCTTGAAGGAAACCAATATTTTCTGAGTATTACTCTATAGATATTTTATGTTTCTATAGGAAAATACATAAAAATACTATTGTAATTTTTCAATACCACTATTACAGTCTTCTTTTCATTATTCATATTGGTTAATATATGCCTTCTTAGCTTTTCTTTACCAGTTTTGGTTGGGTTTTACCTTTTTATTCATTTTTTTAAACATTTACAACTGCTATCTATCTCCACCAAGACTCCCTCTCCGTTGATCTTTTGTTTTCCATGTATTTATACTTAGCTTTATTATTTCTGTACTCCTATTTTCTTCAGGTTTGGGGGAAGAGTTACTTTTCAGTCCTGATTTGAAAGCTTGAGTTATTTATCTTCAGTTTTATTTATATGGTAGATATGGGTGAAATCACGAATTCTGACCTAGATCTGTGCATTTGTCCTTATAGTGCTATCAATATTGTGTTATATATTTTAGATGTGTTGTTAAATGCATGCAATTTTATGATTATTAGTTTATATGTAATTATTTCTCTCATACAGATGTAGTCTCTCTCTATGTGCCTATTAATGCTTCAATTTTTATTCTATTTCTTCTGCTATTAATACTACCACCTAATTTTTTTGATAAATGTTTTATGGCATATGTTGTTTTTCTAATATTTATTTAAAAAAAATAAAATTCGAGGCAACTGGGTGGCTCAGTCAGTTAAGCATCTGACTTTGGCTTGGGTCATGATCTCGTGGTTGGTGAGTTCGAGCCCTGCATTGGGATCTGTGCTGACAGCTCAGAGCCTGGAGCCTGCTTCGGATTCTGCGTCTCCCTGTCTCTCTGCCCCTCCCTCACTTGCACTCTCTCTCTCTCTCTCTCTTCCTCTCAAAAATAAATAAACATTAATAAAAATTAAAACAAAATTCAGCCCATCTTTAAAAAAATAAATTAAAATTAAAAATTAAAATTCATCTGTGGTGTTCTTTTGAGTATGGTTTAGCAGCATGAATCTAGATTTTAGTTTTGTATTCAAGACAAGTAGTTAATATGTGTCTTTTAATAGATGAGTTTAATTTTTTGTAATCATTGTTATTGCTGTTACATTTGTACTTGCTGATAACATTTTTTTTGCAATTTAGTTTTGCCACCTTATTTGTTTGCTTTTAAAAAATACTTTATTTCCTGCATTTCTCTTTCACCAAAAATAATTTTATTTTGTTTATCCTCTGCTGTTTATCATCTATAGATTTTATTAATTATTTCAGATGTCATCCTGAATTTTCTTATCTACATTTTTAACCAAAAGTTGTTTTTTTTTAAGTTTATTCATTTTGAGAGAGTGAGTGAGCATGAATGGGGGACGAGCAGAGAAAGAGGGAGAGAGAGAATCTCAAGCAGGCCCTGCACTGCCAGTGGAAAGCCGGACTAGGGGACTGAACTCACAAAGTGTAAGATCATGACTAGAGTCAAAATCAAGAGTTGGATGCTTAACTGACTGAGCCACCCAGGCACCCCTAAAAATTGTTTTACAAAATCTAACTCCATCTGGTTTTTCTCTTCTCTTCCTGAACATGACAAGGACTTTTGGTATATTTTGCCTACCTATTAAACACCTCCATGTACTCTCATATTATTCTTGGCTACGCTTTCAGTTCACTCTTTCCTTAAACAGAAAACTCAGTTATTTTTTTTTTTTACTCTCAAGAGAAAATTAATTTACTGACACATTTCATCAATATTTGTGCTTCATAGTCTTTTTATATAGCTTGTCTTCACTCTGGTTCCATTTTTCTTCTTGTTGAAAAAATCTGTTGTAATTCATTTAGAGTTTGGGTCTATAAGTAGCAAACTCTCTTAGCCATTGTATATCTGAAAAAGTCTTTATTCTTTCTTACTTTTCCTCTTTTTCACCATTTATCCATGTATTCATTCTAGAATAGTAATAACTTTCCCTCACTATTTTCTCCAGTGTCTTTTTGTGTCTGTTGAAGCTGATGAGAAGTTGGTATTAAGTGGGTAGCAACTGAAGGATCTTAAGAAGGGAAGTGATGCATTTCAATTTCCATTTTAGACAGTTCCCTCTGGTAATTTTTAGGAAGGTTTATTTGAAGAGGGCATGTCTAAAATCAGATGAGTTAACAAAAATTTAGAATAATGCCAGCCACAGAAGAGGGTCTGAATTAAGGCAGCAATAGTAAGTTGGAGAAGAGAGTATAAATGTATCAAGTATTAAAAAAGTGCAAGAGAATAACTATAGGACTAAGAAAAGAATGTCCCTGTTGATTGATTAAATATTGATGGTAAGGAATAATTAAGGATGATTCCTCATATTTTAGCACGGGTAGACATGAATATTAACCAGCAGATAGTATTAAATAAAGGAAAAGGGACAAGATTAGAGGGAAAAAAAAACCAGGAGCTTGATTTTGGAGCTACTGAGTTTGAGATCCCCATGTTGTATCCAAGTAGAAATGTTTAGGAGATCTTTGGGAAAATGCACATGAAGCTCAGGAGAGAGATGGAAAGTAAGGGAGAAGAATGTGTCCATTAGAGAGGCATAAACACAAAGACCCTACCTGAAACTGCTAAGTGGTTGAGTTCCACCACGGAGAGTGCGTAGAGTAAGGTGGCGTTGGGTTGAGAGCATAGGTCAGGGAAACAACAGTGTTTCCTGGGAAGTGATATTGGATCTCTGCCATAATGGCCAGATCTAAAGCCTGCAGTATTTGATTTCCTAATAGCATCTGCCTTCTTGGCTTGTTCTGCCTATCAGCTGGGCAACACAGAGCTTCATACTCAACTTCTGATAAATGTTTCTTGTGTCTGGAGTTTCCCAAAGCCCTTGGAGATTATGCTTTGCTGAGCCGAGTAAGACTCCACTGATTGCTGGACTCAATTTCTAGAACCCACTGCTTTCTTCACTAAGAGGTGGGTCCAGTACAAGCCCTCGGCTTCCATAGCCATACCTGACCTGTTCACTTGTGAGGAAACCATTATCATCAGCTGGTGATTACTAAATTACCAACCACCTCCAGACAAACAAATGTCTCTTTATAGAGTTACATATAACTGGGAAGGTTATGTTGAAATTTTATATACATAATTTATATATATCTAATAACGTCACTTGGCTGTCAACAAATATTTGTGAAAATAAATTAGATATGAGATACTGTAGTCCTCCCTGATCAACAGGGAATACGTTTCAAGACCCCCAATGAACGTCTGAAATTGCAGATAGTAGTGAACCCTAGATATATTATACTATGTTTTTTCCTATACATACATAGCTATGATGAAGTTTAAGTTATAAATTAGGCACAGTAAGAGATTAACAGCACTAACTAATCGTAAAGTAGGACAATTATAACAAAGTACCGTACTTAGAGTTATGTGGATGTAGTCTTTTTCTCTCTCATAGTATCTTATTGTAGAGGTGACATCATAAAATGCTTCTGTGATGAGATGCAGTGAGGTGAACGACAAGCACTGTGACGTAGCGTCAGGCTACTGCTGATCTGACAATATGTCAGAAGGAAGATCATTTGGTTTCTGCCATGCAGTTGACCGCGGGTAACTGAAACCATGAAAAACAAAACCCCAGATAGGGAGACTACTGTATATACTGAACCTAGGTTGTCAATGCCAACACTACCAAGCAAGTTGATGAAGGTGTATTGTTTCCCACATTTGAGAACTTGGATTTGTTCTACTTGTAGCCAGAGAAGATGGGTGACTGACATCACGGTCTAGTTTTGCAGGATAATGAGTAGAGCTGATTGTCTTCAAAATGCACAGGTTTAAGTTGAGTTTAAGCGTTCTGTGTTAGAGCTTAATAAGTTTAAGACTTTAATTTTTTTTTTATTTTAGGTGGATAACAATGCTATTGTCAATATGCTTGGTGTGATAAGGGGAGGATGGAATGGTGGGGTACATAGAATGAGCCTAAGGCACTGGCAGTGTAAGAAAAAACAGTGCCATAAAAAGCCAGCCAATGCCAGACTTAGAATCTTTCCAAATTGGTGGGGCAGTTCTATTGAGGACATGGGTGGCCACTGTGGTTGAGACTTACTGTGTGTCTATAGGAGAATGACTTCAGCCCAATGTCTCTTCTTTATACTGAATCAGATGGTCAGGCCTTCCAACAGGAGGGTCTGGGATGCCTTTATTCTGTGAAAACAAATTACTTCAACATTCGAATATTACCTGTTTAATTTGGGAGTCTTAGATATAGAAAAGGAAATAAATGTCTAAATCTTTTCTGATGGTTGAATATCATCAAGAATTAACAAATCAAGAAATGTAGAAGAAATGATTATAATTTCATTAGATAAAAAGAAAACATTGCAGTTGATTTTTTGTTTAAATTCCAAGTTCAAATGTCCAGTCAATTCAAGCCACTGTGGGGTACTAAAAAATGTGTATGTGTAATATAGATTTCCTTCCTTCCTTCCTTCCTTCCTTCCTTCCTTCCTTCCGTCTTTCCTTCCTTCCCCTCCCCCTCCCCCTTCCTTCCTTCCCCTCCCCCTCCCCCTTCCTTCCTTCCCCTCCCCCTCCCCCTTCCTTCCTTCCCCTCCCCCTCCCCCTTCCTTCCCCTCCCCCTCCCCCTTCCTTCCTTCCCCTCCCCCTCCCCCTTCCTTCCTTCCCCTCCCCTTCCCCTTCCTTCCCCTCCCCCTTCCCCTTCCTTCCTTCCCCTCCCCCTTCCCCTTCTTTCCTTCCCCTCCCCCTTCCCCTTCCTTCCCCTCCCCCTTCCCCTTCCTTCCTTCCCCTCCCCTTCCTTCCTTCCCCTCCCCCTTCCCCTTCCTTCCCCTCCCCCTTCCCCTTCTTTCCTTCCCCTCCCCCTTCCCCTTCCTTCCCCTCCCCCTTCCCCTTCCTTCCCCTCCCCCTTCCCCTTCCTTCCTTCCCCTCCCCTTCCATCCTTCCCCTCCCCCTTCCCCTTCCTTCCCCTCCCCCTTCCCCTTCCTTCCTTCCCCTCCCCTTCCTTCCTTCCCCTCCCCCTTCCCCTTCCTTCCCCTCCCCCTTCCCCTTCCTTCCTTCCTTCCCCTCCCCCTTCCCCTTCCTTCCTTCCCCTCCCCCTTCCCCTTCCTTCCTTCCCCTCCCCCTTCCTTCCTTCCCCTCCCCCTTCCCCTTCCTTCCCCTCCCCCTTCCCCTTCCTTCCTTCCCCTCCCCCTTCCCCTTCCTTCCCCTCCCCCTTCCCCTTCCTTCCCCTCCCCCTTCCCCTTCCTTCCCCTCCCCCTTCCCCTTCCTTCCCCTCCCCCTTCCCCTTCCTTCCCCTCCCCCTTCCCCTTCCTTCCTTCCCCTCCCCCTTCCCCTTCCTTCCTTCCCCTCCCCCTTCCCCTTCCTTTCTTCCCCTCCCCCTTCCCCTTCCTTCCTTCTTTCTTTTTCTTTTTTCTTTCTTTTCTTTCTTTCTTTCTTTCTTTCTTTCTTTCTTTCTTTCTTTCCTTCTTTCTTTTTTTCTTTCTTTCCTTCTTTCTTTTTTCTTTCTTTTTTCCTTCCTTTCTTTTTTCCCTCCTTCTTTCTGTTTCTTTCTTTTTCTTTCTTCCTTGTTTTTTTCCTCCCAACATTTTAGGATTAAGCATGGAACCAAAAATCTTATTTTAGAATTTTCAACTTTTGGGAAAATAGGTTCTGCCTTAACAGTAATAATATTTCAGTGATACTGACATTTTAACCTAGTTTTAGGATACTGAGCTGAAGACGCAAAGCAATTACTCTCAGACTCTTCGTCACCAGATCATTTTTGCTTTCTAGTTTTTCCTCGTGGGACTGTGGCTATATTTTCCACACCTTCTGCACCATGCTCAGAACTTAGCTTTTAGAACGCTGCCCTCAGTTCCCCTAAAAGGAAGACAGGTGGTATTCCAAGAAACATAAATACTGACATGATCAATAGAACACTGTGTACCGTGAGAGGAAGAATGTTTTATGCTTGAAGAAAATGCTTGGAAAAGGCTGATTTGCATCTGCTCTGCTCTCAGCTCAGAGACGGATTTGAGCTGCATAGTCCAAGACTGCAGGGGGATGTTTTGCTCCCATTCAGAATAGATTTATATAAAAACGGAACATAACAACCTCTTCAAATACATGTCTCTGCTACATTGGTTATATTTATTTATTTTTCTTAGAGGCTTCCTAAACATATTATTAGCAGTTAATATCCCCCATGGGTTTGTTTTCTAATATATCAGGGCTGTGCTACAGTATGCTGTTTCTGCCACTGATATGTTGCTAAGAGATTTAATAATGGGTAAACAAACACAACATGTGGTAATTCATTTCAAATTAAAAGTTTATTAAACTCTGGCTTGATGGCTTTCTGGCTATTTACAATTAAAGGAGTAAACCTTAGGGAAGGGGTGGCCACGTGATGTGTTCATGGCTGCCACGTTTCTATCTGAAAAATATGTTTATGATCTCTCACAAGCTGTCTCATATTGACAGGCTCCAGACAGAATCTGCCGAATCCACTCTACCCCCCAAATCATGAAAAAGTGACGTTAAGATTCGCTTGCAAACACTTTAAAATTCACTGGCAAATCATGAAAAAAGTGACTTTAAGATTCACTTGCAAACACACACACACACACACACACACACAGGCACTCTTGAGAAGATTCTGAATTTAACCCCACGGCCGGTATTTTGAGCGGTGATCAGCCTTGCAAATAGGTGGATGCCTGAGGCCAGAACGTATTCATGAAAGGCTAGAAGAAAAGAGCCATGATAATTCTTGCATTATTACCATCTTTTAGGCTGTTTTACTTTTTAGGGGGCAGACTAGGGAAATATCTGTTATGCTTGATAATTTTGTTTTGTGTGTACCTACATGGCATACACAATGGTCTCTGGCAACATCTATATATGCTTTTTGATGCAACATTCAATTCGGGCAAGTTTTATTGTGTAACCAGCGTCAACAAAGAAGGCCACGACATTCTCTGGGAATGCAAACCAAAATAGCATGCAATCCTCGCCTTGCAGGGGCTTACTTGAGCCCAAGCATACTCCTCCGCTGAGAAATACGCACGCACGCATGCACGCACGCACCTGCGCCCGCGCCCGCGCGTTGGATACATGATGGGAAGGTCTACCAGCGCTCTATTCACAATTCAGGACCATCAAGCTTTCTGGAACAAACTTCAGACTTGGAGGAGTAAAGCAGATGCAACTGGCTGAATAAGAAAGACGTAGTTAGAGGAGTTAGGTGGGAAATGTACCCTGTTAATCAGATGTGTTCTCTGGTTCAGTCATCTCATAGTGGGATTCCCAGGGAGAGGGGGACCACACGGAAAGAGCAACCTGCTGAAAGAGAGAAACTCCTCAATGGAATTATGGGAGACATGGGAGTTTACAATACAGTATAGTACATGCTACCTTGTGACGTACTGGGTTGTGTTATATGCATATACTGTGTTCCCTATACTATAATTCTGTAATCCGAGGTGTCACAGAGCCTGCTGTGGGAGAAGATAAGTAAGCAGATTGTGAATTCATGTGAAACCCTCGGATGGACTCTCAGAAACAAACAAGTGAGCTTTTGGAGGCAGGTGACATTCTCATGAATGAGAGTTCTCATGAACTCTTTTTAATGCAATCCCGTTTTAAATCCTACATCGGTGTGACCTGGAAAATGTGTGTTAACTTCACAATTTTGTCCTGGGGTGAAAACGGTAGTTTGGGATTCACTGGTGGAAATGCTTTTGGATAAAAGAAGAGCCACAAGAGAAGTTAAGAAGTCAGAATGGTACAGAGTATATTTGAAGAACTATAACGAACTGTAGGATTCCAACACACGTATGGGGATAGATTTGGGCAAAGGAGTAACTGAAGGTGAGAAATCCGGTAAGAAGGCCATCGCATCAGCCCAAAGAAGACGAGATGGTAAGGGCTCGGCATAGGATAGTGGCAGCGAGATGCAATCAACAGGGTTTCTTCAAGAGAAATGTTAAAGTCGAGTCAACCGGATTTGGCAGATGAAAAGTTGTGCCGTAAAGAGAAATGAGAAAATTATAGCTCGGGTATCTAGGAAGATAGTCTTGCTTTTATAAGAGGTGAGGTACCTAAAGGGGCTGATTTCAGATAAAAGTTGACCAATTGGTTTTGATCAAATTGAGTATACATTTTTTAAAATTTGTTTGTGTGTTATTTGTTTATTTATTTATAGAGAGGAAGGGAGAAAGACCAAGAGAGAGAGGGAGAGAGAAAATCTCAAGCAGGCTCTGCACTGTCAGCCCGGAGCTGGATGCGGGGCTCAACTCGCAAACTGTGAGAACATGACCCGAGCCAAAATCAAGAGGCGGACGCTGAACGGACTGAGCCACCCAGGCGCCCCTTGATCAAATTGAGTTTAAGGTATTGGGGAAATTAGTAAGACTGTGACCACCTTGGAGTTGAAAAAAAAATGGATTTAAATTCAGGAGGGACATATGGGTGTCATCCTAATAGAGATGGGGCCTAAATCACAAAAAGGACAGTGGGAAAACTATAGGAAAACCTTAATTTAAGGGACAGATGAAAGAAAAGGGTAGAGTCAAGTGAAAAGGAGCAATCTGAAGAAGTAGAGGGGCGCCTCGTGGCTCAGTTGTTTGACTTCGGCTCAGGTCATGATCTCGCGGTTCATGGGTTTGAGCCCCGCCTTGGGCTGTCTGAGCTCTCCACTCTCAATGCAGAGGGCAGAACCCACTTCAAATCCTCTCTCTTCTTCTCTGTCTGCCCCTCCCTCTCTCTTTTTCTCAAAAATAAACATTTTTTTTTTTTTTTAATGAAGTAGAAGGACCAGAATGTGTGGTATCATGAAGGCTATGGAATTTTAAGCATCTCAAGAAAGGAGCAGGGGGGTGGGTCACATCAGTAAATTACTCTGTTGAAGCCCTACTCAAATTTTAAATGCATACAAATCACTCAAGGATCTAGTTAAAATGCAAGTTCTGATCCAGTAGGTCTGAGTCGGGCTTTAGACTTTGCAGCTCCTACGTGATACATGACACATTCCTCATCCTTGAGGAATGACGAAAACATAGTTTGCTTTGCAAATCAAGTACATTTTGATGCCTTTTTAAAGGATAGGTAAGAAATGCACAAACCAGACTGCAATGACCAGAGGAGGGAACAAAAAAGAAGAAATGAAGGCGGTGAATATAGAAGACGCTCTCAAAAATGAGGTGAAGGAGTTTCAAGAGCAGCTTAATGGAGTGAAGGGTTGAGAGAAGATTGTACTTGTGTGTTTTTTTTTTTTTTTTAATGGATGAATACTTACCCCTCTCTTAATAAACGATGGGAAAATATCCGGAGGAGGAAAAATCAAGAGTGTAAGGGTCTGTTGGGGAGAATTCCCATCATAAGCAAGATAGATGGGAGAGGTTAGTCTTGGAAAGCAGAAAGGATAATTCTTCCTCTGAGGTAAAGGAGTAAAGGAAAAAAAAAAAAGCAGAGTAGTTTAAAAAACAATTCTTTGATACTTTCTATTAAGAAAAAATAAAAAAAAAACTAACAGCAGCATAAAGAAAAAATTTTTTTTGCTTGTGAAATTTAGGAAATGTAATAAATCACCAAGGAACAATAATGTTACTTCGAATTCTAATTTTTAAGTGTCTTAATCTTATTAAGTACTTTCCCTTCTGGGCCCTCTCAAGATAAGCTACTGTTTTCAAAATTGCTGTAGGTTTTGGCCTGAGGACAAAATAACGATGAACAGGGCTCTGATACCTTCTGGAACGGCTGAGCCACACAAGTGTAGAGAAGTACTTTCTTAGAGAACATGAGATTACTATGGCACTCACTTTTATCCAGCATTATTAAGATATATTGGGACTGTGTTATACTGTGAGATGGGTCAAGGATATAGGGGTCAGAAATATGCCCTCCGTGGGTGGGGGGGGGGGCATAAGACTAGAACCATGTATCCAGGAAGTCCATCTCAAAGAACCTTTGAAATAATATTATAGCTCTATCCTGATTCCCTAATTATTTTTTGCTTCAGCCTGTGATCCCGTGTGGGTGCTACATGAATGCCATGTTCCTTTGCAAATAGGCATTTCATCCATCTTTGGAAGCATATTTCTTGGGGAGTCCATGGTCTCCTTCTTACTAGATCTCTCTCATCAATGACCATAACGTAAGTACTGTCATATATAAGAGGAAACAAAGAGCCCCTATTTAGTCTTGCGTCATGTGCCGCATATATTGAAATCGGTTAATATGATGTGAGTTTGTTAGTACGAAGCAGACCACTCGAACTTGACTAAAGATAAAAAAAAAAAAATTAAGACCCACTTGAAATTAACCAAAATGTGGATGAATTCCGAAAGAAGTCTATTCACACTTAAACATAAATTTGCCGGGGCGCTTGGGTGGCGCAGTCGGTTAAGCGTCCGACTTCAGCCAGCTCACGATCTCGCGGTCCGTGAGTTCGAGCCCCGCGTCGGGCTCTGGGCTGATGGCTCAGAGCCTGGAGCCTGTTTCCGATTCTGTGTCTCCCTCTCTCTCTGCCCCTCCCCCGTTCATGCTCTGTCTCTCTCTGTCCCAAAAACAAATAAACGTTGAAAAAAAAATTTTAAACAAAAAAACAAAAAAAACATAAATTTGCCTGGAATCTGTGGTTCGACAAACCTAATAAAAACAGTGCTTTCTAAACTTTGCCTATACATCAAATCTTCTGTGGGGCTTTAAACAAATACTCTTGTCTGGGCTCTGCCCCAGAACAAATGTATCAAATTCTCAGGGGGCAGGACCTGGACATCGCTATCCTTACAAAACTCCTTCTGGTGATCCGAATGTGCAGCCAGAGTTGAGAAGCACTGATGTGCAGCTGTTGATTGCTCTGGTTTTCTTCAATTCCTACAAATAAAGCAACGTGATTTCCACCTGAGGGTATTCTTTCATGCTATTTCCTGTATCAGGAAGAGCCTTTAACTGCCACTCTTTCTTCATCCTTCATAATCTAGTTTAAGACTTCCTTCCCAAAGAGGCCCTATTCAGTGCCTCCACTGAGTTACCCCAGGGTTCTTTCCCTTCGTGACAATTGTGCCTTCATCGTATGTCTCCTGATCTAGACTACAAGCCTCTTGAGGATAGGCCCTAGGTCTACATCTTCCATTGCTGTACTTGGCCGTCAACAATTGCTCAATCCAGATTTGTTAAAAAAATGAGTGAATTAATGCACTTCTTAGGTAATTCTGGATTACCAAAGCCGAGAGGTATGAAGGAATGATTTTCACTTGGCCGTGACGCTGTGGTACAGGGGAGAGTAATATGGACCCAGAGTCTGAAAACCAGTGTGAATCACAAGTTTACTGCTCCGTATTCATGAAAGCTTTGTGAGATCGTTTTCTTATGTACATGAAATAAGGATAGTAGTGGCTGAATTTTTGATTTTCAAGTTTGCGGAGAGAATCAAATAAAATAGTAAACATTCTGGTAATTCATTGATCTTTTAATTTGGTTTGATTGTATTGTGTTACCTGAAACTGCTCTCTGTGACAGAGCAGAAATTCTTGAGTCCTCTCTCGTTTTGGTTCCTGAAGATGAGAACAAGGGTGGGAGGTGGCCTAAGTATGGTAGGCGTTGCAGCCGTGCTGGGGATGATACACTCTGAGAAGGGACTTTGAAACAGATGTACTTTTTTTTTTTTTAAGTTTATTTATTTAAGAGAGAGAGAGAGAGAGAGAGTAAGTGTGAGTGGGGGAAGAGCAGTGAGCGAGAGAGAGGGAGGGAGAGAATCCCAAGTAGCCTCTGCACTGTGAGTCCCGAGGCCTCAAACCCAAGAATCGTGTGATCATGACCGGAGCAGAAACCAAGAGTTGGACGCTCAACCCACTGAGCCACCCAAGTGGCCTGAAACAGACATACTCTTAGATATAAGGCCTCCCTCATCTCTCGAGATGAAGACTTGAGCTCCTTCTGAAAGCACTGGCTCCATTTCATCTTCAAGCCCCTATTTACTTGACTACATCTTAGAAAAGTCAACGTAAGGAGGTGTTGCTGGACTGCAGACTCTGTGAGGAGGGCTGGGATCTTCGTTTTGTTGATTCGTGTACCCATTGCTTACAGCAATATTTAGCACATCACAGATTCGCAGTAAATATTTGTTGAATGAGTAAGAGCATAGGTTCTGAATGCTACCGACCTTACGGTTCCTTTCTATGGAAATAAGTCAAGCAAACAGGTTATTTATTTTATTTTTAAAATCAACATACAATAAAATTTACTTTTTTTGGAGTGCTAATGTAATTTAGCACCTATCCAGATTTGTGTGATTAGCACTGCAATCAGGATAAAGAAACATTCTATTACCCCAACACTTTCCTTTTTCTTTCTGCTATCTGCTGTGGGCCCCCCACCCCTTACTCCATCGCTCCCACCCCCTCCAGTAAGCATTGGTACTCACTGATCTCTTTACCATCACTAAAGTTTTGTACTTTCAAAATTGTTGTGGAGTACAGTAATTTTTTGTTGCCAATGCCTCCTTTTAGCCAACATAGTGCCTTCCAGACTCATCTGAATTATATGTATCAACAGCTCATTCCTACTCCTGGCGGGATAACATGCCCCTGAATGGATGTCGCATTCTTTAACTGTTCACTTATTAAAGGACACAGCGATTGTTTCCATATTTTGGCGATTATGAATAGAGTTGCTATAAATATTCACATACAAATTTTCGTGTGAGTATAGTATTTATTTTTCTAAGAGATATACCTAAGAGTAGAATTGCTGGGTTGGAGGCTATGTATATTCTTAACTTTATAAGGAGCTTCCCCTTGTACAGAGTGGCTGTACAATTTTGTATTTCTGCAAGGAGCACATGAGACTTTCAGTTGCTCTGCACCCTTGTCTACACTTAGTATTGTCAGTTTTTTCCAAAAGTTTTTCTAATTCACATTCAGATTAAATTTGAAATCATAATTTCAATTTGTGTTCTTTTAGTGGCTAATTTTATTAACCATTTTCATATATGCTTACTGGCCATTTATATTAATATCTGCTAAAGTATCTGTTCAAGTATTTTGCCTATTTTGAATTGGGTTGTTGGTTTTTCTGTTGTTGAATTTTGAGAGTTCTTTATACATTCTGGATACAAATCCTTTGTTGGATACGTGGTTTGCAAATGCCTTTTCCGTGTCTGTAGCTTGCCTTTATTTCTTTCTCGCTTTCTTGCTTTCTTTCCTTCTTTGTATTTATTTGTTTATTTTTGAAAGAGAGAGAGAGAGAGAGAGAGAGAGAGAGAGAGAGAGAGAACAAGTGAGGGAGGGGCAGAGAAAGAGGGGGACAGAGGATCTGAAGTGGGCTCTACATGGACAGCAGAGAGCCTGATGTGGGGATCAAACTCATGAACAATGAGATCATGACCTGGGTCGAAGGCAGATGCCTAACCGACTGAGCCACCCAGGTCCTCCTGACTTTATTTTTTTAAAATGTCTTTCTCAGCACAAAAGTTTTGAATTTTGATTTATCATTTTTTTAATGGATTGCACTTTTGAAATCGTATCTATGAACTCTCTTCACCTAATCCTAGGGCACAAGATTTTCTCTTATGTTTTTTCTTTGGAAGGTTGTAGAGTTTACATTTTATGTTTAGATTGATGATCCAATTTGGAGTTAGTTTTTGAATAAAGTGTGAGGTGAACATTGAAGTTTTTTTTTATTATTACTATTTTTTCTTTTTAGACATGTGAATGTCTAGCTGTTCCAACAGCATTTGTTGAAAAGACTATTTTTTCGCCACTGAGTTGCCTTTAGCCCTTTGTCAAAACTCAGTTGGCCATGCACATGTCTTTCTATTTTAGTGACGTATTAGGTGGCTTGGTGGGAGGCCTCTGCCCAGCGTGTACCATTGTGTTCAATCTAAGCCACGAAGTAGAGGCATAATGGAGGGAAAATTAATTAGCCACAGTGGGAACAGAAGCATAGATAGAAAGTAGCTGAAGGCCCATAATACTCAGAACTCAGAACAGGGAGCCATGGACAAGCTGGTCACTAGCGCTCAGTTAGTATATTCATTAGTATATATCATTATATAATATTTTACATATTGTTATATAAGGGGACTTCCGTGTGGATGTCAGAGCTCCAGTATGCGTGGCCAGTTTTAGACAATTCTCCACATGTTCCCCAAAGTCCTTAGGCCACCTTTCTCTCATGTGTAAGATAAGGAAAGCAATTTTCAGGCACTGTTAATTATCCCAGACCATAGTGGCATATACTTTTAGTTAGTAATTCGAAAGTCCATTGCTACCTTGTTTGTATGGAAGAGTTATGAATCTGATATTTAAAAATGGTATATATATGACTTCTTTGCTTTTGACAGTTGGAGTTGGGTTTGTGGAGACACTGGCCCCCAACAATTTCCTGTTAGGTGTATTTCTACTCACTCAGCTAGCTTTTAAGGAATGAGTGCATCTATAAAATGCATCCTAGATTTCAAGAACTTGGAATGGTCACTTCAGAATCACCACTTGGTGAGATGTTGAGGCACTTTTTAGATACGACATTTGTTCTTTTGGGCTTCTTGATTTTCAAAAAAAAATTTTTTTACGTTTATTTATTTTTGAGAGACAGAGCACAGGTGGGGGAGGGGCAGAGAGAGAGAGAAGGAGACACAGAATCCGAAGCAGGGTCCAGGCTCTGAGCTGTCAGCACAGAGCCCGGCATGGGGCTCGAACTCAAAGACCATGAGATCATGACCTGAGTCGAAGTCGGCCGCTTAACCGACTGAGCCACCCAGGCGCCCCAAGTTTCTTGATTTTCAAATAGCATAAGTGAGTATGAGTTGATTATAATGCATGCAAAATTGAACCTCAGGGAACCACCACAGTATGTTTCCAAGTGATTAATCGGCACAAAAACTAATTACCTGCAATTTGAAGATGCTTTTACTTAATATATCAGGGAAATTCATCAAATTATTTTAAATCAGAAAAATCTTTTGAAGTATTTTAAGTAATTAAAAACTGTTAAAGTGTCAAGTGGTCAAGATCAGTCAATCTTTCTTTCTCTTTCCCCTTCCTCCCTTCCACTCTCCTTTTCCTTCCTTCCTTCCTTCCTTCCTTCCTTCCTTCCTTCCTTCCTCCTTCCTTCCTTCCTTCCTTCCTTCCTTCCTTCCTTCCATCCATCCATCCTTCCTTTGGTCCTTCCTTCAGATCAATGAAATTGTCATTTTGTAACTTTATTTATAAACTAAATACAATTTCCAATAGGTGCAACATTAAACTCCCTAAATTGGGCTCAGCTAGGAAATTTCCACAGATGTGTTAATTGGAGGTGTAGTAAGGATTTCTTTCTCTCCCTCTCTCTCTCTCCCTCTCTTGCTCTTTCTCTCTCTCATATATATATATATATTTATATATTTATAAAATATATATTTATAAAATATTTTGAAATATTTATATATTTATAAAATATGTATTTATATTTTATAAATATAAAATATTATAAATATAAATATTTATAAAATATAAATATATATAAAATATTATAAATATAAATATTTATAAAATATAAATATATTATACAATATATAATATATATTTATAAATATAAATATTTATAAAATATATATTATAAAATATATTTATTTATTTTATAAATATATATTTTATAAAATATATTTTATAAATATATAGTTTTATAAATATATATTTTTATAAATATAGTTTTATAAATATATTTTTATAAATATATATTATATATATTTATGTATACATTTGTTTTAAGCTTTGCCTTATTGCGTGAGTTTTTTCACCATCCACTGCAGTTAATTACAGCAGTGGTTTCTGGTCTGATCCACTGCAATGTCAAAGTCATTTCAGAAAACTGCCGGAATCGAAAAAGCTTTAAACAGTCATGCAGGTCTTTAATTGTAAATTAGTTTTGACAGAACTCCGACGCAGAGTCTTGCCTGGTTCCAGAGCGATGCTAGCTGACAGCCTCTCACTGCTCCAGGAGCAAAGGAACATGTGGAAGGAATTGTTCTTTTACATTTCACAGCTTGTCATTTCCTCCGCAGGGCAGCCCCTGACCCCTCTGAGGGATCCCGACACCCATAAGGGAAGTGTTCCCACTGATGTAAAGGAAGTAGAGACGCACTTTAACGCCAAGGAGGGAGGGAGAAGGGTGTGTCAAAGGGATCTGGGGAGCAGAGAGAGGAGATGGGCTTAAAACGTTTCCAGCAGGTTAGAATCCTGGCTGTGTTGCTTCCTTTCATGAGGGAAGGATGAAACATTATTTGGAAGGGTTCAAGAAATTCTGCAGGGTTTCAGGCTGCCTCTTTAAAATTCTTGTTTTGAGTGGAAATGGCAATAAAAATGAATGTGTCACGTGTGAACGATCGGAATAAAGGTTTGAGGGAAAAGTACGAATACGTGCTTGCTGCCCTATTCCAATATGTTTCTAATTACAGAGTGTGTGTGTATTAGACTGACAACCGCAGATTACAATTTGTGCTTTCGGGACATTTTACACCCTCAACGTTTTATTTGCTCTCATATATTCATCACGCTCGGTTTTTCCTCTGTACCTGGGCTGTTAAATAGCTTGGTGAGGAAACATAAAAAAAAGGCAATTCACTTGTGTTATCATTCAAACGGATTTGTCATTCTTCCCACTCAGTTGACTTGGGCCATTTCAAAACTCTTCAAGTTATTGATACTTTAAGAATCACTGATGAAGTCATTTTTGGAAACACTTTTTGAAATAATTGAAAGGATACTTACTTTCCTGAATGTGGTCGTTCATGCAGAGGTAATAAGTACTGACTCCTCCCTCCACACACACACTGTTTTGTGGATGTGTGTGTGTGTGTGTGTGTGTGCGCGCGCGTGTGTTTTGTAGTCTGTGGGTTGACAAATGCAAGTATGCCTTGTCTGTTCAGCAACTGCTCAAACAAATGAACTATCCATGAAAATAATCTGATTTTTCCTTGATGAAATCTCTCTTATTTAATCTGTGGATACTCAGTGCCTCAGTATTAGACAAATACCCTTGCAAAATGATATCGCAGGAGTGCATGTTGACGACAAATACTGTCATAGTTCTGGACTAAATACGAACCACCCCCATCGACCTAGCAGTTTGGGAAATTTTGAACCTTTCCAGAAAGGCTTGGGAGCATTTTTTAAGGAAGGAAGTGTCGCTGTAGACCTGGGATAAAACAAACTTGTCTTTGGCCCCACTCTTCAACTGAGCATTCCAGAAGTACCCAACGCTAAATGCACAGTTTGGGCAAGTTGGAAATAAGGACCTGTGGGGATAACATGTACTAAATGAATTATCCAAGAAACCATGGCCGAGGAGAATTTGCACCTCAGACATGACAAAGCAGCGGGCTTTCCGACATGACTTTACAACTGCTCTACTTGATAGGACTGATTTTAACTACAGCCTCTTTCATTTTTCTTTTTTTCAGTATTATTTTATTGTGGTCACAATATAACATGAGATGCACCCTCTTAACCAATGTTTAAGTGTGCAAAACGGTGTTGTTAATCATGTGGCTGATGTACTACAGCCAACTTCTAGAATGTACTAATCTTGCATAATTGAAACTTTCTGCCCATTGATGAAGGGCCCCCTATTTTCCCTTCCCTCCCCAGCCCCTGGCGTCTACCAGCCTACTCTGATTCCCTGAGTTTGACAACTTGCAACTCTTCCTGGGAGTGCAATCATGAGTAGACATTTTTCCAAAGAAGACGTACTATAGGCTCTTTCTATAAGTACTCCGCAGGGAGCACTGCCTTTGGTCTAGCACTGTGCTTTTCAAACTGGTAAGACCACATATGAAAATGAAAAGTAAACACTATTGTGAGTCATCCCAGGAATAAATGAGTTCATTAACTCTTTCTAAACGTGAGTCTGGCTTTGAACACTTTAATGGTCTGACTCACTTAGTGCACCTTGTTCCAGTGTCTAACTTCTTATGAACATACAGTTGACTTTGTTCCAAGTGGAAATAAGTTAGAATAAAAAAGGCCAGAAAGGGGAAGTAATTAATTTTATCCAGAATGTTCCACTCAGTCTAATTAGATGATCCATATGGAATAAGAAACAGGAAATAAAAATTAGAAAATAGGATTTTGAGTGAAACAATATTTCCCTCAGCCAGTCTTTTGGAAGTCTCCTTATTTCTTAGAGAAATCAATCTGTTCTTGAATGCGGACACCTTGGCAATGAGTGAGAGAAGAACTTGGCACTTTGTAACACCATACTTAACACGTGGTCTTTGAGTATTTTGCATTACTAGAAGCCAGCGAGTTTGACCCACTTTTATTTGAAAAACCTTTTTTTGGTTAAGATTATTTGCCATAACTTGTTAAATGACCACTAGACCTTAACTATTTCGGTAGGGCCTTGAGCATTTAGAAGTTGGTAGGTTTGAAGCTCTCGTGAAAAAAAAAATCCTGCAATGGTTTTGACGTGCATAGACATAAACATAGAGAAGGCACGATGCTAGTTTTAAAGGCACTGATGGTTCCTGGAGTGCAGTGAAGAGACATGGGTTGTGAAAACATGAGTTAGTGAAAAGCAATGCAGAGCCCAAACCACAAATATTTTTGCCCATTTTATCCACCCTGTCTTTTCAAACGAATTCTCTTTAGTTAGTTTCCTTATGGTTAGGCCGGTGTATTGTTTTTATCAGCAAGCATGTCTTCTCCAGCGTTAAGATGTTATCAATCACACATGCACATACTCATGCATGTGTAAATTCACATAAAACTTCCTAAGGTCAAGTATTTAAAAAGTGTCATCATTTTTTTTTAAAAACACTATAGCATTTTTTAAACCATAATTAATAGCATTTCCTTTACCTCACACAGACTTATACTAAGACATTTTTTTTTCACCTTTTCAGACTTGCAGAAATGAAGCATCATGTGTGTGAATAATTACCATAAAATAAAGTTTTAACGAAGTGTAGTGAGTTAGTCATTGGAGAGACGAGGAGTTCGTCGTTTTCCCCCTGTAACACATGTCATGCTGGCTAAAACCAATAGTCCTTGAATATGTGGTTTGCAAACATATCCTCTCAGTCTGCACCTTGCCTTTTCATCCTCTCAACAGGGTCTTTCATTAAGTAGAGACTTTGAATCTTAATGAAGTTCAATTTATCAATCTCCTTTTATGGTTCAGCCTTTTAGTGTCAAGTCTAAGAACTCCGTGTCTAGCTTAAGACCCTAAATATTTTCTCCATTTTTTTTTCAAAAAGATGATCTATTTTAAGTTATTTTTAATATAAGGAATGGGGTTTAGGTCAATTTTTATTTTATTTTATTTTATAATAATTATTATTATTTTTGGAATAGATGTTGAATTTCTTCAACACCATTTGTCAAAAAGGATATCTTTCCCCCAATGAGTTGGTTTTGCACCTTTCTTAAAAATCAGCCATGGAGAGGCACCTGGGTGGCTCAGTTGGTTAAGCGTCCCACTTTGGCTCAGGTCATGATCTCACAGTCCATGGGTTTGAGCCCTGAGTCAGGTTCTGTGTTGATAGTTCAGACCCTGGAGCCCCGCTTTGGATCCTGTGTCTCCCTCTCTTTCTGTTCCTCCTTCTCTGTCAAAAATAAATAAATATTTTAAAAAATCAGCCATTGAGCATATTTCTTGAACTTTTTCTTCCTTCTCTATTCTAGTCCATTGATTTATGTGCTTATCTCAAGGCCGCACAGAAATGAATACTGTAGCCATATAGAAAAGCTATGGAATTGTTTTCACACACTGTTGGATTCAATCTACTAATAGTTTGTTGAGGAGTTTTTAAGCTCCTGAGAGATATTGGTCTGCACTTTTGTTCTTATGCACTTTGTCTTGTTTTGGTGTCAGGGTTCAAATGGCCTCATTACATGATTAGAAAGTGTTCGCTCCTCTATTTTCTAGAGGAGATTAAATAAAATTTGTGTTAATTCTCTTGTATATTTTTGTAGGATTGTGCAGGGAAACTATCTGGGCCTAGAGTTTCAGAATTGTGAATTCAGTTAATTTAATGGTTATAGGACTATTCAGATGATCTCTTTCACCTGGAATGAATTTTGGTTACTTTTAGTATTTGAGGAGTTGATCTATTTCTTCTAAGTTGTTGAACGTATGAACATTAGTTATTCAAAGTATTTCTTTTTCTTTTTTGTGACTGCAGTATCTGTAATAATATTCCACTTAATTTCTAATATTAGTGAGTTGTTTCTTCTCTCTTTCTGTCTTTGCCAAGTTTGCTAGAGGTGTATTAATTTAATAATTTTTTTTTTGGAAATTCAATTCAGTTTCACTGCTTTCTATTCTAATCATTATTATTTTCTTCCATCAGCTTGTTTTGATTTTATTTTGTTCTTGTGTTTTCTAGGTTCTTGAGATAAGATCTTAGATTATTGACTTTTCCCTTTCCTGATGTAAGCATTTAGTGTTATAGATTTCCCTCTCAGTATTACTTTAGCTGAATCTCACAAATGTTGATCTTCATTTTTATTCAGTTCTATTTTTTATTGCCTCTGAGGTTTCTTCTTTGACCCACAGACAATTTAGAAGTGTGTTCAATTTCCAAGGGCTTAAAGGTTTCCTCTTGTCTTTCTGTTATTGATCACTGGTCTGATTTCATGATGATCAGAAAAATTATTCTACATGATTGCAGTTATTTTCAGTTTGATGAAGTTTCTTTTATGGCCCAAGATATATTTGTGAATGACCCATAGGCACCCGAAAAAAATGTATATTGAGCTGTTGTTGGGTATAGCGTACATGTTTCAGTTGATATTGTGTGTTGATTGTGTGGGTCCGATTTTCTATATCCTTGTTGAGTTTATGTCTAACGGTGCTATCATTTAATGAGAGGGGAGTGCTGAAATCCTTAACTATAATTGGGAAGTTTTCTATTTCTTTTTCAGCTCTATCAGTTTTCACTTCATGTATTTTGCATCTTTGCTGTTTGGTGCACGTGTATTTAAGTGTTATATTTTATAAGTAGATTGATCATTTAATTATTATATAATCCTCCTCTCTGGCAATTGTCTTTGCTGTGAGCTCTGTTTTCTCTGATATTTTCTCCGATATTAATTATCTATTTTATATGATATTAAGATAGCCAATCTCATTTTTTAAAAATTAATGTCTGCATGATAGGTTTTTTCATTTTTCTTTTTGCTTTTAATCTACGTCATTGAATTTGAAGCACTTTTTTTTGTAAATAGCATATAATTTGCCATGTTTTTAAATTTAGTTTCTCAATATCTGCCTTTTTATTGATATAGTTAGACCATTTATATTTAAGGTAATTGTTGATATGGTAAGGCTTAAGTCTGCCACTTTAACATGTATTTTCACACTATCTTTGTTTCTTATTTTTCTGTTCCTTTTTACTTCCTTCCTGTGTATTACTCGAATGCTTTTTGGGATTCTGTCTTGATTTATTTATAGTTTTTGAACATATTTCTTTGTGTAGTTTTCAAAGTAGTTTCTCTATAGGTAGCCATGTAAATATGTGACTTATCACAGTTTCCTGGTATCGGTATTTTACCTGTTTGAGTCAAGTGCAGACACGTTACTCACATTTAAGTCCCTTTTCCTTCCACACTTTTAAATATAATCGTCTTGAATAACACATGGTGTTATAAGTATTGTCTTAATCACTAAATATGATTTATAACACTCACAAGGGATAGAAGAGTGTATACTCACATTTGGTGATCACTCCATTTTCCTTTTTTTCCTTCCAGATGCTTCAAGATTCCTTCTTTTATCGTGTCCTTTATCATTTCATGTTTGCAGAACTTCCTTTAGCCATTCTTTAAGGATATGTCTCCTGGTGACCGATTCTTTTAGCTTTCCTTCCTGCATCTGAAAGTGTATTTTCTTTCATTCCTGAAGTGTAATCACTGAATATAGAATTTGTGGTTGGTAGTATGTATTTCTCTATCAGCCCTTGAAAAATGCTGTGTTGTTTTGGTGTGCACTATTCAGTTTGTGCATCTGGGGCTCCCACCGGACCCTGCCAGTAACCTCAGAGAGGACAGAAGGAGCTTCCCCAGGCCTGGCCACCCGGTGCTCTGGGTGGGGAAGGGAGTCTCCTGCCTCAGGATGTTAAGAGGCTTCCTCGCCTAGTCACTAGTAGCAACAGGATCCACCTGCTACTGCCACTGCCACCTGTTGTGTCTTGGTCGGGAGGGCTGTCTCAAGCTGCAGGGGAAGAGAACGTATCCCCTGGATGCTCATTCCAGTCTGGCTTCTGGTTTACCCTCCTCTCCAATGCTACCGGACCCACTTGGTGGTGTTGGAGGGACTTCTTTCTGAAAGGTAGGTAAATGAGTCCATCTTCACCACTATCTGCTGTTGGGACGGGTTTGAAGATGCTGGGTCTGGGTCTTCTGTTGGATGGTTGGAGGATGGGATTAAGTTGCCTTGTCCTACATTGGTGCTCCGATTCTGGGGTCTGTAATCACTTCTCCTTCCTCAGTATACTTTCAGAATTCTCCCTTGGCTGCCTCTTACATTATTTCTGGAATCTACAGTTATATTTAGAAGGAAGGAGAAGGGAGAGATGAGTCTAAGCCCTCTGGTCCTAAACAGAAGTCTCTTCTTATTGTTTAAGGTCCCACAGCATTTAAAAAGTTTCTTAGCATTTCATTTAGGGTTTGAAAAATATGGAAGTAGAAAAATGTTTTTAATTGTGGTAAAAATAGAGATCGCCGGAAATTTACCCTTTTAACCGCTTAGGAAGTGTAGACGTCAGTGACATTTAGTACACGGACAGTGTCCCACAACCACCACCACCATCCATCTCTAGAAATTTGTCATCTTCCCAAACTGCAGCTCTGTCCCCATTAAATACTAACTCCCCTTTTCTTCCCTCTCCCAGCCCTGGGCAAGCACCATACTAATTTCTGTGCCTACGAATTTGACTACTAGGTCTCTCACATAAGTAGAATTGTAAAG
Source organism: Felis catus (assembly GCF_018350175.1). Taxonomy (NCBI): domain Eukaryota; kingdom Metazoa; phylum Chordata; class Mammalia; order Carnivora; family Felidae; genus Felis; species Felis catus. Next base: position 18,788,504 of record NC_058372.1, read on the forward strand.
TATTTGTTCTTTTGTGACTCTTTAAATACACCTAGCATAACGCCCTCATAAAAAGTGGTAAAATTTGAGTTGGCAAAATGTATTAGTCATTGAAATGTTTTAAAACATTGAGGAGGAAAGTTTTAAATTCGTAGCTAACTTGGGACCTTGAAACCTGTAAAGTCTGAGATGTAGTATGAACTCAACAGCGTGGCTATCACTATTATTTTGTTCAGTATTTTGTTGTTCCTTTCCTCCTTAGCATGAATAACTAAAAGTCAGCAGTTAGGGTGTGGAGTCAAAGCTCTGTTTTTGTTCCTTTTTGAGAAAACTACCCATAATCCCTGTCTATTACCAGAAATGCACCAATGAAGGAATCAGTAGAATTCAGATCAGTGCAGATTTAGTGGGGGGGGGGGCGGGGATAGACCTTCAATATGGGAGTCAGAGAGGCTTAAATTCATACCTTGACTCTGACATTTAGTGTCCTTTGTCAAATTCCTTAAACTCTGAATTTTTGTAGCTTCACCTTTAAAGGGGAGGTAACAGGCCCTATTTGGAGATTAGTGAAAATTCATGGTAAGAGTTATATACATATAATAGGTGCTCACAAAATCACCCCTGTTTTGTTGAGTTGATTATCATAATATTAGATACACCCTTGAGTATGTCTATATCCTGCTTCATTGTGGTATTGGGCGATGACTTTATTCTCACCTGTAATTTTCATTCAGCACTAGCAAAATTATTTACTCTTCTAAATAGATTTGGATGTTCTAAGTTCAACGAAAGTGTTCATTGATGATAACCAAAGAACACTCATGAGAAACATATTAAAATATGTCTGAGCTCTTTCATGTGCTTAAGATGGGGAGTTTCATATTTTTAAGAATAATGAAAAAAAGATGCTTCCATGAAAAAGGTAAAATCTTCTCTTTGTTTAATGTTTATTTATTTTTGAGAGAGACAGGGACAGAATGCGAGTGGGTTAGGGGCAGAGAGAGAGGGAGACACAGAAGCAGAAGCAGGCTCCAGACTCTAAGCTGTCAGCACAGAGCCCGATGTGGGGCTCGAACCCACAAGCCGCGAGATCATGACCTGAGCCGAAGTCAGACGCTCAACCGACTGAGCCACCCAGGCGCCCCAAAAGGTAAAATCTTCTTAAGCATGGCAGAAATGGGTGATGCTTGAACATTATTCTTAGAAAGAATAGCCAAATGTCTTCCTGCTCTTACATTACGATACTATTTTATTAGGCAAGGCCTGCGTGCATCAATCTATTTTTCTCCTGCAAGGGCAAAACACTCAGAGATTTCTGCTGGATGGATACTGTGGCAGAAATATTTGCAGTTCTGTGCCAGCAATAAAGTTAATCAAATAGCTTGAATTAAATAAGTAGCATATGCAAATCTGTTTTTATAAACTGCAAAATACTGGATAAAGCATAACGTATTATTGCCAGTCAACTAATTGCTGAGTTTCAGAAGGAGTACCCAAGTGTCATGTGGTTCCCTGTGGACAGATTGTGGTTTAATGGTTTGGACAGAAGTGAAAGTAAGGATGGATTTGTTGCATTTCTGCTGCCAATAATGTCAAAACATCCCCAAATATGAAACCATTAAGCTTCTTAACACTTGTAAGAAACCAACTCATAACATATTAGGTACCCGTCACCTGTTACCAAGCACTTTGGACTTTGGAGGGAATAATCCCGGCCAAACCTGAGCTCCAATTTTTTGATACTTGCCCTTTGTCAGCGCTCAGATTTAAAGATCCATGTGTCCGTTAGTTCTTCCTGTGAAGAAAAGATAAGAGAATTTCTTGTGTCTTGACATTATGACAAACATTGGTTTATTCATGTCTGCGGCATCCAAGAAGTCACTGCTTCTAGGTTTAAACCATGCTGCTGGCAGAGCACGTTATCAGCTCATTCCCTGAACTTATGTCATTCCTGGTTTGTTCGTTGTATCCTCCAATAGATATTGGACTATCACTCTAAAAGTGGTTGAAACATTTCTGTTTCCTAACTGGAACCTAGATATTAAAAAATCACGTTTTGGGGCGCCCTGGGTGGCGCAGCCGGTTAAGCGTCCGACTTCAGCCAGGTCACGATCTCGCGGTCCGTGAGTTCGAGCCCCGCGTCAGGCTCTGGGCTGATGGCTCGGAGCCTGGAGCCTGCTTCCGATTCTGTGTCTCCCTCTCTCTCTCTGCCCCTCCCCCGTTCATGCTCTGTCTCTCTCTGTCCCAAAAATAAATAAACGTTGAAAAAAAAATTTAAAAAAAAATCACGTTTCAAAAATTGGGGGCATCAATTTCTAATGTAGAAACACAATGCTAAGGCCATGGTCTATGGCTGCAGCCAGGGTCACTGCCACACGTCATCGAGAATTCATACTTTGGTGCTTATTTTGGCCTTTAGACTGTTCATTGGTACTATGAACTAGATTATGTGCTTTTAACTGTCAGTTCTCTGAATGCATTTCAAGTCCATTTACTAAAATAGTCACTGTTAAGCGGTATATTTGGACAGAGTTGACACCTTTGACATTTTCTAAAATGGCAAAAATAACTGTATTTAAGGGTATGATTTATGAATGTCGTGTGCCTACAGAACTTCCACCTGATTATGGTTTTCACGTAAGCTTCTGGGACTCTTTCTACAAACTGCGGAAAGACAACTAATTAATGCCGTGTGATCAGATATTGAACACAGACAGACACACGTACAGAAACACATAAAAACATAATATCAGTCCAAAACCTATGATCTTGTTGCTTCTTGTAATCGCCTTTGTCTAACAAGAGAATGATTGAGGCCACAGCAGAGACAGAAGAAGGAAAGGAGAGAGAGGGGGAGATTGATAGTTACAGAACTGCCTTTATGAAACACATATGCTTTGGTATAAATAAGGAAAGCAACTTGCAATGATTAAAAAGTATTTCGAATCCTTAGTTGTCTTCTAGATTGCTGGCCTCTATTAAAAACTTCTTAAAATAATAGATAGCTTTAATTCTTCAAGCCAAAGAAAAATTATATCATCTTAAAGATTTTCTATACTTATTACATAGATGTGACTTGACTATGGGGGAAAAAAAAGCGCAAAAATCTCTTGTATTGCAAGTTTTAAATGTACCAGGCTAAGGTTTACTTAATTAGAACCTCGAGGCAATAAAGGAGCCCTTTTAAAAATTCTGTGATTCTTAATATGCTAAATAATGCAAAGCTTCGACTCTTCAAGCATGAGACACACATCTGGCAGCTTACCATTTAAATTACAGGGGGAAAATATTCCTCACTTCAGTAGTAATTTTCTCAAAGAAAAGAATAGAAAATGTATTATAACTAAATTTAATTTCTTTTTAGATTTCCATCCGGTCTAATTGCAGACATCTTTCTAGTTTCTTCGCATTTATATTTTTTTACCCATATTTCCTGTACGTTTTATTAATGTTTAATTTGAGATGCTTCTCACTGTTAGAGCTCTTGAAAAATTGGGGTGTATTTTACTTAGTAAATTGTTTTGAGAAATCTATCTGATCTCAAGTAATTAAGACAATGGTCTAGAAAATAAAAGGGATTGGAATTTCAGAGACACACAAAAATATTACTGACAAAAAGGCAACATTTTTCAGTTAGTTCCACTTTCAAGCTTTAATTTTTTTAGTATTAGTGTTTTCTCTGTTTTGTCATTTTCTGGCTGTTTTTCATGCAAAAGTTATTATAAACAGCATTCTTTCTTTGTATTTCTCCAAAGGATAGTGTCAGATCCTTGATTAATTTTACAAAGGTCATTTGGAAAAACCATTAAAAATATGCCAAGTAAAAAAGATTAGCACAACAGGGAAAACACACTTTTATAAACATATGCATTTATATATAGATAGGGTACTGTAACATACAGTTTTGACAAGTGTTTTTTTTCCCCTTGTGCACCTCATACATTATTAAAAAATATGCCTGTTCCATTTATTTTTTTCTAGGTGATCCCAGCTGACACATTCCAAAGGCATCAGCAGGTTACTATTACTTGTAAATATTTTGTCTTTTTTTCTCAATGTAAGAGGATCTGATAATTAAGTTGAGTAGTAGTTCCATAAAAAAGAGTGAACTTTTTAAATAATTAACCTGTATTTGTATTACGAAAACATAAGCGTGGGTGCTAGCTTGCCCATGACAATAAATATATCCAATTATACTTTTTAATTAAAAACTTAAACAATAGTGAAACTTCCAAGTTTGGCTCTGACAGAGTAGCTGGTATCAGACTAGCTCTTCTGTTAGAATCAATTATTAAACTGGAGAGAATGTATGAAACAGCTGTTCTGGGCATTGGCCCTCAGGAAGCGCCAGACTTCTTGATCCTTGAGAGAAGAGAACATTTTTTTTTTAATTTTTTTTTCAACGTTTTTTATTTATTTTTGGGACAGAGAGAGACAGAGCATGAACGGGGGAGGGGCTGAGAGAGAGGGAGACACAGAATCGGAAACAGGCTCCAGGCTCCGAGCCACCAGCCCAGAGCCTGACGCAGGGCTCGAACTCACGGACAGCGAGATGGTGACCTGGCTGAAGTCGGACGCTTAACCGACTGCGCCACCCAGGCGCCGCGAGAGAAGAGAACATTTTAAGGCAAACGCTGGATTTCTACCTGGGCTCAGTGTCCTGACAGTACAGCAGGGAGGTAGAATCCCAGCAGAGTCTCCCTGAGCTGAGGAGACAGAGCGTGGCATGCAGGACAGTGGAAGCAGCTGGGGTCTGCAAAGTAGAACGCAGAACAGAGAGATTTGCAGAAGGGAACTAAGAATTCAGTATAGGAAATCCACCATGAATCCTTGTTTCAGGGAGACTAACTAGGGCTTTGCTAGGTGAGCCTGAAAACGGAACAGAGATACTAGAGCTGGAACATAGATGGAATTCAAACCAGGAGAGGCATGTTAATACCTCATTATCGATTTGACAGCAAATGGAGATGCTCAAAGTCTATGCAGTGGGAATGAAGAACATTTACAATTGCACACACACACACACACACACACAATAGTAAAATACCTAGGAATAAACTTAACCAGAGAGGTGAAAGACCTGTACTCGGAACACTATCCAACACTGATGAAAGAGATTGAAGATGACCCAGGCAAATGAAAACATGTTCCATGCTTATGGATTGGATGAATTCGTGCTGTCAAAATGTTCATATTACCCCAATCTACAGATTCAACGCAATCATTATTAAAATACCAAAGGCATTTTTCACAAAACTAGAACAAACGATACTAAAATTTGTATGGAACCACAGAAGACCCCGAATAGCTGAAACAATCCTAAGAAGAACAAAACTGGAGGTATCACAATGCCATCAAGATAGACTACAAAGCTGTAGTCATCAAAACAGTATGGTATAAAGAAAAAAATAGAAACATAGATTAATGGACCAGGGTAGATACCCTAGACATAAACCCACATTTAAAAGGTAAATTAATCTATGACAAAGGAGATAAGAATATGCAATGGGGAAAAGTTTCTTTTCAATAAATGGCACTGGGAAAACTGGACAGCTACATGTAAAATAATGAAACTGGACCACTTTCTTACACCATATACAAAAATAAACTCGAAATGGATTAAAGACCTAAATGTGAGACCTGAAACCATAAAAATCCTAGAAGAGAGCACAGGCAGTAATTTTTTCTGACATCAGCCATGGCTAACAGTTCTCTAAATATGTCTCCCCAGGCAAAGGAAAAATATGAAAAATAAACTATTAGAACTACATCAAAAAAAGAAAAAAAAACTTTTGCACAGCAAAGGAAACCATCAACAACAACAAAAAGATAATCTACTGAATGGGAAAAGATATTTGCAAATGATATTATCTGATAAGGAGTAAATGTCTAAAATATATAAAGAACTCATACAACTCAACACCAGAACCACAAACAATCCAGTTAAAAAATGGACAGAGGAACTGAATAGACATTTTTCCAGGGCAGACGTACAGATGGATAACAGACACATGAAGAGATGTTGAATATCACCAACTATCAGAGAAAGGCAAATCAAAACCACAAATTAAGCATCACCTTACACCAGTTAGGGTGGCTAAAATCAAGAAGTCAATAAACAACAAATGTTGACAGGGATGTGGAGAAAAAGAAACCCACATGCATAGTTGGTAGGAATTCAAATTGGTACAGCTACTGTGGAAAACAGTATGGAGGTTCCTTTAAAAATGAAAAATAGGAACACCATATGATCCAAAAATTCTAGTACTGGGTATTTACCCAAAGAAAATGAAAACTCTATTTCTAAAATATATATAAACTCTTATGTTTTGCAGCATTATTTACAATAGCCAAGATATGAAAGCAACCCAAGTGTCCATTGACAGATGAATGGATACACACACACACACACACACACACACAGCCATAAAAAGGGATGAGATCTTGCTATTTGTGACAAAATGGATGGATCGAGAGGGTATTATGCTAAGTGAAACTGGTCAGACTGAGAAAGACAAATACCATATGATTTCGTGCATTATGTGGAATCTAAAAAACAAAACAAATGAACTAACAAACAGCAGAATCTGACCTATAAGTATAGAGAACTGGTGATTCCCAGAGGGAAGGGAGATAGGGGGATGGATAAAATGGGTGAAAGGGAGTGGGAGATACAGGCTTCCACTTAAGGAATGAATAGGTCATGGGAATAAGAGGTATGGCATAGAAAATATTGTCAGTGATATTGTAATACCCTAACATGGTGACAGATGGTAGCTACACTTGGTGTGACTATAATACAACATATAGAGAAGTCGAATCGCTATGTTGTACACCTGAAACTAATGGAGCATTGTGTGTCAACTATACTTGAATTTTTAAGGTCCTATATATATTAAAAAAAATCATATGCTCTAAGTGGCATACTCTGAGACTGCCCTGAGGAAAACCTGCCACCATGCTTCAGCAAGATCATCAGAGGATTTATGGTTTTGAGGTTGAGTTCTGATAAGTTCATGTGGCTTGAAAACCCTTGGTTTTTCACAGATAGGTTGTAACTAAATGTACATTCAAGCCTACAGAAGTTTAATGGGATTTGCCAGTAATCGAACTGTTAACTAAAAAAAAAAATCAACACTTTCTCCAGGCAGATAACAGAATCCAGAGTCTTCTCTGGAGTACATTATATGATCTGCAATTATGATGTATGCAAAGATCAAGGGAATATAAATCTTAGACAAAAGAAAATAGTGAATAAAATAACTCCAAGATGATTCAAATATTAAACTTAGCAGGCAAAGCCATTAAAATATTTCATTGTAAGTATGTTCACGAATTTAAGGAAATTAATTTCTGATAAGTAAAGGAAAATAGGGTCTTAATGAATGGTTAGATCATCCCAGCAGAGATCTGGAAACTATAATCAACAAACCAAATGGAAATTATGGAACTTAAAGTCCAAGAATTAAAATAAATGAACCAATCTGAAGTACAGAAAAGAAAAAGCCAAGACAGAAATGAAGAAAGACTCAAGAGACCCATGGGGAAATATCATATAGTTTTACATACATGTAATGCAAATCTTAGAAGGAAAGGAGGGTCATAAAATGGAAGAAATATGTATTAAAAGAGTAATGACTGAAATTTCCCAAATTTGGTGGAATATATTGAATTATAAGTTGAATATCATCAGTGAACCCCAAAAGAATGTACAAAAGGGACACCTGTATTAGGAATATTGTAGCTGGGACGCCTGGCTGGCTCAGTCAGTGGAGCCTGCAACTCTTAATCTCAGGGTCATAGGTTTGAGCCCCATGTTGGGTGTAAAGTTTACTTAAACAAATAAAATTTTAGGGGCATCTGGGTGGCTCAGTAGGTTGTGTCCGACTTTGGCTCAGGTAATGATCTCACAGTTTGTGAGTTCAAGCCCTGTGTTGGGCTGTATGCTGACAGTGTGGAACCTGGATCCCATTTTGAGTTCTGTCTCTCTCTCTCTCTCTCTCTCTCTCAAAAATAAACATTAAAAAATTAAAACAAATAAAATCTTAAAAAAATAGTATCAAATTGTAGAACACCAAAGTTAAAGTGAAAATTCTGAAAAGAGACAGAAGGAGAAAAAAGCCTTTATATGGAAGTGACTAATGGTATGAAAAATGGCTAACATTATCATTAGAAACGATGGAGACCAGAAATCAATGTAATGACATATTCGAAGTGCTGAGGAAATGTCATTCCAGAATTCGTATCTGGCAAAAACATCCTTCAAAAATTGAGGTTGGTATGAGGACATTTTCAGATGAAGGAAAGCTGAGCAAATATTTCTACAGCAGACCAGCACTACAAACAAACCATCAGAACTAGAGAATGTTCTTCAGGCTGGAGGGAAAATGCTACAAGATGATTGACACAGGAGAATGGAGAAGAACCAAAAATGGCACGTATAGAGGTAAATACTAAAGACTAATTTTTCTGATATTTTTCTTAAAATGTGACTTACTATTTAAAAAAATAAAATGGCATTCTGTGGTGGAGTTGTAAACCATGTACTGTTAAAAGACATGATTGTTATCATGGGTGGGGGGTAGGAAATAGAATCAAGTTGTGAGCTTATTACATTTGTGAAATGAGAAGCACGAAGCAGACAGTGTGAACTGTCAGGTGTGAAGTGTGAAATTGTACAACATTGATGATAACCAGACGTGGATTTAAAAATTTGAATTTAAAAATTCAAATCCATGCTATTAGTCTTGGGTTGAATAGTAGAACCGCCCCAAAGATGTAGAAATAATAGAAAGTAATAGAGGACAGTGTAGAAACAATAGAGAAAATAAGATATAATACTACAAACACATGTAAGATACCAAGAAGAAGGCAGGAGAAGTTCAACGTGAAGAAAAAAGAAGCAAAAAACACAACAGCAAGATGGCAGACAAACTCAACCACATGAATAATGGCATAAAATGTCGACTAAATAATTAAATTAAAAAGCTGGGACTGTCAATCTAAATGAAAAGGCAAGACTCCACTATAGGCAGTCTATGAGACGTGCCCTGTAAATCTGAAGACAAAAGTTTAACTTAGGACAGCCTGGGTGGCTCAGTCGGTTAAGTGTCCGACTTTGGTTTGAGCCCCACATCAGGCTCTGTGCTGCCAGCTCAGAGCCTGGAGCCTGCTTCGGATTCTGTGTCTCCCTCTCTCTTTGCCCCTCCTCTGCACGTGTTTTTTCTCTCTCTCTCCTTCAAAAATAAATAAACATTAAAAAAAATTTAAAAAGAAGTTTAACTTGAAGATGAAAGGACAGAAAAACAGAAACCATGGAAATGCTACACAAAAGAAAACTGATGTGGCCCCATTAATATCTCATATGAGAAATCTAAGAGTAGACTTGGAGACGAGTATAAAAGGGACAATTTACCAGGGAGATATAACAATCCTAAATGTGTGCCGAATGACAGAGATTAAACAGCCTTGGAACATCTTGAAACCAAAAAAATTCTCAAAGAATATACAGGAAGTGAATTGCTTGATGTTAGTCTTGCTGACTGTTTTTGGATTTGGTACCAAAAGCAAAGGAAATGAGCAAAACAAGTAAACAAAACAGAAACAAACAAGTGGGATTACATTGAACTAAAAGCTTCTACACAACAAAGGTAACCACCAATGAAATGAAATGAAGATAATCTACCAAATGCGAGAACGTGTTTGCAAATCATATATTTGATAGAGGAATATATCCAAAATATATAAATAACTTATACAAGTCGATAACAAAAAAAAATCATGGAAGCTGATTAAGAAATGGGCAGAGGATCTGAATAGACATTTTCCAAGGAAGATATATGGATGACCAGCAGGTAAAATGCAAAGATGCTCAATATCACTCATCATCAGAGAAATGCAAAGAGATGAAAAAGAAATCAGGAAGGATATACAAGATCTGAATGACACTACCAACCAGCCTGACTGAATTGATTTTACAAAACACTTTACCTAAAAACAGCAAAATACACCTTCTTTTCGAGGAAACAGAAGGCACAATAGATCATATATTGGTAATAAATTAGATCCTAATATATTTTAAAGACTTGAATAGTACAGCATACATTTTTCTGGCTTAGTGGAGAGATGTTCAATGTTTCCTTTTATAAATCAGGAACGAGGCAAGGATGTCTAGTCTCATCACTTTATATCCTAGAAGTCATAGCCAGGGCAACAAAACTTTTAGAAGAAAACATAGGAGAAATCTTCATAATCTTGGCAGTTTTCTTAGACAGGAGACAGAAATGACTTACTTTAAAAGAAAAATAAATGATCTATTGGATTTCAACAAAATTATACTTTTCTAAGCAAGTTGCCATTGGGAGAAATAAAAAGGCAAGTTTTACAAACTGAGGGAAACCAATTGCAGTACATGTATCTAAAAAATGGTTTGTATCCAGACGATATAGAGAACTTTTACATTCACTAATAAGAAGAAAATAACGTACTTTTATTTTTTTATTTTTTCAATGTTTTTATTTATTTTTGGGACAGAGAGAGACAGAGCATGAACGGGGGAAGGGCAGAGAGAGAGGGAGACACAGAATCGGAAACAGCCTCCAGGCTCCCAGCCATCAGCCCAGAGCCTGACGCGGGGCTCGAACTCCCGGACCGCGAGATCGTGACCTGGACCGCGAGATCGTGACCTGGCTGAAGTCGGACGCTTAACCGACTGCGCCACCCAGGCGCCCCGAAAATAACGTACTTTTAAAAAATTATACTTAGAAGTTTCACAAAAGAATAGATGAAATATCCAGTTAGTTTATAAATATCACCTAAGAATCTTTAGTCATCAGGAAATGCAAGTTAAAACCATGTGTTACCACTTCACGATTACTAATATGCTAACATATATAAAAAAGAAACTACCAAGCGTTAATGGTGACTTGGAGGAAACTTTCATACTTTGCTGTTGTGGTACAACCACTTTGGAAAACTGACAGTTTTTTGTTAAATGAAATAAACACCTACAAAAGCCCCAGTGATTCCACTGCTATTACCAAAGAAAAATGAAAAGATGTCCACAAAGAGATTTCAACATGAATGTTCATAGAAGCCTGGTCACAACAGTCAAAACTTTGTAACATCCAAATATCTATTAATAGATGAATTAATAAATAAATTGCAGTACAATCATAAGAAGGATGGTTACTCATAATAAAACAGTGATGAGTATCAAAATATTGTTCTGGGTAGAAGAAGTCTGAGACAAAAGAGTAGATACTGTATCATTCCATATGTATGAATGTTAAACATAGTTCTAATATATAATGGTAGAAATCAGATAAGTGGTCACCAGGAGTGAGCGAGTGAGTGTGAGTGTGTGTGTGTGTGTGTGTGTGTGTGTGTGTGTGCGTGTGTGTTGGCGATGGAACGATCGACTGCCAAGGACATGGGGGGGATTTGGGGAGGTGATGCTAAATGCGTTATATTTTACTTGTGGTGGGAATAAATGGGTGCATATGTTTGTCAATTGAATATGTATATTTTATTGGATATAAATTATCACCCGGCACTTTGATTTTAAAAATAACAAGACTGGATTCAGCGATTGTGGATTTAGCCAGGGAAAATACAGAGTGTGTGGTCGTAAAGTTGCCAGTAACATCATCATCTGATTCAAGTGTTAACAGGTGCAGGGAATAAGGGGGCCCTCTCCCTCTACCACAAACGTAGCAGGTGGAGTTGGAGTATGAGGTGGGTACCTGTATGAAGGGAGTCTGTGGTGATCCAATATTCCTCCTTTGATCTTATTACCACTCCTGCCTCCAGTCTGAAATCACTGGTTCATATGCCTAGTTGGGCTAGTAACAAAAAAATGTTTTCAACATCTTTTAAAGGCTTCACCCAGCCTACAGTTTACTTCAGACTGGCCCTAAATATTGAGAAGTGCAGGCAGAACTTGGGTATATCCTTTTCCAGTTTTGAGTATTATGCTTCTACCCTTTCTCTCCATCTTGTGAATTGTGGTTATTGAGTCCTTTGTGATCTAACCAGGAACAGGACAGAGCTGAAGGCAGAGAAGGGCTTATTTCTCTGGTGTTGTCAAATGGCAGAAATTGTTGGGTTTTTAAAACATGTCCTAGGGGCGCCTGGGTGGCTCGGTCGGTTGAGCGTCCGACTTCAGCTCAGGTCACGATCTCGCGGTCCGCGAGTTCGAGCCCCGCGTCGGGCTCTGGGCTGATGGCTCAGAGCCTGGAGCCTGCTTCCGATTCTGTGTCTCCCTCTCTCTCTGCCCCTCCCCCGTTCATGCTGTGTCTCCCTCTGTCTCAAAAATAAATAAACATTAAAAAAATAAATAAATAAATAAAAAATAAAACATGTCCTATTCCCTCATGGGACACTTTTATGCTGTCTTTAGACATACACTTCCATATCTTCCCCTTTGCCAGGGGTCTCTCACTTTGTGCTTTTTTTTTTTACCGCTCCCTTATTAGACCAGACACCATGTGGTGCACTTCTAACTTTGTCCTTTTTGCCTATGCCTACACTCTGGAGAAAGTAATCATAATTTAATAGGGTAGCACATACAGTAAGGAAGGAAATACCAAGATAAACGAATATCATCCTATGCTAATCAGCAACACAAAAAAAAAAGGAAAGGAGGGAGTAGAAAAGTAAAATGAATGAAAAAGTAATAAAATAAAACATATAATATTTTAATAATGTGATAATTTCCCCATTAAAAGATCCTGTCTAAGTGAATTAGAAAGAAAGCCCCAACTATACAGTACTTACAGTAAACAAGCATAACATAGTTAAAGAAATGTTGAACACCTATGGATGAACTGATACCAGAAAATTCAAACAAAAATAAAGCTGTCCCAGGAAACAATGTCCATATCAGGAAAGTTGACATTTGAGGTTTAAACAGGTCTAAACAGTAAAAGAACATTTTATAATGATAAAAGGTATCATTTATGAAAAAGATATAATATAACACAATCTATATGCATCAAATAACACAACAGCTGAGTATAAAATGTAACCTAATCTTGTTAGGTTTTGTATCTATGACAGACATATGTGAAATACAATAATAGAGGCCACTGTCTCTGATCATCATAGAATAATGTTATGAATTAATAATTCAAAGGTGATCTACTGGTGGCAAGGATTTAGAAAAATAGATTTTCTTATAAATTGCTATGGAAATATATACATATATGTATATATATACATATATATGCTTATATATTTACATATGTAAATACATATGCAAGCTTTTGGAAAGGAATCTGACAACATCGATTAGCATTTAAAATATGAGCACTCATTGACCCAGCAATCTCACCTTGGAAACCCATCCATAGGAATAAAAGCACGAGTAATGGATCTTACTGTCACATTCTTTTTGGTAAGAATATAAAAATAAAGGCACCTGGGTGGCTCAGACAGCTGAGCATCCAACTCTTGATTTCGGCTCAGGTCATGATCTTAGGGTCATGGGACTGAGTCCTGCTTCAGGCTCTACATTGAGTGTAGAGCCTGCTTTCAATTCTCTCTCTCTTTCTGCCCCTCCCCCATTCACACACACACTCTCTCTCTCTTAAATAAATAATAAATAAAATATAAAAATGAAGAAAAATGAATGTCATCAATAGGGAATGGTTAAATAAATCAAGCGACATCTGCAGTGTTAATATATTATGCAGCCATTGAATATAACAGATTAGAGCTCTAATAATTGACTTGAAGAGAATTCCTTCAGATACTGTTGAGAAAGGGTATAGGCAGGTATTTACAAGATATAAAATGCTTTTTGTGTAACAATGAATATCACCTCTATCAATGTGTTGTCCCTGTGTTCACATATGTGTGTGTATGTATAGATCTGGTTAAATGAGCACAGAGAGGATAAAACGTGTTATGTGGAGCAGGTGGGATGGAAAGGTGTTAGGGGACTGTGGATGGAAGATATGAAAGAGGATCAAGGGGAAAATTTCATTTAAAAAAAACATTTTTTTAAACGTTTATTCACTTTTTGAGAGACAGAGTGTGAGCAGGGAAGGGGGCAGAGAGAGAGAGAGAGAGAGAGAGACAGGAAGACACAGAATCAATCGGAAGCAGGCTCCGGGCTCCGAGCTGTCAGCACAGAGCCCGACGGGGGGCTTGAAGTCACAAACTATGAGATCATGACCTGAGCTGAAGTCAGACGCTTAACCGATTGAGCCACCCAGGCACCCCGGGAAAAATTCATTTTAAGTAACATACTGTTAGACGTGTATTTTATGACTCATAGAGATGACCATGATTTCTTATTATATGAAAAAAAAAAAACACTTGTGGACAAAAGTATATGGCATGATTCTGTTTCAGTTAAAACTCACCACTTATCTGTGTATCTGTCCGTCTATCGATTTGCTTATACATTTGCATTTGGGAAAGTGATGAAACATGGCTGAAAAGAGGAAGGAATGGGTATAAAATCTTCTTAACAAGGTAGAAGACAGTGGCAAATGATTAGCTGTGAGTCACAGTAGGGAAGGAAAAGTCATGGAGGAGATTTTGAGTCTGGGTGGCTTAGCAAAGTGGTGAAAAGAAATAGGAAACAAAGGGAAGGAGTCCTTTGAGAGAAATGATTTTTGGTTTTGTTTGTATGTCTAACCCTGGGGTGGAAGGAGGACTTCCTAGTGTCACCATTGTTTACCTGAATGGCAGTGGGGGAGTATGAAAGACAATCATGCCAGAACCTCACGAGTTCCTTATTTACTTACAGTTTGTTTCTATGCACTTCATTTGACTATATAGTGTGGAAAAAATTTGTAAGCTTATAAGCAAAAAGAGAAGCAATAAAGCAAAACATTGACACTCATGATTATATAAGATTGAAAACCACCTCATACGCGCGCACACACACACACACACACACACACACACACACACAGACACACCTGTCAAAGAAATTAGCAGGCAACCTACGAACAGAAAAAATATTTGAACCAGTGTGCCAGGCAAAGATAAATACGATACGGAAAGATAAAAATTCTAAAGAAAATGTTAAATACTCCAGCTGAAAAAAAAAATGAAGGAATAGTAAGTTACAACACAAAAGACATACATGCTCAACAAGCATAAAATAATTCACATTTTTTTTTAGAATTACGAGATTGCAAATTAAAATAACAATGAGGGGTGCCTGGGTGGCTCTGTTGGTTAAGCATCAGACTTTGGCTCAGGTCATGATCTCACGGTTTGTGAGTTCAATCCCCGCGTGGGGCTCTGTGCTGACAGCTCAGAGCCTGGAGCCTGCTTCCCATTCTGTGTCTCTCTCTTTCTCTGCCCCCTCCCCTGCTTGTGCTCTGTGTCTATTTCTCTCAAAAATAAATAAATATTAAAAAAACTATAAAAAATAAAATAAAATAAAATAAAATAACAACGAAATGTTATTATTTTGTCTACCAAGTAGGCAAAACTGAAAAGTATGGTGGGAGTCCGTTTTGGCAAGCATGTGAGTGAACTGGACACTCTCATACATTGCTGGCTGCAGTTGGAATATTGATCGTTCTTACCGTGAATCCTGTGTTTGATTTAGTATTCCTGATCTTAGATACTCACCTGTGAAAATAAGCACAGAGAAGTGTAAAGATTTTTTGTGAAATTTGTTCAATATGATGTGAATATACAACCAAGGGGTGGTTGGTTTAAGTGAAAAAAAAATGATATACTGCTGCGGAGCGATTAAAAATCAGGCTTGAAAGAATATTTAATAACAGGAAACAATGTAAGTATAAAAAAGGATGAGAATGGTATATACACTATGATCATAATCTTATAAAAATTATATTATGTACATATTTATAAAATGTATAACATTTGTTACATAAGGTATACAATTACATGGAGTGAACATTAATGATTATTAACGCATACGTATTTACTATATACGTCTTTACAAATAGGAAGGTAGGTTATAGAGCAAAAAACATTTTACATAAAAACAAAGAAATTATTTAATTAAGACTTTTAGAAGACTGTCTCTTTGGTAGAGACTTTATCACCTGGACACACACAGTATTACTACATTTTAACATACAGCGATACAAATTCCGTTGCATCAGAAATTGCTCCTGGTTGGCAGAATTTTTAAGATGGCTTCCCAAAAATGTCCAAGGACTCATCCCCAGAAGCTGATCATCAGGAGGGAGACGACCTGGGTGAACCGAATCTAATTACACGAACCTTTAAAGGACAGAACTTTCTCAGGTGGGTAAGCAGAAGAGGAAGCCGAAGGAGAAGCTGGAGACGTTCAAAGCGTCAGGATGCATCCTGCGGTTGTTGGCTCAGAGGAAACTGCGAGGAATGCGTGAGAAGGAAAAAAACTCTACCAGCAACCAGCAAGCTCACAACAGGATCCCAAGACCCAGATGAGAACTGCAGCCCTGCCTGATAACATTGATTTTGACCTGGTAAGATTTGAAGAAGCAGAACTAGCTGGGCCGTGCTATGCTCGGATCTCTGACCTGCAAAAGATGTAAGCGAATATATGAATAGTAAGTCGCTAAGTTGTGGAAATGTGTTCCAGCAGCAATAAAAAATGCATGTATTGTTCAATGTTTAAAAAAGTGTAGAGGTAGAAAATGGGGTACGGTTCTCCCACAAGGTGTGAAACAAGGGGTAAATGTGTGGGCTTTGAGAACAAATAGAATTGGACCTAGATTTCAGACTTTTTACTGGTTAGCTGTCTGATTTGTGCAAGTTCTTTGATCTGAGTCTCAGTTTCCAAGTCTGTAACACTTTTGTGTCAGTGTGTGTGTGTGTGTGTGTGTGTGTGTGTGTGTGGTGTGTGGTAAACATCATAATATATATGAAGCTCTTCAAAAACGCTAAAAGTTTATTCTATTATTTCATATTTTTATATTCCACCCACCAACTGTGCACTGAGAATTTAGATTATAAGCCTTTGAAAGTAATGATGTATTTGGGACATGTGGCTGGCTCAGTCATTTGAGGGTCTGATCCTCAATGGCAGCTCATATCATGATCTCAAGGTGGTGGGATTGAGCCTGGTATCGGGCTCCACACTGGGTTTGGAGCCT
Source organism: Felis catus (assembly GCF_018350175.1). Classification (NCBI taxonomy): domain Eukaryota; kingdom Metazoa; phylum Chordata; class Mammalia; order Carnivora; family Felidae; genus Felis; species Felis catus. The sequence continues at coordinate 18,805,561 of NC_058372.1, forward strand.
GCTTAAGACTCTCTCTCTCTCTCTTTCTCTCTCTCTCTCTCCCTCTGCCCTTCCCTCCTCAAATAAAAAATATAATTAAAAAATAAAATAATAATATATTTAAAGTGTGAAACCATTTCCTTGCTTTCTTTCTTATCTCGATTTTGACCACACCAACCACACTATCAATGAATTCTGTTTAGACTCAAAATAAGGAAGCTCTTTTAAAGGTTTACATGACCCTCATCCCAATAGACTAAAGTGCCAGGCTTCTGAGACAAGGGGCCCTTAACCATTTGACTCTCCCTGAAGAAGGACATTTTTTGGTATCTGCCTTCAGTTTAGCATCGTGTACTGGGAGCAGAGTCAGAAAATACAATAAAACCTTGCTGTTCAAAAATGCATGAGCCACAAAGACCTTGACTGGGGAGAAGAGGCCGGCTGGTTCATCTTTAGGGAGAAGAAATTTTTTTTAAAGCATGCAGACACGGAGATGATGTCCAAAAATGTTTGCACTATGGAAATCTCCTTAAAAAAATGTCCACAAGGGCAATTCCAAAGGCCAGGATGAAAATATTTAGTCCCTGGAATGGGAGAGGAGGACAAGCAGTAATCCTTTGTCTGCTTATGGTGTATGATGCGTGCATACTTAAAAAAAAAAAAGTTGTTGAATCAACCTTATGGGAATGATCGGTAATTTAAGAAATAGTCTCCAACTCACACTCTTTCAGATCCTGTGTTAAACACTGCAGAAGAAACAAGATGAACAAGGCACATTGTCTGCAGAGACTTTTATTGTTGTTGTCGTTGTTGTTACTTTGGTTTGTTTACGAAGAGTTATGGTTCTGGAGCAGTAGTTCTCAACTGGTGATGTCTTGCTCCCCAGGAGGCATTCGGCAACACCCGGAGACATTTTTGGTTGCAGCAAGTGGGGGAGGGATGGAGGGGTGGAAGGTACTGCCAGCAGCCAGTGGGGTAGAGGCCAGAAATGCTGCTAAACAGTTTAGAAAACATGGGGCAGCCCCCATAACGAAGAATGATCCAATCCAAAATGTCAACAGTGCTGAGGTTGAGAAACTCCAGGATAAGTCACGCATCATATGAAAAAGTTAGCTCAGGTGGCAAATCCTGGGTACAGATGGGAACAGAACTTTTTAGCCTCAAGGTTTTATATTGGAACACTGGTATGAGGTGCAGAGGAGTGTCTTTGAAAACTCGATCCCAGAAAAACTAGCTGATAATGGAGAATCCTACCCGGATGTGGGTAGGAAAGCAGATCAGACTGCTGCTTGTAAATTGCATCCCCCGTGGGGTGACCACTGGTAGAGTTCTACCTGAGGTTCATACATCGACTGCATTAAAATTGGGAGGATAGAACATCTTAGAGCCTCCTTACAGTTCTTGAATTTATCCCCATTTGTCAGGCTTTATATACATTCTTAGATTATAGTAGTATAAGCTTACATGGCCTCTGGAGTGAAAATCTGTGATACATTTTCCCACCTTTTGTTTTTAACCCTAGGAAGCATTTCTAATAAATTTGGTCCCTGCCCTATGGACTGTGATCTCAATCTCTTAAAAGAAGACCGTGAATTACACAAGAAGGTAAGATGAAAGCCGTAGAGTTGGCTTTGGAAAGACCATGAAAACAGCAGCCCCTGATTATTAACTATGATTTCTTAAAATATATTTACAGGTAGAAAGTAATTTGGTCTTCAAAGCAGGGTTTGAAGTGTGGGACATGCTAAAGCAGCTGACGTTTGTGAAATCAGTAATGCCAATAAATTTTTATTACATCCGAATCAGACTTCTTTAAGCTGTTGAAGACTTTAGTTAATCAGTCTACAAGACTCTTTCCAGCTCTGGCAGGGTGATTAGAAAACGTGCTGATTGTACTGCGTTTTATTTGGCCTGATCAAGGCTGCCATGAAGTCTGTTCAGAAACTGTCTTGATGCATTTATATAAATTACGTAGCCTGGGTTTTCTAATGTTGATGAAATGAATTTTAGCAGCGTCACTGAATCCAGTTTTTAGATAATCAGCCGTTTTCAAAGTCCATATCTGCATACAGCAAGTGACTTTGGGTTTTAAGTATTCAGACAATTTGGCCCCGGCTAGGAAATGGAAATGAAAAGATTGTCCTCCAACCCTGCCTTTTCCCATATGAATTACTTGCATCGTCTTAATTTTCCACTTTCCTGACTAAATAGATATAGGTCTATACAATCAACTTTCTGCCTTACTCTCAAGACTGACTTTAAAGTCAGTTTTCATTTCTAAATACTGGACCACCATCTAATCAAATGAATGGTTAAGTTTTTAATGTTTAGATGAATACCACAACATTCACAATTGCTATTGTTTTTTTAAAATTTTATTTTACTTTTTACTTACTTATTTTTTAAAGTTTATTTGAGAAAGAGAGAGAGAGAGAGAGGGGATGGGGCAGAAAGATAGAATCCCAAGAAGGCTTAGTTAGCACTGTCAGTGCAGAGCCTGATGCGGGGCTCAAGCTCATGAACTGTGAGATCATGACCTGAGCCGAAATCAAGAGTTGGAGGCTTAAATGACTGAGCCACCCAGGCACCCCTAAATTTTATTTTGGAGACAGAAGAGAGAGAGAGAGAGCACAAGCTGGGGAGAGGGGCAAAGGGAGAGAGAGAGAATTTTAAGCAGGCTCCACACAGTGCAGGGCCCGATGAGCCAGATGGGGGCTTGATCCCACGACCCTAAGCGGAAGTCAAGAGTCAGACACTCAACTGACTGAACCACCCAGGCGCCCCAACAATCACTATTGTTTCTATCACAGTCTATATTTTAAAAGGAAGCTTAGGAATCAAAAATTTGTAACGATGACATTTGAACTGAAGTATTTACTGAGTGCTTGCAAATTACCAGGTTCCAGGAAATGTTCTCAGTCCTCTGGATGGAAGGGCTCACCTTGTTCTCACAACAAACTAATGGGATAGATGCTACAATTATCATCATTTTCCCTGTTTTATAGGTGAGGCAAATAAGGAGATGGAGTGAATTAGCCAAAATAACATTGCCAATAAGTGCACAGCTTTGAATCCAGACTGTCTGTTTCTGGCATCCATATTTGTATCCATCATGAAGTAATACTTCAGAAAAGTTGCGAATTTTTTTTTCTCCTTTCAGCCAGGTATACATGTTCTACTTCTGGAGTCTTATACCTTAATTGAAAGCCTGGAATAAGGAAACAAAGGACAATTTCCTAGGAAGGAAAAAAGCTCATGTCCTTTTACACATATTACATATTAGGTACTATTACACACTTGTATGTACACTTTTTGGAAAGATCAAAAAAGGATATGCCCATGAGGCTTCTAGGATATTGTGGATCAAATGTTGGTCTCTTAAGTATTTTTGTGAATTTTCAAACTACTTACTGAATTTAAACCTTGGGATTAGAAGGAAGGCTGAAATAGATAAGGTGAGAAAGATTACAATCATCCAGAAAACCTGAAGCTCATCTGCATATTTTCTGAGTTTGCATGTTCAATGAAGGAATTTTTTTTCATCTTATTTTTAATATTATATTCCAAAATTTGTGAGTCAATTGCTTGGGATATTATGCTCTTCCCTGGGGTCAGGCACTTTGAGAAGGTGTCTTAACTGAATTGCTTTAGGAAGGAGTTTATTCTTGTCGGGAATATGTCTAAGTGAAGTCAGTGCTGTGAAATGACAGAGCCACCCAGAACCAAGTGATCGAGTGCTGTGGACAAGGGCGATTAAACCGCCTACTAAACCTAAATCTAAAACTCCCTACTCCAACTTAAGTGTTTTCCTTTTTTTCTCATCTCGGCATGGTTATTAAGGATTAATTTGGATCTTCAACTGACGTTAAAGATCCAACCTAGGCAATTTACAGGGCGGCTGTGGGCCAATGAGGTTCATGTTCAACTTCACGTGGGAAGTGTCGGTTTTCCAAATACCACGTGCCCAGAAAACAATCAGAATTTGTGGTCTCAAGTGGCCAGAAATGTTAGTTGTCCTCCGGTGGGGGGGGGCAGAATCTAGGGGGTTGGTTACTCAATTTAGAGTTTTCTCTAGGTAAATTCTACCCACCCAAGGATAGATTATTTCTCCCTGGGCATTGCTAATGGAAAGCCTGTCGTAAAAAATTGTCTGGTACACACAGCAGATATGACTTAAAGAAAGAGGAAAGAGTATTCTTGATGGATGGCCTCAGGATTTAGGCTGGTTTAATTCGGAGCTATGATTTTTCCTTTTGGATGATAATAACAGCAAAGACGGAGTACGGAGTTGAACATGATGTCACGTTTATTTGCTTTGATATTTCAGATGCACCTGGTGTTTGTTGTTGTTATCTCTGACTTGCAATTCTGTGATCTTATTAACACAAGCCTCTTAGCAGAGTACCTGCACCCCAAATCTTCCTCCACTGCCTTCTTAAAAAAAATGATCCACCTCATGGGGCAGGCATTAAAGCATCCACCAGTGCTCACTTCTGATCTTCCCAGGGCAGTTCAAAAGCATTTGTAATCCTCAGGATTCAGCCTTTTATTCACTACTTCCTCTTTTTAAGACTCTGTCTTTTGATGAAACAATCCCCTCGTTCTTCATCTGGCCAGATGGGAGTGCTCCCTGGAGTCGTGCACAAAGACCCCGTAAAGAGTTTGGGGGAGAAAAAGCTGCCGCTAAGTGGAGCTTAATTGTGCTAGAACCGTAATGCCTTTCCAAGCACTGGTGCTGCTGGCCTGTGAGCTGCAAGCTCCCTTTCTCCACACACAGGCTTAACCACCTCTCGGGCTCCATCACGGCCACCTTCTCCACCAGCTGATCAGGCCATGGACGGAATTATGGCTGAGGGGCAAAACCTCTGAACCACAAGGTAGTGACCCTGGGCTTTGCTTCCTATCGTGTAACAATGAGCTTATCATGTCATGAACTGGCCAACTTTGAGATTTAATATAAATCTTCCCGTAACATTTCCGAGTTAACTGCTTCATAGAAATGCTATAGTAAATGCCAAAGAAAGGATGTGAAGTGTCCCATTGATCACCTGTGCTATGTAGTGCATTGTGCCAGATGCTACTTATGTCCTTAATAATCGAAAGCATTTTAAATGCTCTCCTCCCCACACCCAGAGGAATTTTATGGATATTATCTCAAGAATCCTGTGCTCTATGTAGGACAAATATTATCTGTTTCTCAGATTAAAAATCTTAAACTCGCGAACTCTAGATAATCTAAGTTTCCAAACAAGTGAGAAGACTTGAATGTGGGTCTCCTTGACCATCACTCGCCGACCCTTTGCACTACGCTACGCGCTTGAATTTTTCAAAATTCTTTAAAACACTCTTGGCTATCATTTTGTGTTGTGTTTGAAAGAATGCTCATTCGCTGCTTCCTAAACAATGTTGCATTTGAGTGACAATCCCCACAAACCAAATATTTAGTTCTTGAACTTGAAAATCATATTCTGAATTTCAGTAATTTATGTTTTAATATTTGCTGTTGATTTGTGATGGATTAGGGTGTGGGTAGCCATACACAAAATACATAATATGTGATGTTTCATAACAAATTTGCATCAGTGATGTCTTATGATGTCTTACAGTATAGATATTCATCTTCCTAAAGACATTGCTGTTGGAATAATTTTTTTTTTATTGATGATGTTCTTTGGTTTCAGGGTACATACAGCATCTATTTTCTGTCTTTTCAATGTTGATGATATGCTAATTAAAGCGTTATTTCTCCGGTATAGATTCAAGATATAAATCTGTGGTTGGTGGATTGTTTTGATTCCTCTGTATAAGTAGGCTCACACATCCTGGTACTTACCTGGGGACTTCCCTGCACACACTTACCTCCTTTTTGGATTCAAAACTCTTATTTATTTGTGTTTTTGTTCCTTTCGGGGTTCATTTCTTTGAATGTAAAGTAATTTCCACAACTTTATGTCTTCTAAAATACTGATTTGAAGGTATTTTTAACACATTAACTTACATTTGTTTCTTTGTTTGTTTTAAGTAGGCTCCATGACCAGGGTGGAGCCCAATTCTGGGCTTGAACTCACGACCCTGAGATCAAGACCTGAGCTCAGATCAAGAGTGGGAGGCTTAATTGACTGAGCCATCCAGCCCCCTCCCCAACTTAGTTATCCTTTAAAAGAAATCCAAGGGTGCCTGGGTGGCTCAGTCAGTTCAGCATCTGACTCTTGATTTTGGGTCAGGTCATGATCTTGGGGTTCTGTAACTAAGCCCTGCATCAGGCTCTGTGCTGACAGCATGGAGCCTGCTTGGTATTCTCTCTCTCCCTCTCTCTCTGCCTCTCTATTTCTCAAAATAAATAAATACACATTAAAAAATACTGTTACTGACACAGGAATTACAGAGGCTGAGAAAGATGAAGAGGACCACAGTGATTGACTGATTTTCAGGGGCTTTATTTCTCCTTTAAAAAAATTTGTTGAGGTATAATTCACATAGCATATTATAATAAGTTTCACAACATAGTGATTTGAAATTTGTGTATGTTACAAAATGGCTACCACAACAAGTCTAGTCCCCATCTGTCACCATACGAAATTGATAACGTATTGACTATATTCCAACTGCTGTACATTAAATCCCTATGACTTATTTATTTTATACCTGAAGTTTGTACTTTTTAATCCCCTCAGCTATTTCACTCTTCCACCCCTACCACTGGCAACCAACAATCTGTTTTCTGTATCTATGAGTCTGGGTTTTGTTTTGTTTGCTTTGTTTTATTGGATTCAACATATAAGTGAAACCAACGCGATATCTGTCTTTCTCTGTCTGACTTATTTTACTAAACATAATACCATCAGGATCCATCTATGTCGTTGTCAGTGGCGATGATTTCATTCTTTTTATGGCTGAGTAATATTCCATTGTATACATATGTACACTGCATCTTCTTTATTCATTCACCCATTGATGGACACTTAGGTTGTTTCCATATTTTTGCTAATGTAAATAATGCTACAACAAACATAGGGGTAAATATCTTTTCAAATTGGTGTTTTTGTTTTTTTCAGATAGAGACCCAGTAGTGCAATTGGTGGATTATATGATAGCTCTATTTTTATTTTTTTAAGTTTATTTATTTTTGAGAGAGAGAGACAGAGAGAGAGAACAGAGGAGGGGCAGAGAGAGGGAGAGAGAACGAATCCCAAGTAGGTTCTGTGCTGGCAGCATGGAGATTCGAACCCACGAACTGCAAGATCATGACCTGAGCCAAAATCAGCAATCAGTCATCCAACTGACTGAGCCACCCAGACACCCCAAGATGGCTCCATTTTTTTATTCTTTGAGGGAGCTTTATATTGTTTTGTATAGTGGCTGCACCAGTTTACGTTCCCACCAGCAACGAGTGAGGGGTTTCCTTTCTTCACATCCTGCCAATACTTTTTGTTTCTTGATTTTTTTTAATAAAGTTGTTCTGACAGCTGTGTGGTAGTATCTCCTTGTGATGAATTTCCTTGATTATGAGTGACGTTGAGCATCTTTCCATTATTTGTTATCCATCTGTATGTTTTCTTTGTGAAAACATCTATTCAGATCTGCTGCCCATCTTTTAATTGAATTTTTGTCCTTGTTATTGAGTTATACAAATTGTTTTTATACTTTGGATATTAATCCCTTACCACATATGTAATTTACAAATATCTTCTCCCATTTAGTCGGTTGCTTTTTCATTTTGTTGATCGTTTCCTTCTCTGTGCAAAAACATTTTTAGTTTGATGTGGTGTCATTTGCTTATTTTGCTTCTGTTTCCCTTGCCTTTAGAGTCAGATCCAAAAAGAGAAAAAATTGCTAAGAACACTGTCAAGGCACCTATCATCTATATTTTCTTCTAGATATTTTATGCTTTCTGGTCTAGCATTCAAGTTTTTACTCCACTTTGAGTTAATTTTTGCATGGTGTAAGAAAGTGGTCCAGTTTCAATCTTTTGCAGGTAGCTCTTCAGTTTTCACAACACCATTTATTAAAGAGATCATTCTTTCCTCATCGCATATTCTTGTCTCTTTTGTTGTAAATTAACTGACCACATATGTGTGGGTTTATTTCTGGGTTATTTTGTTCTATTGATCTATATGTCTGTTGTTATGGCAATACCATACTGCTTTAATTACTATAGCTTTGTAGTATAGTTTGAAATCAGGGATCATGATACCTCTGGTTTTGTTCTTCTTTCTCCAGATTGTTTTGGCTGTCTGGGGTTTTTGTGATTACATACAAATTTTAGAATTATTTGTTCTAGTTGTGTGAAAAATGTCATTGGAATTTTAATAGAATTTGCACTGAATCTATAAATTGTTTTGGGTAGTATGGGCATTTTAACAATATTAAATCTTCCAATCCATGCACATGGAATATCTTTCCATTTGTGTCATTTTCAATTTTTTTCATCAATGACTTATAGTTTATACTGTATGAGCAGTACGTTGATCTCTTTGTCTTTTCACCCCACTAGTCCATTTACATTTAAAGTAATTATTGACATGTATGTATTTATTGCTATTCTGTTCATTATTTTCTGGATGTTTTTGTAGTTACTCTGTGTTCTTTTCTTCTTTTTCTCAGTTTCCTTGTTGTTTGATAATTTTCTTTAGTGTTATGTTCAGATTCCTTTGTTCTTCTCTTTTGTGTTTTTACTGTAAGTTTTTACTTTGTTGTTACCATAATATTCACATTATTACCTTAAGTATGTGATAGTAAATTTTGTTGATAGCAGCTTAAATTTGAACACATTCCCAAACTCTACATTTTTACTGGTTGCTCTTCAACATTTTATATTTTTGTTGTCACTTTTAATATATTTTTATTTTATATATTTCTTAACTAATTTATTGTAGTTTTAGTTAATTTTACTACTTTTGACTTTTAATCTTAGTAGCTTTATAAGTGATTAATCTCTTACCTTTATTATATATTTACCTTTTCCAGTGACATTTTTACTGTCATATGCTTTCTTATTCTTAAGTAGTGCTATGTCTTTTCAGCTTAAAGAAATCCCTTTAACACTTCCTGCAAGGTCAATTTAGTGGAGATAAGGTACTTTAGCTTTTGCTTATCTGAAAAACTCTTTATCTCTTCTTCAAACCTGAATGATAACCTTGCTGGGTAGCATATACTTGGTTGGAAATTTTTTTCTTTCTTTTTTTTTTTTTTTGAGTTCTTTCAATATGTCATGCCCTCCCTTCTAAGCTTGCAAAATTTTTGCCGAGAAATATTCTTATAGCTTTGTGGAGTTACCCTTGTAAATAACAATCTGGTTTTCTTTTGCTGCTTGTAAGATTCTCTTTTTATCTTTAACTCTGGACATTTTAATTATAATGAGTCTTGGTGTGGTTCTCTTTGGATTCATTTTATTTGGAAATTTTGGGATACTTGGATCTGTTACCCTCCTTAGGTTAGGCAAGTTTTTAGCTATTGTTTCTTTACTTAAGTTTTCTGCCCCTCTTCTTTCTCTCCCCTCCTTCTGGGACCCCTATATTGTGAATATTCTGCTTCATGTTGTCTCAGAGATCCCTTAATTATCCCCATTAAAAAAATTCTTTTATTTTCTTTTTGCTGCTCCATCCAGGTGAGTTCCATTGCTTTCTCTTCCAGCTTTTTGACCCATTCTTTTACTTCATCCAGTCTGCTGTTAAATATATTTTTCAGTTCAGTTCAATATTCCTTATCTCTGTGAGTTTTGTTTAGTACTGTATTGTTTCCTCTCATCGTTGAAGTACTCACTGTGTTCATCCTTTCTTCTCCAGAATTCAGTGAGCATCTTTATGACTATTACCTTAAATTCTTCATCAGGTGAATTACTTCTCTCTGTGTTATTAAGGTCTTTTTCTGAGGTTTTTTTCTTGTTCTTTTGTTTGGAACACATTTCTCTGTTTTCTTTTTTTGCTTGATTCTCTGTTTGTATCTGCGTATTAGGTAAAACAGCTACTTCTCTCAGTCTTGAAGGAGTGCCTTGATGTAGGTGATTGTCTTTCTCATTAAACCTTGCCCTAGCTTGTGGTTGTCTCTAGACAGCTGCTTTTAAAATATGCAAGTATGTGCAGTCCTTTGGGGCCACAATTATAATCTCTGCTGACCTCCCGACCAGGAGATCTGGAGGTGTGCCCTGGGCAACAGTTGCAAAAAATCAGGGCCCAGACAACCGTATAACTAGTTTTTGGGAATTCTTATCAAGATGTAGTGAGGCCACAAAGGTGGGCAAGAATGGTCTCCATGCTTATTTTCCCTGGGAGTGCCTCCTTAGCCTTGCTTGATAGGTGGGAAACCTGAAGCTTATCCCTCAAGCTGAAGCTCCAGGCTAAGCAAATTGGACTCTTTTCACAGGAAGATCTGGGTTGTGTTTCAGCCCTCTGTGTTTCAGTGCACTAGGGATGGTGACATGGCAGGAATAGCCATTACTTTACATTGATGGCTGTCATTACTGGATTTTGTTCTTAACGCAATCAAACCATCCAATTTCATATTAAAATAAGTAGCTTTGTTGAACTCACTAGAGATTTGCTGATGCATCTTCTTCACCTCAGTTTCATTCTGTTTGTCCTGGTTACTGCAACCTGAGAATTCAAAGAAACATTTTGAAATTGCAAAAATATTTTAACTACAGAGTTGTGCAAAAACTTGTATAAACTGATTTCAAGGAATTGCAGGTAGCTGGCCTCTTACAAATGACAACTGAATATGTTTGAAAAGAGTCTAAAGCAAAAAAAAAAGACTTTTAATGGAACTATCTTATGAATACAGTCGTGCCTACTTTCATTTTCCCATAGACCAGTAGTTTTCAAATGAATTCTTATTTGCAGAATTTTGCAGTAAAATCTTACAAAAGACCGCAATATATAAACCAATGGAAATCAAACTATTTTGAATAGTGACTAAGGGAGGAGGGGCACACAGATTAGCTGCCACTCCCCATCATGATGGGGCTCCTAAGAATGCTTGGTTGAACTACAGGACTCAGTTTCTCCAAAGGGACAGTCTGTTTGCTGGATCCATCATCATGGGTCACACAATTCTCTGAAGTTGTACTAAATTAATTGCACAGACACAGTGTGGTCCTGAATTTAAATATGTTGTTGAGAGTCATTAGCTACGGAACTAAGAAGCTGTTGGTCGCAAGGCTAGAAGGAAGTAGCCTGCGAAGCAGAGAGCAGACAAGGAGAAAGGGTCCTGGTGGCCTTTGATTCATTTGCTACCATATTCCTAAAACCCAACTGTTTCCTTCCTTCTTCTCCATGAGCTGATTGTTCCCACTTTCCTTCAAATTCTTTTTTGCTGAAAGCTAGCTTAAACTGCATTTTCTTTACTTGCCACCAATAGTCCTGATTTATTGGTACAAATACCATGACCACGGTTGTATGTATGTATGTATGTATGTATGTATGTATTTATTTATTTTTTTTAATTCCAGCAACATTTGTAGAGGCTGCTCCAGGGGAAATAATGCAAAAAAATGAACATGACAGTCTTCCAGTAGAAACATGATGATTTAGTGAGAGAACGTGGAATGTAAAATAATAATTTCAATGCAAAAACCATGACTGATTATGCTTCTATATGATCAATGATTCTACAAATCATTCTGAGGAAAATGAACCAGGTGAGCTTTCTATCTGATATCTACTAAAATACTTTATTTTTTTTTATTTCTTTAATTTCATGGATAAGAGAGAAAGCCTGATAAATCACTCAGTGAAGGAAAAATCAGCTGCTTGGAGAACTGGAGAACTTGAGGATTATTCAGAGGATGTATCTTACTTGGAGGAACTGGAGAAACACAGATTTTCAGTTTGGTGAGTAACTTACCCTGTCTTTCTTTTTTCAAACTGAAATTCATTGAATTAAACATGTCTTTATTCATTCCATTCTTTTATTATTCATTTATTCAACAAATATTGATTGCAGGCCTATTACAGGCTATATGATATGTGCCCTGACTTGGGAAAGCTCATAGTCCAATAAAATATATAGATGCTTAAAAATATCAATGTAATGTGATAGTGCTGTTAAAAAAAAAGGCACAAAGTGCCACATACACACATGGAGAAGCTGATGGCTAAGTTTGCTTGATAATAGAGAAGCATTCTTAGAAAAAGTTGAAGCCAAATCTTGCGGAGAGGAATACGTGGAGAAATGGTGACAGTTAGTTGTGGGTTGCATCAGTAGACAGAATTGAGAGGGTGGCCAGGAAGGAAACATGCTTTAACCTTAGTTTACTTAAGATTCAAGCAGATAGTTATTGCCCTCTTTACCTGGTGGTGCATATACAGGTATATCTGTCTATGCAAGCATATATAGAATAAATATTTTAAAAAGTACGTATAAGAAAGAGCAATGGAACTTCTTAGTGGTAATGATGATAGACTTTTGCATTGGCAGGATTCATCAAGGGTGGGGGAATGAACAGCAGTAAGTGACAGTATGATACATAGAGTAACCTAGGAAACAAGAAGAGACAGAGTTCAAAGTCATCCATTCAAACTACTGCTTCCTTGCCCACCTCAAGATCCATGCCCTGAATGGTTTTCCCAATGGGCAATTATCTACCATATGACTGAGTTCCCAACGAGTGTTCCCTTACTCTCCCATCCTGGAACCACCATCAGGAAAACATAGTATCAGCTCAGATTTCTCTTATCCAGTCACATTTTAAATAAGTTCCACTGGTTTTAGTTGAATTTAAAAGTTGGGGTACTTGGCTCAGTAAAAGTTGGGGGCTTGGCTCAGTAAAAGGAACATGTGACTCTTGATCTCAAGGTTGTGAGTTTGAGCCTCACGTTGGGTGTAGAGATTACTTAAATGGATTTAGAAAACCAAAAGTTTAAATACTTTCACCAGTGCGTTCCTGAAGCAGCTGAAGTGTGGTCTCCAGGCTTGTGAGTATCCTCTGAATCAAGAGATGCAAGGCTCTGCTTTAGAAACAGGAACGGGAACCAAGGAGTCCAGAAGATGGGAAATATGAATACTTTTTCTAGAAAGAAAAATAATATATGAGAAACACTGTAAGTCTAGGCTAAGGATTTGCCAGTACAGCTCCAAGGCCAAATTCTGTTCTCCATCTGTTTTTTGTTAAAAACAAAAACAAACAAACAAACAAAAGTCTACCTGGAACCAAGAAACATCAGTTTGGTTACATATTGTCTTTGACTGTTTTTCTCTACAATGGCAGAACTGAGTAGTTGAGGCAAAATCACTGTGACCCATAAAGTCTAGAGTATTTACTATCTAGCTCTTTACCAAAAGTTTTTTCACCCTTGCTCTACACGGGTGTAAATCATTTCTCTGTTGTTCTCTCATGACACTTACACTATTTTAAAGATATTTTTATGTTTATATTTTCACCAGGCTGGGGGTCTTTGGTGTTTTGGTTTTCTATTGCTGCATGATGAATCTCTGAAGGTTTAGTGCCTTGCATTAACAGCCATTTTATTTGTTTGCAATTCTTCGGGTTGAGAATTCAGTCAGGGTCACATTATAGAAGGCTTGTCTCTGTTCCGCCATGTCTAAGGCTTCAGCTGAGGCAGCTCAGACAGCTGGGGTCTGGTTTGAATACTTCATTTGGGACCATGTGTCTGGGATCGTGGTTCCTGCTCTCACCTGAGGTCCTCACTTTTCCACACTGGCCTCTCTCCACTGATGCTTGGGCTTCTTCTCAGCACGGTGCCTGGGGTTCAAGTGGCATCTTTCCAAGAAGAGAAGGTGGAAACTCGGATTATCTCAAGGCCAAGCCGTCAAAGTTACACAGTGACTCCCACCATATCCTATTGGTTGAAGCAAGTCACAGGGCCAGGCAGAGGGAGAATAGATTCCACTTCTTGATGTGAGAGCAGAAAGGCGACATTGTTGGGATGGCAGACAGTGTGTGGCCATCTTTGGAAGCATAACCTACTGCATTTTGCTTCATTTATTTCTGTGTGGACAGATCCTAGTGTCGGGCTCAACAAATATTTGTTGAACAAAACAAACGAATTAAAGAAATGAAAGAGTGTAGCCTTTATGGATAAACCTGAGTATGAATTCCAGTTTTTCCCCTGCTTGTAGCCTTAAACAATTTACTTCACCCCTCAGAGACTATTTTATCCTGTATGAAACCAGAATAATAATACCTATACTATAGGAGGCTATGGTTATAGTGAAAGTTGAAAGAAAATGTATAAAAATCTAAAATGTATTTTTCATAAAGGCAACTAATATTACTAATATAAGTAATAGTGAAATTTGAAGAAAATGTCTTTTTGAGAGGTTAACATAGAGGCCAAGATCACACAGATGATGTCTCATTTCTCACATCCGTCTTCCTTTCTGTTCTTCAGTACCAAGCTCATTATCACATCATGGACTTCACACTTGATGCTTCCTTTGTCTGGAATGTTCTCTCAGCACTTAGTAGTATGGTCAGCTCTGGATGCTGCAGGCCCCAGCATCTATTGTACCTCTCTGGTGAGGCCTTTCCTTACTGCCCCACGTAAAGAGGTACCCACCCCTCTTCTGATTATTTACTTTCTCATAACCTTGTTTTCCTCTTTTTTTCTGAAGTGTATTTATTTATTTGGAGAAAGAGAGAGAGAGAAGGAGGGGCAGAAAGAGAGGGAGAGAGAGAGGGACAATCTCAAGCAGGCTCCGCACTGTCAGCACAGAGACCAATGTGGCTCGAACCCACAAACTTTGAGATCATGACCTGACTGGAAACCACGAGTCAGAGTCTTAGCCTACTGAGCCCCTCAGGTGTCCTCTTTGTTTTCCTCTTTAAGGTACTTACCACAGTTTAAATTAATATTTTCTAGTTATTTCATTTATTTACTTCTTTTTTTTTTCCCACTAAACAGAAGCTGTAGGTAGGAAGGAACCCTTCTTATCTGGTCACTCCTGGGTTTTCAGGCCCTGGTTCTTGAATACCTGGTTTGTAACAGACAATCAGTAAATACTTACTGAATGGTGAATAAAAGGTGAATAAAAAGCTTCTCTCTATCTCCCAACTCCTTTGGTTGGCATATCTACTTATTTACTTTCAATCTCTCCCTTCTTTTGAAATTGCTACCATTAAAAAAAAAGTAATATGGGATAATTAACCACTATAAACATTTCTTTGTAAACCAGGATTGAGGATATGGGGGCTGCCGAGACCTCTATAAACTTGTGTTTTAAATGGTCTGAGATACAATCTGAACAATTTCCTTGATGTTTTATTAGAGCTGGTAAATCATTTATTGGGGCAGCCTTTACCTAAATCCTCTCCAAATCCCCATAAAATGCATTTAACACAGAGTACTGTACTACCCAGATTCAAAGATACATGTGACATTGTGTAAGAGGTATTTGCTTCAGTGCAGCAAGATTAAATGTATGCATTTTCTTTCTCTATTTCTTATATGGCCTATCTTGCTCCCTTCCACCCTTTCTCTGTGCCTTATTTGAACATGCTGATTTGGGGAAACTTGGTAGATTGTTAGGGCTTCAGTAATTCACAGCTTCCAATTAAAAAAAATTTTAAAAAATATTTATTTATTTAAAAAAATTTTTTTTAACGTTTATTTATTTTTGAGACAGAGAGAGACAGAGCATGAATGGGGGAGGGACAGAGAGAGAGGGAGACACAGAATCGGAAGCAGGATCCAGGCTCTGAGCCATCAGCCCAGAGCCCGACGCAGGGCTCGAGCTCACGGACCGCGAGATCGTGACCTGAGCTGAAGTCGGACACTTAACCGACTGAGCCACCCAGGCGCCCCTATTTATTTATTTTTGAAAGAGAGAGAGATAGAGTACGCATGGGGGAGAGGCAGAAAGACAAGATGACACAGAATCTGAAGCAGGCTCCGCACTGTCAGCACAGAGCCCAACTTGGGGCTGAAACCCACGAACCATGAGATCATGACCTGAGCCAAAGTCCGATGCTTAACCAGCTGAGCCACCCAGGCTCCCCACTGCCAATTTTTCAAAAATGTATAGGATCTTTAGCTAGTCAAATGCAAGTTTATCTTATTTGTAGATGTGTATAATTTTTTCAAGTTTATTTATTTCGAAGGGGGGTGGGACAGTGAGGAGGGAGAGAGAGAGAATCCCAAGCAGGCTCCGCATTGTCAGTGCAGAGCCTGACGCAAAGTTCAATCCCACCAACTGTGAGATCATGACCTGAGTAGAAATTAAGAGTTAGATGCTTAACCTACTGAGCCACCCACACACTTCTATAATATTTAAAAAAAAAAATTTTTTTTAACGTTTATTTATTTTTGAGACAGAGAGAGACAGAGCATGAATGGGGGAGGGTCAGAGAGAGAGGGAGACACAGAATCCGAAACAGGCTCCAGGCTCTGAGCAGTCAGCACAGAGCCTGACGCGGGGCTTGAACTCACGGACCGCGAGATCACGACCTGAGCCGAAGTCGGACGCTTAACCGACTAAGCCACCCAGGCGCCCCTATAATATATATTTTTTTAGAAAGCTTCCAAATATGAGACTGTAGCATTTTCTCAACCAGAAAGATACCGAACTGAGTTGTCTCTGAGTGTGTAAAATCGGGAGTGTTATTTCAGCACTCTGCAACCCCAGTGGGCCTGTTGTCGGCAGGGTCAGGTGATCATAGGTGAGAGTCATCTGGGCTGCTCCCGGCAGAGTTTGCGTCTCCGCCATCTTTCCTGGGCTACAAGGTCTATCCTGGAAAGAAATTTACATTTTTGAGATATAGGCTGGGTGTGATGGGATGACTGTCTTTGGTCATATTTTAGATATCACTCCGTACTTGATTTATTTTCATTGTCACTCATTGGGGTGCACAGTGGTTGGCTCTGTTATATGCTCCCCTAACACCGTGCACATCTTCTTTGTGCCACTGAGCACATGGTGAGTAGGTGTTCTATAGTCTTTCTCTCCCATTAGACTAGAAGTTTAACAAATTTCACAGGGGTAGTCGTGGTAAGTCTGTCATGTTAAGTCTGTTGTGTTCTTTCTGGTCTAGCCACATGATTGATAAACTGCAAGCACTTAATAAATATGTGTTGAATTATTACATGAAAAATAAGAGTGACATCATAAATTGACATTTCCAGAAGGAAGTTCTGGCTGAAAGGCCAATGGCACAAAACTTGACTTTATATGCTCTGGGCCAATTTGTCTGTGGTGGCTGTTGTTTCTACCTGATGAGCATGTTTTTTCCCCAAGAATTCTTTCACTCACTCTCCTTTATGATAACAGTCACCCCTCCACCCACTGAAATATATGACTATATACCCCAAGGGGTCAGTCCATGATGTGTGTCATGTGCCTGTGACCACTATGATTGGTTCATGGGTGGGCATGTGATCTGAACAAGGCCACCCAAGCCCTTAACCAGGATTTTACATTTTGTTGTTTGGCAACAGCAATTCCTTCTCTTCTTCAAGGTCTTAAGTTGGAATGATTTAAATTTGACACTCCCTGTGGCCGTGGCCATGTTTCCCTCTACCACCTCTTGTTAATTTTTGTCATTTATAGCCTGTTTGAAGTCAGTAGATGTAAGAGCCTCACTGATGCTTTGTAGGTGACATACACATATTCTGTTTTATACCAAGGCAAACTGGAAATTAACGTAGTGTTCAGAGATATCTAACTTCCAACTGGGAACAAGGTTCCGGAACGAGACAATCTAAAAATGTTTCCATTGCTATTCAGATACGAGTAGGTGGGTAAGTGACCAGAGAATTACATACTTTTAGAGCAGAAAGGGGTCTTGGGGATTATTCAGTTCAGCCCTGTCAGTTTATATAGTATAAAGCTGAGACCTAGAGAAGTTAAGTGACTTGCCTTAGGTCATACAGCTAATAAATAATGGAAATGGGACTAGAACCTACTTCCTTTCCATCTTAATCCAGTCCCAATTATAAAAAAATAAATTCTCCCTAGAACTTTGCGAGTTGTTTTATAGTTTCCTGTTTCTATCAATTGCGAGCTGCTGTGATATTCATCAACGCGTTGAATAGAAGGCGCTAATTCTGGGGAAAATGCACGTAATGGATTATTGCTAGTTCTCTTCCGCCATGGGGGTGGGAGTAGGCAGATGCCGCCGTGTCTGTCAAAGGCACATGTTACCGGCCACACAGAGTGTTCTCAGTGAGTCATTTATGTGCCTGACCTGAATGTGTTGCTCAGGGAAGGTCTGAGTTAACTGTAGACATCACAACAGGAAAGTTATTCTTTAATAAAAGTGATCCACTTTCCTTTTTTTTATAACACACATGTGATTTGACATTGAAATAAAATGCAGATGCTACTTTGATTGGCGTATTCCCTATTGTGCTTTTCCAAAACACCTTCACATATGGCCTGCCTCATTCCTGAGAAATGACTTGTTGTTTATGTCATACAAACAGAACAGATTGATTTTACAGTGAGTAAGGAGGATGATGAATTGTACGTTGGAGAGAAATCCTTGTCTCAGCTAAACACTTGAAAATAAATGTTGCCTTTTGGAAAAGGCTCTCATGATACACCCATGATCCTTGTGTTTCATGCCCCCTTTTCTAGGGGTTAAATAATCGCACACATGCAATCTCAGCAAATAGAAAGGGTAGTTACAATAACCTCAAGATATAATTTTTCTTTTCACCATTTAAGCATGCTGTGAGACCTAACAGGTCAAAAAACGGCAGAGTTGTCCCAAAGAACCAACTCCAAACATCTATTTCAATATCGTATCTGCACTATGACCGGAAGAAAACATTTCTCATCGTGGTGGGAGAGTGGTATCATTTCTTTATTTGTCAAATCAATTTTACATATGAAATTTTCATGACAGGAAGCTTTCTTAGAAGTCTCCAACTTTTATCCCATCAGGATTATTCTGCACCAGGCAGTGAAAATAATGTTATGTCCTCACTCCTCCGACTATAGGCTAACCCCATCCATTTTGCAGAATATTACTGTTTATCAATCCCTTAATCTTATTCCCATACTTTTTAAAATTCAGTGTGCAAGACAGCCTTGTGAGATAATATTATTCATCCCATTTTACAGATTATATAATGGAAGTCTCGAGACCTCAGGTGGTTTATTTACCGGCACCTAACTAGCTGTTCTGTATCCCTATTCTCTTTTCTTTCCACTATGGCCTGACCTCTAGCATGTTTCTACTATAGCGCTTCCTGACTAGCTTCAGTTTCTTTTTATTAAACTAACAACAAGTTCATTTTTTTAATGTTTATTTTTGAGAGAGAAAGCGTGAGCTGGGGATGGGCAAAGAGAAAGGGGGTCAGAGGATCCGAAGCAGGCTCCGCACTGACAGCAGTGAGTCTGATGCAGGGCTTGAACTCATGAACTGTGAGACCATGACCTCAACACAAGTCGGATACTCAACTGACTGAACCACCCAAGTGTCTGAGTAACCTCAGTTTCATGTGTAGATTTCACTTTGTGTGTTTTGAAGGTTATACTGTTTTAAGTTCTAGTCTATGGGCTTGTCCCACAGAGTTGGGTGAATGTGGGGTAAAGGTAAAATGCCACGGAGAAAGGCGTTGCTAACTAAGTCAGTTCTAGAAAGGCCCATCAGGGGCAAATCTCTATGGGGATACATTCCTGATAGTGTTTTATCAATGACCCACATACAATTAGGTATTTATTGACTGATGTCTTTATCTTATTTGATGTGGCTAAAGCATGACTATGTATTCCTACTGAAAAGGAATAGATCTTAATGCCTAGGAATGCGGTTTCTGGAACCGTAATACCGAAACTCAAGCAAATTAGCTTTACAGCTAGTTAAGTTGAGTAGTTGAGTAGAGTAAACTTAGACAAGTCTTTTTGTACTTCCGTTTCTGTGAAAAAAGTTACAGGTTTTCCCTGCTATCAGAAAGTAGAGCGTTCCTATGAAAGCTTTTGTAAGCCAAAATGGCATAATGCGAAAACATAAATGCCATTGATTTATATGGAAACATTTTTAAGCATTCCAAAACACCAAAAAGTACCTCTCTTAGGCTTTTCTGATGCTTTAGCATCTTGCTAATGGATGCACAAAATAAATCGAGATAAATCACAGGTGCCCACAGACACAGTTCAAAGGTCTGGTGGCTGAAGGCTGAGCACAGTTCAGTGAAGGAGCCGGTGGTGCCACTCTTGCTACTCTGCGGTGGCCCCGCCTCCAGTTCACGATAAAACAAATGCTTAATGCTATTTTCAATTTTTTCCTTTTATCAGAAAAGTAAAAACATTCTTCGGATTTCTTTTGGTTTGCGAAAGCAGGACCTAATGTAGGTCTTCTGCAAAATCCCTTCACCCTTCTCATTTTCTATTGGCTCGAAGCAAGTCCTTGGTCTCTTCCATGCTTGAGGAGGGGATTACAGAGAGCATGGACACAGGGGACTGGAATTGTGGGGGCCCTCTCATGGTGTTCTCATCTGTCTGTGCATATAGGAGGGTGATAGGACAGCTGTGGCTCTTTGTAGTCCTGGGCAGTTGTCTCCGTACTCAAAATGAAATAAAGCCCTGCGTCTGGAAGATTCCAATCCAGTTTGCGTTTTTGTCGATAGTTGTGTCTGCTTCTTTCCTGTGTGTGCCTGAGGCTGAGAAGACCCGTATCCACAGGTGGTTCCCAGCAGTCTACTGCGCTCTGTATGCTACCTTCTTCCTCTCAGAAGACATTTCAGCTGCTCTATTTTCTTTATGTCTTGGTAATGTGAGGATGAACCATTCTTTCCCCCTCCGGTCCCTCTTCTGCTTGTACCCACTACCGCTCATATAAGTTGATTCTAGTTATATTTTTCTGAATAGTGTTATCTTTTGGTTTAAGTTTCATATCTACTTATCGTAGTGCAGTGCTCGCTTCGGCAGCACATATACTACTTATCGTAGTGCAGTCGGTGCTCAATGAACTCATTTTAAAGGCTAAAGGCTATTCACTAACAGGATTTCTCCCTGTTCATTTTGCATATATATGTGTGTGTGTATATATATATATATATATATATATATATATATATAAAATCTGTGTATATATATATATATATATATATATAATCTTATTTCCTGGACTCTATCTGTAGTTCACTAGATTCATATTTTATATATATATATATATTATATTATATTATATTATATTATATATATAAATATATATAATATGTGTATATAATATATACATATATATGTATATATATACATATATAATATGTATATAATAATATATTATATTATATATATATAAATATATATATAATATGTGTGTGTATATGTATGTATATATATATATAAATGTGTGTGTATATATATATATAAATGTGTGTATATATATATATAAATGTGTCTATATATATAAATGTGTCTATATATATATATTTATATGTAGTCTTATTTCCTGGACTCTATAGTTCACTAGACTCATATATATATATATATATATGTATATGTTATATGTGTGTATATATATAATATGTATTATATATGTGTGTGTATATATATACTATGCATGTATATATATATATATACTATGCATGTATATATATATATATAATATGCATGTGTATATATATATATATATATATATATATATATATATATAATGTGTGTGTGTGTGTGTGTGTGTGTGTGTGTGTGGTCTTATTTCCTGGGCTCTGTAGTTCACTAGATTCCTAGACTGGTAAGAAATACCATATCATCTTTATCCTCATCTATATCTACATAAGCAAAATAGCAAAGCAAAATTTACTTTTCATTGACATCTACTAGGGTACTTTGAGGCTTTGACCTTTCTGACTTGCCTTCATATACAAGCAGAGTTATATGTTGTGTTAGGCACTGTTGGCTGCACCCAGAAACCCGTCTTCCAGCCTGTCTTTCTAACCAGTGATGCTGCCTCCAAAGACTAAAAATGGTCTTTGGACCACTGGCACTTTCCTAAGCAGTCATGGACCCACTTCTGGCCATTGAGATATAAGAAGGTTGCAGCTTGGGCTTCCTTCCATTTAAGAGGGAAGCGAGTAAGAAAGGACCCTTTTGGCCACTGTCTCATTTCTTCCCACGGGAGTTTGTTGCTATATGGATGTGATGCTGGAAGTTTCTGGAGACATTTTGTGGCATGAGGAAGAAAATGGGAGAGAAACCAACCCAGCACCCTGTTATTTTGAGCCTTTGCTTATGATCTTCTTTTACCTATCTCAAGCTTTTCACATGAGGTAATTAAAGGTACTTATTGCTCAATTCCCTTGGATGAACATTCTGTTGTTCATAGCTGAAAGCAATCTTACTGAGACAATGAACCTGCCTGAGTGTGGCTGTGATACACCGAAGAGCAGGTGTTCTTTCTTTCATTTACTATTTATCATGTTTACATGGTGCCCTAAATTGTGGACATATAGTATTAGGATCCTTTCGTATAGCCTGGGATCCACCAAAGCATAGTGTGTAACCAGTTGCTTTTCAGCTTAGTACAATTTGGAAAATGGGCACAGCGTGGTGCAGGAGATTCTTCTCCATGGATACCACATTGATTCAGTTGGGAAGGTGGAGAATGAGGTGAGTAGAATTAATTTAGCCAACTGTCTGGAAACCTAACATGATGTCAGTGATAAGATTTAAACATCTAGGAGCTTCAGATCATGAGCCAGTCCAAATTCACGCTGCTTGATTTAGTTTAAATGATGAAAGGGCAAAACTGGGCATGAAGCAATGTAGGGATTTATTTGATGCAAAAACTCAAATGACCGGTAAAATAGATAATGTTCTGTTGTAGTCTTTTGCAAGCAGCACCAAGAAAACAATTGAGTGGGTGCATTTTGAGCTTCAAGCATTGTAAATTCTTTGACTCTCATATACTTTATGCCTTCTTTAATAAACTGGAGAATCTTGGGCCAGCCTCATTGGTGACGGTGGGTGGTCATTCATTTCACAATCCACTAACTTTCATGATTATTCAGTATTTTATGTTACCTAAACTGCTCTGGATTTTGTCTTATTCAAATTGCAAAATGGTAGTAGCTGATATTATTCCAGAATCATTAATCCAATTGGAGTTGTCAGCATATGGGAGTTACACTCTTACCTCTCCAAAAATGAATAGGAACTCAAGGGCCTTAAATACGCTGAAGGTATATAAATTTGTTTTTGAAATATCAATCAGTGGTCTGCTAACCTAGTATGTCCTGTTGAAATGAGGCAGAACCCAGAGAAAATTCCTAGAAAGGAAAAAAAAATTGATGCCAATTATAGTCTAATCTCACCTTCAATATACACATGTGTATGTACCTTAAATTTACTTCTACCTTAACAACTGAATTCTAACATAACATGGAACAAATGGTGATAATGATCAGGCTATTTACTATTTTAAGAATTTTTCCTCTTTGTATAATGTTTTATAGGGATTTTCAGGAATACATTAAAAGGGTTCCTAAAAGTATTATGTTCCTTCTCTTTGCCTTGTCTTTCTGCTGTATCCCTCCCTGCCTAAAATTAGATGCTTACTGACAGCTTTCTGCTGATTGTCATAAAACATGTGCTAATACTTTAAGGGTTGGGCCACTTATATATTTTAAGGCCACTCAATTAATTTGGGTCATTTTGATAATTAAAAAGTTTTTCCTAATGTTGAGTTAAATTCCATGTCCTTCTTTTTGAAATTATTAGCACCACTTTGATGCATTAAAACCCCAGGTCAAAAGCCAATCCACTTATTACCATTTATTTATCTTCTATGTATGTATGTAACTGTGTGTGTATGTATGTATGTATGTATCTACCTACTTATCAACTTATCTTTGCATTTCTTTATCTCGGGATTTAATGATTTGTTAGATATCATTTAGATCAATTATTTATCAGGTTATCACATCTCAGTTTCAACATCCCTCACCATCTTCTTAGCTAATTACTCGCCTCCAATAGTGTTGAGGAATTTACCACTAAGTGAAAAGAGCTCTGTATAAGTGCTTTGGATAAACCCCTCGGGTGTAGGTGTAGTTTCCACCTCTTAGGAGCACAAAGAACACACAGAGTATACACTTTTCATTTATGGACTAAAAGAATAGTATAGTTTATGGTTTAGTCTACTTGTGGATTTGATAGACATTACTCTGCTCTCTGATACTTGGTTCTCTTCTTCCAGGTACATAGAAAACTACATTCTCTGGTTTCCTTGTAGCTGAGCAAGTTCATTTGAATTATTCTGGCGAACTGGTTAGGAACAGAGAGGGTGTATGTCCTTCCGGTGCAAACATTGCATTGTTAATGTGAGACCGGATCCCTTCTTTGCCCTGCAAAATGTTGTAGGGGAGGCCTTGTGTGGAGATGACAGGATGAACAGATCAAAGCAGCTTGGATCGCAGACTTTTTAAATGGAAGAAAACCACACTGAAGCATCCTCCTATAGCAAAAACCTTTCATGAATAAGAACTAAACTTCTGTTGTGTTAAGACATAGACATGTGAAAGTTGCTACCATAGTCTAAGGTAGTCTACATGAACTAGCACTGTGGTCAACTCTAAAGGTCTGCATCCACCAGATACTTGCAAGTTTCTTGAGAAACTATTTGAAAATCACTTGTGATGGGACTGAAATATGGGGCTGAGTCTCAGCTAGTGATGAATGAGCTTATTCAGACTGCTCTCTACCTAATAGGTGATCTATTTCATCTTCAAAACATCAGGATGGAGTTGTTAATATAATATCCACGTTACAAATGTGGAAATGATACAATTTTCCATGGAAGTGTTTCTAAATTGGGAAAATCCCAAAGGCTTCTGAATGTATAATTCAAGAATGTCCAAGTGTATTTTGCAGTAAGAGGGAAATAATGGATACATATGAGAGTAACATTTATCAACCGTTAGTCTATTGTCCACTTAATGTATATATTCAAAATCCATACCCCTCTGGTATGTTTTGGAAGCATAGCAGTCATTTCACTCCTGTTCCTGAGTTATCATCTACAGTGATACTTTTCCAAGACAACCATGCTCCCCTTAGAGCTTCCCAACTCCCTTTGGATCTCATTCATTCTGCTCAAGCTAATCACTACCTGGACCCTTGGGATCACTACCTTCCTGAGTTGAAATACTTCTGTGTTGGCCTCCATGGTTGAATGAGGTGGTTCAGACCACATCCTTCTCTTTACTGCTTTTTCATAAATTACCCATAATGCAGTCGCAGCAGCTTATGAATATAATTGAGTCACTCTAAGGTTGGTGTACCTAAAGAGAATACAATGTAGAAGAATCAATTAAAAGCTTAATGGTAAATATAACTAGTCTCAGAGTTCAAGGGAAAAGAATTGAACTTAAAATGAAACCATTTCCACAATATTCCTTGATGGATATTCCTTACTTATGAATCATGACCTTGGTCATAGAGTCTGTCCTTCCTCCTTATTTCTGAGACCTTCTCCACTATCAACTTTTACTGTGTCTATATCCAGCCTCCTTTATGAAACTCTACACTCTATATGCAGAGTTTGCCTTATGACCAGTTGTCTCTCTCCATTTGGTTAATCCTGAGTCCCCATAGACTTCAGCGGCAAGTGTCCCAAGGATGACGTTAGCATGGAATTGAATAAGAGTCCAGTGTGGGCTTTGACCTTTCCACATGAATTCCTTTCCTTGGATTCTGTAAGCTTTGAGAGACAGCTTTGTCCCCTATTGTTCTTGATATTTAGGAGATAGATACCATATAAAACACATACAAAACACATATATGCACGTACACGTATGCATTTGTTTCAAAGACAACTCAAAAAATTTTCAGAGACAATCAGTCTATATTTACATTAAGGAAAAGAAACATTCTCTTAGCTACAATATCACCTTCACTAATTTCCTGCCCTTGAGGATGTTCGTAGTTGGTTCTACTAGATGTGGCAATAGCAGTTTCCAGAGACAGCTCTTCATCTTCTTTTAAACTTAGTTCTGGAGTTCTCAGTGTTCAAGAAGTGTGGCCTGTTAGCAGGCCAGCCTCCCACATGTTCACTTTTTATCTATATCAAAACCCAGATGTGATGTCGTAGCTTCTGTTTATCTTATATCAGAAGCATTCTCAGGCCATCTTTCTCACTTCCCTGTACAGACTATGAACCGGAATTTGGGGAAAAAGTTGGTCTTCCAAACCCACTAGAAAACTGACATTAGTTTTAAAACAATTATTGGCATACTTTTCTCGTGTCAACAAGGAACTGATATGTGTGCTTCTCCATATTTTCCCATTATTTCATGGTAGTCCATAAAATTCTATAAATGCCTCAATGCACACGAATTTGGGGCAATTACCTTTTCTGTTTGACTATAATGGGAGGCATCCTGACATCAACCCATTCCCTAAGTAAAAATAAAGTTCTGGGGCACTGGGTGTCTCAGTCAGTTGAGCGTCCCGCTCTTGATTTTGGCTCAGGTCATGATCCCAGGGTCGAGGGATCAAGTCCTGAGTTGGGCTCTGTGCTAAGCATGGAGCCCGCTTAAGATTCTCTCTCCTTCTGTCCCTTTCTCTCTCCTTCTGCCTATGCCCCTTTCCCCTTCACTCATGCTCTCTCTGTTTCTCTAAAATAAAATTGAAACAAAAATAAATTCTTGTTCTTGTCCTCCTGATCACCATAGTTCTGTCATTACATTATCATTCTCCCTAGCACACTGTTTTGAATTTGAGATAGCAATGGGCATCCCACCCCACACCCTTTGGCACCCTTAGGCACACATATCTGTGCCTAAACAGTATATATCCTTTCCTTGTGACATCTGTAGCCAACATCCCCTTTCTTCGTTTCTTTTTTTTATGGCTAAATTATTATGATATTCTCTCTTCCAATCCCTCTCCTCCCAAAAGCTCCATCCAATCCTGCATTCTAGGAACTACCTAGAATGAAGGATTTTCTTTTTAAACATGAATTTCTTCATGCCTTCCTCTGATGTCAGTAATTACTAACTCTTAGCCAATATTCTCTCTACGTGGGCACTATTCCAACTGCTTTGTATCATTTCTCAAGTCCTCAACAACTCTACAAGGTAGGTAATTTTACTATCCCCATTTTAGAGAGGAGGAAACAAAAGCCCAGAGAAGTTAACTAATATTGTCACGGTCACATATGTGGCAAGTAGTAGAACTGGGATTCACACCCAGGCAGTATGAACTCTCAGCCTGAATCACGATGCTGTGCTGCCTCCAATCACAAATGAAAATAAAAAACCACCTACTTCAATAACATCCTTTCATCCAGCATATAGCGTGTTAAAACTATCCAGCAGGCATGGATTCCCAGTGTCGGATAAGTACAGCTCTTGGACATGGCCAGTGAGTCATGTGGCATAAACCTGCCTAGGAGAAAAACCATGAGTCACATCAGGCTTTTAGAAATGTGGTCTTTCCTACAAGAGCACAGGTGGGGGAGTTGCTTTTCTTCTTGTTCTTTTTTTTTTTTTCTTCTTCTTCTTTTTACCACTCTGGGAGAAACATTTGTTGCACCCTGTGGATCTAGAACAGGAGAATTGGGTTCAATAATAGTAAATCTCAAATTTATTCTTATCTTGGGTACCTTTCTGATTCTGGCTGATAGCAGATTGGAATCAAGGGAATAACTTAAGAACAGCAGTTCTCAGGATATTTTAAATTAAAGTTGTTTGGGGATTTATCAGTCCTCGGCAGTCTCCTCTAGATAATTCAGTTTATGGATTTGGGAATAGCGATTTTTATTCTTATTTTTAATTTGATTTCTGACCTTTCTGCTCTCCTCTCCCCACTCTCTCTCCTTCTCTCTCCTCAAATATATCAATTTTAAAGCAGTCCTTCAATAGTTAAAGCAAATAATAGGGCAAAAGGTTTGAAACAAATGGCTTGGCTTATTTTGGGGTTTTGCCCAAAATTGAGACTTAACTTAGTCTCTCTTACTCTCTGTAAACCTCTCTTACTACCATATCCCTCTCATACCATCCCACCTCACCCCTCCCCCTACACATATGAGTCAATAATTCTCCACTTTTTGCTGACCAGTTCTCATTCGCTATCAAACATACTTCATCCTCCACCATCTGATACTATTGTAATCCTATGTCTGTAATATTTTGTTCCATTGCTCCCATACTTGCTACTTTACTTCTCTACCTTTCACCTCTATCATCTATTGGCAAGTGAGACCTAAATCTACATACTTCTGTTCTGGACATATATCTCCTGCTAGCTCATTAACTAACACTACTTCAAGAGCCGCAAAGTGCTGACGTGAAGTCACCAACCTTCTCCATCAACCAGATCTCTCTCCTCATCTAAGAAGCAGATAACTTCTTAAAATGGTCTCTAATGGGTGTCCCCCTTCAAAGGTTTGGAATCTCTTTCCATTTTCCCTACTTTGTTCTCTGCATTGAATTCCTGATTTACTCAGAAAACACTTATTGGGCACCAACCATGGTGCTTGGTTCCATAGATACAAAGTTGACGAGAATGATTATTGGACCATCATAATGTGCTTGATGTGTGTTTTTGAATTTTGTATATCATTATAAAGCATGCACTGTTGTTCTGTATGGATTTGCTTAAAAGGTATTGGGCTATAGATTATTCTATTCTATTCTATTCTATTCTATTCTATTCTATTCTATTCTTTCTATTCCATTCTGTAGATATTCTATTCTATGTCTATTAATTAGCCTTATGTCTTTCAGATCTCTTCATGTTGTTGTGTATAATATACTAATAGCTAAGATAATCTTCTAACAGAGTCTAATAGCTGTGTACTGTGTCATATGATGCATTCATGTTTTTGTGGGGAGGACTATTTCCAATCCCATTTATCATCAATAATGAAGTAAATGCGTGACATTCTGAGAAATATGCTTAGGGGTGGATTTCTGGGTCATAGTGTACACTTGCACTTGTACACACAAGTCTTATCCACCAAGAGAGCCTGAGCACTCTGTTTTCCATCATATCCTTCTACATGTGGCATTATGGCAATTTCAAATGGTACCTCATTGTTGTTTTAATCTGCTTTTTTTCTAATTACAAAAAAGTTTAAATGTTTTTTTCATATACTTATTTACATCTTCGTTTCTACTTCTGTGAATAGCTTGTTCACATTGTCCATTTTATACTGAGTTTTCTGTATTTTTCTTGTTAATTTATGAAGCATTCTAGTAAATTCTAGATATGCATGCCTTCGTGGTGTTATATATTGCCAATACCTTTTCTCAATCAGTTATCTGTCAATATTTTTCTGCTGGTCCTTACTAAATTAAAGTCCTTCATTGTAATCTGACTTTTTTTTTTAACCTTATGGTTTGTACTTTTTTTAATGCTATGTTTTAAAAAAATGTTCTTC
The DNA here is from genome assembly GCF_018350175.1 of Felis catus. Lineage (NCBI taxonomy): Eukaryota > Metazoa > Chordata > Mammalia > Carnivora > Felidae > Felis > Felis catus. The sequence goes on from NC_058372.1 coordinate 18,834,824, forward strand.
TTCACCCTAGATGAAAAAGATAATCCTTTACTTTTCCTCTTCTAGGGTTATAATTTACTATTTTCATTAACATCTCAATTTGTTTCGAGTTCACTACACTCTGTTTATTTTAAATTCACCTAGCAATATGGTTTTCCCTTTTCTGTCTACTGAAGGGTATGTCTCTTATTTATGACATAGGTCAGGAAACTGAGGCTTGGCTATTTAAATAATTTGTCTTGTGAAAGAAATAATTAAGAGTCAGGCTGTGACTCTCACGTAGGTTTCTTAACCTCAAAGTTCACAAATACCCTTTCCCTTCCCCTTTCTATGGAAGTGCCCTCCTATATACTTCAATTTCCTTGAAGGCAGTGGCTGTGAATTGTCATGTGTTTGTGCCCAGTATCCTGGGAGTACAACTGGAACACCAATCGCTCAGTAAGTATTTGTTGGAGTTGCAACATTTCATTCTATCACTCTCTCTGTCCTTTTACCCTCTGTAGATTATCATAAAAAGTTGGAGAATTGGCTCTTCATCCAATCTACTGACAAACTCTTTCCCCATAGTGCTGTCTTTTGATGAGCTTGGCCTCAGCCTGCGAAGGCTGGACACACTCCAAGGCTCACTGGTGGAGATTTGACGTGAAGAGTAGTACTTTGGTGGCACTAGTGGACTTTGTCCAGTAACTAATGGGAACGTCAATGATGAATTCAAATCTGGGACACATTAAGGTAATTGTGCAGATACCACTGCTCTGGAGACATGAATTTTCATCTGTATCTTGATTCCGCACTGACGCCACGTCCTGACTGACACGCGTCCCAACGATGCACTTACAGGCCAAATGAGGGCTGCTATCTCCTTATCCAACTGTTCATTGTTGGAGGGGGTAGTATGGAGGAAATTCAGTTCCAGTCTTTGGTTTTCTGCCACGGACGACAGTATTTGGATGCCTGTGTGGTTTTTCCAGGTGTTGGCCATGTCTGACCTAATTTTCTGCCAGCTCGTAATGATGTGGCTCTCTGCTAAGGAAAATATCAACCCGTCTCTGAGCCTGTTTGCTCCTGTATATCAGCACCACCATCAGCGATGGTCTGGAGGATTGCCTCAGAGGTTTTAGTGGTGGCTGGCTGTCTAATGGGAAAAGAAGAAGTGTCCGTGAGAACGGAATTTAATTTTTATGGTCATGTTTTGAGTTTTGTTTGTGTTACTTCTTGGGCGTAATGCAGGAAAACAAAACAAGCAAACAGAAAATATGAGATTAAGTCTTCAGTATGCCATGCTAACCTTGTCAGATGGAACCCAACACTGATTTAGCTCTAGAAGTCAGAGTGTAACTGGGAATTAGGAACGAGGAGCCAATGGGATATGACAGACTGGGAGAATCTGGAACTTTGTTTTAGGAGGAACTAAAGAATCAACAGGAAGGTCATTTATTCATTTTTCATGAATGGATACAGCACACACTTATGAACACTGATCATGGACTGGGTGCTCAGGATACAAAAATGTATCGGACCCAGCCTGTACCGGCAAAGCGTTAACAGCTTACACAGGGCCACTAAGTACATTATTATGGGTAACACTATCTTGTGTTGTAGCAACTAAAAGTTAGGGAAGTTAAGTAACTCATGAAAACATACTCAGCTAGTAACTATCAAATCCAGGCATTAAATCTTGGTGTTCTAAGTCACATACTGTTTGCACAATGATGCAGCTACCAGGTAGCAGTGACTTAATCGTAAATAAATTGAACGAATAGGTAAGGAACTGCATACACTGTAAATGAAGCTTCAAGAGAGGATCCTAAAAGGGGCACCTGGGTGGCTCAGTCGGTTGAGCATCCGACTTTGGCTCTGGTCATGATCTCGCAGTCTATGAGTTTGAGCCCCGCATTGGGCTCTGTGCTGACAGCTCAGAGCCTGGAGTCTGCTTCGGATTCTGTGTCTCCCTCTCTCTCTGCCCCTCCCCCACTCATGCTCTGTCTCTCTCTGTCAAAAATAAATAAACATTAAAAAAAAAAGATTTTAAAGGGAGGATCACGAGGAACCGGAGGATTGAGTTTTGCCTCATGGGAAACAATTTCTAGAGAAGTAGGTACCAAGGGCAGATACAGCCCATAGCAACAATTCTGGATGCCAAGCCAAGGGAAATCTTTTATCAGTTTTTTAAATGTTAATTAATTTATTTAGTTAGAGAGAGAGAGAGAGAGAGAGAGAGAGAGAGAGAAAGAGAGAGAGAGAATGAGCGGGGAAGGGGAAGAGAGAGAGGGAGAGAGAATCCTAAGCAGGCTCCACAGTCAGTGCAGAGCCCAATGTAGGGCTCAGTTTTGTGACCATGAGATTTCATGATTCCATGAGCCAAAATCAAGAGTCAGATGCTTAACTGACTGAGCCACCTAGGCTCCCCATTGATATTTTAATATAAGTCCCTTCATGGGGTCAAGGCGGGTTTTGGGTTGGCAGTGGGGCTGGTGATGAGCCAGGAGACAGAATTTAAGGAGGCTCAGCTACTATATTTGGAAGGCTAGGTTTAGAAAGCATGGAACAATCTAGATCGTTTCATTTTTTACCTAATTTGTTTTGAATAAATGTATTTTTAAATGACTTCCTCAAAGTACTTAGATGCAGATTTTACGAAATAAGTACTGTTATTAAATCAACATGCCCTATTTCCCTTTAAGAACTAAAAGCGTCATCAAACCTCAGAGTTGAAAAGAATACTTTGCCAACTAAACATTTGCAACCACAAGTTGAGCAAAACATATTACACTTCACATAGACTAACTGTAATTATGCAAAATAAAAGTTTAGCTCACAATTGCCATTGATTTGAAGTGGTTTTATTCCTCTGTACTTTTGTGGGATGTCTCTTGGAGACATCTTAATCTAGAAATATAGCTTAGTTTAGTGGTTGAGAGCACAAGGCATGTGATTTACTACTTGGCTTTATCAATTAATACTGTCCTACTGTAAGCTTAACCTCTTTGTGCCTCAGTTTCCTGAGGCATAAAGACAGAATCTCTCTCACAGGGATATGGTAATGATTAAATGAGTCCATACAAACAGACCACTTACAGTAGTGCTTGGCATACAATAAGTGTCTCAGTAATACTGAATCTTATTGCCATAGGCTGATTCAAATTCTTTGTGATACCTTCTCCACTTGCAAAAAAAAAATGTCAATTTTAAGATTAAAAGTTTTTCTACCATTCTAATCATTTAGTTATCTATTGCCTTGTGTCAGAAGACAGGAACAATTCCTCTTCCATACCCCAATGGGCTCAGTAATACAACGGAGCGTATCATTATCTCTTTTCTATGGTCAAGCTTAAGAATCTTGGCTTCTATGGTAGGTAGGCTTCTATGGCTTCTTCATAGCTAATAAATATATACATATATATTATCTTTGCCAACTAATTCACACAAACCAGGAACACCCAGCACCTGTGGAGCTGGCTTGAAGCCAAGTGTCTACTCCTGCCACTCAATTCTTCTCTGAAGATTGCTTGTCCCTATTATCAGAGGCAAGAGAGGAAGGACCGCCCATTTCTTTTCTGTCCTAGTGCCAGTGCTGAGATCTATCCCCCTGGCACCTACATCAAAGATAGCCCACTGAAGGGGAACATGCATTGCCAGGTGTCTGGGGCTCTCCTTGGTCACTAATGTAGGCAAATATGATAGCTGTTCTGATGGATGTTAGGCTGGTCTTCGTGGGATGAAGTTGCTGGGGTTGTATAGTGGCCAGATGAAGTGGCTTGCAGCTCTTCTGTGCATGGTACGACTAGTCTTCTTTGCACTCTGAGATGTAAAAGGGCAGATGCTGCATGTACATGACGTACATCAATACAAACGAAACATTGTAAGAAGCGTCAATGAATCACTTTGTTCCCTTGACCTGTACCAAGCAAAATACTCATTTTGCTATGGATTTTGCACTCTGTAGACATGCATAATTTCTGGTTTCTCAGCTTATATAGGTTTTCAGTTGAGCCCAAGAAAACATATCATGGGGCTATATATGTCCATTGACTTGTAGAAACTCCAGCGAAGTAATTTGGGTGTGAGGTGCCACAGATAATATTGGATATTGTTTTCTAGATTTTGAGAAAGGTCTATTCTCTTTCACCTTTTTAAGTATTATAGAACCATACTATGTATTTATTCCCCTTGGATAAACGTGTTTGAAATTTCTCCACACAACAGCATTTGGGAACTTTCTTTGATTATCTGTGATAATACCGCTCTGTGTCTTTTACTTTGCACAATGTTTACCTACTGAGAAATATGGCAGTTGTTTACTAATCAATTAATTTGACAAGTCTTTACTGAGTACATACTATGAGCCAGGCACCATTGTTGAAACTAGGGGTAGAGAAGTAAAATCTCTGGCTGCCCCAAACAACATTGGAATGCTAGTAGACTCAATAACTACTTGTTGGTTGAATTAACCCAGAGAAGAGAAGAATCCATCTTTCTTCTTCATATGCACTGTTTATTTTTCTTCAGTAAAACAAACTGATTAACAGTAGGTTTAATCTAAAAAGTAACAAAAGTGACCAGTCATGGCTAATTCCATCACGTATCCGTCCTTGGTTTCCCCTCTTCCTATGTTCACGCCAACCCCAACCACACAACATACATTTCCATGTATCTGGCTACAAGGTATTCTCCTAATGAGTTTGTGGAATTGAATTGGTTCTTTGGACAGAATTACTGGCTAATGTTTTCTCCTTTTGCCCAATAGGAAAAGGACAGATAAAGGGAATAAAGGAGTTAACGTTACTCTCCAAATGCACAAGCATTTGTTCGCAAAGTACTTGGCACTTTCTGTCCACCATATAAATTCCTCAGTGTATTCCCACACCAGTCAAGGTTCTCTAATTCCTTCCGTGTAAATTCTTATTTAATGTAAAAATTAACCAAGGGCTACATTTACCAAACCTTTGGGCTTACGTTTCTCTTGAAAGACCAAGGATTTCACGACCTGTCCTGGGTTTCTTTTGTTTTTTTTTTTTTTTTTTCCTCTTGTATCTAGGAAGATAAATATATTTAAGAGGGAATTCTTAAGTCATATATTATGGTCTTAAAGTTGTGACCTTCATTTGAACTTACCAAGAGTTTCTTGTCATATTTGTAAACTTTGCATATAAACAAGAAGTTAATTTGGGGGTGAGGGTGCAGACAAGTTTATTTGTATCTTTAAAAATTTTTTTAAATCTGTTTTGTGAATCAGCATTTTAATATCTCAGAAGTTCTTGACTAATCCTATTATTGAAAGATACAGGATAAAATATTTTTACAGTGCTTTTAACTAGCTACTGATGTAATTTGTTATGTATTGTTTGCCAGCTAATCCCTAAATTATTTTTATCTTTGAAGTTTTGTTTCAATAAATGAAGACATTTTTGACTTCACATTGCCAATACGCCATTTTTTTAAAGAGAAATGCCGAAAGTGAATAACTATATTATTTCTTTACTTAGCCTGATAGTCTCAATTCATATTTATTACAGTTTTACAAAAATTTAAAGCCAAAATTTATAAGGCTTTCTGAAATAGATTCTCACTCTTGGTAGCCTCTTCAGCCCTAGAAAAAACATTTACATGTATTTATAAATGAGTTTAAAATCTTACTACACACATACGGGTGATGTATGGAATTGTTGAATCCCTGTATTGTACACCTGAAACTAATAAAACATTGTATGTTTAAATGATAAAAAAATACATTAAGGTATTTGGGGAAAAATGAAAATCAAATTATATGACAATTTTCAAAAAGATTAAAGTCAAAATCCGAAGGCTTTGTGAAATAGATCGCTGTTTTTAAAATGGTCTCCATTTCCAAAATCTTTCTCTTGTTCTTGCAACTGAGTTTAAGATTATTACCGAACATCTCAAAAGAATTAACAAATGGGGTTGAGGAGGGTCATGGGTGATGCTAAGAAAGAAGAAGCTCTACGTCTTTCTCTCCAGAGTCACATGTGATTTACAAACACGTCTTTCACTTTGCATCCAGTAGTACCACAATACACAGCAAGAGAGACAGGCTTTTTCTCTTCTTAACTCACATAACCTGACGAGTAAGTAGGTTTCTATCCAAGGACTAGGAGGGAGTACTTTGAGTATTAGTCATTCTCAAGGAGGATGACTTTTTTTTTTTCCCTAAGAGTCACCATCTCGGAGAGTCATTAATTCTGGTGAGAACATTCATTTTGTGCATCGACTGGCTTACAGACAATTGTGTTGCTCTCCCTGTACTCCTTAAGAATCTCCCTGATGCATTGTAAAACTTCAGCAGTAAAAAAAAAAAATTCTAAAATGAGAGAAGCTGCATGGGAATGCTCCTCGACGATTAATGATTAGGTGTCTGCAGTAACACCATTAAAAGGCAACTTTTAATAACCCTAGAAACAGGTGAGTTTAAAACGATTTCCCAAGTTACATCAGGTGTAGTTGATTCTATGTCAACACTGTGTGGGAGTACATTTAATAAAGATAAAGATGGGCGTGAGAATGTTGATGTTTCTATTAAAGGTATGTAGTGATTATATAACACTTTATAGTTAGGCTACTATATTCACGCATGTTGTTCAATCTCTTAAACAACTCATGGGGGAGGGCATTTTAATTTTTATCTAACAGGTAAGAAATTGTAGTGCAGAGATTATTGGTTATGTGCCTTATTCCAACTGGGCATTTTTTTTTGTTTCCACAAAGCTTCCATAAAGGGCTTATTATTCATGGTATGCTTAACTCTTGACTGTAGAAGACTACTGTACTTCGATCAGATAAATGCTTCCTCAGAACATGTTCTTTGTTCTTCTTCTCCCTTTAGCATGAAAGGTTCTAAGTTCCTTTGAACAACTAGTCTAGTCTGGAATCTGTGATGCCAACTCCTCTTCATAAGCTCCAGAAAATACCTTAGGAAACCACCTTTCTGGTTTTTCAAACCAACTCTCTTCATATTATAACTATCCTTCTGAATGAGCTAATTCATTCACAAGAGGCCCGTGGACACCCCTTAAATCATCAGGCAGAAGGTATTTCTCAGGGATGTCATCTGGAGCATTTACAGCTGAGTTTCCAAAATCTTCTCTGCAATCACTAAAATAATGACAAAGCACCATATGGTAATTACTTTTGTCAACGGATAAAAATATCTGGGTCAATTTCCAGCTTTCACTTGTCAAGGTTGAGTGCATAAGTTTGAAATGGTATTGTTAATATGCAATACATTTAGGCATTTTTCCTTGTACATTCCAAAACTTGTGTCCCTTCTTGGTTTCTAATCACGATCACTTAAACACAATATGGCAACATTTCCAGTAGATTCTGAAGGTCATATTTTGTCAAGGTGGTCCTCCCTTGTGTATAATCTGAAACTTCTGTGATTGAATTTAAGCCCCACACTTTGGTATAAATCCTGACCTTCTGGAGGATGTTGATGTCCTCAGAAACAATCTGTGGATAGTCTTTTTCATAATTGGCAAGAGTTCTGTTTCTTGTTTTAACATACAGAATGATGATTTCTGTGACATATTTCCATTTAGTCTCATTGATGAAGACATTTCGGTTGGTTGTTGTAAACATTATATTAGAATCTCATCAACAATCACTAAAGTGTTTTATATGGACTGTCAATTTCTACATACAATGTAATTTGTCCAAAACAAATTCACAAACCAAACTGTTAGAACAAATAATGCAGTTCCTCCTTATGACAGCAATTTAATGTTTATGAAATTATGTCTCTGAGTAACATTTCTAAGTTATATCTTGTGAACTCTTAAAATATCCTTTTCTTGTAGTAAATACTAGGTTGGTGAATAATATTTTGGCAAACGACTAAGCTTAGTCTATATTCAGGGGTCCAGGATTCTTCTCTTCAGGGATCCCTGATTATTATTTTTTTTTTACTTTAACATGGAAGAAATCAATTCTTTAAAAATGTGATTTTCTAGAAATTAGGAAAATGGGCATCTGTTCTTTGCTTTGCTTCAAAATAGTACTTTTGAGCATGAGGGTCGTTCAAGGTTTAAGACTGAGGTCTACTGGAAGTACTTAAGGATAGATTTAACTGCCTGATGGTGTTTAGATTTCTTTCAAAATACCATAGTATTTATATTCCTCTGGGACCTCCCTGCCACCTAGGTATGTGTTCCTATGCTTAGAAATTCTTCCTTCTCCTTTACTCATTCTTTAGATGAATGTCTTCCCTAAATTCCTATTTTGATTCTCATAATACCCTATATTTCACCTTCCTAACATATACCATCGGTGCAATTGACTTTTATTTGTAATTTATTTTATTAATATTTCTTTACTCTTATTGGACTGAAAACTCAGTGGTGGAAGGGACTGCATTTTTTTCTTACTGTTATACTCTACCACTAGCCCACTGACCCCAGAGTTATAAACATGTAAATACACAGGCTTAGGAGATGTATCAGTTACCCAGTGGAAATGATCTGTGCCCCTCCAGTCATAGTTATTCATATTCCCTTCTACGTGCACTTCTACATTCCTTTTGATAGACACTCACCTTCTTCTTAAAAGTCTTATTCCATTATGACATCAGGATGAAATCATCCTGGATTTCATCATGTAAGTCAGGACTAGATTTGAATCAGTCTTCTCAGATATAGCTACTTAGATATGGGACTGATGAACAAAAAGGACGAGAAATCTGCATGTGACCCCCATCCTTTGCCCTCCCCACCCACCATCATAGACATTCTCTTCAAAAGGAGAGGAGCAAAGCTCATATCCATAACTGGTTCCTAGCAATTCTGAAATCCAGGTTGAGTGTGTGTCGTTGTCAGGTCTCCTATTCGGGAGGCAGGGGATATATCTTGAGGAGAGTTCAGTTCCATTCCCTGCAAACACTTCTCTATGCCAGTGCTCTCTTTTGCTCTTAACTACCCTGCTGGGCTGTGGGCTACATGCTCTGAAATAGCTCTCATGTTTGGTGAGAAGTTACCCACGTTTGCAATTGGATATCCTTCCCACCCTGCTTCCTGCCCACCAAAAGCTGCCCATGTTTATTCTGAAGAGTCTTTCTTCCATGCTTTTACCATGCTGATGAAAGTCCATTCCATTCGACTCCTATATGAAAGCCACAATTACCATTCTTTTTGAAATCATCCTGTTATACTTTGGATGGCAGGTCAGGATGCTGTGGTACAACATCTTTAAACTTCTTAGAGAACTTTTATCCTGAGGAGGATATCACTGCCTTTGATGGTTTTCAGGTCTTGACAAAGGGTCTTGCAATACACTTTTGGTGTAATCTCTACTCTGGAGCCATTCCTTGACTGGGGGACTGTTTTGCTTGCTGAAGAGACAGAAGATGAGAAACACTTTCATCCGTCATCCCAGGAAGCCTTGGGCCTCTGTATTTCCAAAAGGAAAAGTTCTTTCTTCAGCTCCTATCTCGCTTGACATACTTTGTTACACACAGCTAGAAGCACCAAAGGTAATGGCTGTTGCTCTGACCAGTCTTCACATCCTCACCCTGCCCAGTGACCGGTGTTGCCCTCCATCCCCAGTGGTGGCCTGGGCACAAGGGCCAGACTTCCCTGCCACCAACCAGGCTTCAGTCTATTGGTCCAGCAGAGCTGGAAGGAGGGAGAGAGAATCTGGCAGCCAACGGACCAGTGTGTGTACAAGATGCACCATGCAGCAGAGTCCCTGGGAGCCTAGGTGAGTCTGCACCAGGCCAGAGAGTGTCTCTACATCCATAGAAGTGAGACTTTAAATAACAAAGTGAAAATTACACGCTGAGAGAAAAAGATGGCAGAAGAAAGGAAAACATGTTCTATTTTAGCAGCTACACCAAGACTTTCTTTTTCCTGCCATTTGTACAAGGATCTGTTATGGGCAGAACTGTGTCCCTCAGAATTCATATATTGAAGCCCTACCCTCTAGTATCTCAGACTAAGACTGTATTTGGAGATGAGGTCTTTAAAGAAGTGACTCAGTTAAAATGAGCTCCTTAGGGTGGGCATTAATTCTGTATTACTGGCATCCTTATAAGAACAGGACACTGGACACACAAATAGACATCGGGGATGCATACACACACAGAAGAAAGACCACGTGAGGAGATAGAGAGAAGGCAGCCATTTGCAAGCCAAGGAGAGAGGCTTCAGAAGAAACCAATATTGCTGACACCTTGATCTTGGAGTCCCATCTCCGCAACTGTGAGAATATACATTTCTGTTGTTTTAGGCACGAGGTCTATAGCATTTTGTTATGGCAGCCCTTGCAAATGAATACAAGCTCCCATGTTTTCGTTTTGCACTGGTCTCTGCAAATCGTGTAGCCGGTTTGGACTTTTTAATGGATAAACTGACCCTGCTTCTGATTGATTCTAACCCAAAAGTATAAAGGGAAGGAGATTCTAGGAAACATAGCTCCCAGCTTTCCAGATTTCCCGGTTGGCAATCGCATACAGGAAAGCATGAAAAGAGTCTTAGAAAAGCAAATCCATGCTTTTCCATGCCAAGGCAACAGTATTTGTGGAATGCTTATTGCATATTTAATACTTCCCTGGGCACGAGGCACGTAGGCGTATGTAGACATGCGTATTGCTGAAATGAATTTCTCTTTACCTGTACCTGTTCAAGGTATAAAATTTGATAGAGAACCTGAACGTCGTAAGTGTCTTTAATTTAAATTGCATTTTGACATTTCCCCCTTTTTTTTTTTTAATTTTTTTTTCAACGTTTATTTATTTTTGGGACAGAGAGAGACAGAGCATGAACGGGGGAGGGGCAGAGAGAGAGGGAGACACAGAATCAGAAACAGGCTCCAGGCTCTGAGCCATCAGCCCAGAGCCTGACGCGGGGCTCGAACTCACGGACCGCGAGATCGTGACCTGGCTGAAGTCGGACGCTTAACCGACTGCGCCACCCAGGCGCCCCTTGACATTTCCCCTTTGAGTCTTATAGAAAAAATATGGAAAAACATTTTCTTGCTCTATAACCATGAACCTTCTGAACTTATAGGATTTGACACATATGCTCCTTGTTGCCAGGGTCCATATATGAAGCAGCCATGATATCCCAGCCACAAATGCATGTTCATTCTTTTTTAAAAAAATGTTTCCTTCTTGGGGCCCCTGGTGGCTCAGTCAATTAAGCCTTTGACTCCTGATCTCAGCGCAGGTCACAATCTCAAGGTTCATGAGGTCAAGCCCCACATCAGGCTTTGCACTGTCAGTGCAGAGCCTGCTTGGGATTCTCTCCCTCTCTCTCTACCCCTCCCCTGCATGTACTTTCTCTCTCTCAAAGTAAATAAATAAACTTAAAAATGTTTTCTTATTTATTTTGAGAGGAGAGAGAGAGAGAGAGAGAGAGAGCACTCACGTGTGCAGTGGAGGGGCAGAGAGAAGGAGAGAGAGAATCTCAAGCAGGCTCCACGCTGTCAGCTCAGAGCCAGAGATGGGGTTCAGTCTCAGGAACCGTGAAATCATGACCTGAGCTGAAATCAAGAGCTGGTTGCTTAACCAACAGAGCCACCCAGGCACCCCACATTCTTTTATTTTGCCCTTAACCTTTGCTTCAATGCACTCAAAACAAGATTATATCGTCTAGAGCTGTGTTTTAACATTATTTTAATTTCCATTGTGGCCGGAAGCACTGTATCAGACATTAGACATTTTTAGTGATTCATTTATTGTTGACTTATTCATCCCTCTTGTATATAGATGCAGTGTCACCACAGTGTGTCTTCCTAGTTCTCGATGCAGGTGCCAAAGTTCAGGGCATGCTCCTTGGCAAGTTACCGGCCTAGGACTGGCTATGCTGGCATTAGGGCCTGGTGGCGTTTGGCCTCCTGCTTTTCATTAACTAGGAAGAGACAGAAGACGACAGCAATATTCTGACTTCTTGATGGAAACGGTTTCCGAATATTTCGGAACATAAAATAGCTAATTGAAACAGGCCTCAGGCCCCAACTTCCCACGGAAGCGACATTGCTTTAATGTATACTTGGGGCACTATTCTCATATTCCAGTAAATGCTGAAGTCCTTGCTCTGAGTTAGGCAATTTCTAGGAGAGAAAATAAGCAGTGTGCTTCCTAAAATACTTAGACGTCCTCGAAACAACCTGAAAGTCATTATTTAAAACACCCTGGTTTAAAAAAAAATGTAATTTCCATGGATCTTTTGTTAGTGTCTAAGACATGCCAACCAGGTAAAGAATTTTATGCCATGTTTTTTTTTAATATTGAGTATTGAGCAGAGTAGAAGTATGATCCCAGGGTATCCTGATTCCCCGACCGATTCTATAGACCTCGCTTCTTCATTATACAACAGCATTTGAAAGGAATTGGATCTTAGTTTAAATAAATGCATGCATAATTCTTTCTTTCAATATTAACATTCACAGCAGTTACAATAAAATAATCTTGGTGTATGTTGCAATTGCCTTATTTTCTCTGTTTAATAATTAAAAGGCTTCCTTTTTTATACGTGGTTCTAGAAAAGAAGCTGACGGAATGTTTTATGCTTACATCGGGTTATTAATATTGTTGTGACCACTTTTAATGTTTCCCCTTTTCCTCATTAATCAGGTAATTTTCTCATGAAAGTCTTCCCATATTAGAAATTAGTCGAAAAATAGTGCAAAAAAGGGCACTGAGAGGTACCCAGGAGGGGGTTGGGTCATCTCAATTCTTCCATGGGCGGGAGCCTATGGATACAGTAAGGGCCTAGCTTGTCTAGTATCAGAAAGCCGACTTGTAACCACTCTCCCTTCTTTGTATTCTTCCTACATGGTGGGTGATCAGTCAATGTTTATGAAACAGGTGGCTAAATATGCTTAATTATTTTACTGTTAGGGTAGCTTGGAGTCAGCATGGTTATTTGTTTTCCAGAACTTTCTCACCAAAAACTCAAGTGTGTGTGTGTACGTGTGTGTGTTTTGTGTGTGTGTGTGTGTGTGTGTGTGTGAGAGAGAGAGAGAGAGAGAGAGAGAGAGAGAGAGAGTGTATTTTCAAGTGGAGGAAGTTGCTTTTCAGAAGGCTAAGTGATCTGCCCACTCATGCTAAGGGGACAGCTGCTTTGCACCCTGGTTCTGACTGGAGCTAAAAATCCATGATCTTTTCCGTTATGGAAAAGACAGCCCCATCCATTGCATTTTCTTACTGGTTTGAAATCCATCCCAGGTAGATCGTGTGCACACCAAGTGACGCCACGTGTGGCGTGTCACATATTTTCACTTCACTGCAATTTGGGGCGATTTCCAGTTAGCTCACTGGTAAGCATTGTTGCGGGAAGTGGTTCCGCACCCGTCGCTCATTTCTGTATGCCCCAGTGATGGTTAAATGCAGATACTGCCCTCTGGGATCAGCATTTGGTAGATACGAAATGTTGGATTTGTCTGTTTGTTTATTAAATCAAACTCTGCAAAGAAAATATTAACTTTAAAGGAGGATAGATTTTCCTTCAAGGTGGTAAACTTAGAAGCTCTTCACAGTGAGCTCTCCTGGGTATATAAATTCTGAGAGAAAAAAATCAGAATAATTTGGCACAATATAAAACATGATGTTTAAAATTTGTATTTCAGTTTTTTTAATGTTTATTTATTTATTTAGGAGAGACAGAGGGAGAGAGAGAGAGCTAATGGTGGAGGGGCAGAGAGGGGCAGAGAGAGAGTCTCCAGCAGGCTCCGGGCTGTCAGTGCAGAACTCAATGTGGGGCTCGAACCCACGAACTGTGTGATTGTGACCTGAGCTGATATCAAGAGTCGGTTGCTTAACTGACTGAGTTACCCAGACTCCCCAAAACATGATTTTTTTAAAAAGCAGAAAGAATGGATCATCTTGCTCCTCTTTATTTTCTTTGTAAGAAATATGTAATTCAGAATATTAACAACACAGAACAAATGGATCTTTTTAAAAATTTACTTAATACTTAAGACTTTTTCAGGGGAAAGGTATTTCCTCTCTCTGGGAAGAAAGGTAAGAGGCAGCTAGGCTTCTCTTGTCCACCCTAGCACTTGCCCTCTTCTCAGATTCTGCTTTTATATGGTTACAATTCTCCAACTCTTACCCTTTGGCCAACACAAATGCTCCCATTCCCTCAAAGTCCTCCTCATGAACCATTTTCTCAGGAGATGGCCCCTGAACATTCCTGGCTACCTTGGCCTCTTATCCTCTCCAGACTTCTAGAACTTTCCGGTTAGAGAAGCAGCAGTTCGTAGGTGGCACATCTTGTCTCCCCAGGGAAGGGAGAAGAAACAGACACCGTGGGATCTCTGCTCTGTTGTTCTCAGTGCCTTTACTAGTGTTGGTTGAACCATAGATGGTGAATAAAAGGATATCCAACATTTCCAAGTAGACTCTGGTTGACAGGGCAAGAATTGTCCCTTCCCACAGTTTTGAGATTAGACATAACTTCCTGCTTTGTGGTATTAGTGTCCAGGTGGCATAGCTTGCAGGACGGAAAAACTGCCACCATTGAATCACCGAGGGCTTTAGGCTCACTTGGGGGCCTTGGGGATTCGAAAGGAAGTAAGAACCCGTATTGGAGACAAGGGGAGACATTACCGACAGTGGCAATGTAAGCAAATGACACTTGTTATTTGTTAATCCTGTACAATTAACAGTGACATGGGGAAAATATGGTTGCAAGACTACAATGTAATCACAACATATCCCAGGAAATCGTGTAGGATTTAACGGAGGCAGGTGTGAAATTAACCAATGCTATTGCCATAAATGCTATAATTAACCAGATTTCCAGGAAGAGGTCTTTAAGTTTCCCTAGAATTCTCTGTAGTCACCTCTCCCTCTGCATTTGCTTCTGAAACCGTAGGTGTACCCCTAGACAAGTTTTCTGCATGTGTCTTTGAACTGACCCTAATTCTAAGCCAAGTGGCAAATGTCAGAACCGTGTTTGTCTACAGCTCTCCCTCTTTTGTTCCCTGTGTTTTAAAATGTGTGTTGCAGGTTTTGGTTAATGTTTAATTTTGCTTCCAGTAAAAACAATCTCCATATTCGGCTCTGTTGTCTTTGCCACTTAAGAATGCAGAATTTATTATTATGTGCTTAAAGCAATCATTTAACACTGACATTTTAAGTATGACAATAATCCAAGTAATTGTCACCCATTCACTTAACTGAAAATATCTTTACTTCCTGAGACAACTAATTATAATGCCGTATTACTATCTTTTAATTGTAGACATGTTTGTTTTTGTGTTTATTTTGGTTTGGGCTGTCTTCAAGGACATCCTTAGTCTCAAACTTGGCAATCTGCCCTTGTTCTCTCTCTGCCGTTTTCTGAAAATAAACGAAAACACTATAGCAACAATCTTGAAGGAAAGCAAAGAGGATTTTTATATTTCACAAGCTTTGATCATGACTTCAGGATGTTGGATTATGAGTTCTTTCTTGAAGCAATCTGATCAACTGTTATATAAATGGCGATTAATTTCCAAACATACTCAAAGATTCTAGAAGCTGAGTTGAGATATCTCAGGTACTGTTCTCCTACGTGGCTCTCTACCATCGGAGAAAGATGGTGTTGCCCTCTGGGTTTCTTAAAGATTTGGGTTCGGATTTCCTGTGTGGCTTGTATCCTACACGGGAGCTCTATTATGATTTGTTTTACACGGGGATTATTGCCCTGTCCCTTCATTTTGAAAATCCCCTAAATTCTGGAATTTATAACTTTCTGAGTTAGTACTGGTTGTTTCCATTCAGAGCAGTCAGGCATTCCACCCACTTTTATCACAACATAACATAACCTTCTTTTTATTTTATACACTGTACTCCTAAATTACCTATTGAATGGGTATTTGCTTTCTCTACCAAGTTGGACCTAATAATTAATGTCATAGTTATGAGGAATAGTACAGGAAATGTAACATTTCACATAATCTATTTTCTCCATGTTTCTAAACTTATTGTGTGTGTATGTCTGGTGATTGTCTCCAGGGAGATGCAATCTCAGGGCTGTGAATTGCTTCTGAACACACACACACACACACACACACACTCAGATGCTCAGCTTGGCAAATGTTGCGTTAGGAAATATCATAGCAACCTCTCTAAATGGTACTTGCTTCTCATGATATGTGCAGTGCAGGCATTTAATAATCATCCTGCTGCCTATAAAATATGTACACACATACCAGCAGCCACAGCTCTAACATCTAAATCAATACATACTTCAATTATTGTTTTTTTTTTTACCTTTGTCATTCAATGAAGTATTTACGGAATATTTAAAAACCAAGCTAGCAAAAACTTAGGCACTTTGCTTTTCTGGCTTTTAGTGCCTTGAGTGACATCATGAAGGCAAACGAAATGATGTGTTTTGCTTCTTGTGATATTTTTTAATTCCCTTTCATCGTCCATTTTTGTTCACTGCCCGTTCCTCTTGGAGGTTTCACAAGATTTTAGAAATTAAATGTACTGAGTGGTCAGTATCAGCAAAGAACACTTTAAAATTACTAATAAAGGAAAAGCCAAGTACCAAAGGCCCACACAACGAGTTCACTCTTTTTCACTTAAGAGGAGTAGGTAAGAAGTCAGTTGCTGATATTGTTTCAGTAGCTTATCTAACGAAGGATTCTGGCTCAGCTTCTCCGTGGTTCTTTCTTTCTGGCCCTCCTAGTTTCAAGTGCTCTAAATATCAAGGTCACATTCAAAGGCAGAAAGAAGGGCCAGTGGAGAGGGAGCTTCCTACTTATTCTTTCTCTCCTAGTAGGGAGATTATTAGCATGCTCAGAATCCCTTCAGCAACCTTCTCGAGTTGCACGTTATTGTCCAGAACCGGGTCAGATAGCCATTCAGTGGGTGAGGGGGAGTTAAGAGAAGGAAACATCTAAATTTTTCTTGCCTTTACAGGTGGAGGTGGGCAAGGGACATTTTTGGATTGGAAAGCGCTTCTGGATAGCCAACTGATCATTGTTGTGTGGTCCATAAGAACCTAACGATGATTTTAATTAGCTGTGTTTACTGATTCACAGAAAAGAGGTTTCCTCTCACTCCCCACCCCATCCCCAGCTCCTGAACATGGCATATGAAAGAAAAGTAGGTGTGAATAGAGGTAGAAGATAAAAAGTAGACCTGGCCCACTGGCTGGCTGGCCTCAGGGATAGCTTGACCCAAGGACATCATCGCTCTATCTAATCTGATAGGGAAAGAGTTGGTTTCATCTCATTCAGATCTCATCAATGCCACCTTCACAGATAATCACATTCTATTGCATTATCCTCATTTGTCCTTTTCATAGCACTTATCAGTTTCTCATATGATCTTAATTTAAAGTAAGCTGCATGAATAGATGCATGATTCTTACCACTGGTGCACTGGAGGCCCTGGTTTCCAAAGGGTGAACATTTCCATCTGTGAACACACACCTTCTAGCCATAGCCACCAGGTCACATCAGGTTCCTCATGCTGGGAGGCCAGCAAGGAAAGAAAGGAATCATTACGACCTGCCTGGTTAATCACTCCTTATCATTAGGAGAGGTGGATATGCTAATATACAAAGGGGGTGGAGAAGAATAGGTTTGTTTTTCAGGTGATCCATTTGAGGTCTTTAACTGAGAATAGACACCACCTAAGAGGAGCATACCTTCTAGAAGTTTGGACACATCAGGAGTCCCCATTTAGACTATGCCACCAGGCAAGATCAAGCCATCTAGACCTGTAGAGATGCAGATCAGGATGAGGGGAATCTGGGATGGTGGAGGAGAGTGATGAAGAGTTTCATTACAACCTCAATGTCAGCTGCACAGCTGAGTTGTCTTCACCAACACTTCTCCACTAAGTTTCCCAGAAAACAAGACTGACCATAAGCCTGGAGGAACAGTTCCTAGATGGTATGAATTTACCGTAGAAGCAAATGGATCTGAGCATAAGAAGGGGTGGACTGTGATAGATACTATGGTGTTTCACCTACTTCCCTCCGGGTTAAACCCACACCCCTCAGTTGCTGAGAATATTGCCTGCTTGTGGCTCAGACCAGAGTCCGTCTATGGGAACTTTCCTCGGCCACAGGAAACATCCTCATCCAGATCATGCCCCTCCCAGAGGACAATTTGTTGTCACTAACTGACTGATGTGGAAATACAGAAGCCTTCTCCCGTCCCTTCTTGTTGAAACAGCCCCCAAGGACGAACTCCAGATCATCAGCTAAAGCCTCTGTTACAACCTGTGTGGGGGTCAGGGTTTCCTTGTGCTTGGTTATACTTCCTTGACTTCAGTACAAAGTGGTCAAGATGTCTTCTCAATGGGTTCTGGATGCACCTCTGCCTTAGAATGAAGGCAGCTACTTAGTGGTAGACAACTCAACACTTCTGTGACTTATGTCTACCTTGATGTTTTAATTAACATTCTGTTTGCAGATGTCCCCATTGAAAACGTGTGCTTTGGTAAGTGGGAAGATGAAGAAATTCTCACTTCTATACGTGAGAGTTTCACTTAACAAAACTTGTGCATTCCTTGAAATATAGGAGTATAGTATATACACTCAGCAAAGTATTTTGCAAATTGTGGTCATATTTTTTGTTTCAGGATGACATCCTGGAATTATTATACCAGATGTGCCTTTCTTATAATGCTTTTATAAATACGTGTATGAGCTCCATTTTGAAAATATTCAGGCAAATTATTTATGAAAGTATCACTTATATATGTGTGATGATGCGAAACTATTTCTAGAAATGGGGGCATTATTTAAATGTTTTATAAGTTACTTATTATTTTTTAACTTAAGATAGCAAAAACTTTCTCAAGATCCTCCATAGATAGTAAGTTCACAACAAAGGTCAGTTTCTCATTACCTCTCTTCCCTATCTTGATCACATTTTCTGACATTCTAGTTCAGCCTTACCAGGTGCATGATCTATGATTCCTTTGGAAACATGGCTTAAAGGTTAGGTGTGTTTGCCCAGAGGAAATGGTTAGTCAGAGTAGACATCATGGAAGGTCAATTTCCAGAAACATCTGGCAGTATTTGTCCATTCATGGATGTTTAAATATGTGTGCGTGCACACAGATGAACACACACACTTACATGTATATATTGATACAGAGACTCACAAATTACTCAGAAAAAATTTAATTAGCTCTTTAATTTCTAGATTTCCTCAGAGCTATCAACACAAATTACTTTTTATAATAGGTGGCTAAATAAAACAACACAGAATTAAATTGGAAAGAAAAAGAGTTAATATATTGTATTATGTATTTTTTTGTACTAAATTATAAGATATAGGTCCCTCCATTTTTAGGTATTTATTTAGAAGTTTTAAAAGAAGGTATGGATTAATAATTACTAAAAATTTTCTGGACATAATTGGAAGGCTTTACATTTTATTTTTACAACAGGCATCCTTCCCTGTAAGAAATCAGGGAGAAGAGAGAGAAACTTAAGTTATTTTCATTATTATTTATTTAAAAAATATTATTATTGTTATTGATGGTGTTAAACAATTCTGTTGACTAACATTAATTTGGCACTTATTATGAGACAAAAATTACATTTTCTCTCTAGATTGCTTTATAAACATTTGGAATAAGTATTGTAAGTATCTTAAAGGCATTATATTAAAGAGATTAAATGTTTTACTTAGGTTCACACAGTCATGTTGTGAAAGAGCTGATACTCAGTCCCAGCTCCATCTGATTTTAAAAATTCATTCTATTAGGGGTGTCATTGTGGCTCAGTAGGCTGAATGTCTGACTTCTGCTCAGGTCATGATCTCAAGGTTTGTGAGTTTGAGCCCTGCATCGGGCTCTGTGCTGACAGCTCAGAGCCCGGAGCCTGTGTCGGATTCTATGTCTCCCCCATCTCTTTCCCTCCCCAACTTGTGTTCTGTCTGTCTCTCTCTCTCAAATAAATAAACATTAAAAAATTCATACTTTTAAAACTGTGCTATAAATTTTCTTTTGATACATATCAAATATATATGTATATATTATGACACACTGTTATGTAAAGCTCATTTATTATGCTATGTGCATTTTTCAATTCAACTCAACTCAACCCAACTCAGCTCGATTCAATTGTACAGAACTTGAACATGAGTAAGAGCTACCCGTTGCTCCAGAGACTAGACAAAAGGGGAGAGATGACACCCTCAGACTTCTTGTCAACATTTGGCCATCACTTTTTCCTAAATTGTCTTCATCTTCATTTTAACTTGATTACTTGATTTATATCTGAATTAGGCCATCGTGTTGGGGTGAGGTGACGTGAGACTCACAGTGTATTTGCCATGTGCCCACATTTTGCTAGAAACAGTAAAATTAAACTCAATCCCACAACAAAATCTGAGCATGTTATAGTACTCTTACACATAATAATAGTTTATCAAGCTTCTGCTTAAACTCTTCTGCAAGAATATTCTCTCTTTCCTACTTTCAGCCTATCTGCTATTGTCAATAATTTGGGTTGCATTTCCCTTTATGGACTTATTACTGCAACAAAACAAAACAAAACAAAACAACAAAAAACAAACAAAGCAAAACAAAACAAAACAAAAACTATTTATCTAATACATGCTATCCAAACTATGATTTGGAAGAAAAGGGTCTAAAGATATATCTTTGCTTTTCAATTTAAATGTCTGAGATGCCATTGGTTGAATCACAACGTAATTCTTCCTGAATGTTTTTCCATTGCCCACAATAGTGGAATCAAAATTAGAAGTCAATTTTGTGAAATGGCTTTCTTGGTCTTGAGTGACTTTCCAGTTTGTATTATAAAATAATCCCTCTCTAAAAGTGGCAGGCTCCTTCCTGGAAATCTGACATCTTCTCTCAATCCTCATAACTCAAAACGGGAGACATTCCAAACCCCTATCTTAGAGGAAGTTTCTGAGGCCCAGAGATTAGATAACCCACAAAATATCAGCAGACTAGTAAACAGAAGAACAAAGACTTAAACTGGGTTCTGTGCTGTCAGCCTGTATACGGATCTGCCTCTCTCCAATCTGCATCTATATATAGCCTGATAAATTGTGAAGCCTCCTGATATTCTTATGGCTAAGCTGTGAAGTATCTTTTTTCTTATGCTGCCCTGCTTATGCATTATCATGCAGTTCATTAATGTGACTGTTTGCAAAGCTGATTTTACGTTATTGTTCCAGCCATTAATGAAGCTTCCATTATGCATAAAGTATTTAGCGAGTTTCACGTTGGAAGCGTTTTGTACACATTTTTAACTAATTAGGCCAAGCAAATACCGGCAAGGTAGGTGTTCTCCTTCTTACTAACAGATTAGCTGCAAAGGGAAGCGATTTCCTAAAGCCCTTCACAAAGCCGCAATAAACACTTTAACCAAACTCTGTTTCTACTCCCCACTCTGGTGGTGGTGTTTGGTCAGGAGCTCTGCCACTAGGTCTAACTAATTACATATTTACTGATTCTCGGCTCTAAGTGACTTTCTCTCGGAAAAATAGATGCATTCTAGTATTACATTCGGTATTTATTGGCGTGGACTAGTCACGAAAATGTTGTCAATGGCAAAAATTGACATTGTAAAACAGAAACCCATGCATACTGAAATGAGAGTATTTTAGGAAGGCAAAGCAGACCATGTTCACCTTTGCTCAAAGTGGTGACTTTGTGTTTCAAGTTTGCTTTCATTGCCTTCTTAGGCTCTGGGTTGAGTGTCGTCTGTCCCTGCCCCAGCTCCCGGTCCCATTCTGAGACAGTCACTGGAAATAACAGCCTAAAGAGTTTGGGAGTCTCTTTGGACTCCTTCAACATACTTCAATCCCTGTTTTCTCATTAGAACATTCATACTTTTGTGCCTCAGTGGGAATGATCAATTATTTCAATGTCAGTCGTGGTAATATTACCCCGAAGATTTAGCAATTTTCAAAGATCTTTTAACTTAATTAGAGGCATTTGTTATAAATTGAATTAAATCTGGTAAAAGTGCAATGTGTTATATTAAAAGTATAATACCCAAATTGGCCAAGGAGATACAATTTTAGGGCGGGGGGGGGATCTAGTTTAAAAATGCTAACATCAAGATAAACTTGTGAAGTTTTCCTCTTCATAACGTTTTATAAAAGTTGAAAGAATGGAACACAATTTTACCCAGAACATGTTGGTGAAATCTGTATATGTACAGATACTTCTGTGAAAGTATTTTTCCAAATACTTGAAATAATGACAAGGCAATATCAGATTTGAGCATTTTAATAATAACTTTGGTTAAAAATAAAACTGATATTGATGTCATTTATCAGATATATATATATATATATATATATATATCAATCCAATAATCATCATATGATAAGAGTATTGTAACAATTCATTTTTTTAATTGATATGATTATTAGTTTCAGCTATACAACATGATGATTTGATGTTTGTGCATCTAGTAAAATGATCAGCACAGTAAATCTGCCACCAGGCAAAATTATGATTTTTGCCTCTTGTGGTGAGATTTTTAAGATTTTTTCTCTTGACAACTTTCAAATATGCATTTCAATATTATTGACTATGGTCACCGTGCTATCTGTTATATCCCCATGATTTGTTTATTTTATAGCTGAAAGTTTACACCTCTGAACTCCCTTCACCCATTTCGCCCACCTCTCCAGCCCCCCTCCCTCTGTAATAATTCATTTGGGTTAATTATATCTCTTTCCAAATAAGTGTTTCCTTATCTTGGCGTATTTTACTTCATTTTCTTTAAATTTTTTTTAACGTTTATTTATTTTTGAGACAGAGAGAGACAGAGCATGAACAGGGGAGGGTCAGAGAGAGGGAGACACAGAATCTGAAACAGGCTCCAGGCTCTGAGCTGTCAGCACAGACCCCAACGCGGGGGTCGAACTCACGGACCAGGAGATCATGACCTGAGCCGAAGTCGGATGCTTAACCAACCAAGCCACCCAGGCGCCCCTACTTCATTTTCTTTTAAATATGGTACCACAGTGAACTTGCCCAAGAGTCCCTACCAGCCAAATCATTTAATAATATACTGCTGTGAATTTATGAGACTTTTCTCAGCTACCATTTTAATGGTGTTTTTTTATTTTCTTATGCACCGAACAATTAACTGTCTGAATGGACTATATGAATCTTGAAATGTTAAGTTAAAGGGACAGATCAAATGACTGAAGCAGATCAGAGTTTTTACCTAAACCATTTAGAAAATGACACGTTTAAAAAATTATTTATTTAACAAATGCCTGTTTTTAAGCACCTACTATGTACACAGCATGGTGTTTGGGTCTGAGGATAAGGCACTGAACAAGACAGTTCCTGCCTTCAGTGAGTGAATAGCGTCACTAATATCTATATCTTTATCTCTATCTCTATATCTCTATAATGTATATCATGTAGATATAGGATATAGATATAGATAAATGTTTATTTATATATACATATATAGCTATATATAGATATACATTTATACATATATATAGACATAGATGTAGATATAGATATACATATATACATATACATATATATACATATATAGATATACATATGTATACATATATATAGATATATATACATATACATATGTATACATATATACATATATATATCTATATATGTATATATATAAATAAACATTTATCTATATCTATATATCTATATCTATAGATAAATGTTTATTTATTTTGAGAGAGAGAAATAGAGAGTGAGCAGGGGAAGGGTAGAGAGAAAGGGAGACAGAGAATCCCAAGCAGGCTCCACACTGCCAGCACAGAGCCCCGTGCAGGGCTTGAACCCATGAACTGTGAAATCATGACCCGAGCTGAAAGCAAGAGTCAGATGCTTAACCAACTGAGCCGCCCATGCACCCCAAGCCTCACTAAATATATTAATATTAATTTCATAGTGCATTTTTACTGAGCTGCAGTATAAGTTCTTGGTACATGTAAATGAGTTGTGAACCTTCTTCCTGCCAGCCCCTTCGGCCCCCATGCACTTGGCCACACGGGTCGTGGAAACACACAAGCTGTGGTATCACACTAACATTAAGTTCAAATCTAGATGCTTGTTTTGTTCTGTCTCCTAATAGCTGTATGATCTAGAGCAAGTAATTTGAACTTTCTCTGTTCTCATTTCCCCATCTGTAAAATGTGTATAGAAACACCTGTCTTCCAAAGTGGCTCTGTAAATTAAATATAGTATATACATATTATATACTGTGTATATTTTTATTGTATCAGTTTTTATTGTCTATGCCAAAAATTCTCACTTACCTTAAAAACCCTTATCCATAAACTATTTTTCAGGGATGTGAATGAAGGAGGAGGGTTTTGTCTAGATTAAGTGGGTTTGCAGCTGTAAACCAACATATGGGAAAAGAATACCTTCAAAGAGTACTTGAGTTTATATTGTTCAAGCTTGTGATAGCTGATTCTGTTCGAAGAGAATATTTATATTAATCTGAGGGACAAGCACCTGTATATATATATTTTAGTTTTTACATCATTTCCACATACTGGGTATTGACAATGTGTCTCAATCATTCTAATGGCTTACTACCATGTTGGTGACTTCATCAAACTGTTTTCCAGTTCTGATATGTCTTGAACCTCACTTCCGTAGGTATGACAGACTATTGGGCAAATTTTCCTGGATTTACCATGAGCATTTCCATATGTGGGTCAATATGAGCTTATTGTTTCTTCATTTTCCCTTCTTCTTCACTAAATGCTTTTCTCTAATATGGCAAGCTGCTCTTTGGATGAGCTACCCGAGCCAGAAACTTTGGAACCATTTTAGATTCTTTTCTTTGGGATCCCAAATTCAAACAGTCTCCAAGTCCTGTTCATCTTAGTCAACTGTCTCTCAAATCCATCTCTTTGTCCCTGTCCTACACCCCTCTAATTCCCTTTTCCTCTAAAAGGGCTGCTGTTGGCAAATGCTATTGGCATTTGGGGTGTTAAAAGTTGAACTGTTGTCCTTCAATAATGTGTTGAAGTTGTAGGACTTAGTACCTCAACAGGGTTACTGTAAAGGTAAGCTAAAAGGTGATCGTACTAGAGTAGAGTGGGCCCTTAATCCAATATGGCTGATGTCTTTATTTGCGAAGACACAGATGAACAAAGGAGAGACAGCCATGTAAAACTGGAGACAGAGATTGGATTTTTGCTGCCACTAGGCAAGGAATGCTTGAGGTTACCAGAAGCTGAAGAATCTTTCCTTCTCCACCTCCCCATCCCCTGGAAACTTCAGAGAAAGCATGGCCCTGCCAACACCTTGATTTAGGACTTTTAGACTCCAGAACTGTGAGAGAATACATTTATGTTGTTTAAAACCACCCAATTCATGGTGATAGTAGCCCTCGAGAACTAACATAAGGGTCAGGAGAAATCTTTATCAGTTGAGACTCTCAAGCACATTTCATGAAGCTTTGTGCCTTTTCCACCCTTCAAGTTGTTGTGACAGCAAAGAACACCCATGCCCATACTTCTGAAAGGTCTACAGTTCTGCTCATCATTGAGCAGTACTAATCAGTCATCATCTAAGTCATAATCTGTTCTCCCCTTTGGTCTGAACCTACCCACACTATTTCCCCCCTGCAGCTAGAGCAGTATCTCTAAAACACAAACATGGCATCCCCCCATCTCCTTCCCCTTTAGTTACTCCAAGGGCTACTAAGAGTGCCAGGATGGAGTGAACACTCTGCAGCATGGCATCCATTAATCAGGCCTCCACCAACAGACCCCTTCACCTACTTGGACTTTCTCCACCCTATGCAACTTATATTCAGCTTTAGAAATGGAACTCTCTTGTCCTGAGCGGTGCATGTGTGATGGAATGCCCTCCTAGCTTTCCCATATAGCTCTTCCTCTCATTTGTCTGATTCCTCTTTACCTCATAGGTCTCGGGGGGAAGCCTTCCTTGGCCCAGTTGGAGATAGGTGTCCATCCTATGTTTTCTCATAGCATTCTGTATGTCACTGTAACACTTCTCACCCTGGATTTTGTCCCTGGATTTTATTTGTCTTTTCACTGATCTGTCTCTTCCAATAGAATGAAATTGCTGTGGGTGAGTGACAATGTTGCTCATCTGTGAAAATCCAGAACCTGTATCTATATTAGTGTTTTGGTGCTGCTTAAAGCAACACAAGTTTATTATTGTACAGTTCTGGAGGTCAGAAGTCTGAAATGGGTCTCACTGAGCTGAACTTAGGGGCCAGAAGAGCTACATGTTTTGTTTTCTGGATTCTAGGGAGAATGTTTCCTTTCTTGTTCCAGCTCCTAGAAGCTGGTCTCATCCCTTGCCTCATGGCTCCCTTCTTCCATCTTCAAAGCCAAGACATTTGAGACGAGTCTTTCGCACACTGCCATTCTTCTGGTTCTCCTTCTTGTTGTCTCCCTCTCTCTTCTGCTCTCCCCTCTCACTTTTTAAGGACCCTTGTGAATTCACTGAGCTCACCCAAATAACCCATAATAATCTACTTTAAACTCAATTGCTTAGCAAACTTAATTCTGTACACTACCTTAATTGTCCTTTGCCGTATAATTTAACATAATTGCAGGTTACAAGGATTGGGGTGTGGGCATATTTGGGGGAGGCCATTATTCTGCTTACTACATCATCCCAGGGCCTGACATTTACATTTATTTAATGACGATCTGCTGAATGAATGAGTTGTGTCCAATTAAACCAACTTCCATAAAAGAAGAACCCTTTCCTTCTTTCAGGTTTTGATAAAGGGTCTCTCTTTCAAGCAGGCTACACTTTCTGGTCTTGTTAAACTGATGGAGAGCTCCTAATGGCAAGTCTGGATACAGTGGTTAGAAAACTCTTACCAGTTGTATAAAGTTGGGCAAATCACTTAACTGATTGGGCTTTAGTTCCGCTTTTGAAAAAGTCTGAGGGAATCTGATGAGGTCTTCTCCAACATTAACACAGTATAACCTATCCATGTTTCTTTGATACCCTCATTAGAATGACTCCCTGAAATGCTGAATATTAAGTCTTAGAAAAAGCTTCACAGTCACCGAGGGCTCTATGTTCAAAAACTTGATAAATGGAACACAGTGAAAAAAGAAATGAGAAATACCGCCCCCCCAAGAAGAATTACAAAAAAAATAAAAAAAACAAACAAACTTGATTTTTAAAAATGTTATGTTTATGGGGCACCTGGGTGGCTCAGTCAGTACAGCATCTGACTTTGACTCAGGTCATGATCTCACAGCTCCCGAGTTCGAGCCCCACGTGGGGCTCTGTGCTGACAGCTCAGGCCTGGAACCTGCTTTGGATTCTGGGTCTCCCTCTCTCTCTGCCCCTCCCCCACTGGTGTTCTCTTTCTCTCTCAAAAATAAATAAGCATTAATTTTTTTCAATGCTACACTTAGTGTATGGTTAGTCATACAGAAGAAAGGAATATGGAAATTTTAGTGCCATTTATTGATAGTCACTTCTTAAAAGGATTATTATGCACAGCTGATAAATGGTGGGTTTGGGTTATATACAAATCCCTAAGGACTCCTATTCACTGTTCGATGTAAAAGAATGCATTCCATGCTTTTTTTTTTTCCATAAAGCAACTTGGGTCTTTTTTTCTTTTTTATTATTACACTGATGGATCATAGAAATCTTGTTTGATATCGGGTCTCTATAAGGACTGGGCATGGAAAGGGGGATATATGTGTGTCATATGAAATGTGGCTGAAGTTCAGAGAAATAGGTTTCATTTAATAGCTGAATACTGGATGACCTGACCATTCTTCTCAGCCTCTGGCAGCTCACCCTGTGAGCGATAGAGGATTCGCCTGCATGAACCGAGGAGTAGTTGCTGGCCTCAATGTGATTTTGCAGTGATCTGTGTGCTCTCCGGCTTCCTTCATAACCAACAAATCAATTCCCACTATACGTATTACACACCCCAGTGGCAGAGGCCATTTATTATCCTTTTGATGGTCATACTCTTTGTACATAACCAAGAAAGATTACAGGGGAAGGAGAGAACAGTGGAAATGTGGATGAAGATATTGTACAATGGCCCTGCATCTTATACTATGCCTTGCATGTGTACGAGAATAAAAGAGAGGTTTGCTTTCAAGAAAATGTTGAAACATGGATGCAGAGTTTTCTTTTCAATGAAATCTATTTCAGGAACAACGAATCGAGAGAGGGTTGTGGATGTAATTCTCCGTCGGTACACCCTTGGATTTCAGGTGCAAATTCGAAATGATTAAGAGAAACGGACTGTCACTGTCATATGAGAATTGTCTGTAAGGCTCTCCTTGATGAGTTTTGTTCACCTGATAAGCTTGTTGATAACTTCTTTTTATTCGGCATCATTTGGCATCAACTAATTCCTTTATTAATTTCAAACTCTGAAGTCTGTAATTGTTCAAACTCTAAATGATGGATTCCAGGTTTTTCCTAATTCTTTGGTTCCCGATGTTCGAGTTACCATTGTTAAACGAACAAGTAAAATCAAATATTGAAGTGTGTTAAGCAGGTACAAAACAACTGAGTATTTTGAGTTAGATATAAATGCTCCACGATGATATTTTAGTATTATTTGTCCTAACTCACATGCCCCAGAAACCAATATGCGTATCTGAATGTGAATGGGAAACATTTATCAGTGAAACTAATAGCAAAAGTATGACTTTATAGTGGGTTCTGTGAATAAACACTTAAACTGCTTAGTCATTTGTCTCAATGGGTATGAAAAGAACAGTGGAAATTTTCAAAGGTCAAATAGGCTACCGTCTCTTCTGTTTTGCATCATTTGAGATTTTCTGGTGTTTTGCAAACAACA
This sequence comes from Felis catus, assembly GCF_018350175.1. NCBI lineage: Eukaryota > Metazoa > Chordata > Mammalia > Carnivora > Felidae > Felis > Felis catus. The sequence goes on from NC_058372.1 coordinate 18,863,542, forward strand.
CAATGCCAAATCTGCATTTGATTTTCTCTTCTCTTTGAAGGGGCAAAACAGCAACGGAATAATTAACTGAAGAGGAGCGGGCACAGACTATTTTGCTTTAGGAGGGTAGAAAGTTCTGGGTTTCATTTCACATGATGATAAATGTAGCAAGGTATTCTGGAATCCTCCTATGAGGACTCTGTTACCAATGGTAAACCCAAACCTCTCAGGGGCCTGTTTCCTGTTTAGCTGTTCCTCGTTTGTATAATTGCAAAGCATGCTCACTACAGACTCCGCACGGAGTTCTGGGTTAGATGATGGTCTACATCTTCATGGCAAAATACAGACCCGAACAACAAAGGAACGGTCGATGTCAAATTCAGTGCCTCCTTCGTCCGGTGCAGACCAGAAGGCTAAAGTCTTGGGTTGGAATTCTGAGAACAATATGTTTCTTTTGTTTGTTTGTGTGTTTTGTTTTTTACTTTCTGTGGTCGTCCGTTTGTTCTTTGTTCCCCCAAAGGCTCTTAGTTCTATTATTTATCTTCTCCTTTTCATGGTGCAATTATCATCGTATTTAACAGTCTTCAGAGAGAGGTGAGCTTTTGCATATACAATCTTTTGTATCTCTCTATGAATCCCATTTCTTTTATGTTCTCACGCTGCCTCGACTTGTTTTGGTTTTATCATTGTTCCTGAACTACTTCGTATCATACTAGCTTCTTCTTTGGTAAGATGTTTTTAATCGGGACCATTTTTGGTTGAGGAATTTCCCAAATTATTCTAGAAACATATTCTAGAGCAGAATCAGACAGGCTAAGTTTCCAAGACAGGACTTGGAACCTAGTTATTATAAAGATCAATTACTGATTCAACAAAACCAACATTTTATTAAGCTGGTGATGGTATATACCGATGATATTTACTGCTTGAGTTAAATAACATATGCATCTCCTGTTTATATCTCTTTAAAATGAAAGGAATCATATCAACTGCTATATTTCTTAGGCTTGATGGAAGGCCAGCCTATTTCAAAGCAGCTCTGGTAAATATTGGAAGAGGGGAAAGAGGGTGAAAGCGTGGATTGAGTATTTACTATTTTGTGATGACAGTGCAGAATCACACTGTTCAAAATGTTTTACATCTGTTAATTTGGTCATTATACTGACCCTGGCTTATGGGGTACTATCACTACTCCCCTTTTCCATATGAGCAAACTGAGGCATAGATAGGAATTCTATGTAGACATCGAGGCTTTGGGCATTTGAGTCCAGAGTTTGTATTTCTAGTCGGTAAGCTATGGGAACCCTCCTGTGTACTCCCTGCACATTTTCTTGGGATTAGGTGGGGAACAAGTTCTGCCTCGACAGTTATTTTCAAATACTTCTTCATCTTCTTTCCTGCAAAAGCTCTAATTTTGTAAACTTTGAAAACATCGCTTTATCCCAATACCAAACAGAGAGAGGAAACCGAAGCTAAGTCAGAACACCTTGCATGTAATTATTTTACATTTAGTTTCAACTGAAAATGTCAGTATTGTGTTAAAGAATAAAAGACTTTTGAAGTTTCAAATTTTCCTTACCATAGTTTTGGTGATATATTAACAATGCATTTCAATTTTTGAAATAAGATGGTTAAGGGACACATGTACTCCAATGTTTATAGCGACGCTTTTGACAATAGCCAAATTATGGAAAGAGCCTACATGTCCATCAACTGATGAATGGATAAAGAAGATGTGGTTTATGTATACAATGGAATACTACTTGGCAATGAGAATGAAATCATGCCATTTGCAGCAACATGGATGGAACTGGAAGGTGTCATGCTAAGTGAAATAAGTCAGTCAGAGAAAGATAATGTATGTTTTCACTCATATGCAGAACTTGAGAAACTTAACAGAAGACCATGGGGGAAGGGAAGGGGAAAAAAATAGTTACAGAGAAGGAGGGAGGCAAACCATAAGAGACTCTTAAATACAGAGAACACACTGAGGGTTGATGAGGGGCGGGTGGCAGAGAGGGGAAAATGGGTGACGGGCATTGAGGAGGGCACTTGTTGGGATGAGCACTGGGTGTTGTATGTAAGCGATGAACCACGGCAATCCACCCCCAAAACCAAGAGCACACTTTACACACTGTATGTTAGCCAATTTGACAATAAATTATATTAGAATATAAAATAAAATAAGTAAAATAAAATAAAAATAAATAAGATAGTCAACTTTATATTTTTAATTAAAAAAATAAACTATTTTTTGAGAGTGTGGGGGAGGGGCGGAGAGAGCGGGAGACAGAGGATCTGAAACAAGGTCTGTGTGGACAGTGCAGAGCCTGATGCAGGGCTGGAACTCACAAACCTTGGGATCGTGACCTGAGCTGAAATCGAGAGTCGGATACTTAACCACCTGAGCCTCCCAGGCACCCCCGAAATAGTTAAATGTTTAACAGGTTATAACCAAAAATGAAATCTCATTTTAATAAAGAAGGATCATCGTGGGTAGGTGAGATAAGCAGGGATATATTACAGATTTTAAAGATTTTTAAAAATAAGTTTATTCTTTTTTTTTTTAATTTTTTTTCAACGTTTATTTATTTTTGGGACAGAGAGAGACAGAGCATGAATGGGGGAGGGGCAGAGAGAGAGGGAGACACAGAATCGGAAACAGGCTCCAGGCTTTGAGCCATCAGCCCAGAGCCCGACGCGGGGCTCGAACTCACGGACCGCAAGATCGTGACCTGAGCTGAAGTCGGACGCTTAACCGACTGCGCCACCCAGGCGCCCCAAGTTTATTCTTTATAATAGTTCCTTTCATACTTCTTTTAACATTTTGTATTGTTGTAAAAATACACATAACATAAAAATTTATCATCGTCACCATTTTGAAGTACCGTTCAGCAATGCTAAGTGCATTCACATCATCGTGCAGCCGATCTCCACAATTTCCTCATCTTGCAGAACTGAAACTTTATACCATCAACCCCCGCCCCTGACCCCAGACCCTGGAAAACTGCATTCTGCTTTCTATCTTTGTGAATTTGACTATTCTAGCTCCCACACGTTAAGTTAGCCCTACAGTATTTGTCTCTTTGTGACTGGCTTGATTCACTTAGCATAATGTCCTCTGGATCGAGCCACGTGGCAGCACGTGCTAGTTTCCTTTCTTTTTAAGGCTGAATAATTCATTGGGTGGACACTTGGGCGGCTTCTGCCTTTTGGCTGTAGTGAATAATGCTATGCACACGGGTGTGCAAATATCGGTGCGAGATTCTGCTTTGCATCCTTTTGGCTACCTACCCAGGAGGGGTATTGCTGGATCATATGTTAATCCTCATTTTCATTGTTTGAGGGCCTGCCATGCCTTCTGTGTTCCCTAGCAAGGCTCCATTTTATGTTCTTACCGACAGGGCACAAGAGTTCCTATTTTTTCACATCCTCGTCAACACTTGCTATTTTATGGCCTTCTTTTTCTTTTCCTCCTTTCTTTTTTTTCCTCTTCTTCCTCTTTGTCTACTTCTCCTCCTTCTCCTCCTTCTTCTGCACTTTTTTTTTTTAATTTTTGACAGTAGTCGTCCTAATAGGTGTGAGGCGATATCTCACCGTGATTTTGATTTCCATTCCTGGGTGCACGCTTCTTTCCATGTTCCCTGGGGATTCTCCATCAGAGCCGAAAGAAATAGAGATCACTTGAGCCCAAGTATTTCAGGAACAGTCTCGTTCAATTTTACTTTCACAATGTCTTTATTATCATTTCAAAATATTTTACTGCTGGTTGTCCTGGAAGCTCAGGATTCATCGTTTCTTTGTGTGTAGGTGTTCCTCGGTTGCTGATGGTACTGGATCTAGAGAATTCTTCAAGCACCTTCATTTCGGGATGGTGTCGGCGTTCTCGGAGCTTCAATTCGCTGAGTGGCGAAGCCAGGGCTTCTGGTACATCATCCTACTGATGGCATCTCTCTGGTTCCTGAGGCTCTACCTCCATTACCTTAGCCAGTGGCTTTTCCTCCAGGCCATTTCAATTCCTGTTACAAAGTGAGTGCCTTCCCTTGAAAGTTAAAGCGGTGCATTTTGGTCTTGATAGGCCAAATGAAAGTACAAAACTCCTCTCCGTCCACGTAGCGCAAGACCTAAAATGCAGCACAGACCCAGGATTTGGGAAGACAAAAAAATGTCTTTATCTCAGAGCAGGAACGTCTATTGCATTCTCATCTTCTGGGCCTCGATTTACAAATACGTAACTGGCACATCGATATTTATTTCAAATTGAACAGAGTCAAGTATGTTCTAATATCTGAGCAGAATCCAAAAAGGAGTTTAGCAACAGTGTTTTATTCTGTTTTGATTTTATCACAGTGACTCTGGCTGAGAGTAGTTTAGAAGTAATGTAAGTGTGATTTATCACCTATACGCACAGAGGCAAAGATTGCTTCTTCTGCAAAGTGATTGAATTCAAACAATTACCAAACTCAAGCCCAGGCAGCTTTCCGGGCCATTATACCCTGGAAAAAGATGACACTTTACAGGTTATCTCTCCATAAACATGATTCCATAGATGGTATAGATAAACAAACAGATAGAAATCAATATAAGTAAAATTCATTTTCCCAAATGTAGATGTTCCAGATAAAAGTAAAGATGTGTGTATATTTTCTTTCTTTTTTTTTTAACATTTATTTATTATTGAGAGACAGAGAAAGACAGCATGAGCAGGGTAGGGGCAAAGAGAGAGGGAAACACAGTATCTGAAGCAGGCTCCAGGCTCTGAGCTGTCAGCACAGAGCCCGATGCAGGGCTCGAACTCACAAACGCGAGATCATGACCTGAGCCGAAGTTGGATGCTTAACCGATGGAGCCACTCAGGCGCCCTTTTTTTTTTAATTCTTTTAAAGATATGTGTATATTTTCAACTAAGAGGACTGCATATAACTTTAAGACACTATGAAAAAGAATGTGTGTGTATACTATATACACACAGATGTGGTTTTTTGTCATGTTTTGAAATTAAGTCACAGATACACGAATGCTCTAGAATATGCACATTTACATATAATAAATTACTGTAGCTTCACAGGAGAATTTTTACCTAGCTATTATTTTTCTTCCTTTCTTCTCTTTTTTTCCCCTCTCTCCCTTTATCCCTTTCTTCTGTGTGAGGGCTTCCAAAGCAGAAGGGACAAATGTTGTATGCTCGAGCTAGTTGCTTTTTGCTAACGGCTCTTTTACTTCTTTAATTAAAAAAAAATAGCTTTATCTTTATTGGCTGCTAGTAAAATGGGACTGTGAGAAAAATATCTGGGCAGCCTAGGTGATCCGATTTCTTAAGCATCACAAGACCCAAGATATGATAGGATATTTTGTCTAGATCTGTAGGCTCGAATCCTGCATTAGCTTCACATCAAACTGTAGTTGTGAGACAAGACAATAACTACAGCCACAATGAGCATTTCTCCTGCTCTGACTCTATGTTGGGCCCTCGGCTAAGAAATCTACACACATTACTTCATTTGATATTCACAACTGCATAGGAAGGAAGCATAAAGCTTCCGTCAAAGCAAAGGTCAGGGAGTAGATAAAATGAAGAACTCTTTTTAGTAGAGAGCTGCTAAGTAGGATACACAAGCAGAATTACAAAGGCTGAAATGCAGGGGAGGGAAAATTTAGAGCACGGTGAAGTCTCACTTTGCATGGAAAAAAAGGTGCCAAGGCCTGGGTCAGTCTGTACTGGGCCTGCCTTGGATTCAACCCTTAGGTTTTTAGGTTGTGTCGCACTGTCCCTTTTAGAACAACTAAGAGATGCCCTATTTTTGTTGTTAGTAGAGCAGCATTGTTTTGTATTTAAGGGTATATCTAGAGGAATCACAGGAAAACTAATCACGTACGCTAAAGCTCAGAAGAGTTTTTAGACTGATTTGTATTTCTGGTCCCTATCAGAGGTTGACCCATAGCTAGGCAACTGATATATTTTGCATTTCAAATAGCCTACCTGTCAGTATGTGTTACTCGCAGGGCAGTTTTTATAGAATATAGAATGCTCTGCTCAGTGGATAGAATTGATATTCTTTCTATTGTTGCCTATGATACAAGAGCCATGGACAAGCTAGAAATAGCCTTTTACTGGAAAGTGAACTGTTGGGGTGGTACTTTGGGGTAGGGAAAGGTGAAGTTTCCTAACACCCGATTTGGGGGTAGTATTAAGTGTCATTGTTTGTATATTAAAAAAAAGAAAATGTGTCATTTAAAGAATGATTTTGTGTGCCTGGCATCTTGTATAATTTCTCTTGTTTACATGTGTGTGTTTGCTTTGTTCTCCTGCAGATTCCATTTTTCCCCTTTCACGGTTGAGCTTTGCTACCCATCTTCCTCACTTGCCATCAAAGAAGAGTTGCTCGTAGTTGTGGTGGGTCCTTTAATGCTGAATGCAGTGATACTTCCTTTGGTTCTGATCAGATGGGGCTGTCAGCTACTGTTTGCCTCCTGCCCTGATGTCTTGTCAAAATTAATCATTACCATGGGACTATGGACAGTTCTAGACCCATTGGCCGTGTTTATAGTGGATACTGTCCTCGGGGTAAGTCAAGTAAAATAATCGGGATATGAGTTCTTGACATAGAATTTAGCTTCAGTGCATGAATCAGCTGACATGAGAGGTTTCAAGAATCATGGGCAATTCACTATGTATCTTAAATTGAAGTTATTAAGCTTTCCACATCATAAAAAATTCTGGATGTCTATTATTATCCATTGACGTGTTTTTAGTATCTTAAATGAACATTTGCAAAATAAGCAAGAAATAATGTTGGAGATAAGATCCAAACTAATTTTGGTGCATTTTCAAAAAAAAAAAAAAACCTATCACAGTGAAGTCTTATTTGTAACTTTTTGCTGGTAACTTACTTTTTAGTAGTAAGGATTTTCACTGCCAAACTTTATTTAAAAAGTCATCATACAGTAGTTCCTTCAATTGGTTAGATTATTTATTTGCTTTGTGGTCAACGACTCTTCTGTAATAAACACACTCAAGAAGAAGAAGAGCTTTTTAGACAATTCTAGGTAGTGAATAAAATATAAAGCCTTCGTCCATAGGCATTTATTTTGACTTTTGTGATGCTAATAAAAAGAAAGGAAATCTGAATTTTAACTAAATTTTTGTATCGTAGATCTGGCTATGAAATATAACCCCAAGCAAGAGAGCGAATGGATACTATAAATAAATCAATATGATCAAATATTCATTTAGAAATTATCTTACTTTATCGAATAATATTCTACAATGGGTATATTTCTCCTATCAGGAAGAAAAAGGAAGGTTTCCCGATGGGTTTACATAGGTCGAGACTGCATTCATTGCGCCAAGCAGATCAAAGAGATGGGGCATTGTGATGGACTCTACTTGTTAAGTGTTTGAAATGTGCTTTTAGAACTAAAGACCAAATTGGTGTTCAAACTGCATCGTGAAGATAGCGTCCTGGGTGCTGTGGTAGAGACAGCTAGGATGGGCAAAGCCGGTCACGGTTTTATTTCTGTCTCTCAGGTCGCACAATGCTGCAGCAGGTTTTCTCAAGGATCCTGGGCTTGCATCACTTGGGGGTCTTATTAAATGCAAATTCTGATTCGGCAGCTGGAGTGTGGGATTCTGCATTTTAACAGATTCCTAGGCGACACCAGAGATGTTGGCTCCATGGGCCAGACCGCACCGTGACAGGGTGCCGGATGTTTTACTGAGAAGGCCTTTCTCCCTTTCCTTTGTTTGCTAGGTGGGGCTTTCACTTCTTCTGGGTTCCTGGGTTGTTCTCAACAAGACCGGGACCTAGGTGCACTGAGTCCCTTAATGGGTTGTTAGGCTTTGTGTGTGGGCATTCTGCCTGCATATTTGGCATTAGAATGACCTCTGCTAGAAAGGCTTAGAACCCGCAGATAAGTGCAGTAGTTGACCCTTGCGACCCTGTAGATCATTTAACATTATTAAAATGAATTAAAATCAATGCACATTGAACCTACCAATGTATCTAGTTTCTGGTCCCACTGCTGAGGATTCGGGGAAGGGCCACATACCAAGGACAGTTGATCAGTGTTTGGAAGGCCCGATTGTTTCCACGTTCAAACCTGCAACTACCGTCTTAAGCCTCCATACCGTCTAACACCTTGATGAGAGGTCCGAAGAGGTTGTGTTTTCAACCCCGTCTCTAAGTGTTTCCACCCTGATCGTTGGCCGCATTTCTGATTCTGAGTGGATTGAGCTGGAGCCAGTTGGACTTTGTCCACGTTCCCACTTCCCTCAGACCCCAGGTGAGAGAGGACGAGACCACGCCCTCAAGGTTGGTTGAGCAGGAAGTGTAGAGAAAGGTGCCGTGGACATTCTGGTAGCATCATGTTCCATGGCATCTCAGAATGCCTTCCAGAGGCCTGAGGTGCGTATTGAGCAGATGGGGTGCCGGTGTGATCCGCGACACCACATGTGAAGCCATTTGGAGAGGATGAGCGGCTATGTCTATGATCTTCTGAGATCTCCTCGTACAGAATGTCTGCAGCCCTCTCGGAATGGCTTTCTGTATTCCAGTCGAGTCCTCTAGAGAGATTAATAGCTGAAGGGTCCACTGTATCAAAGGCAGCTGACACAACGAGCAGTCTTAATATACTCTGGGGCCTCTGATGTAATCTATAGGAAAGTAGCCTCCAGCAGGGCCATCTCAGAACCAGTTCAGAGGTCTGTAACCCGATGGAAGCTGACTTGGACTCTAATAGATGAGTATGGCACCCATATCCTTCTCCACTTGGAAAGAAAAGCTGAAGGCTCGTTCCCCATCTGCACAATTATTGATTCTCCAATTAGAATCCATCATGCTTCATTGCAGATGACATCTAATTTTTCTGTCTTAAGAAAAAAAAAAACTTTAAAGCTGCATGTAACCCACAGAGCAGCAGCACTGGAGTCTACACATGGACACTCCCAATAATTAAATCTAAATACACTTTTTAACATGCTCTCCAGGGGCGCCTGGGTGGCTCAGTCGGTTGAGCGTCCAACTTCGGCTCAGGTCATGATCTCATGGTTCGTGGGTTTGAGCCCCTTGTCAGCCTCTGTGCTGACAGCTCAGAGCCTGGAGCCTGCTTCAGATTCTGTGTCTCCCTCTCTCTCTCTGCCCCTCTTCTGTTCGCGCTTTTTCTCTCTCTCAAAAATAAATACACGTTAAAGAAATTTTTAAACAAACAAACAAAGAACCAGCAAACAAGCTCTCCAGTGATGGAACAGTGCACCAAGTTTTCGAGGTGCTTCTCTAAAGCAGTGGTTCACAAAACGAGGTCACTGGACCAATGGCATCCGTTTTACCAGGGAACTTAACTGCAGTGCAAATTGAAATGCAAAATCTCAGGCCCTGCACCAAATCCGTGGAGGCAGAAAGTCTGGGAAGGAGCCCAGCCTCTGAGAAGGGGTTACTGTGTTTTAACAAGTCTTGCAGATGATTCTCATGCTCATTAAATTTAGAGAGCTACTGTTCCACATGCCTTCATAGTTATCCCAGACTGAATGTCACTCATGAGACTGGAGTTGTCTCAGTTCATACTTCCGGTTCTTTGAGCCCTTCTTTTTAGCAGATAAGCCCAGGGATCACTTGTATTGGATCCTGGTAGGCCCGCCAAGAGAGAGGCTACCTTATTTTCCTGATAAGTTTTGTTCTGGATCAATTTTTTTTTATAGCAATCTAAAAGGAGATGTGGCAGATGCAGTGGTTTGAGGCTGAGGCATTGAGTGGCTGTTGATGGTGCTAATAACATTTTGTTAGTCTCTCAGTTTGCTGGTTCAGAAGCTGGCAATGAATTCCCAGTCCCCCATTGATGATACAACAGTTCCACTGAGTTCATAAATTCTTTCCGTGCCGAAGCCCCAATCTAGATAAAAAGTAGAGGAAGCATTTGCTATTGAATGTTTTAATTGATCAGCATGTATTTATTGACTATATAATCTCTGCCCGGGATTTTCTCTTTCTTTTAAGTTTATTCATTTATGTGGGGGTGGAGGGGAAAGGGCAGAGGGAGAGAAAGGGAGGGAGAGAGAATCCCAAGCAAGCTCCAAGTTGCCAATGCAGAGCCCACCGCAGGGCTGGAACTCGCAAAACCGTGAGATCCTGACCTGAGCTGAAACCAAGAGTCGGATGTTTAACCGACTGAGCCACCCAGGTGTCCCTCTCCGCACAGGATTTTAAAAGAAACAGAATAAGTTTGAGGTTGTTTCTGCCCTCCGTATAGATAGTGAGAAAAGAATAGCACATAAGAACCAAGATCAAACAAAAGGTAGAATACAAGTGTCTTCCTTCAGCCAATCATTCTTGAAAATCCATCAGAAATGATCATGGAAGAGCATGGTAATAGAGCGATTTCCAAGGGGAAATTGGGTTCTGGTCCCAGCTCTGCCATTTGTCAGCCAGATGACGTTGGATAAGTCAGTTAACCTCTTCAGTCTTCACCTTCTTCATATGTACCACAAAAAAAGTAATAACACCTACAAAGAGTGACACCTACCATACTCGCTGCACAGTATTGTTGGGACAGCCAGTTGGAAATGCACTTTGAAAAATGTAAGGCACCACACATCAAAGATGAAAAGAATGAGGATAAAGATTGTAATGAAGTGATACGACTTACGCTCTGTATACAACATCAGGTAGAACAGCCGTGGCCCCAGTGATCCAGGCAGGAACTTACAACCTAACTGGAGAATCACACACAAAGAGGAAGTATGGGCAGTGTGTTCTGAGTGCCTTCTGGTAGGCCTGTCATCATTCCCTTATATCCTTTAAATCTTTGTTCAAATGGCACCTTTTCTGATTGCAGTATTTAATAATACACCCCCATCCCTCCTACACTTTTTTCTGCTTTACGTTTTTCTTCGAGATTCTATCTTCTTATATGCCATATGTATCACTTAATCTTGCTTACATGCTTACCATCACTTCCTTCCCCTCTCCCCAACCCCCAGCTTAAAAGTAAGCTCCAAAAGCAGGGCTTTCGTCCAATTTTACTCACTGTTTTACCTCCAGAGCTTAGTGACACATGATGGGCGTTCACAACAATGTGTGTGGATCAAACGAGTGATCAACATCTATTGGTTAGATTATGTTATTGGCATCAAATATATATCTTTTTTTTGTTTTTTTTTTCCAGCAGTGAATACTGCGTCTATTTCTCTTCTTTTAAGAAATAGTAGAGGGGCGCCTGGGTGGCGCAGTCGGTTAAGCGTCCGACTTCAGCCAGGTCACGATCTCGCGGTCCGGGAGTTCGAGCCCCGCGTCGGGCTCTGGGCTGATGGCTCAGAGCTTGGAGCCTGCTTCCAATTCTGTGTCTCCCTCTCTCTCTGCCCCTCCCCCGTTCATGCTCTGTCTCTCTCTGTCTCAAAAATAAATTAACGTTAAAAAAAAAAAATTTAAGAAATAGTAGAAAGATAAGATCTAGAAGAGGAGAGGTATACGGCAACACTTACAGATCTTCTGCCTAAAGTCCAAGTGACGGTTCTGTATTCTGCAAGGTAGACTGAGTAACACGTACAGAATATAAAAATCAAAGTTTTGGCATGACAGTGAAAGAAACGACAGTTGGGAGTCAGAAGATCTGACTTCTAGTCATTGCCCACATGTTAAAGGATGGTAAAGGGAAAATACAGATGAACCTCTCTAGGCTTCTGATTTTATCTATACATATGTGATATGGATTAGTTTTGAACATGCCCTTTTAAGCTATACTTATATAGTTGCCTGTTTCAAAAGTGAAGAAATTCTTCCTCCTTTCTTACATTGAAGAAAACATACCTTATTTACATTTATATTGCATATTACTTCCACCTGATATCAGAGTCATAATTACAGAACATTTATGTTTTATAAAACTCAAAGGTCAAAGATGTCAAATGACAATGTTCTAGGTCCTCAACATTTAATATTGTTTTTAAAGACCTCATTGCCTTGTATTTATTTCAAACTCAGTAGAGGATATGCTTTTCCTTGTCTCTAATAAGGACTTATTGTTAAATTGACCTAATGTAAACTTTGGTTTCCAAGCTCACATTAAATAGCCTGATAACTTTTTTATAAGTTTCTAAAATAAGCCATCTATTTTATGCATAGCACAAATTAAATTCCTTTCAAATCTGCTTCAGAGAGAAAGGGATCTTTCCACCATCATATTTAATTTCTTCATATCTTGTGCTCATTAAATTCAGAAGTTAATAGTACATAAATAATATATGGCTTTCACTTTATGAATTGCATGTAGAGTGTACACATTTAAAAGCTTATAGGGAAAACGAGGAGAAAAAAAACCCTAGCAAACCAGCCATGCAAGCCAAGGGGTTTTCTTTTCCTTTACAGCTGAAGATCTGGTGGTCTTTACTACCCTGAAAATTCAATTTAAAAACAAATTGTGTTATCATATGGGTTTTGTGTATAAAATTAATCTCACTTGATGATCAGTGTTTCCATCCTAATTTTTTTTTTAACTTGTATTTTTTTCCCTCAGCGGCTTACACAGAATGGGGAGACTCCCGTAGCTGACGCAGCAAAGCTGTACTGGGTGTTTGTAAGAACCACGCAGTCGGGAATTCTCGGTGTCATGCTCACAGTGCTAATTTACATCCTCCTGTTCATCATTTCTTCTTTGATTTTATATTTGTACTGTCTCAGGTAAGGTGCTTCAATCTTTTTTGGGTCTTTAGAGTGTTCAGTCTTGTTCTGCAGTCAGGCTGTGAGACTATGGTTGAAGAAGAGAAGTTAGAATCACATCTACCCATCTAAGATAGAAATGTCCTTGTTTGTAGCAACTGTCATGAAAATCAGCTGAGAAATTAATTGACTTTTGGGGGAAGATTTCTCCATAATGGAGAGATCACATTTTTCTGCAAATCATTATACTTAGCGCTTCCAACTAGGGGCCAACAAGAAACAAGGAGTAATCCCGTGATACCTAAAATATTCTGGTAAGTTTCCTGGGCAGCTCATGTAAAATTCTTTTTTTCTCCTCCTTCCAACCCACTCTCTTTCCATTCTTCCTGCCCCCGACAGAATCACCAATAGAAGAATCATCCTACAGCTTTTATCCTGAATGTCATAGGGTCTGGCTTTCCAGTTTGCTCATTTGGCAAGCAATGTATGTGAATGAAAAAAGATGAGAGAAGCAACAAATTTGAGGCAGCACGTAAAGGGCTAGGAACACATTTCACTCTGTTGATGGTATCCTTTGTTGTGTAGAAGCTTTCGAGTTGGAAATAGTCCCACTTACTCAATTTTGCCTTAGTTGCCTGTATTTTCAAAAGCCATTTTCATATCCATGTAATCGTTGTCAAATACAATGTCATGAAGCTGGACATCCATTTGCATGTGGATATCCAGTTTTCTCAGCACCATTTGTTGAAAAGACCATCCATTACCCACTGTATATTCTTGGCATCCTTGTTGAAGTTTGGTTGACTGCATATGCGTGGATTTATTTCTGGGATCTTTAGTCTGTTCTATTGGTCTAAATGTCTGTATTTATGCCATTACCACACTCTCTTAATTACTGTATCTTTGTAACATAATCCAGCAACTCCACTTCTAGAGATTTATCCAAAAGAAATACAATCAGGATCTCAAAGAGATATTAGCACTCCCATGTTCATTGCAGCATTATCCACAATTGCCAAGATAGAAAAACAACCTAAATGTTCAACAGCAGATGAATGGATAAAGAACATATTGTGGAGGGGCGCCTGGGTGGCTCGGTCAGTTGAGTGTCTGACTTCAGCTCAGGTCGTGATTTCATGGTTCATGGGTTCGAGCCCCACGTCAGGCTCTGTGCTGACAGTTTGCTCAGAGCCTGGAGCCTGCTTTGGCTTATGTGTCTCTTTCTCTCTCTGCTCCTTCCCCACTTGCACTTTGTCTCTCAAAAATAAATAAATGTTAAAAAAATAAGAAAAAAAGAAAATGTCGTGGACACACACAATGGAATATTATTCAGCTTTGGAAAAGAAGGATGTCTTGCAATATGTGACAATGTGGAAGAACTTTGAGAACATTATGCTAAATGAAATAAGCCAGTCACAGGAAGACAAATACTACATGATTCTACTTATATGAAGCATCTAAAATAGTCAAAGTCATAGAAGCATAGAGTGGAGTGGTGATTGTTAGGGTCTAATGGGGAGGGGGAAATAGAGAATTGCTTTACAGCAGACATAAAGTTTCACTTACGCAAGATGATTTAGTTTTGAGATCTGCTGTACAACATCATGCCTATAATTAACAATACTCTATTATACACTTAAAGATTATTAAGAGAGTATATTTCATGTTAAGTGTTCTTACCATAATTAACAAAGAAAAAAGTGCTAGGAGGAGGTCAACACAAGTGTCTCTGAGAGCATACGTAGAGCAAAGGAACCAAGACAGGTCTGGAAGAGGATTGGGGCAGAAACCTAAGACATCAGTGGAAATATAACCCTTGAGTAATTTTCAGAGGTTTCATATAATTTGGCTGGAGAAAAACAGAAGAAAACACATGCACGGGCAAAAGAAAGATGTGTGAACCCACGTGATTGTGAGAAAGTATGACGTATTTGGCCATTCCAAAGTTTTTTAATATGGAGTATAAGATAAGGGACAGTTGGCTGAGATAAGATTAGAAATGTAGTCAGGGACTAGATGATAAAAGTATTGAATATCAGGGTGCCTGGGTGGCGCCCAGTCAGTGGAGCATCCAACTCTTGATTTTGGCTCTGGTCACGATCCCAGGGTTGTGAGAACGATCCCTGCATTGGACTCTGCATAGGCCCTGAGTCAGGCCCTGTGTTGAGCATGGAGCCTACCTAAGATTCTCTCTCTCTCTCTCTCTCTCTCTCTCTCTGTCTCTCCATTTGCCCCTTTCCTGCATGCTCTCTCTCTCAAAAAAAATATTAAATATCATGCTGTGGAGTTTGAATTTGTTCTAATGGTAAGGTGAAAAGAATGGAAGATTTTAAATAACTTTAATTTTAGGGCAATAACTCTACTAGGAGAAAGGAAAGTGGATTTAATAGTGGTCAGGTTGAACTAAGGGAAATCTAATGAGAAAGCCATGAGTATCAAGAGCCTTAACTAAAGAGAACGACATGGGAAGTGGACAGTTGTGGCATATTGAAGAAATAGGTGACACACAATAGGACCTTTGGCCTTGTTGGAAGGTGAAGATGAAGGAAAGGATGGCATTTAGCATGACCTTAGGTTTTGGAGTTGGGTAGAAAGGTGGATGGTGGTAGCATTCTCAGAGACAAAGATTACAGAGAGTAAACATTTGGAGGAGGTAGACCATGAGTTCAATTTTTATTCATATTGACCTTAAAGTATCTTGGATATTGTCAAGGGAAAAAAAAACATCATAAGATGAGTGTAGAGCTCAGGGAAAACAATAATGACCGTGAATTCATGTGGAGGACGTCTTGAGTGTCATTGCTCGTAGGGTAGATGCTTGATTGCAGTAGGCTGAGTGAAGAATAAGGACACAGAGTTAGGATTTGCTGACTATGTTTGTTTGTTTGTTTTATTTAAAAAATTTTTTTTCAACGTTTTTTATTTATTTTTGGGACAGAGAGAGACAGAGCATGAATGGGGGAGGGGCAGAGAGAGAGGGAGACACAGAATCGGAAACAGGCTCCAGGCTCTGAGCCATCAGCCCAGAGCCTGACGCGGGGCTTGAACTCACGGACCGCGAGATCGTGACCTGGCTGAAGTCGGACGCTTAACCGACTGCGCCACCCAGGCGTCCCTGTTTGTTTTATTTTTAATACAAAGCTATGCTGTACATGGAAAATGTGGAAAATGGTCTGAAAAAGATATTTTTTTTATAAAAGAATGGTTTTTAACATGGGTGTGGTCTGAATATATTTATATGCATATATGAAAATTCTACAAGGAGGAAAAATATTGCAAATGCTTAAGCAAGGGAGAGTGACTGAGTGAGGAAGTCTCTGAAGACAGGAGGTTGAGCACATATGGAGACAAACCCGGGACTTTAGGAAATGAATCTTGTCACTCGATGTGATAAGGGAAGAGATAAGGGTGAATGCAATGGCATGGGGGTTCCTGGCAGGGCGCTGAAGGAATTCACATATGATAGCCATTGTAATTTTCTGTGAAATGGGAGATGAGCACACCCCCTCCATTCTTCCTTTCTTAGATCAACAACATAGCTGCCTTAAAGTTGTACGTCCCTGGGGAAGGGAAGACAGTCTTCCCTGTTCATTCACTTTCCATTTGACTACTAACTTGTCCTACGGCCCCAGGCAAGGATGTTCATTTGCTAGATTTCTGGCATTTTCTTGTGTAACTTGGTGAGGATGACACATATGTGTAGCTATTACAAGAGGCTCCACACGAAGCATTACTCTATTATTTAAAATGACTAGGGTCTCCTAGAGAAGTTGAAGAAATCAAATAGTGTATTGTACAGTTTAGACTTTCCAAGGATTAAAAACTTATCAGATAATGTTATGTACCATTTATTACCGTATCAGTATACTCTTCTCACTTATAGGAAGGTGGATGTTTACAACCAAGCATTTCTTTGTCCGAGGTTCACATTAAAAAATTTTTTTTTTAATGTTTATTTGTTTTTGAAGGGGAGAGAGAGACAGAGCATGAGGTGGGGAGGGGCAGAGAGAGAGGGAGACACAGAATCTGAAGCGGGCTCCAGGCTCTGAGCTGTCAGCCCAGAGCCTGACGTGGGGCTTGAACTCATGTAAGGTTCACATTGTTGTTATCAAGATTGCTTGTGAAGTATGGAAAAATAAGCATAGAATTTATTCACCAAATAGCTAGGATTTAATATTTTGCTGCCTCAGAGCAAGAGTTGTTTGCTTTAAAATAAAACAGAAGGGTTACCCTCTGGGAACGTGTGTGTAGGAAGGGTGGGAAGCCCTGTGATGGATGGATCAATGATTAGGGAAAAACAAAGGTAAATGAAGTGTATGGACATCATAGAGAATGAGCCTGAAAAAGTCCAGGAGGAATAAACAACTTTTATTCACTCTCTCGACCTTAGCCCCTCACTGCCTTCCATGCCGATCCTATTCTATCAGAACCAGGCATGCTTGGTAACCCCCAGGTTTTGCTTGTGTTTAGAAGCAGGTGCTCTCAAAATATCTCTACATGGTGATAGAGATAACAGTAATCTCCTACAGGGAAAATACCTGTATTTTTCATAGGCATAAAGTTGCTCTTATACGTCAGCTGAAAGAGCTCTCTTTACTGATGTTTGCACAACGTCTCTCTCTAAAACGCTAAATAGCTGAGTGGCGCTGTTCATCTACACAGCAAGCACTGCCACCAGTGGAGGCATCTGGTCAATGAAGCAGGGTTTGCTGTGGCCTAAAAGTAGACAAAAATGACACGAAATCACAAGAACTCATCTTGTGCCAGTCTGGATTTGTGCATGTTGACTGATGTAGGTTAGCATTCTTTTTTTTTTTTTTTTAATTTTTTTTTAACGTTTTATTTATTTTTGGGACAGAGAGAGACAGAGCATGAACGGGGGAGGGGCAGAGAGAGGGGGAGACACAGAATCGGAAACAGGCTCCAGGCTCCGAGCCATCAGCCCAGAGCCCAACGCAGGGCTCGAACTCACAGACCTCGAGATCGTGACCTGGCTGAAGTCGGACGCCCAACCGACTGCGCCACCCAGGCGCCCCTTTTAATTTTTTTTTAACGTTTATTTATTTTTGAGACAGAGAGAGACAGAGCATGAACAGGGGAGGGGCAGAGAAAGAGAGGGAGACACAGAATCAGAAGCAGGCTCCAGGCTCTGAGCCATCAGCCCAGAGCCCGACGCGGGGCTCGAACTCACAGACCGTGAGATCGTGACCTGAGCTGAAGTCGGACGCTTAACCGACTGAGCCACCCAGGCGCCCCTATAGGTTAGCATTCTTCATCCAAATATTAAGGCAATGATCCTAAATCTTCTGGGCTTTTGGATCAGTCCTGTCAAAACATGTGATAACGTGGCTAGTATTACAGGAACATAGAGGAGATCAAGTCTGTTGTGTAGGCTGTGAACAGAGAATTTTGTCTAGCTCTGTAGACGCTCTACATTATAAATGTAGAGTAAATGTAGAGGCTCTAGATTGGACCCTATTGAGTTTGGCTTTAGATCTTATTCCTCCAAGAGCCTGAGTAATTTATTGCTGAAGGGGTTCTACTAGAAAATTCTCACTTGTCATAGTTCTAGTGGGAGAGTTGACCTGTACGAGGACATTCTGGACCTGAGTGTGGTTATTTGAACTGGATTTTATAACTATAAAAAAAGCATTAATCTTTTTAAGTTATTTTTTCCTTATTATAGGAAGACTGTGTTATTTAGGAAAAAAATTGACACTACAGAAGAGAATCAAAACATAAATTTTAAAAACACCAATAATGTCACCATCTAGACAAAGTGGTGTTAATCTTTTGGCAAATTTATTTCAATTTTTTCCCCATATATATTGATTTCTACAAAGCTGAAGTTATTCTGTAAGAATAATTACATATGTTGATTTTAACCTTAATATTCTATGATAAAAATTTTCATATTCTTTACTTACTTCATGAACATTTAATGCCCACACTTTTTTTAAAGCATATAAGCAGTATAAAATATTTAAATATTTATTTATTCCTGGACAACAGATTGTTTCTATTTTTTTTTTTTTTTTGCATCTTATGAATAATTCTGATGAACATCTTAAGACTCAGGGTCTTGTTCACATTTTAGATTATTCTTTGAAGAGTGTCCTAGAGACCCAGAAACCCTCTTCCAGACAGTATGATGTTTATAAAACACTTGATACAGTTTCAAAATAGTTTTTTAGAGACTTTGTATGCATTTATACATGCCAGAAGCACATGGGGATCTTACCAAATCACATTCACATCATGTGTTAACTTGTTTTAACCTAATAGAAGAAATGGGATCTCATCTTTTTCTACACATGCTCTCCTTTGTTTCTAGTTACTAAATATTCTTAGTAGGCTTAACACTCAGTTGTATTTTTTCTTTGTGAATTGCCTTTTAGATGTCCCTTTGCCTCTGCCTTTCTTTCTAAAGAGTATCCAAATGTTTTCTTTACTGAGTTATATGAGTTTTATACATATGACAGAATTAACTCTTATGTCATATTTTAACATATTTAACACATTTTAGCATATTTTAATTCTCCATTTGACAATTAACTTTTAAATGTATTTTTGATAGTTTAGAAAAATAGTTATTATAATTAATATGCAGTAGGGCCTTTGGATCATTATTAGACTTATCTAAATGTATCTTAAGTTAAAAGAATCCTTCCTCATTCAGAAATTCTGTAACTATTTACTTCTATTTTTGTAAAATTTATATTTTGTTCATTGAACCCCTTACCATAAGCCATGTAGAGTTCATTTGATACAGATAGTGTCAAGATTTAAACAAGACACCTTTTATTTTATTTTACTGGTCTTTTCTATAAGTTGGTATTATCTCTAATTAGCTGTTGTGCTATTTTGTTTTACTTTGAGAAATTTTAATTGTCAGCTTATGTTTCCAGTGTGATAAATGGGGCTCCTCCTTGGTAGAGCCTCTTTAAAAAAATTACATTAAAATGTTTATTTATTTTGAGAAAAAGAGAGTGGGAGGAGGGACAGAGAGAGGAGAGGGAGAGAATCGCAAGCAGGCTCCCAGCTGTCAGTGCAGAGCCTGACGTGGGGCTCGAACTCATGAACTGTGAGATCATGACCTGAGTCATAATCAAGAGTTGGACGCTCAGCTGACTGAGCCACCAAGCGCCCCTAAAAAATTTACATTTTGACAAACTTTAGATGGCCATCTTATAGGCATTGGCATGAGGAAACACTGACGACCGTCTACACCTCACAGGGTGCTTGCTTCATTTGCATCACTGTGCGTCCCACATAACCCTTCTGAGGAAAGCCTTTGTTGATATTATATGGATCCCTCTTCTCTAAATCCCTTATTGGAGTCATCCAGAAGACCTACAGGCTGCTTACATATTTCTTTATAACATTCAGAGAATGAGAAATCACAATTTAAATGTCAGATTTGTTTAAGCTTTTATATTCTTGGGAGCTGTACACAAATCGGAAAGACTGGTACTCAAGTTAATTAGTTTTTGGGGTGTGGATGTGTCTTCCTAATTATTGACTTAATAGTTCCAAATAGCCTGATAAATTTTAGCTGCGGACACTGATTACTTAGGAAAATTAATTTGGATGAAAATAATTTAAAGGTAGGTTTTGATGAGGATATTATGAGCATATTCATTGTCTAGGGAATACATATAAGATAATCAAAGATTTTCCACTTTCCGAATCAATCTTCTTTAAAATAAAAGCAAAATATTATTTATCATGTAGGGAAAAAATTCTAAAAATTCTCTAACTGCTGCAGAGCTAAACAATTTTCATACCTCCTGAACTTGCCACCTCGTGACGGGCACTCAGTGCCCTGCTTGTCTAGGAATATATCTATTTAAAAGATTTGGACGCTACATTGTGTCAGCTCCAGCAAACTGAATGATTATAACCAAATTAGTTCATTGCTGTGGGTCCAGATAATTCATTGATCGTTCATTATTCAAAAGCCCATCAGTATCCCCACTCTGTGCCTTAGGCCCTAAGCTCTTCGGTGTGGGCAGCTGAGTTCCTGCTATATGCTGATTCCCCTTCTGTCTTTTCTTCAGCAAGTAGAAGGATCTATTTCTACCCCAACTAACCCCATCTGCAGCTGCAAGAAGCTGGGTCGGAGATAAACTGAACATTTCTTGACGTAATATTCTCTTGTAAAGATATAATAAAAGTGGCTCAGTTGAATCTAAATCATTCATCAGTCACTTGATAAATTGGCTTTTGGTAAATTGACCTTCTTCTGATACCTCTAAGATAAAAGAAACTAAAATAGTCTACCACAATTTTTAGTTTCATCCCGAACTCGCAGGAAACTGGGTATGTGAGTCTTGACCAATGGCAAGCAGGTGTCAAAAAGGTATGTGTACCTGGGTAAAGTGACAATGTACACACTCTCTTTTTGGCACAGTCCATATCTCTGGCATGGGCTTCTTTGGGGCCACTGGAATGAGAAATGTCCTTTCCTCCTTCTATGTAAGTATCTCCATCTGATAGTGCAGGTCACGTGCATGAACCAGCGTCATTCCCTACTTCTCTCTGTCATATCCTGTATAATCCATAAAACTCTCTGTGAAGGATGTTTATCTTAGCTTATCACTAAAATCATTGAACAAACAAGTGATCAAACACAAAGAACAACTGTTTTGCTTTGCTTCTACAAAATAATGAGGATTACATGTGCATCAAATGGCAGGTTACACTCTCAAACCATGTATCTAAAATGTTACATAAGTAGGTCAGAATAAAAAAGAAATATAGTGGCAAAATGACATGGAACTCTGGACTGCAAAGGGCAAAGGTGTTGATTGTAGAATTCACCATTGTCTTCTCTGTACCCAGAAAAGTGTTTAGAACACAATAGACACCCAACAAATATTGGTTGCAATGAAAACACGAATAAAGGAATGCATTTTCTTTTTTTTTTAAATTTTTTTTCAACGTTTATTTATTTTTGGGACAGAGAGAGACAGAACATGAACGGGGGAGGGGCAGAGAGAGAGGGAGACACAGAATCGGAAACAGGCTCCAGGCTCTGAGCCATCAGCCCAGAGCCTGACGCGGGGCTCGAACTCCCGGACCACGAGATCGTGACCTGGCTGAAGTCGGACGCTTAACCGACTGTGCCACCCAGGCGCCCCTGAATGCATTTTCTTAATATTGAAGACGTACCCCTTTCAATAAAATATGGTTCACAGACTGTAAGTTCAAATGACTCTAGTCCCCAACTGCTTTTCATTTTTAACTCTTCGCTGGAATATAATGAGGAGGTGTGAAAAAGACATACACACAGCTCTCAGGTGTGTTAATCTGACTTATCCAAGTGATAAAAAGAATAGATCTTAAGTTTGAATTCTCTGGCAACATCCAACTTCAAAAAATTACAGCGCAATGTGCAAAGAGGAGTCGAAAAGGAGTTGCAATGGTGCCCACAGCAGAGTACATGAGAAGCGTTTATAGGCAAAAAGTCCAGAGGACCCAGGGGAGGGCTGAACGTGTCATAGACACAGAGTGCTCTGTAACTCTTCTTGCCGGTTCTCAGCTATGATTTGGTGTCTCCAAAGCTCAATTCCGTTTGGCCCAATCTTCGTTCTCTACCACTCTCTCCAACTCATTTTTTCTCTTTATTCATCTGGTGAGTAGGTTCATATGAGGCTTGCTTAGATGCTCAGAACTGCGGATGGATTCTGAGTGATTTTGGTCACATTTGTAAAGGAGCCATCGTTCTGCAAGGACACAAATGGTTGAAGGTGCCTCAGCCTTTAGTCTGACTTAAGTGCTTAGGCAGCATTTTTTTTTTTTTTTTTCATTAATAGTGATCATGAGTCAGGACCTCTCACCAGCCCTGTGCTTTCCCAGTGGTCAAGGCCACACGGCTGAATTTGATTTGAGAAAATGCCACTGCAGTTCTTCTGGTTCACCCCACTCTTTAAACTTTGGGTTTTCCTGTAAAAATGATCTGCCTACAGTAGCACCGGGTGGCTTAGTGGGTTGAGCGTCCAACTTCAGCTCAGGTCACGATCTCATGGTTTGTGAGTTCGAGCCCCGTGTCAGGCTTACTGCTGTCAGTGCAGAGCCCGCTTCGGATCCTCTGTCCCCCTCTCTTTGCCCCCGTCCCCCCGCCGGCGCTGTCTCAAAAATAAATCAACATTAAAAAATAATTGATCTGCCTGCATCACCTGAGTCAGCACCCTCGCGGGAATGAAGACAATATGAACTGGACCTCGTGGTCATTAGAATGAACCACTGAACCAGCAAGAATAGAATTCTAACTCTAATATATAGTGAAAAATTCAGGACCTGCTAACATCATTTCCTTTTCAAAGTTGAGGAAACCAAGCCTTAGTGACTTTACGTAATTTGCCTAAGGCTGCACAGGAGGCCAGTGGCTCAGCTGATGTCCACACGCAGCCTTCAGACATCCAGAACCTGCAATACTAATTGTCCCTCATATTTCTTACTTTTTCTACACAATGAGATGACTTAAATTTCATATTTGTGGTTAATTTTCACCTAATGAATGAATACGATGTCGTGGTCTGATACCTGGATTGAAGACTGTTGGGCCTGGCTTGAATCTTGGCTTGTGTGTCTTTGGCAAGGGTTTTACCTCTATGATTCTTTAAAATGTGGACAGTAAATAAAGAGTAAAACTTTGTTTTTTAGAGTCCACATATGAGTGAAATCGTGTGATGTGTGTCTTTCTCAGTCTGATTTATTTCACTTAACATCATAGCCTCTAGATCCATCCATGTTGTTGCAGAGGCATGATTTAGTCCTTTATTTTATGGCTAGGTAACATACACACACACCCACACATACACCACACTTTTTTTTCCTTCCATTCACCTATGGGTGGACCCTTATGTTGCTTTCATATCTTGGCCATTGTAAATAATGCTGCAGTAAACATAGGGGCACATGTATCTTATCAAATTAGTGTTTTCATTTTCTTCGGGTAAATACGCAGTAGTGGAATTATAGGATCAACCAAATAAATTAATAAACAACAACAACAAAACCCAGAATTAGACCTGTAAGTACAGAGAAATAAACTGATGGTTGTCAGAGGGAAGGGGTTGGCAGGATGGGCAAAATGGGTGAACAGGAGTAAGAGACACAGACTTCCTGTTATGGAAGGAATAAGTCCTGGGAATAAAGGGCACAGCACAGGGAATATAGTCAATAATATTGTAACAATGTTGCATGGTGGCTACACTTGTGGTGAGTGTAGCATAAAATATAAAGAAGTCCAGGGGCTCCTGGGTGGCTCAGTCGGTTAAGCGTCCAACTTCGGCCTAGGCCATAATTTGGGTCATAATTTCACGGCTAGTGGGTTTGAGCCCCACATTGGGCTCTGTGCTGACAGCTCAGAGCCTGGAGCCTGCTTCAGATTCTGTGTCTCCCTCTCTGTCTGCCTCTCCCCTGCTCCCACTCTGTGTCTCTCTCTTTCTTTCAAAAATAAATAAACATTAAAAAATAAAAAAAAAGTAAAGAAGTTAAATCTCTATATTGTACACCTGAAACTAAGGTAACATTGTGTGACATCCGTACTCAATTTTTTTCTTTAGAAAAAAAGAGTAAAACTTTGATCTGAACTTAATTGATTTAAATAGTATATTTCTAACAGATTTGTAATTTAGGCAGCTCAGTTTAGTTCTAAAATTCAGTTCTTTCAAGATATACATGAATTTAGTCAAACAATTTAGAACTTTCAATTAACTTTGACAATTCCACACATATATGCCCATAGGACTTCAAAACTGACATTCTGAAAAGAAATTCATTGTTTTCTACTCCAAATCACTTCATCTAGGGTTCCCTGTCTCAGTAAATGACAAGATCACCAATCCAATTCTGAGAAAGAAAGAAAGAAGAAAGAGAAAGAAAGAAAGAAAGAAAGAAAGAAAGAAAGAAAGAAAGAAAGAAGGAGAGAGGAAAGGAAAGAGGAAGGAACTTGGGGTCTGTCCTCAAACTCTTCCTCTCTCTCAGCCTCCACTCATCCTTTCTAGGTTCTGACAATTCCTTAAGTCTTGAACTTGTCCATCGTGTTCTATCTATAGGCTCCTTCTTCTCCAATATGCCCTGATCTCTCCCTTGACTTACCATAACATTAGTCTCTTTGACTAGTCTCTTTATATTCCTCTTTGTGCCTTTTAATCTATTCTCTTCATTAGAACCAGAATGATTTTTAATTAAAAAGTATTATATCAAGGCTTGCCTTAAATCCACATAATGGCTGCCTATTGCTATCACAATAAGAGCTCTCTTGACCTGGGCCCTGCCTTCCCTATGTTATACTACCCTAATACTCTGTGCTTTGTTCATCACTCTGCCATCTTCTTGCAGCTTTCAGGGCCCCACACAGGGTCCTCTCCACCCACTTCCTGGGATACTCCCCTACCCCCTTCCTTACTGCTTGCACTTACCAAGTACTTGATGTTTGGTAGGCATATGTGAATGTTTGTTGATTAAGGTAGTAAATTAATGAGGAGTGAATGAAGAGGATGATTGTCCCCTTCAAAACATGAGACCACTCATATTTTGAAGGTTATAGAACTCATAAACCCATGATAGAGCTATCTCTGGAAATGGGGGTGGAGGGGGGTTGACGACTTCCCATTGTGTGCACATTTTCATTTTCTAAATTTCTTTTCTCTTTTTCTAAAAGTATTTTCCCCTTTTTTATTTTCTCTTTTTTATTCTTTTTTTTTTGTATTTCTCTTTTTCTTTATTTAGTATGATTTCAAACCAAAACCATTTGAATTTCAATTAGTGTTAACAGAATGGTGAGCATTCAAGTGTTTCCAGAAAGCCAACAAAAGCTTCCTCCATACATATAAAAACTTTAATGTCATACACCTCATTTAAAATATTCAACAAGTCTCCTAAAGAATATGTGAGCGGGGGCGCCTGGGTGGGTCAGTTGGTTGAGCATCCAACTCTTGATTTTGGCTCAGGTCATGATCACAGGGTTCTTGGGATCAAGCCGTGCATTGTGCTCTGCATTGAAAATGCCAACCGTGTTTGGGATTCTCTCTTCCTCTCTGTCTGACCCTCCCCCACCTCTCTCTCTCTCTCTCTCTCTCTCTCTCTTTCAAAATGAATAAATAAACATTTATAAAAAAGAATATGTGAAATCTGTTCACATATTCTTTTTTATAATTAACAGAATAAGAATAAATTTTGGCAAGCATATGCTATTCAGAGCTATACCTGAAGCATTCTAATGTACTTACACCAGTAGAAAAGTAGTTTTATGAGTAAATTGACTAGAGTATTTATAAAGCCATACTGCTGAACTCATTTGTAACTTTTGGAGTTAAAAGGAAGCAATCATATTTGATTCTTTTAAATTTATATATATATATATATATACACACACATATATATGTATACACACACACACACACACACACACACACACACACATATATATGTATTTTCTTTTAGAGCTGGTTTCAGTTACAGACTCCATCCTTTTTCATGACCCTTAAAATACTACATTAGCTAAATGTTCACACTTGTCCTTTTTAGCTTTAAAAGAAATGTCACATCCTAGGTTTCTGTAAATGACCCACATTCAGATGTGAACCAAACATAATAGCTTCTGCCATTCACCAGGCAATGAATTGCTTCAAATGTAGGACACAGGGCAGAGGACTTTGTAAATTACTTTGTTTCATTGGCCATCATCAGAACCTGTGGCATAATATGTGACCTATTTCTATAAACAATAATGCCTAAGGCTTTATGGACAGGTGGAATACCGTTTCTCTTTTAATTACATTTTGAAGAAATAATTTAAAAATGTAAAATTTTCAGACACTTTGAATAGTTGTATTGTTAAAAGAAATCCGAATTTGTAACCATCATCATGTAATGATATAGACTATCGTAAAATATTAGCTTTTTATTAAAGAGTAACTCAAACCTATAAAAATTGCTAAAATAATACAATGAACTTTCATATTCTTTTTCTAATTGCACTACTTAAAATTTTTCCATGTTTGTTTTTCCTTTTCTCTTCTCTCATCTACTAGGATTTAGTATCTTCAATTTTATATAATTCAACCTGATTTTTATACACACATGCCTACAATGGCAGAAAATGCATGGAACTAAATGTGCATCTGTGTGTGTGTATGTGTGTGTGTGTGTGTGTGTGTGTGTGTGTGTGTGTGTGTGATTTCTGACCCATTTGAGAATACCAAACTTTCATAATTAAACATGATCCTGGAAAATTTAAACTCCATATTTCATTGACTGTCTCCAATGTTGTTTATACAGAGAAATTAGTCTGTTGCTCTCTCTCATCAATGTCTCCCAATGCCTAGTTTATTTATGCAATTGAAACTGTTTAGACATTGAATGTCTTTATAGAAATTTACTTAACATTTACTTGGACTCTTTAACTTTCTAAAAAGAACTGGAGAAGTGAAAGTTTGAGATATGCACCACTTTTGATCAGTATGGCCTGTGTAAATATCCAAATGGATAAAATAACTCACTTTTGGGTAAATGTTATATCACTTGACTGATTATATTATCAAATGAATTATATAATATTCAACACTCCCTTTATTTTAAAAATTTTGCACATATAACTACAGACTATTTTTTTTCCCTTTTTTTTGTGAGAACTTGCTCTACAGACCTGGAAGCTATGCTAAACACTAGTAATGGTTGGTAAGTTGACTCATTCACAACCCATCACCAAGCTTTTTCACTGGAAAATGCCACTCAACATAGCAAGCAAAAAATGTAAAGCTAAAACACGATTAATCTTTGTACAGCTTTCCACACTCGAATGTGCCATTTTGTTCTCTGTTCAAACATTTGTGTACCATCCTGTAGATCCCTGCTTGGATGTTTACATAATTATTCTTTCACACAGAATGAAGGAGATATAAAGAGACGACAGACATTTTCTGGGCAAAAGGAACAGAAGTTAGCAGAAACAGGACTGTGATTCCTAATTAATTCAAAGTTAATTGCGTTGTTGATAATCTTGCACTTAAAATCTTCATATAGAAAATGTTTATGGCAGCAAATTGACAGTAATTTAAGTACATTAAATCTTCCTACCATTAAAAGAAAAAGATGAATGTTACATTAAGCAAGCTTAAGAGAATGGTAAAGACTAGTTCTTGTTTAACAAGACAACTAGCAAATCATTCAAACGGCCAACCTAGAATCCCAAGGCACAATAAGAGTAGTAGTTGAATTTCAAGACGGTACCAAGCCATATGGCCTGTCTTGGGCCATCGGTGACACTGGCTGGCAGTTTTGCTTTTATTGCCACTCTGTAATGAATGCAAAATAGGGGGAAAATAAAAGACACATAGACCTTACTTGGCAGGTAGGGTCAACAAATCTATTTTTACTATTTTGGAAAGAATCAAGATAGAGTTCGTTAAATGAAGATATGCATTGTATTGGTTACTTTCACTGAAGAGTCAGATGGTGGAATGAAATGAACCTTGGCATTAGCTCTGGGTTTAAATGCTGTCTTTGTTACTTATAAACAGCAAGACCAGGGGCGCCTGGGTGGCGCAGTCGGTTAAGCGTCCGACTTCAGCCAGGTCACGATCTCGCGGTCCGTGAGTTCGAGCCCCGCGTCGGGCTCTGGGCTGATGGCTCAGAGCCTGGAACCTGTTTCCGATTCTGTGTCTCCCTCTCTCTCTGCCCCTCCCCCGTTCATGCTCTGTCTCTCTCTGTCCCAAAAATAAATAAACGTTGAAAAAAATAAATAAATAAAAAAAATAAACAGCAAGACTATTTTTTTTTAATTTTAGTGTTATATTATGTAAAAGACAGGATTAAAGGAAGGCTAGATAAAATAATGGATGTGAAAGGCCACCATTATAATGGGAACTCAATAAATTTTAGTTTTAATCATCTAGCCTATTTAAACCAAATAGAATTATCCTGATCATTGAAATTAAATACTTACAGATCTCTACTTTGTACAGAAAGGCATTTCCATGTAATGCTTAACTATCTTGGGACTCTAATTCATAACTTGGGCATTTTGTAATAACTTTCCAAATGGGTAGTTTATTGATACTGTGATGCATTGGGTTTCTTGACTTGGCCTGCAGACTGTTAGTGGAAAAATGTGTGCTGCTTAAACTAGGTCCAGGTATACATGGTGAGCCAAGAGTACACTAAGTCACAGGATGAATACGATATTTCTCTAGAGTTTCAATTTTGTTCAAAGTTTTATAAGACAAAGCATACGATATTAAAGTAAACATACTGCTCAATCAGGAATAGAATACATATTTTCTCTTTTCGGAACTTAAGCATATTTAGTGGAAAAATGTTATAAGCATTGGCCTAATTGGTATTTATAATACTCACCTCAATGTTACTAAAGAAGTATTAATGTTTTTCAGTAAGATACTTTGTTGTTACTTTATTAGTGTCACAAGAAGCGCAGTGCATTTCTAAATTAATAGCTGGAGCTGTTTGGGGAAGTTGGAGACAATTAAGTAAACAGTTTATCTGTTTAGGTGCCTCACTAAAGCTATCCATTTATCATTCATGTTGGAAAACAACCAATTCAGCGAAACCTCTGTGCCAATGGAGCTGGTCCAGTGGGGTTTCTACCAAAGGGGGACTCAAACCAACTCAGTGAGAAAGAAAGAAATCCAAATTTAAGTTTCCTTTGCCAAATCCCTCACGTTCGAATTAATGTGGATATCCATAATACATATTAATGGCTAAATATTTCTTAATTTTCTACAGCCTATTGCTCAGGCATCAAAAATCAGAAATAGTAGGCTTATAGGAGATAATGGCAAAAAAAAAAAAACAACAACAACCCAGATTGTTCTTTGATGTTTAGTGGAGGAAATTATTAAATTATTTCTGGACTCTTAGTCAAATAATTTCTGAAAAATAAATGGGAATGATGAACTAGAATAGAATACATAGAAATTGATAGAAGAAACATAAATTGTTTAACGCTTTTGGAAGAAAAAAAGTTTACAATATTTAGGGAACAAAAATAACAGGTAGTTTTGCTCTTAGATTGCACAATGATTCTTGGATATTGGATGTATTTCAACGCATCCATAGTGAAGAAACCAAGTTTTTCATACCGTATGATTTGGAGATTTCCAATCAGGAGCTCAGTTACATAGTGAAAAGGTCTGAGCAGTGGAGAGGAATCAACGGTGACAGAAGGAAGGTGAGTTGGTTTGAAGTAGATTTGTTTTTTGACTGCGCAAGAGAAACTCATTCTGTTGGCATATCAGTAAGTTGTTAAATTTCCTCACATTGTTCTTGAAGCCATTTATTATTGAATTTGACTGCCACCACTATACAAATCTTGCAACTCAACTGTATATTGATCATTTTTTATGAGTTGAAATGAGGAAACATGGCCAGGTGGTTCTTAGAGTGCCGCAGTGTTATTTTCTTACAGAAATATTTATTGATACCTGCTGTATATATATTGGGCCAAATTACACAAGGGTGGTGAAGAATATAAAAGAAGCGAGGGACAGACTTCCCATATGTGACATAATTGTTGGCTTCAGTGTCATCTTGGGAGAACAGGAGGAAGAGAATATTATTTCGGTTTTTCTCCTTTGATGCCTTTGTTAGTCAGTCCTCTTGATTTTCTTCCCTCTTTCAATAATCTCCTTTACAGACTTCTTCACTCCCTCCATCAGCCTCTTCTGTGGTAGTATCTCCCGGGGCTCTGTACTTGATTTATTTCTCTTCTTACTCTACACACTATCCTTTTGTTAACCCCCTTTGCAACGGATCTTCCAGCCTTTCGAAGATTATTACGTGCGTATCTCAAGGCTACACCTCTCTTCTGAGTTCTAAAGTAATATCATCCAGCAGCCTATTTGATATCTTCCGGTGCGCACCCCAAAGACACCTAAACCCCAGTATGTTCCAAACAAAATTGACTTAACACATATTGTTAATTGGCAAATGCATTTCACTTGTATCACAAAACCATAGCATTTACACATCCGTAATGCACATGGCATTTTCATCTGTTCTGAATCCTAAAGATCGCAAACTCTGAGTTTTTTCTAGACTTTTGTTTCCGAGTTTTTTTTTTCCAGTTTGATCATCCAGTTAGTTCTACTGATTTTACTTTCTTAATATTGACTCTTCTCTATTTCATTTGCTTCTGTGTATCTGTGACCTCGATACCCAACTTCTGAAGACCAGCAATTCTTTGCTAACTGCTTTATCTTCAGTCTCACGCTGCACTTGCCACATCACCATACCGGCCATGAATTTATTCTCTAGAACGTTTCCAAAGTGCAAATCTGACCCTGCATTTCCCTGTCATAAACCCATTGCCTGAAGAATAAAAGCCAAAATTCATACTATTGTGTTTTTGACATTTGATATGATTCTCCAGTGATGTCTCTTGTATCCACATTCCTCCCCTCCGGCCATCCGGCCATCCTCTTGCCTAATGCTTCTTACTAAAATATCATTAGTCCGTACAAAAATAAGGATAACTTGCTACATATGTTATACTCTTTTATATTACCCTCCATTCCTCTGTCTTTGCAGAAGCGTCCTCCCAGCTCCTCAGATACGACCTGGCAAACTATTTCTTCTTCCAGGCTGAGCTTGAGTGTTGCTTCTATGGGGTGTCCCCAGAGAGGACCGACTCCTTTTTGCCAAAACCTGGTTTACCTGACCCTTCTAACACACAAATTAACAATTATCTGCCTGTGTTTCCCTCTTCTTTTTTAAACTAAGATCTTGTGTGATAGAGTGTCTTCTCCATTTTGTGTTCTTGATCTTTAATAATGTCTGCAGAACACAGTACATTTTTGCTATCTATTCATTTAGTACGTAAATGAATGCATGCATGAATGATTGAATAATTGAACATATTTAATTTGTCCATATAATGAACATATAATCTACCTCATTCCATTCTATGTCTGATAGAAACCTAAACATTAGCTTTAAAAAAATTCCACATAGATTTACTATTAATATATGCAATATGTTTTGAATTCTGTTAAGTTGACAGATAAATATAACATTCCAGCAGACATTTTGATGACCACTGTCTCTGACTTGAAATAAAACGCATTTCACTTTACCACATTCATCCGGGTTTCTTCTTCAAAAATCCTTGGCAACAGCATAATTTTTAAAAGGCCCAAATCATTGTGGCACCCTGCTGGCTCTGTTGATAGAGCATGCAATTCTGGATCTCAGGGTTGTGAGTTTGAGCCCCACGTTGGGTGTAGAGATTACTTAAAAAATAAACAGAATTTAAAAAGGCTCAAATTGTTTAAATAATCCCAAAAGTTAAGCAAAGAGCACTTTCTTTGTAGGATAACGTCAAAATGACTGGGGTAGGTAGAGTATATTTATTTCACTGTTTTTTTTCACAACATGGAAGTTTAGGAATTTGGAAGCAACCCAAAGTTGAGTACCAAAATGATTTCAGTTGAACAACAGGGGGAGAGGAGTGGGGATAAAAAGTGGGAGAAAAAATGAATGTTTAGGTGCTAGAAGGAAAATTAATGGAGATTGTGAAATTCCTTAATTCTTTAAAATTAATATTTATCCCCTTCTTGGGGCGCCTGGGTGGCGCAGTCGGTTAAGCGTCCGACTTCAGCCAGGTCACGATCTCGTGGACCGTGAGTTCGAGCCCCGCGTCGGGCTCTGGGCTGATGGCTCAGAGCCTGGCGCCTGCTTCCGATTCCGTGTCTCCCTCTCTCTCTGCCCCTCCCCCGTTCATGCTCTGTCTCTCTCTGTCCCAAAAATAAATAAACGTTGAAAAAAAAATATTTATCCCCTTCTTTATAAAATGGCGTAGCTGACCCATGATGGATAACCATAGAACTCAGGAAAAGAGTGGATACACTGTATACACATTGAGATGGATCAAAGAAAAGACGATTTGTTTAAATGCAGTGAAAGTAAATAATTTTATCAAAGGCATTTGTGTCTTAAGTAAAATATTTTGGCTTAGATTCTTTGGGGCCATTAACAGAAATTAATATACCCAGATAAATTGCTGTTGTCTCTTCCCCAATATGTATAGACTCAGCATCCATCAGTGATGAGATTCAGAGATGTTTATGCAAATCATCTGAAAATCTGTAGAGCACCTGTTATTTCTTGTTGGGGGGGGGGTCTTGTTTATTAAGCATATAGAAACATTCCTACACTTAAGTGAATAGACATACATATTTTATTTGTTGTGTCTCTTCATGACCTGGTATTTATACTGTGAAGACTTCCTCTTACTGATGATTAATTTTTTAATGTTCTTCTTCTTAACCTGTTTCATGTTTGTTTGTTCAGTTTATTTCAATAGGGAAGCAAGGTAGTCCTGTTGAATCATTGATGTACTAATTTCAAGATACAATGCTAGTTTAATTTAGAATCATCATCTATAATCTAAAATGCTAAATTAAGAGTGGAACAGACACTTTAATATCAAAGCATTTCAAGTAAGTAGTCTAGAATTTTTGCACTTTAAAAATTTGATCTAGATCCTTGCCACAGTAGCAGCTATTAAGCACATGCTTCTCATTTTTATGCTCTGGATTAAAAATTGCCACACAAATGGACACTTTATAATATGCTTAATTTCCTTTTATTAAATTGATAAATGCAAAAGCACAGAACACATTTACACTATGATGAGAATTTAGGATTATTGCATTTTGTAATTTTTACAGTGTTCATACATGTAATTTGTCATTTGTGCAAAGACAGCCACATGATAATTTCAAAGTATTTTAACCATTCTTTTGAAAAGGAAAAGGTCACTTTCAGTAGTCAGTAAAGACATTATTCTATTAAACTAATTTGCCTACATGCAAATTTTGTCATTTTTACCTCATTAACTATTTATCATGAGTAAAAATATATATATTCATGAAGGGGCAGCTCACAGCCTGATGGAATTGGAACTAATATTTTGCAACTCTAATGATTTTTTGCATCCTTAATTAGATAGCATAAGGTTGATATGATTAGGTCAGGATGTAGTGTTTTTCATTAAAATACATTTTAGAAGCTGTATTCATAATCTGCCCTTGCAATTAAATAATGAGCCTATGAATTTAATATTATCGACCCAATTATTATCCCATGCAAACGTATACCTTTAATAAATTTGTGCCGTAGGACCTTCATTAGCAACAGAAGAAATGATATTTCTAGGTACATAGATTGAATGGCTATGGTTAAACTTATGTAATGGTTTTAAACATATCAGGAAGCAAAGCTTCAATACTTAGGAACCTAATTCCAAAATGTGCCTTACTATTTGTCGAAGACTAATTTACATTGTAATTATTTTCTTAAAGAAACTACCACTTTAAAAGGGGCTATTGAAGCTCATAAAAATAGTGGGATGTTAGGCAGAGAAGAAGGGTTGGAGAAAGTTGTGCCTCGTGGGACAGTGGACCATAAAGTTAGAGATCCATTCAAGTAGCATAATTGGAAAGCATAAAACCTAAAATGTCTATTTCTCACGTGTATGTCTTATCTGGGAACTACCAGATGCAATTAATGAAGATTATTATTTTTGTTGTTGTGTGTTAGAATAGTTTTTATTAATAGGTGGCCAGACAATGGAATTATATCAGCGACTCTTATCATGAACGTATACAGGGGAAACACAAGCACACATAGATACATACCCTGCTTTCTCTTCTTTGTATAGGTGTTGCTACTTATGTGCACTTGGCTAGTGACTGTGACAATGTTTGAGTTCTTGAGTTCATTCTTGATGAAATTCTGTTATGAAGGTTATATACAATCTATAATTTTGAATAAAAGGAGGCAATTAACAAAAGCTGAATTTACATTTAATGATGAATTATACAGCAAGGTAAACCAGTGAGTAGAGGTACAGAAGCAGGAAATGCCAGGGCAAGTTTGAAGACTGAAAGCAATTTGGGCTGGAACAAAGGGCAGAGGGTGGAAGAAAGTGAAAGATCAGCCTGGAGAAGGAGTTTAGAAGCTGGAAATGTGCACAATAGTGGGGGCTATATATTTATTATAGGCAATGGAAAGCCATTGGAAGCTTTAGTAAAAAGAGGGAACTCATTCAGTTAAGAATTTGAGTTGCCTTTGCACTGAATTCTATCATTTGCTTACTTAAAGTTCTGATATTTTAATGCACTTTGTCTAATAGTACGTAGTTCAATTTTCCACCATTAAAAGTTGTTTATTCAGCGAATGTCCAAATTATCCATGGCACTTCCTAACTATTCAATTCAACTCAACCCCACAATCCCTTATAGGTTGTATTTTACATGCCACCAAGGATTCATCATCCTGATCTGCAGTGCAAGGATAGGTCTGTTTCTCAAGTGTGTGTATTGTCTGGGAACTACCAGATGGAACTATGTTCGTCGTCGTATGTTAGAATAATTTTTATTAATAGATGGCCATACCGTGGAATTACATAAGGGACTCATCATAAATGTGCATAGGGAAAAACAAGCTTGCAAGCTTGATGGGGACTTGAAAGAAGGTGAAGATAAGTAACAAGCTACATTGGACCTAGCCAAATTTGAAATCAGGAATGGAACGGGGAACCAAGTGGAAATGGAAACCAGGAGTCAAACTGAATTCAAAATGGTGGGTGGCAGAATGGTGACTGCAGCGTATAGCACCCTTGACTCTTGTCAATTCAGAGGGGAAATGGGCTGCTCTGATTACAGGAGGTGGGAAGCAGGGGCCTCATTTAGTAAGAGCTAAGGAACCTTTTAAACTCCTTACATCAAGAGAACAAAAGGGGAGCGCTCAAAGCATCTACATGTAACACTTCTTGGCCCCTGAATGTGATTGCAGTGAATTACATACGCATAGGATTGACCTGTGGAGGCTCCGCTTCCAAAATGACGGAAAAGCCTTTTACACTAAGTGTCAGGTACAAGAATAAGTACCCACAGTAGTTAGTAAGCATCTTGGACATCGGAACAGATCCTTAGTGAAAGACACATTCACATCAGTTTAGGAATGTGAATGAACAGGTCTCCTTGGGAAGTTAGTAGACTAAATACTAAAACACAGACTTTGCTGCATTGAAAAAAGAACATCAAATTTTTGTTGTTCCTGCTAGTAAAGAACATATCTTAGGGACCCGGGTGAATACATCCTAAAAGTGTGCCTCAATTGTCTGAAACATAGGGGTTTCTGCTCAGTAATCAAACACATATTCTGAACTCCATATCTAGTGTTACTTTCTTCTTGCACTGAACAAATTCCCAATTCTACAGAAGCATGAAGACATTTATCTTTTAAGGGTTTTTATATGAGGGGCGCCTGGGTGGCTCAGTCAGTTAAGAGTCCGACTTCAGCTCAGGTCATGATCTCGTGGTTTGTGAGTTCGGGCCCCGTGTCGGGCTCTGTGCAACAGTTCAAAGCCTGGAGACTGCTTCGGATTCTGTGTCTGCCCCTCCCTTGCTCACGCTCTGTCTCTCTCTCTCTCTCTCAAAAATGAATAAATATTGAAAGGTTTTTATGTGAATGTGGACTGTACTTAGAACTGCTAACGTAGAGTTTCCAATTTTTGCATAATGAAGACATTGATATTGAGCCAACTAATTTGAACGTGCACATCTTATCTATAATTTTAAAAATACAGATAAAAGAGGATGATTTAAGAAGGTGTATGACTGCCGACATTTCTCTTTCGTTTTGTTTTTTTAAATCACGTTGAACAAGGGGTAGAGGAAAATGTTTTGCGTTGGCATGGTGGTTTTGGTTAATTGATACATATTTCTCCCCTGATGTTTTTTATCCCTGAACTTCTGGGATGTCTGTTTGTAACTTACCCAGTATATTGTTAAACATTTGAAAGGTCATTCGGCCTCGGAGACATTGATCTTCTCTATAAAATGAAAATGGTAGGTCACTACTAAGGAAAGGAATAACTTAGAGCCTTCTGAAGACACCATAAATGCTTGGGTTTTAAAGATTGACAAAGACTTACATTTTGCTAAGTACTCTCCCCGTTGATTCTAAAATCATTTCTATTTGAAGTGAAGTGTAATCCATATGTTTTTGATTCATTAACACTTAATTTGTCAGCATCTCTTTACTGGAGTGCCATATAGCAGCCTTTTCATCTTTTTTATAAGCTTATTTTCCTCAGACACAGGAAATCAAGTTTTTCTAAGAGTAAACAAACTTAAACGCAAAGAGACAGGGGAGAGTTTTGCTTGTAACAAAGCACCTATTAGCTTTGAACTACTTCTGTACTTGGTATGCAAATTTCCTCTTTAGTGTTCCCTAAGATTCAGATATATTTGTAATTAACCGAGGCACAATACACAGCTTTCTGTTTTATTATTTATTGAATTTTCCTACTATCTTACTCTAATTTCTCTTCATGATAAAACAGCCAACTGCTAACGTATTCATGAACAAGTCATTAATGATAGTTATTTAATTGCCCTCTTATTATTTATTCTTATTAATAATGCAGAAGCGACTTATCTTTTAATAATTATGTGGTGGGAAATGGAATTTCATGTAAAGCATTAAACAGTGTTCTTCCCCCCCCCCCCTTGGAAGTACAATGTTCTTTAACGCAAGAAATGAAAGTCAAACTCCTTTCCATATTTGACTGTTTATGAAGCACAAGTCCCCCAGCATTATTTGCATTTGGATAGGCTTCCATGAGATGAAAATACAACTCTAAGGAATGCTAGCTCTACTATTACCCCTTGTCCCTTTTAGCTTATCTAATTTCTATAGGGTGTTCTTTGGGCTTTTAACAGTCACAAAGCCTGAATAAATCAGAATTGCAAAACCGTTACCATAATATTGCTACCTGTTCAGAGAAACCCTTTGCTAGGCTCTTAGCATTCATATTTCTTGATAGATAGGTCAAAGGGAATTTTTAAAAGGAGCTTAGAAGTTAAGTAATATTGTCTTAAGAAAAAAGGGGGAAGTAAGCAACTCTTACTGTGGGTCAGTCACTGGGTTAAGCAATGTATATGTTGGTTCATTGAATTCTCAAAGCAAATATATGTGGCGGGTAGTATTTCCATTTTCAGGTGAGGAAACTGGGGCTCAGAGATATGAAACAACTTCATTTATCCATCTATTCATTTATTGGCCACTTATTTATGGATCGTCTAATGTGAAGTCGGCGCTTTTTTCTTAGATGCACGTGAAAGTAAAACAAAACAGTATCTCTTTATTGTACAGTAAGGAAGTTAAATAGCTGTGGCTATAACACCAGCACAGTAGGTAGATTAATAGGGCAATGTGCTGGGCAGTAGGGTGGTAGCTTGAACAAAAATAGTAGTGTTAAAGTAAATTTGAAGATCTAATTGGCTTTATTCAGCAATTCAGGCATTGGGCAGCGTCCCATCTGGCACGTAGAGGGCAGCTCTGAGGAGTTGTACGAGAACGGAAGGTTTTCCGAGGAAAGAGGTGAGGCAACGACGTTAGCCTGAGAAAAGAAAGGATTATTTCAGACACGCTCACTCTCCTTTAGTGAAAGGGCTGAGGGTCTTCTCATGCAGATGATCTCCTCTTCCTTTGGGGCCCTGGAGGAGATGGAGAGAACCCTTGTGACAGATGACCTCATTGGTGTTGCTCAGAAAATTCTCGACTGACTGGTAAAGACTACATTTCTGGGGGAGTTTGGAACCGTAGTTAGGTTGGGTAATGAGCGAGCCCCAGTTTGGTGACTTGGCCCCAATGACTTCATTTGGGGCCCTGTGCTTTTCTTTTTTTGGACAAATTCATATTTTATGAGTTGATTTTATGGGAAATTTCAATTTATTTCTTTTTTAACAATATATCCATTGGAAGATGGCATGATTGGAGTGTCAGAGTCCTTTACGTCAAAGTTTTAGTAGTTTTTCTTTTTTTGTGTGTGTGGTTTTCTTTTTAGCGGTCTTAACTAACCCATTGGAAAGGGCCATGGAAGATCTCACAAAGGAGAAGATTATTGTGATAGGTATTCAAGATGAAGATGAAGAGCAGTCCAAGGATAAATTGGGCACCAAAAGATTGGGCACTCCAAGCAGAGGATGAAATATGGTATTTCGGAGAACAGAAAAGAATTCAGGGTGGCTGGACCATGCCCAACGTTAAGGCAATAGGACACACTAAGGCTGGCTAAATAGACAAGACAAGAAGTGATACATATTAGTATCTCACTTTCGGTGTGCTTTCCAAAACCATAGTTCCCGGTAATGCAAAATGAATCGGTATAAAAATGACCCATGAAAGACTGTAAAGTCAGAAGTTACAAAGACATACATAGAATTTTCACATAGGAGGAGGGGAAATTTAGCTTCTCCTCTTCATGCTTTTCTAAATTTCCTACAAATTTTCATGATGAACACACATTATCTTCATATTTGGAAAAAAAAGACCTCTGAACGTGTTTTGGTAAGGAAGACGTACCAAGCCCCATATAAAATCCTTTGCACGCCACCGTCACATGACATCCAGGAGCATCCAATCTATAGAAAGAACCGGACAGCTAAAAGTAGCAATTCATGCTCTGCTCACAAATAGGTGTGTGAGCCATGACAGTCTGTGTGCTACGTAATGGCCTCGTGATCTATCTTCAGACACAGAGGAAAGAAAATCACGGACAGTATTAATGTTGTAAGGATGTCCTGGCCAACCTTGCCATGGTGTCTCCCCTTATCCGTGCTGATCACCTTGCACGTTTGATGGAAGGTGCACCTTTCTTAATTGGGCAGCAGAGCCCGTGTTTCCTGATGAGATTTAGTTGGTTGTTTCTCTTTGTTCACATTTCCTCCTTTTGAATTAGAAATGCGGTTTGGTTTCCACTGTCCCCAGCAACAGTAGCAGTTGTGGTTTATGCCTCGATTAGGTCCTAACACACAGCGAAGCTGCTGTATATTTGGCAGGAACAGAGTCACCATGCAGCGCTCCAAGTGACACACACACACCGCCATCTACATTTAGCTCCTGGTTTCCAGGCTGGTCCCTTGGCTTCTTCTCAGGCAAGCTGTTGGAAAAGCTCTCATCGTCCCTCTACAGCCTGTCACCAGGTCAGGCTATGACTCATTTGTCCTCGTGTTTTAGATTCTTGCTTATTTTTAATTTCTTGATATAAAAAGTGGGTTTCTGGATTTGGGGGTACATTTTTATCAAGAAAAATCTTGCCCTCTCCAAAAGTTTGATCTTCCAGATTGTTTTAAAACCATTTTTATTTTTTTTTAATTTAATTATTTTTTTTTTTACAGTTGGCTGATTGATATTCCTTTCCTGGGTCTTTTTTTCCCCCCTTAAATGAGTAGTAGCAGACAAAGATTACTAGAGTATAAGATCAGAAAGTAAGAATAGCATGAAAGCTGTCTTTACCAAGACGGGCATTCAAAAGTGAATACCCTCCTGGGTCTTTTCTAATTGTCTTAGTCACATATAAACTTAAAAATTGTGGGCAATAAGCTTAATTTTGTTCTTATGATAGGATGGGCTATGCCAATAAGTGTTTTTGTTTTAAACAAAGAGCACAGTTCTTTAAGTAAATGGTCAGATTCTTTAAAAATGTATATGATGCTTTTAGATATTGCAAGATATCTAAAGGATATTTAGATATCTAAAGGATAGGTCAAAAGAATCTTAAGTAGAGGGAGTTTACTTCCCTTGATCAAGAGGTACTCGACGTCAAACTCTAGGCACTCTAACTGGGAAAATAGTCACAATCTAATCAGGGATAGAGATACTGATACAAAATGTGCATTGGTTCACATCCTACCGTTTCTTTATATCATATATCACCAAAGGAATTTTTAATTCGTTAAACAAATTGTTCCTATTGCCAATTTCTTTTAATGTCTATCTCCTACTTTTAAAACCTCTAATTTTCATTTCTTAATGTCCCATATATCCTAGAAATAAGCTAAACCTCCTTTTAAAGGGATCTCTGAGCCTCCCTGAAAGTATAATTAAAAACTTCAGAAGAGTCAGTAGCCCCTTAACATTGAGTTAAGTGATAAAGGTCTTATTTTATTACTTTAAAACACCTTTGCCTCTTTAAAATGGGTAAAATACTTTAACAACTTTGTTAAGAGATAATTTACAACTATAACGTCAACCCATTTGAAGTGCCCAGTTCAGTGGTCTTTATCATGTTTCCACAGTTCTGCAATCATCACCATAATTTAATTTTAGAATATTTTCATCACGTCAAATTTTGTCATGGAAATGGAAATTTAATCTCCAAATGAAAATTCTAGAACTTGCACTTGTGGAGAACCCACTTTTTATTATTTATTTACTTATTATTTATTTATGTATTTGTTTGTTTAATGTTTATTTATTTTGAAAAAGAGAGAATGAGGAGGGGAGGGGCAAAGAGTGGAGGAGGGGGGAGAGGATACCAAACAGGCTCCATGCTGTCAGCCCACAGCCTCATATGGGTCTCGATCCCACAAACCATGAGATCACGACCTGAGCTGAAATCAAGAGTCAGAAGCTTAACCCATTGAGCCTCCCAGATGTCCCTGTGGAGAACACACTTTTAAATCCCAGTTTAAGGAACATGCTTCAGATACTTCAGAGATCTGTGACAAACCCAAGTTGATTTTAAAATGTTCAAGCCAGAAGGAACTAAGCAATCTTTTTTTTTTTTTTTTTTTTTTTTTTTTTTACTAAGATTTTTAAAAGGGATTTTAGAACAGTAGAGCCCAAAGAATTTGGACCCAACGCTCAATTATAAATGCCAGGGATAAAAAGTTATTAATAGTTTGAGGTTTTTTTTTTTCTCTTGAGCCTCATGATAGCTCCTATGATGTTCTGTTGTTGCCTACCATAAAATTATGTAAGAGGAAATGGTACCAAAGATCATGGAGATCAAAAAGAATGGGTTCTCTTCTGATAATAGTACTATTCTGAGGCTCTCATTTTATTTGCCTTAACTTCAAGGTCATTGAAAATACCTACTACAGTTTTTACTTAAAACACCCAAATTTTGGGGGCCCTGGGCGGCTCAGTCGATTGAGCATCGGACTCTTGTTTCGGCTCAGGTCATGATCTCATGGTTTCTAAGTTTGAGCCATGCACCGGGGACCCCGTGCTGATAGTGTGGAGCCTGCTTGGGATTCTCTCTCTCCCTCTCTCTCTGCCTCTCTCTGCCTCACTCTCTGTGTCTTTCTCTCAAAATAAATAAATACACTTAAAAAAAAACACCCAGATTTTCTTAGTATTTTTTTCTCTTCCAAAAAGAATATAGAAAGATTTCAATCCTGAAACAGACATATTAAGTATGTGTAAGCAGTGGTGGAGATCGACCTAATTAACTGTTTACTATCATCTCTTTTATTACCATACCTGGAAGGGAGCTGTTATTTTCTGAGGTATTTAAACACATAGGCAAACTGTTGCTCCTGAGTCCAGGAAGAATCACGTAAGAACAGTGCACTTTACTGAAATTTACAACTCAAGAAGAGCTTCATTGAACAAATGGATGCATTGATGGCCTTCAAGACGATTTTATGGCTGTGGCTAGCAAAAGCTGCCTTTCCTTTTTGCCTTCCATTTTTCTCATCTTCTCCAAGATCATTTGTGTCCATCAGGCCAACTGCTAAAAATTCACTGAAGGAAGGTCCGCCATCAAAGGCTGGCATAAATCAGAGAGAGCACTCGGGGTTTCTGTCCTATTTGCAGGGCCAAATATTTTTGATTCTTCTGGGAAGAACATGCTCCATATGCTATCTTGTGTAACTTGAAATTCGATTCATTCTATCATTTAAGACACTTGCCTACTATTCACCAAGAATAACTAATATCAGATCCAAGCTCTACAAATAAGATGTGACATTTGGTTGTCCCAAAAAGTGGCATATCTATACCATATATTCCTTGAGTTCGGTTTCTTTTGTTTCAGGGTCAGGATCCCATATCCAGTATAATTTTTGTTGTCACCTCTCCTTATGAGTCAATATTAGAGAAAAATTTAGTTTTTAACACTAAATGGTAATGAACCAATGGTAATTGGTTTAGTTTAGCTTTTAACACTACATGGTAATGACTGAACCAAGTCACCTACTAGCTTAGGTAGTAGTATCCTTCCTTCTTTCCTTTCGCCTCTCTTTCTCCATCACTTTTTCCTTCCTTCCTCCCTCCCTTCCTTCCTTCCTTCATTCCTTTCTTCCTTTCTTCCTACCTTCCTTTCTTCCTGCCTTCCTTCCATCCTTCCTTCCTTCCTTCCTTCCTTCCTTCCTTCCTTCCTTCTTTCCTTCCTTTCTCCCTCTCTTCTTTCCTTCCTTTTTTAATTCTTCGATCAATTCTGTGCATAACAACTTTATTGTTGTGGAGCACAAATCAAAGATCTAATACATAATCCTATGTTCAAGGACTATTTAAAAAACCATTCTACTATGATGATGTTGGCAATGGCTCTTCATTCTTTGAAATGATCCTATCAGCCACTGGTATTTCCCATTTTTGGTAATCAGGAAATTTGCCACTAATGAAAATTTTTAAGAGGAATATTACGAGGAAACACAATGACAGCTGAACAATTGAATTGAAGCTTCTTTTGTTAATAGTGTGTTTCAACCTCCAGATTTAGCTAATCCTGACATTTCTAAATAGGAATATAATGGTGGAAGAGGTTTGTGTGTTTAGATTTTTCCGAAACCTAATCATTATACATTTATTGGCTTGACAAATTATTTCTGTATAGTGCAAACAGACACATGGGTTTTTCATTAATAGATATGTCAAAGGGGTACGAATATGATTTTCACATGTTACTACAAAACAGGAACAGTCATCAAACGTTTCTTTGTGTAATTCTCCCATGTTGCTTCTGATGAAAACTTGCCCAGCACCAACTAAATTTGTACATTGCTTTGCAATGAGTGGTGAAGTATAGAAAGTTATGCTGTGTGTGATTATAGAGCAAGGAAATGCTTATTCCTGCCTTGATTTCTGGTGAAGAATCACCTTATATTGCGGGACTGGTACATAAACCTATAGATGTGAACCTCTATATGTTGTAACCTATAGGATGTAACCTTGCTTAACAAGTCATAGGATTGAAAGATGATCATAAGAAAATGGAACCTCTAGGGGCACCTGGGTGGCTCAGTCCCTTGAGCGTCTGACTCCTGGGTTAGGCTCAGGTTATGAACACGGAGTCTGGTTCATGGAATCCGGCTTTGAGTTGACAGTATGGAGCCTGCTTGGGATTACCTGTCTCCCTCTCTTTCTGCCCCTCCCCCCCTCACGCACGAGCACTCTCTCATTCTTTTTTTTTTTTTTTTTTTTTTTTTTTTCAAACTACACAAATAAGCTTCAGAGGCTCCTGGATGGCTCAGTTGGTTAAGTGTCTGACTTCAGCTCAGGTCATGGCCTTGCACTCTGTGAGTTTGAGCCCCGATTCGGGCTCTGTGCTGACAGTTCAGAGCCTGGAGCCTGCTTCAGATTCTGTGTCTCCCTCTCTCTCTGCCCCTCCTTTGTTCATGCTCTGTCCCTCTATCTCTCTGTCTCACAAAAAAAAATAAATAAAAAATAAATACATAAATGAACATTAGAAAATTTTTAAAAATATTATTTAAAAAATAAATAAGTTTAAAAAAATAAAAAGGAACTGCTTTAGAGAAGGGTAGGGTCTTTTCCTTGTATTCTTTCTAAATTTTAAATCTCAAAGGTTTTGCTTTTATCTTCTAACAAACAGTTATTGGAATTTTTCATGGAAATGCAATCTATTTTTAGGTTTTAATTTAAAACACTGAAAGGAATAATAGTATCTTACATTAATATCACACGTTGGAGTCTTCAACATGTTGTCAACATAATTCTGTTTGCTCCTTAGAGAAATCTTGAGGTAATCAGGTCAGGAATTTCACAGGTGAGGGAAATTAGTGAGATTCAGAAAGTTGACTTGCCCGGCAACATAAATGTCACAGCCAGGACTAAAATCTAGGACATTTTGCCAGGCAGGATCTTTGCACATGTCACAGTATTTCAGGAAAGGGATAAAAACCTCCCGAGCAAGAACAGTTTTGCCTTTAATTGTGTGGTTTTTAGTAAATCATGTGCAAGTAGGTTATATGGCATTTTGCCCTCAATTCGAAACCTCAAAATGATGAATGGTAGAATGGCTTCGGCTGGATGTTCAACCCAGGAATCTCAGCTTGTCTGTCAAAACATCAAAAGTCAAATGTGAGGAAGTGGGCTTTCCAGTTTTTTTTTTTTTTTATTCCAGGTCAAGTTGGGATTTTAATATTGCTCTCAAAACACTGGTCAGGAGCTGAGCCTGCTCCCGTGATAAGATCCAGTAAGGGAATACTTGGAAAACCTTGATGAGGGTCCTACGGGTAGGGAGATTTTCCCAAACCTTAGGAGACCACTTTAAAGAACGAGAGTACCATA
Source organism: Felis catus (assembly GCF_018350175.1). Taxonomy (NCBI): domain Eukaryota; kingdom Metazoa; phylum Chordata; class Mammalia; order Carnivora; family Felidae; genus Felis; species Felis catus. The sequence continues at coordinate 18,908,529 of NC_058372.1, forward strand.
TTTTACCTGAATCCTATAACTTTAACGGAGGAAGAGTTCAAAGTCATGTTAATCCTGTAGGTGTCTCAACAGAGGTGAATAATAATAGTAATAAAATATTATCTTCCCGGAACAAAAAGTCCCTACGCTGTAGATTAATAACCACGTTAGTTTCTTCAGGCACAAAAAGCCGAAAAAATAAGACTGAGACTCAATATTGAAAGAGTGGCCAACTCTGTGCAAAGAAAACAAAGCAACAAACGGTTCTTTGGGTTTACTGTTGTCACTCAGGCGCCGTCCCTGTGCGACTGGAAGTCAAGACATTTCATAAAATGGACTTGGGAATTGGGAGAGTAGAACTTTAGAGGCTTTCAGTCCTGCCTCTGCTCTCAGGAGCATAAGGAGCTAGGGTGTTGGCCTCGAAGCCCAAAAAGCAAACAACTCATTAAAATGCATGAAATCAGCTAGTACATCTGTCTTCAGTCCCTTAAAATACAGAAAAAGGGTGGTCCCTGGGTGGCTCAGTCAAGTGGGACATCTGACTTCGGCTCAGGTCATGATCTCACGGTTCCTGAGTTTGAGCGTGGAATCGGGCTCACTGCTGTCAGCACAGAGCTGGCTTCACATCTTCTGTCCCCTGCTCTCTCTGCCTCTCCCCACCCCACTCAAAAAAAAAAATAAACATTAAAAAAAGTTAAAAAGTCAAATATAAGTAAATAAAAATTAAAATTAAAAAATGCAGAAGATCCTTTAATTCTGGGGTAATGTGACCTCTTCCCAATAATCTCCACTAGGCTCTCACCTCCAAACAGCCCCCCAAAATGTGTAACCTAACTCAAAACTGCTGGCAGATTCAAAATAAATACCTTAACCCACTTCCAAGCTGAAGATGCCACTTCTTCCCCATTATGTCTATAGAAAATCTGCCACTCCCTGAGTGTTTTCCTTTGCCCTGTACTGCTCTTGGGTTTTAGCATATTTACGGATACCACATGATTTTTTTTTTTTTGCCTCAGTCAAGTGGTTTTCCGCCAGAGATCTCCAAGCGTCTTTCTTCTGAATCTTGTGATTCATCACAGTATTTCTTTCTATGATAACACATCACACACACACACACACACACACACACACACACCCTTCTTGAGTGTTCTTTTTCTCCTCCATTTTATACCGTTTCCTTAATTCCATTAGATATAAATCACTGCGTCAACTACAGGTCTGAAGTCCTGGGAGCTCCAAACTCCTGCCGTTTAGCACAGGTTTATAGACTTGTTATTTTCATTACTGCTTTATAAACGACAGCATTTGAAGCAATGTGTAGGTTAAGTAAAAGAACGCTGAGGATTTCAGTCGCTTGGATGTGTGGAAGCTATGATCTTGAAAAGTACACTGGTACTTTTGTATGCAAAACTGCCAAACTTGAAGCATGAGCACCGCCTTCAAGATTCGGTTTTAGTTTAAGAAAGGAAGCTTCATTGCAAGCGTAGATAACTCTTTTTAGGAGCTGCACGTTACTGAGTTTTGAACCACAATTGACATAGGATGTGGAATAGATCTGATCCATTGGAGGAGAAAAGACATTTCCAGTCTTAGTTTAGAGATTTTTTTTTTCAATTTTATCCTTAGCTTTCTCTTGCTTATTTATCACTAAATAAGACACCGATCTATTTTCTTTTACTAAATGGCGATGCCCTCTTAAAGGAAGAACGAAAAGTACTTGATTTTTAGAATTTATAATTTGTAGGGACCCTCATGCCCACATCCTTTTTCAGCTGTTTGATATAATTGAATGTGACTATAAATATTCCAGTTTATATTATAAGATACATCCAGGGTGTATTATATTACTTCCTTTTATAAAGTTTACTGCTTGACTTAAAATGCTTTTATGCCCTCCTGTTAAAGAACATCTTCTCCAGCTAAACTTATAAAAGCACTTTCCTAGATCCTGCTCTAATTATCCTGCTGCTACTGCCTCTGTTACCACGAGTAATTTAATCAAACATGTTCACACATATAATTTCGATAAAATGACATAACTTTAAGGCACAGCTTTTATTTTTCTACCTACCAGTAAAAGAAGACGTCAGAGCAGCTCTAAGGTTTGGACAAAGTTTGTAGTAAAAGGCAAAGCCTGGACTGAAATTTGGGATTTTGGACCCCAACACCTGTGTTCTTTCTCTTTCCTCCACAGCTGTTTGAATTTTGTAATAACACGTAAGGCAACATTCAGGGGTATTTCACAAAAGAATGGGGAACGAAGGTCACGAGTTTGTTGAATGTGATATCATTTAAACTATTAGATCGAAGCCGTTAGACACGAAGATAATTTTTAAAAATCTAGGTTACAACCGCTTTTAAACGAGGTTGAACTTGCATATCACACACCACAGGATGAGAAAATAGTAAATGTTGAGTCACATTCCTATCTTCAAAGGACACACCATTCTATGAGGGTAGATAGAAACTATAAGCATTTTAAGAAATGGAAAACAATTTGAGGCAATTATTAATGTGACAATGAGTCAGGTCCATAGGAGTTGAAATGTCAGGGACCACATCAGAGAGGCGTGGTATAAAAGAAATTGTTTCCTTCTTAAAAGTCACGCAGAAAACCCCAATGATTTTACCATAAAAATACTAATCTTGAGACACGGACGGTGGTCGATCGTGTCCCACCTTGGTGTCATTTCCCTTTGGGGATTCCTTCAGTAGCATTGCTGCTCCTGGTGGCTGAAGCAGACTTGTCTTCCTCCCGTTCTCAAACTCCAATAGAAGGGTGGACAAGCTTTCTCCTCCTCGGGTATTTCAACGTAGCCCGAGTAGGACTTACAAAAGAACTGGCTAAATACCAGGAACGACAGGGACACAAGATGGAAATGTAAAAAGTTGCAGCTTCCAAACCAGCCTGTGACCCCGCCAGAGCTGATCTACTCCCTGGGAAGACCTGGCCCAGTTAAACATCACGTGACACACCTTTACTCTGAAGCGCCTGTTGAAAGTTTTAGGAACGTCCTGGTTCCTTGTTTTTTGACTCTCGGTTGGCTGCTAAACAAAGGAAACTTTTTACAACCTGTAAGATTGGAAATGATCTCCTCCGGTCCTTGAGGGTAGCAAACTAGGATCTTTATGGAGTTCTGTTTCCTGGTCTGAGGACACATTTTTTCCCCCCCAGGTGATTCACAAAAGTTGTGGTGACCGACAGGATGACTTTCTTTCTCTTTCTTTTTTCTTTCTTTCTTTCTTTCTTTCTTTCTTTCTTTCTTCCTTTCTTTTTCTTTCTTTCTTTCTTTCTCTTTCTTTCTTTCTTTCTTTCTTTCTTTCTTTCTCTCTTTCTTTCCTTCTTTCTCTTTCTTTCTTTCTCTCTCTTCCTTTCTTCCTTTCTTTCTTTCTTTCTTTCTTTCTTTCTTTCTTTTTCTTTCTTTCTCTCTCTTTCTTTCTTTCTTTCTTTCTTTCTTTCTTTCCTGCTTTCTTTCTCTTTTTTTCTTTCTTTCTCTCTTTCTTTCCTTCTTTCTCTCTCTCTCTTCCTTCCTTCCTTCCTTCCTTCCTTCCTTTCTTTCTTTTTCTTTCTCTTTCTTTCTTTCTCTCTCTCTTTCTTTCTTTCTTTCTTTCTCTTTCTTTCTTTTTCTTTCTTCCTTCCTTCCTTCCTTCCTTCCTTCCTTCCTTCCTTCCTTTCCTTCTTTCTCTCTCTTTCTTTCTTTCTTCCTTTCTTTGTCTTTCTTTCTTTCTTTCTTTCTTTCTTTCTTTCTTTCTTTCTTTCTTTCCTTCTTTCTTTCTCAGTATAGCATTATCCCATGACCAGCTCAGTGATATAGCAATGTATCATCCAAGTAATTATGATATTCCTATAGCAAAAATGCTATATTTATATACCAGGAAACAGGGAGTGGTAGGAGTTTCCCTACAGTTGGGCTCTCGTGAGGGAGTGACTTGAAGAAATGGAAGGTTTCTATGTGCTACCTGAAGGAGGGAGTATTCAGAATTAACATGACACGTTGAGCCTGCTAGATTTCTTAAAATAGCCTTATTTTTCCAAGATTAGGAAATGTGCCTGCTAACGACCCTTTCATCAGCAGGCTTCTTAATTAAAAGAATATGAAGAGAGGAAAGGAAGTGGGAGGCGCTTTTAGTCAGGTGATCCCCTCACCTCAAAAGGCATCATGTTGCTTACAACATCAATAAACTTTCTTCTTGATAAGAATTATTTAGTCTGCAAGCGGCAAATAAAATTTTATTTTGTCCTCACACGTCAAGCTTGTTCCAGACAGACCACCAGCCTGTCGTTAAAAAATAAACACCAAAATAAAACAAAAAACGCAACCAAAAAACCTCAGGGTTTATTTGATGTGAGAGAGCAGAATATTAAAAGTCACATGGGGGAAGAAGATTATTCCAGAAAGGGGAAGCCCGCATATTCCCATTACTTGTATTTATTATTTGGAGATTTTAAGACGTGGATGTTTATTAAGGCATCTTTGCAGGTACTAGATGTTTGACAAAATCTCTCAAAGGATCAATCCTACATAGAGTTATCCCAAAGCAGAGGCCATATGATTAAGAACAGGAAGTAGAAATTTGAACCGTTATTGTATAGAAGTCAGATATCAGAAGCTTAGGTACAGTACAGATTATCCAGCCAAACCTTCATCAGCCTATTGGTCAATTAGTAAATCATTATTGAATGCTTCCTAGGTTTTCAGAATGACTATTAATGGTAGCTAACAATCAGTGTCTACTCTGTGTTAAGCCATGCACAAGCGTTTTTCATGGATTGTTTACTTCTAGAGTCATACTGTTACCATTACAGTATAGCTGTGTGCCATTACAGATGAGACACCTGAGGCACAGAGAGCTTTGGTAATGTGCCGAAGGTCACACAGCTGGCAAGAAGAGAGCTGGGAGGGGCATCTGGGTGGCTCAGTCAGTTAAGCATCTAACTCTTAATTTCCAGTCGGGTCATGACCTCACAGTTCCCAAGCCCCGAGTTGGGCTGTGTGTAGACAGAGCCTACTTGGGATTCTCTCTCTCCCTCTCTCTCTGTCTCTCCCCTGCTCTCTCTCTCTCAAAATAAATAAACGTTAAAAGAAAAATGAACACACAAACAAGAATAGAGCTGGGATATGAGTCCAAAGACCTTACCCTTTCCTAAGACCTATCACTTTAAGTTTATCATACAACCCAGAAGTTCTGCTTCTGTATGTCTATCCAAAAACACAGCAATCAAAACATATCCTTGTGCATGAATTTTTATAGCCCTGCTGTACTATCCATATAGCCAAAAAATAGAAACAAAATTAAAAATTTGCTCAACTTGTGGTGGGTAAGCAAAATTCAATATATCCAAACAATGGGATACTGTTCACCAATAAAAAGAGAACGACTAAAACATATACCATAAATAAACCTCAAAAGCATTAAGCCAAGTGAAAGAAGTCCCTTGCAAATATCACTCTGGTAAGAATAATTCTTTTCTTTTTTTTTTTTAACGGGTGTTTATTTTGAGAGAGACTAAGCGTGCGCACACAAGCAGAGGAGGGGCAAAGAGTGAGGGAGAGAGAGAATCCCAAGCAGGCTCCACTCTATCAGCACAGAGCCTGACTCAGGGCTCGATCCCCCAAACTGTGAGCTCATGACCAGAGTGAAACCCAGAATCAGACGCTTAACCAACTGAGCCACCCAGGCGCACGATGGTAGGCAGAATTCTACATGGCTGCCCAGATTCCACCCCCTGGTGTAAGCACCCTGTGTGATCCCCCAGCATGGAAGGCAGGATGAACCTGTGATGAGTCACCCCTGTGACTAGGTTAGTTATGTGCCAAGGTGAAGGGATTATGTAGATATAAAGGAGTTCCAAATGACATGGCTCTGAATTAATGAGAAGGGAGATGATTTGGGGTGGGCCAGACTCAATTGGATGAGTGCTTTAAAATTCATTCCAGACCTTGTATGAGAGACTCAAAGTGATAGTCTTTCATTAGCCTTAAAGAAACATTGTGAACTACCTACGGAGGGGGCCATGTGCCAAGGTCCTGGGTTACTGGAAGCAATCCCTCAGTGACAGCTGCCTGGAACGCGTGGACTGCAGTCTTACAGCCACAGGTAATTCAATTCTGCTGAAAACATGAATGGGCATGGAAATGGAGTCTTCCTACTCAAGCCCCAGATGAGGCCACAGCCTGGCTGATATCTTAATGGTAGCCTGGGATGACCTTCACCAAGAGGACCCAGCTAGCCTGGACTCCTGACCTACAGAAACTGTAAAATCAAAATGGATATTGTGTTGAGATGCGAAGTTTATGGTAGTTTGTTACACAGGGATAATATATATATATATATATATATATATATATATATATATATTTGTACGAAATATCCAAAAGAGGCACCTAAAACCCAGACATGCAATCTCAACAATGCAAAATGTTTGAAATGCCTGCTACCGTAGCTTCCTCAATGCATATGCTGACTTCTCTTTCCCAAACCCAATCCAGATACAGCACCGGTTTGGGTGTCAGAACTGGGATGGAAGAAGATATTATTTAGAGTATATAAAAGTTTGAAGGTTGTCCCTTGTTCCTTGGGAGCTGGCAGGGAGGAGTCACAGGTATAGAATTAGGAGCGACAGAGGCAGATTCTCAGATCTATAGTTCCCATCCTTACATTCTAGTCTTTGGGCTAAGAAAAGGAGGTGATGCAAAGTAGCTGATGGAAACTTGAAGTATAGCCTCTATGCTCCACCAAAACTGTAGTGTTTGAAGCTAACACGAAAAGTGTAGGGCACAAAGCATATGGTAGAGGTGTGATTCCCTATTCCTGGGAACATGGGGACAAACCTGAAAAGATGGAAGAAGCTGGAAGCGCAACGGAGTGGCGAGGCAGTCAATACCGCCGTGGCGCCTTGATGGCGGCCCTGGTTGGCCATCCCACAGCCTCAGCTGCAGGATAAAGCAGCCTGGTCAAGGGTTGTATGGAAGTAATGACAGAAGATGTCACAGAAGCCTCAGTAAGATCGGAGCGGTGGCCAAATCATCCAGGGGCCACCATTGGGCCCTGACCAGGCAGAAGGCCTTATCATGAGTTACATCAGCTGCCAACCTCAGTGGAACAAGCCGTGACCAGGCAATAAGGAAGATTGCCTCAATGAACACGAGGCACGGAAAGATGCCAAGAAGAGCCGATGACCCTCTGTTCTCACCCCACCACATTGCCTAAAACCTCCTGCCACTCTTTGGAGTATCTGTCCTGACTCTTCAGAGTGAAGCAGAGTAACAGGAGAGAAAATTTTCAAATGAATAAATGGATGAGCTATTAGAAAAGGTTTCTGTGAAGTCACTCTGATGGATTGGCTGGATGGGGAACGTGAAGAACAGGAAATGGAAGGTGACACCCAGATGTTAAGTCTGAGCAATTGAGGGATGCTTCAGTGCCACAGACTGGTGAAGGCAGATGCCAGAGACTCCCTTTTCTAGGGAATGGGGTGGGGTGAAAAACCATCTTCTATTCCAGCTTTGTGGAATTTGAGATGCCTGCCAGGTGCACTTGTGCAGACGTCCAACACTCAATTGGACACACGTCTGTAGCTCAGGGGAGAAGTCTGGAAAAGCAACCTAAATCTGAGCGTCATCCACACGTTGGTAATATTCAAATCAGGAAGAGCGTGTCAAGAGAGGGTTGAGACTTGGCCGGCAGGAAGCCACAGTCCTGGAGACAATGGGGGTGGGGGGTTGAAAAGGATAGAGAAGGAGCAAAAAAGATTGCATGATGGTGGAGCCACAATTGGTGTCTCTTCCCTAGGACAGGATTTTAAATGCTCGAGGTATTTATCGCAGTCTGAGGGCCACGCGCAGTCTCACTGGAAGTAAGAATTCCACGGAACTGAGAAGATGGAGAGCATTTTGGATTTCAGGGGTAGTTTGGACATAGTGAAGAGGAGAAATGAAGGCCGTGTGTTCAGACAAACCGCAAGGATCCGACGTCCCCCTTTAGTTTATTTCCACCAGAACTTGATGACTCTGGGACAACGGCTTCCAAATCGAACAGCTGGAATGTGATCTCCATCACATACGCTGTGGAAGCTGGAGCTCCCATAGCTTTTTATCCTGTGTATTAATAAGTCGTGGGGATGCAAAAGGAGAAAATTTAGTTAGGATAATGTTGTGTTCTTCTGTGTGGGATTATGAATCCTTAATGTTATTGTCTCTGCTGATGTTTGTTGCACGAGGAAAAGGCAGCTGGCTCTCTGTGGTTTTCACAGGAAGACATCCACCTCACCAGGCTCTCACAGTGAGAAAAATTTTAAATGCGTAAATGAAGATCGATCATTTTCCCAGTCCCATTGCTTCCCTTTGTGGTGTTTTTTGCCCCGAGATTATACAAACGGATGGTTTTATGGCCACTGCACATCGCACAGCTGTAAATGCAGTATATAATCCTACCAGAAATTATTCAGAAGTGGGGGGGGTATGGAAACACTGGGTAACGCCGTCAAGTTCAAAACCTGCGTGTGTCACCCTACCCCACGTAGCTCATATTGGTCACGTAAGTTAGAAATAACCTAAAGCTGAATTTAAATCGTAGGCATGGCTCCTTGGAGCGTTGCTGGCATTGTGCTTTCTCCTTTTATCTTTTTCTTTTTTAATGTGGGTTGTGCCAAATGCAAAAAAAAAAAAAAAAAGTAAAGTAAAGAAAGAAAGAAAAAAAGTTTTATCTTTGTCCTTCTCTGCAGATCTGTTTTTTTTTTTTTCTTGAAAGGAGGGCAAACTTAGCCTGCCCCATGTGAGCTGTGGCCCCCAGTATACCAGGGTCACCAAAGGTGCTATTTTCCTTGCAATGCGCTAATTTTCAAAACAATAGCGTTTTACAGTCATTCAGGGGGAAGCCCCAGGAGCCGAAAACAATATTGAAATTAAGCTTAGTGTGTGAAAACATTATGTACTTTTCTTCCCACTCCTCGGCCTTGATGTCTCTGTTCTCTGAGCGATAACATCGCCATAAAACCTCACAGCCACGCTGGAGCGCGTCACTTTGCTGATACCTAGGGGGGTGAGGCCCTCGCGAATCTTGGCTCTTCCACGGCTAGAAGCTGATTAAAACGCGCTGGCTTGAGCTCTGTTCCTTCCCGGGCTTCCTCCGTCCTTGCCAACTACCAGCGGTCACCGACAGGGCTCCCCGGTCTGCCTCTGCCAAGCGAGAGGTTTTGAAATTAAAAATCCGAAGAAACGGTGCCGGGAGCTCTTGATCACGTGGCTGCTCCTTAGGAAACCGCTTAATGAGGCAACTTTCGGCACAACCTCCCAGGGGCGCCCCCCCCCCACCCCGACCGCAGAACGCGGATTTAAAGACACAGGATTTCTTTCCCACACCAGACACAGGCGCTCGAGCGCCTCAGGGTGCAGACCTCCGTCTTCTTGAGAGACAGGGTGACTTTTGCAGGACGTGTGGGGCGTTGGCCGGTGGCCGGTGTAGTCCGTGCGCGTTCCAGGAGAAATTGGCGAGCGGACCAAAAGCATCAGGAGAAAAGGAGAATGAGGCACAATTTTCAAATCTCAGCAGAATTTAGGTCACACTGGGCGCCTGGGTGGCTCAGTCGGTCTAGCGTCCGACTTCGGCTCAGGTCAGGATGTCACGGTTTGTGAGTTCAAGCCCCGCGTCGGTCTCTGTGCCAACAGTTCAGAGCCTGGAGCCTGCTTCGGATTCCGTGTCTCCCTCTCGCTCTGGCCCTCCCCCCGTTCATGCTCTGTCTCTCTCTGTCTCAAAAATAAATAAATGTAAAAAGAAAATTAAAAAAAATTAAGGTCATACTGTATGCATGTCTGACTGCTTAAAACATTTCCCCCTGTCCTTAATGGTTCTATGGAACTATGATGTTCATATTTATTTATATAGTAGACCTTTGCATAAGGGTACCAATATTGATCTAATTTATTTTCCTTTATTTATTTACTTATTTATTTATTTGAGAGAGAGACAGTGTGCATGAGTCAGGGAGAGGGACAGAGGAAGAGAGAGTAAGCATTATCCATGCTCAGTGTGGAGCCCACGGGGGGGGGGGGGGGGGGGGGGGGGCTCAATCTCGGGAACCATGATGACATGACCTGAGCAGAAATCAAGAGTCAGATGTTCAAGCCACTGGGCCACCCAGGTGCCCTTATTTTCTACCGTAGCAGGATTCTCGCACAGAGAGTCGTGACACCGAGGCTTTTTAATTTCCAGGAAGCAACTTTATTTGTGCCCGCACCGCCTAGTTGGGTCCGTACCCCAAGAACTGAGCCCCGCAAGACATGTGCCATGGTTTTTTTTAATACATTTTCTAGTTCTTTGTCCCCCATATATAGTAACACACACAAACGTGTAGTCTGATTAAGTAGTCTCAGTTTACAAGGTCATGAGGGATGTTGTCACGTATGTGCATAGCCAGGTCACCTTGAAGTTTTCTCTTCCTTTTTTCTCTCTCCTTGGGGAGGGGACCCTCCCACACTATTATTTAGCATTTAAGTAGTTCCTCCCCTCTCCCCCTAATTTTACACTATTATGAATAATAATGAGCATTGTTATACAGAAATCTTGGTCCACATATGTGATAATTGTCTTAGGATCATTTCCTAGCAGTATATTTACCAAATCAAAAGATATAAAACTTTAAAAGACCTGTTAACAAATTACTCTCTAGAAATGTAATAACTTACATTATCACCAGTGGTTCAGGGCAGTATACATTCCAACCCATCATTATCATCACTGATTGTCATTCTTTTTTTTTTTTTAATTTTTTTTTCAACGTTTATTTATTTTTGGGACAGAGAGAGACAGAGCATGAATGGGGAAGGGGCAGAGAGAGAGGGAGACACAGAATCGGAAACAGGCTCCAGGCTCTGAGCCATCAGCCCAGAGCCTGACGCGGGGCTCGAACTCACGGACTGCGAGATCGTGACCTAGCTGAAGTCGGACGGTTAACCAACTGCGCCACCCAGGCTCCCCTGTCATTCTTAATAATAGAAAGAATGAAAGAAAGCGAGAGAGAGAAAGGAAGGAAGGGAGGAAGGAAGGAAGGAGGGAGGGAAGTAGGGAAGGAAAGAAGGAAGGAAGAAGAAAGGAAGGAAAGAGAGAAAGAAAGAAAGAAAGAGAAGAAAGAAAGAAAGAAAGAAAGAGAAAGAAAGAAAGAAAGAAAGAAGGAAGGAAGGAATGAAGGAAGGAAGGAAGGAAGGAATCAAGAAAGGCTTTGCCAGTGTGAAAAAGAATTTCATCATCTTAATTTTCATTTCTTTGCTAATGACTCTGAAGTTGTTCATATGTTTAATGTCTATTTACATTTCTTCTATGAGCTGTTCACTTAGGACATTTGCTATTTTTCTGTTGGGATGTTAGCGATTTCCTTTTTAATTTGTCAGAACTTATTACTGATTATAGCTATACTGTTTTACTTTTGGTCACCATTTTTTTTTATTATTATTATTGTTACAAACATGTTTCCAGTTTGTCATTAGCCTTTTAATGACCAATTTTTTTTAAAGCTTTAATTCTTAGTGATGTAAGTTTTTCTTTCTGAGTACTTGCATTGGTTTTATGGCTTCTGAGTCTTTCTAACTCCAAATTAGTTGGTCTAAGGCTTAAGGTCACTGTGGGGTGACTGGGTGGCTCAGTGGGTTGAGTGTCAGACTTTGGCTCAGGTCATGATCTCGCAGTTCATGAGTTCAAGCCCCGCATCAGTCTCTGTGCTGACAGCTCAGAACCTGGAGCCTGTTTCTGATTCTGTGTCTCCTTCTCTCTCTGCCCCCCTCTCACTTGTGCTCTGTCTTTCTCTCTCAAAAATAAACATTAAATTTTTTTTGAAAAAGATGTGGCAACAAGGTCACTGCTCATATTTTTAAAATAATTTTACTTTAAACACGTAAAACTTTGATGCACCTGGGAATTAATTTTGGTGTGCGGGTGGCATCATCAGAATCCAATAAAAAATCTATCACTTTCTTAACTATCAAATTTCCCTTAACTATTAAAGACATGCATGCACTGGGACTTATTTGGGGACAAAATATTCTATTACATTCATTATTAATTCTTTTTTTTTTAAATTTTTTTTTCAACACATTATTAATTCTTGTAGACCATAGTATTTTAATTGTTCCTTATGAATTCTCATATCTGATCACACAATTTTATTCTCGTCTTTCTGCCATTGCAAACTTGTTACATATGCTTGCGTATTTATTCTTTTAGACGAACGTTAGAAACATCTTGTCAAAGTTAGAAAGAAAAATGTCATCAGGATTGTACCAAATTGCTTTAAAATTACAGGCAGTTCTCACTGAGCATAATTAACTGGAATTCATACCACGTGAGTGTGCAAAACAAGGCGTCTGTCCAATAAACACATATTTTCGTTAGCACAGTACCAAGCAAGGTGAGAACTGCCTGAAAAAATCAGTGAATATATTTTACCCATAGTCTTCTTATACAGGAACATCATCCATCCTGTGTAAATACCCTGTGAAAATATTTATAGCTTGGAAGCTATATTCCAGGCATATAAATTAATCCACTAATTACGTTACATTTTCATTTTAAGATCTCTAAGGAAAACATTAGAGTGTTCTTCTTCTAGGTTGAATACATTGCAAGGTACTTCCTCCTTATTTTAAATTTATGTTAAGTTAAACCTCCTCCCCCCACCTTTTTTTTCTTTTTCTTTTTGACAGTAACTTTTAACTACTTATGCTCTTAAATAGCAAAGTTACTGATTTAATAAAATATTTATCTTGTGTCTGATTTTTATAGTCCCCTATTAATCTAAAAAGAGACCTTTTTTTTTTTTTCTATTTATTCTCTTCAGAGTTTTGGAATAGTAAGGTAACTCTTACCCACTCCTTATTCTCTGATTACATTTTTTATTTTCTTTCTTTTCTTCTTATTCTTTTTTTTTCTTTTTTTGTATTCCTTGCTTTCAATTCATATCTTATTGATTTGAAGTTATCTATAATTGCAGAACAAGTTTAAATAGCCCTAGTGATGGGGAGCCTGGGTGGCTCAGTCAGTTGAGCATTCAACTTCATCTCAGGTCGTGATCTCACGGTCCGTGAGTTCAAGCCCCTCATCAGGCTCTGTGCTGACAGCTGGGAGCCTGGAGCTGCTTCAGATTCTGTGTCTCCCTCTCTCTGCCCCTCCCCTGCTCATGCTCTATCTCTCTCTGTCTCAAAAATAAATAAAAACCTCTAAAAAATTTTAAAAAATAGCCCTAGTGATAACAGATAACACTTAATTGTTTTTTGTTTGTTTGTTTGTATAATTTAAATTGGTCTGCCTCTTGTGTTTCATTGTTGAAATTATGTTGACTCTCAGTTTAAGGTAAATAATCTTTTTTTATATTAAATAAGAATCCTTTTTTGAATTTTCTTAGAATTTTATCAGAAATATATTCTGAATATCGTTCAAACTTTTAAACTTTTAGTAGGGTTTTAGAATATGTTTTTTTTTGAAACTTGTTAATGTAATATACTATGGTAATATATTTACCAACACTGAAATAATTTTGTGTCTTGAAGAGAAACCTTACTTGGTTGAGGGAGATAATTTTTTATTACACTAATGAATAACTTCCCTCAGAATTATTAAGATTTTAAAATCATATATTAATAAGTGATTTTGAGTTATCATTTTTTTTTACACTTTATGTTTTTTTGATTTATGATTATGATAGTTTAATAAAAATTACCTTTTTTGGTCTGAAAACATGTATTTATGTATGTATGTATTTTTCAACATTTTTTAAATGTTTATTATTTATTTTTGAGAGAGAGAAAAGGAGAGAGAACGTGAGCAGGGGAAGGGGAGAGAGAGAGGGAGACACAGAATACGAAGCAGGCTCCAGGCTCTGAGCTGTCAGCACAGAGCCCGATGTGGGTCTTGAACCCACGAACCGTGAGATCATGACCCGAGCTGAAGTTGGACGCTTCATCAACTGAGCCTCCCGGGTATCTCTATATGTATGTTTTTTTCAGTCTAACTTATATTTACATACTCTGCACCCAACATGGGGCTTGAACTCACGACCCTGAGATCAAGAGTTGCAAGGTCTTCCAACTGAGCTGGTTAGGTACCCCTGGTCTGAAAGAGTTTAAATAGCATTAGAATAATTCCAGTTTTGAAAAATGTTTCTAGTGTTGTGTTCACACATAAGGTGCTCTAGCATTAAGCCCGTTTTGAAATAATTTTTTGATAATGCATTTATTTTCTTTCTGGGTTATTGATGTTTTCCTCTTATTGCTTCTTTGGCTTATTGTGGAGGATCTGAGATTTTCCCAGAAAGCTTTCATCTTTATTGAGACTTACCAATCTGTTTACAAAGTTGTGTGCCATTATGTTAATATAAAATATGTCCCTTTTCAGCAGCTGCATCTGGCACATACCCTCTTACCGTACAAACTCCCTTCCCTGAAGCCACCAACTGTTATTCCTGTGTGTTCCCAGGGAGGCCCGGGTGTTCAAATACAGGTCCTGTCAACTCAGGCACCTGACGTTATCCCCTGCCCTCCTTGATCTTCTGGGGCTTCCAGGTGTGTAGACAGCTGTTTCTTTCCATGGAGTACCATGTCTGCAAAACCTAGTAAATCCCCTTGGGCCGTAGGCACCTCTGTTTCTACTAGCCCCCACCCTGTCTCCTCGGTACTGCTGCTAACTCCCTCTTCCTTAACGTACGTTCATAAGTTCCTGTCTCCTCAAGGCGCGTAACCACTAGTGGAACTCTAGTTCCGTCAAGAAGTAACTTTCTATGCTCTGTTGCTATACTCCGCCACAAGGATACTCAGGTATCAGCAAAGGAGAATCTGACGCAAGGTGTCTGGGATGGGATCCTCTGTGTTCTGCTTGGTTAACATGTCCTCAAAATGTACCTGAAGCACCTTATGAATGTTTAGTTTGAATTGACAAAAGGCTGGAGTTGAAGACAAGTCATGGTGAAAAAGACCATGGCGCTCCCAGAACCAGTTCTCTCTGTTGCCCGAGACTTTGTTGATGGGGAAGCCTTGTTTCCCTTGACCACGAGTACTTCCTAAAGAGACTCCGCAGCTCTTCCTATAAATAGATGGCAGCAACCAAGCATGGCTATTTGCTAAAGAGGAAAACATGGAACTTAGCGGAGAGCTTGGGTTCTTCTACTGTACATCTATTCATTTTATTTAATTTTTTGAATGTTTATTTTGAGAGAGAGAGAGGGAGAGAGAGACAGGGTGCACACACATGCACAAGCAGGGGAAAGGCTGAGAGGGAGAGAGAGAATCCGCTGCAGCTCAGAGCCCCACACGGGGCTTGATCTCATGAACCCTGAGCTCATGACCTGAACCGAAATCAAGAGTCAGATGCTTAACCAACTGGGCCACCCCAGTGTCCCTTATTTATTTCTTTTTTTAATAACACATTTTATTTGCTAAAAAGCTAACAGCTTTGGCTTAGTTCAAAGCTGATTGGTTGAAAAAGCTTACAAGAACAGGAAGATAGGTTAAAGGATGGGCAAAATGATTTTAGAAGTTTAATATTACAAAATAGCTATTTCATGCACATATATCGAAACACAAGGATGGGTAAATCAACATCATGCAAACACAGGAAATAAAAAAAGCTTTCATCATGCATTTCATTTTCTTGATCCTTGCTCTATCCCTGTTTTGACTTGTTATGCTTTGAGAATTCAAAATGTTCATTTGTATCTATTTTTTCTATCTTGCCTAGATTAGATAAGGACTATTATCTGTTTTGCTTTGTTCTGCTCAAATGTGTAGCTGAGGGGTTTATGAATCAATTTGATTTATTTAATTTTCACTTTAGTATTTATTTATGTTTTATTGAAACATTTCCCCTAACTTTTTTATTGGATTATTTTATTAGGCATTTGAAGCATTTGTTTGTGTCCGTGAATCTGTCTTTAAGTGTTTACAAATTTGGTTGCATTATCTTATATTTAATTATGTTATCCTATTTTTATTTTCTGAAATGTAGTTAATTGTAGTGTTTATTTCTTTTCTGACCTAATCTGTATTTAGAAGATGCTATTTGTTGCTATAATGTTAAGTTTTAAAGTTCCAAATGTTTTAGAAATTTATACGATTTATATGCTTCATACAATTCTGGGGGCCCCTGGGTGGCTTAGTCGGTTGAGCATACGACTCTTGGTTTTGGCTCAAATCATGATCTCACCTTTCATGAGTTTGAGCCCCATGTTGGGTTCTGTGCTGAGTTTGAGCCCCATGTTGGAGCCTGCTTGGGTCTCTCTCTCCCTCTCTCTCTGCCCCTCCCCTGCTCACTGTCTCTATCCCTCTCTCAAAATAAATAAACATTTAGAAAACAAAATAAACTTGCACGATCCCACTTAAATTTACAAGATTAGTTCCTAGCTATTGTAATATATTCTGAGAATGTGTGTGGCTTGTATATTTTTTCACTGAAAACTCTATTGAGGTTTAGTGTACCCTTGAAAAAAAAAGATTATTCTTTTGTATTTACAGTTTGATATGTCTTTTTCCAGAATGCCCATTAATTCAAATAGTCTTTATTAGTGTATTAAAATACCTTATGTCTTTGTTTTGCACACCTGACTTAACAAAAACTCAAATGACATTACAGTTATTACAGTTCTCTTATACCTCTGAGAACTTTGGATTTATATTTCTGTAGCTAATCAATCATGGCCATGGTTTGACCTTTTAGGGTATGAAATGAATCTTTTTTTTTCTTTTACCTTAAATGCTTATATGGTATATAATTAGTATTTTCCACAATACTGTATTTATACTTTAGTGAATCTTTCTTAGTATAGTATATACTTGCTGGAAGTGCAGATTTCGAAACACCAGCAGAGTTTAAATTCTGATTCTGCCTCCTTAGTACTCTGTCCATTTCCTCATTTATAAAATGAGTTATTTCAGTTAGGATCATCTAGCTGATCTCCAGTTCAAATCAGTTTGGCGTCATTCTTCCTCATTTCTTTGAAATGCCTTCTGCTGCGCATCTTCTGGGTGTTAGTTTCACTCTCAGGCTGGCCTTGCACACGGTTGTAAGGGGGTTGTTGCAGTGAAAAGCTTCACATCCACTGACCATGATGCTTCACGTCCAAGAACTTGGAACCTTTTTTCACCAGCTCCTCTTTACCTCTCATTGGTCTCAGGAGACCGATGGAAGCTGGAGGCCTGGTCAGATTTGTTTCTGAGCAAGGCTGAAGGGGAAGGCTAACCACTTGATAAAAATTGGATCTATTAGGGTGGAAAGGGCCGCTGAGGGGGCTCAGTCAGTTAAACGTCCCACTTCGGCTCAGGTCATGATCTCGCCGTTCGTGTGTTCGAGCCCTGCGTCAGACTCTGTGCTGACAGCTCGGAGTAGAGCCTGCTTTGGATTCTGTGTCTCCCTCTCTCTCTCTCTGCCCCTTCCCCACTTACGCTCTGTCTCTCTCTCTCTCAAAAATAAACATTAGGGGCGCTTGGGTGGCTCAGTTGGTTAAGTGGCCGACTTCGGCTCAGGTCATGATCTTGCCATCCGTGAGTTTGAGCCCCACGTCAGGCTCTGTGCTGACAGCTCACAGCCTGGAGCCTGTTTCAGATTCTGTGTCTCCCTCTCTGACCCTTCCCTGTTCATGCTCTGTCTCTCTCTGTCTCAAAAATAAATAAACATTAAAAAATTAAAAAAAAAATAAACATTAAAAGATTATTAGGATGGAAAGAGTAGAAATCCATAATGAATGACAATAATAGCATTACCTCATATTGGATGAGGGTGTCTCAGTAAAGCAATGAAAAGTGTGTGGCACATTGCAAGTGCTTAATAAATAAAAATGCTATTACTATTAATCTTTTCATATTGCTTTGTATTTCCTCATGAGCAGCTTGTATTTCAGTTTTTAAAATCTAGTTTGGATCCTGCTTCTCAATGAGAAAACTTATACCATTTTGTACATTCCCAGAATTTCCATTTACTAATTGGTTCTGCCATCTTGTCTTACAAACTATTGGATATTCTATTTTCCTTTAAATTGCCTTGATTCTGTGCCTTTTGCTCTCTGAAATGTATACATTTTCTCACTCCTCAGTGGTTTCTTAAGTATAACTTATTTTTAATTTCATAACTGGTTACACGTAAAATTAAAAATTGCTTGAGCTTATGAATTTTTTTCTAATCTCTTTAAGATCAGTGTAGGAAAACGTGCTTTTATTTCCCTAATTCCCTGGCATTTGTCCATATGATTCTGGCTAACAGAAACAAATTATTAGTTCGTTTGTTTTAATGTAGTTTAGTTTCTTCTTCGAGAATTCACAAAACCAGAACCTTCTCATGTATCCCTTTGGCTGTATCTTCCCGGTGCCCTGTTCACACTAGTATTCTTTCCCCGTAGGGAGTGTTTTGTGCAAATCTCTGAGATAGTCTACAGTCTACTATCTCACTGCCATGAAACTCAAGAAAAGAAAATATAACGGGTTTCCGGGAGGAAACAGTCTGGAAAATGCAACTGTACACAGTGGAGACAACAGTTTATATCATTATGCTCAGCAGTGTTTTTAGAGTTTTTCAGAAGTCTCGATTCCAAACAGAATCATACTTTCCCTTTTAATAAGCAAACAGTCCAGGTAAATGATTTCCCCAAGACAAAAGAGCAGTCTTGTTTTTAATTTGAATTGAAATGTACACATTAAGAGAAATACAGACATGATATTTAGCCTTGAAATGTAGTATTCCTTCTCATTGCGTCCACTTAAAAGTGTGGATGTGTGGTCTTGGGGCACCTGGGTGGCTCAGTCGGTTAAGCATCCAACTCTTGGTTTTGGCTCAGGTTATGGTCTCATGGTTTATGAGTTCAGGACCTATGTCGGGCTCTGTGCTGATAGTGCTGAGCTTGCTTGGGATTCTTTCTCTCTCTCTCTGTCTCTCTCTCTCTCTCTCTCTCTCCCTCTCTCTCTTCCCCTCCCCCACCTGAGCACCCATGCACACACTCCCTCTCTTTCAAAATAAATAAGTAAACTTAAAAAAAATGATTTGAAAAAAGGTGTGGGTGTGCGGTCTCAAATATAATACCCTGTTAAAGGGGCAAGGGGCTGAGATTAAAGAAATCATCAAAGATGGCTTCCTTTATCATGTCATCTGATACCTGCCAAAGTCCTGAAACCTAGTGAATGTTATGAGATATGATGTCCCTTAGAAGCCTACCTCACAGTAAGTGGGATGAGACATGAAGGCAATGGTTTCTATTTCCAAATTCCTTTAGAATGGCACAGGTGTGGGAAGACATCAAAGAAATAGAAGAGGTCAGATCTTTTTGACGTGACCAACTTGACAAGGATTAAGCAGAATGTGTGTGTGTATATATATATATATATATATATATATATATATATATATAATGAGAGCTTATTTAAATCTGAGTTGGAATTAGTCACCCTGCTTCCTAGAAGAGGCAGGGGTTAGGCAGGTGACATAGAACAAGTAACACCACTGCCTCTACTATCCTTTCATGCCACTAAAGGAAGAGCCACCGAGAGTAGGTGGCCTTTTGTGTCGGAGAAGCACATCAAAGACCTTTGGTGTACCAATGTGGGCCCCAAGACAAATAGCCTCCAACAAAGGGAAACCAGAGTTCAGCACGCAACTAAAAATATAGAACTGAACGTACAAGAAACATGTGGTCTTGAAATATATATTTAGAATAAATGTACATAGAAGTGACCATGGCCTTAAGAGCCATACACCCAAGATCCACTATAAAAAGATCACAGGTCAATTCCAGTGGAGTAATGATTTTCAGATTGTTTTGGTGGAGGCTACTTAGAAAAAAAATAATCGGCTTATAAATATCACTTTGTTATATTTACTTTAAATTATTTTGCGAAGACAATTGCAAGTGAAATGTCCTGCAGTTTGAATGTTTACATCTTGAGAAGCCAATGGATTATTAAAAACACGTTCACTTTCTTTTTTTTTTTTTTTTCAACGTTTATTTATTTTTGGGACAGAGAGAGACAGAGCATGAACGGGGGAGGGGCAGAGAGAGAGGGAGACACAGAATTGGAAACAGGCTCCAGGCTCTGAGCTATCAGCCCAGAGCCTGACGGGGGGCTCGAACTCCCGGACCGGGAGATCGTGACCTGGCTGAAGTCGGACGCTTAACCGACTGCGCCACCCAGGCGCCCCAAAAAAGACGTTCACTTTCTTAATTACTTGACTATGATCTAGTTTCTAACAAACAGTGATGATCATTTAAAATAACAATAGTGATCGTAATAATGATAAAACATAGACTTAATCTCACTTGCTTTGTCATATGTCGTATTTTTATAAGCCTGAAAAGGAAGCTGTAAGTCTCATTTTCCTAATGGAGAAATTAAAGCTCAGATGGCTTAAAGCAAGTGACTGACATAACATTCAAACCTTTACCATCCTGGTCTGAGTCCAATAACTATTCTTTTTTACTATATTATACCTACTGTTGTCAAAATAGTTCAATGAAAATAATTTGCTTTTCTTAGGAACACACCCCTTCCAATATCCATTAGAATCAAACACACCAGCTATGCATAAATAATCACACATCCCCTGGGTCCAGGCAATACTGATCACTCACATGACAGAAAAAGCAGGGAGTAAAATTATTTAGAAAATCCAAGCTACAGTGTCTCATGATATAGCAATGTCTGAACAGGGCCCATCAATAATCATGATCGAAAAATGGATGCAAGTCCAGGTATGATCTGTCGTGAACTGATAGAAATGCTAGTCCAAATTTCGCCCTCTCGTGTCTGATGTTTGTTGCAGTGACCATGAATTCTTCAGGGTTACGTTGACCAGTCAGTTGATGTCGCTGGACGTTGTGTTTTGAATGTGCCATTTTGGCCCATTAACAAAGAAGCTTCTGCAGGCCATTGCAAGGGAGGGATGACACTAAAATACTACTAATAAGACATCACAGAGCTATGAACCTGCTTGAATCTTTAAAACTCATTCAAAGTGCCAAATATCCTTGACAGTGAGTGTGGCATTTATGGAGCACTGCTCTGTCCAACGCTGCAGTAAATACCTTGGAGGATATAAAGACATATAAAGTATGTAGTAAAGGAGCTTACTAGCCAGAAGTGTAGGACAGAAATTAAACACATAAAACAATCAGTGAGCAAAAAGTTGCCGCTGTAATTAATTGCTCCATTGTTTGGTGTGATTTTGATGTGTATATACACCCCGTAAGGAAATATGTGTGCCTGTATGATCGGAGACATATGTACATATCAAAAAGTTGCAGAGGTAACGTCACTTCTCAAAGAGTTTGTTTATATCAGAGAATTTATTTGCCTCCAAACGAATCAGTTTTATTATCACCTGCGGAACTGTTGGAAGCAAATAGTCCTTAGAATCGAGGCCAATAAAAAGAGCACACTGATAAATTTTTTCTCGCCCTTTGGCACAGCTGTTCTGCCTCTGTGATATGTGATCAACACAACTCAAGACTGCACACCAAATCACTCCTCTGCATCGACAGGCAAACTAGTACATGGGTGGACACGGGGTGGGGGGGGGGCGTCTATCCTCTGAAAGACATGAGGTTTCTTGTTGGGTCCCCAAATCAAACATCACGGAAATAAAACACATGTTTTGAAGAAACTGTTCTTTTCATGGACTCTGTCCTTATTCGCAAAACATGCTTTGGGGATGTGTGTGAAATATGATGGAATGTTCAATCGATATGATATAGTTGAGACAATACATACTAGTAAATGGCATCACGTTATTTCTGGTAATGTCTGCAGATGGGTAGGTACGATTCAAAGAAAGGCAGAGATAAAATGTAGCAACTTGGTTTTTTGAAAGTCATTAAAGTACGGGAGGTTGCTATTGAGGAAACACTGCGAGCTGATAATTTGTAGAATTTTAACTTTTACGTCAAAAGGACATGCAGACTTATGATTTCAAAATGGAAATAACCGTTTGTCACTTAACTAGCACAACATCCTGGGGCAGTCCTTGGATATCTTATTGGTCAGAGTTATGGGTTGTGGAGAACAGAACCCCCCTGGCCAGTTTCAGAAGACATGACTGTATAAAGGGGGCTTGGGGTTTAAAAGGAACCTGATAAATATTGTCTTAGGTTTTTCTCCACCTATAATGGGTCTGGAGTGCATGTTGAGTGAGCCAGTCTGCTGGATCTGGTACAGAGCTCCAAGCAATATACTCAATTGACCTAAATTTAGGTTAATTAAAATCTTGATGTCTAAGAATCATTTATGGGTTTTTTAAAGCATTTTTCTGTAAGGTTTGCTTTTGCTAACATATCCAATCGCAAAAATAAATACATGAATTTTTGCTCTGTAGGACACCCATGGAACTAATAATACATACTAGGCAAGTATGTAACTTGGGTGATTTGGGAGGAAACAAAGAGGGATCAAATAAACTCTCTGCCTTTAAGATTCTTCTGCGGGGCAAGTGTTGAAGTTTGAACACTTTGCACTTTGATAATTAGTCTTATGTAGCTTTATAGTTGACAGTTATGAACTCTGTGACATTCTATTCATATATGGTGTCCTTATTTTGAGAGAGAGTAGAATTCTTCCCATTGACCATGTGATTTTGGATTTTAAACCTGGTGGAGATGTTTTGGAGGAAAAACAAGGATCATTTTCCCGGAAAATAGGTAGGCAGACTCTATGTCTTTGATAATACTGGGCGAAACGTGAAGTGATGAATCATTGTATAGTTTATGGGTTGCCTGACTGAATTACTATTCACTAAATTCCCAGTTATCATTCACTGCTTGAATGTTCAAAAACTGATTAAAAGGAAATCTGTCAAGTTTGGAAATCAACTCATTCCTGTTCTTGGCTCTAAAACTAACTCCAGATGAAGTTCACCTGACAGTAATCAGATTCAGGGTCTCCGGCCAACATATGTTACAATCTAGAACATATACTCGGCCAACTGGGCCATTCTGGGTGGCACAATGTAGCAGGAAAAAACCCGTAAGCAATGGGGCCTGCCACACAGAGTGCTCAACTGTCAGGTTTTTTTCTTTTTTTTCAGATTCTGTGGCTCAGGCACCCGCCAAGCAGGAGATTTGTGATGAATAGCGCCCATATTGATTTTTCCATAATGGAGTGTAAAAGAAAAATGGACAGGTTTTGTTGCAGGTACTTTCATGGGGCACTAAATTGGAGGATTAGTTGCAAACAGCAGTACTGATAAAGTCTGCTGTCCATCTTGATGGTTGGGTCTTTCTATTAAAATGACACATAAATAACCTATTATATCCCCCACCCATGGAAATTCAAATGCACCTGTCAACTTGATAAAGCACTTGCCTGGAGGGAAGCATTGTTTACATTTTTACTCTATTCTCCGGAAAAAAGTGAGATTCTAATTATTTCTCCCACTGTAAATTAATGCTGACTGTGATGGTTAGCACATCTCTGTATTGTTACATCTTTTGGAAAGTTAAATAATAGAACTGATCCATCATGTATTATACAACGTGTATTTTATGACAGCCTTCCCTAAGCTCTTCCATCTTCTCTCTATAAATGCTCATTTCGTCTCTAACTTGGGCGCTTTCGGAGTCTTTCTTTTTTCTATCCCATGAGGACTCTTTGTTGATACCCAGTTAATTCCAAAACTCTCAACTTCCACCCTCTGTAGCCTGCCTTATTTCCTTCCCTTTTGGAAAGACATATACGATTTTCAGCCCACGACTACTTGTTTTTAACCATCTAATGTCACTTTTAGTGTCCGCCTGGGATTTTTTTTCCCCGTTAGATGTATCGTGTTTGAAGACAACTCATTTGACTACATTCAGAATGTCCACTTCGTAAATAATTGGGTTGATTTTTCTTCAGAATAAATCCACCTTTTCTTTGTTCTTGTTGTTAACTTTCGGTTGATATTTGTCACAATAGTCATGCTCAATAATGCCTACAGTAATAAGCTCTTCATTTCCCCTGACTTATCCCATAAATTTCTACCTCAACTTCTCCTTCCTCATCCTTCCCACACACTAATTCCTATAAAAAGAAAATTGTTTCTTCATGGGAAGAAAGCACATAGGGACACATAGTCTCCGTGAATTCCTATAACAACAACAGTTACCTAAAGTAACCTTAGGTTTAAGATTATAAAGTACCACGGGGTGCCCGGGTGGCTCAGTCGGTTGAGCGTCTGACTTTGGCTCAGGTCATGATCTCGCGGTCCGTGAGTTCGAGCCGTGCGTCGGGCTCTGTGCTGACAGCTCAGAGCCTGGAGCCTGCTTCCCATTCTGTGTCTCCCTCTCTCTCTCTGCCCCTAAACCACTCGCATTCTGTCTCTGTCTCTCTCAAAAATAAATAGATATTGAAAAAAGAAGAGTATAAAGTACCTTCTAATCCTGAACCTAGTGTTTTCTATTGTTTCCTGTTCACAGGCACTCACGAAGAGCGCTGTGTTTCTTAAACTCTAGGTAGCCTGTAGGTGACCTCGGAATTAAAAGCCCCTGAAAGGTAAAGATTCAAGAGATGAAGTGCAGCTAACTATTTGAAGATCTCTGTACAGATATTTCTAGAATTATGGTGGAGACAGAATGCCATGCCTCATGCACTCTGTGTACAGCCTGCACAGGATTTTCTTGAAGTATCTCCAGGGATGAGTTGATTCTTTTGTTGCTCTTTTTCTCCAGTTTGTGAATCTCAAGCCGATCTCTAATACCTGTATGTTCCATCAGTGAATTCCTGCCTGAATTCAAGATATTACCCCACAAAATCACTGGCAAACTCCAATTGGGCATCTGTAGCATAAACAATTTAAAAATTTGTAAATACCCTCCATTGAGCCAATTTAACAAAAGCTAAATTAGTGACAATCAAAACCTTTTAGCTGAAATAGGCAATTTGAATAACTTCATTAATTTGAACTTTTTTTTGTTTTAAAATTAGTTTTTAAGAATCAACTTATGTGTCTTTAAAATCTCTTCAATTTTCCCATCACTCAAGAGATATTGATATATTCTTATGGTCTCCAAGTAATTATGCCCAATGTTTTAGAGAAACGTGGCAGTGTATTATCGGTCAGTTATTATTTTGTTTACATTCTTTTTTACAGTATCTTGAAAATTATATGTTGGAATGAGAATTTGGACATGAATTTTATTTCCTCTATGCCTCCTTTCTTAGGAAATGGGTAGACTAAATGTCTTATGTGAGAGTTTTGGTTCTCTTAAGAGACTGAAGAGAAAAATAAAGTATGTCAGAGAATTGAAACCTAATCTGATAGCTGGACAAAACGCAGCTGCTGGTCAGCTGTCAATAAAAATAGAGCTGTAGTTTTGACAGAGATAGTAATAAACTGTATTTAAAAGATTACAAAAGGGGCGCCTGGGTGGCTCAGTCGGTTAAGCGTCCGACTTCGGCTCAGGTCATGATCTCACGGTTCGTGAATTCAAGCCCCACTTCAGGCTCTGTGCTGACAGCTCAGAGTCTGGAGCCTGCTTCAGATTCTGTGTCTCCCTCTCTCTTTCTGACCCTCTCCCGTTCATGCTCTGTCTCTCTCTGTCTCAAAAGTAAATAAACGTTAAAAAAAATTTAAAAAAAAGATTACAAAAGGTGTTCACTAAAAAAATTCCTTCAGTCTGACATTGCTTAAAATCTGGATTAGAACCTTTTTTTAAAATTTATTTTTAACGTTTATTCATTATTGAGAGATAGAGAAAGACTGAGCATGAGCAGGGACGGGGCAGAGAGAGGGGGAGACCCAGAATCCGAAGCAGGCTCCAGGCTCCAAGCTGTCAGCACAGAGCCCAAGGCAGGGCTCAAACTCACAAACTGTGAGATCATGAGCTGAGCTGAAGTCAGATGCCCAACACACTGAGCCACCCATGCGCCCCAGAACCTTTTTTAATTACCCAGAAAATAGAGGTGCTTGGTTTCATGTGTGTGTGTGAGTGTGTGCATGTGTGTGTTTATAAGAGAGACAGAAACAGAGAGATACACACAGAGGCAAAGAGCACAAGTGAACACTGATGTCCTCCTCTTAACTAACCACTCATCCATTCTCCAGTCTCACGTCAAGTAAACTGAGTAAACAAGAGAAACTAGTAAACATATCACCACACGTTACCTGAAATAAACAATTCACAAATTCGCTGCTCCATTCTATTGATATACAGGGAGATGCTAATCTGCCTGGTGTATAGCCGGTAGAATTTCATAGCAGATGAGTTTCGTGCTAAATTTTAACTAAAATCTTGGAAATATTTATTTCCTCTGGTCTCTTAAGTGAGAAATGCATGGCAATCATTGTCCTGTGTCTTGAATTTCCAGTTCCTAAGACGGATAGATCAATGGATAACATTTACGTATTTTGGCCTTGTACTCTTTCAGATTATAGCAAAGTTGAAGAAAACAGTTCTGTTAACAAATAAGTTTATCATGATTTGCTGATCTCTAGAAACTTGAGAAAGTGAAAACACTGACGTATGGCCCTCAGTCTTGGATTTCTTATGTATTCTCAACCTAATGCACATTATCACTCTAATATCTTACTACATTTCAGAGGTTGAAATTCTCTTAGAAATTACTGAGTTCAATAACTCCATTTTACCACTGAGGAAAATGAGAAATCAAGAATTTTTCCCAAATGATAAGAATACAAATCCAGGGGCACCTGGGTGGCTCAGTCGGTTAAGCAACTGACTTCAGCTCATGGCATGATCTCACGGTTTGTGAGTTCGAGCCCCGCGTCGGACTCTCTGCTGTCGGCACCC
This sequence comes from Felis catus, assembly GCF_018350175.1. NCBI lineage: Eukaryota > Metazoa > Chordata > Mammalia > Carnivora > Felidae > Felis > Felis catus. The sequence continues at coordinate 18,935,248 of NC_058372.1, forward strand.
AGCCTGCTTCAGATCCTCTTTCTTCCTCGCTCTCTGCCCCTCCCCCTCTACACCACTCATGTTCTCTTTCTCTCAAAAATGAACGCACATTAAAAAAAAGAATACAAATCTAAAATTTTGTTCTCATGCCTACTGGAGAAGACTGCTTTCCAGAGACAAGAAAGGATGATAAGCCAAAAACATAGGCAAAAATCAATGGTCTATTAATATTTAAAACAAATAGTAAAATGATATAATCTGCATTTACAGGTTTTGTGAACACAGAGCATAATCAAACAATCCAAAGTTTGCATTTTTAAAGTGCCTGGGTAGCTCAGTCAGTTAAGCGTCTGACTCTTGGTTTCAGCTCAGGTCATGGTCTCACGGATTCATGGGTTTGAGCCCCACATTGGGCTCTGCACTGGCAGCACAGAACCTGGTTGGGATTCTCTCTCCCTCTCTCTCTCTGCCCTTCCCCCACTCTCACTGTCTCTGTCTCTCTCAAATGAAGTAATAAAAAAAAAAAATTAAAGAGTTCTGGGTTTGTCCTTGGTCCAAGAAAAGAACGGAAGGGAAACATTTGTTCAATATTTACTTATTTACTTTTTAAAAAATTTTTAATGTAAACTCAAATTAGGGAACCCCAATAAGAATAAATAACAAATATGTATAATTAAAAAAAAATTTTTCCCTTTATTTTTGAGAGAGAAAGAGAGACGGAGAGAGACAGAGTGGGGAAGGGGCAGAGAGAGGAGACACGGAATCTGAAGCAGGCTCCAGGCTCTGAGCCATCAGCACAGAGCCCGATGCGGGGCTCAAACTCACCAACCGTGAGATCATGACCTGAGCCGAAGTCAGGTGCTTAACCGACTAAGCCACCCAGGTGCTCCCAAAACGTATAAAATTTTATATTACGGATAGGGTCGATCTCTTAGAAATCAAGAGATACTGCATCATCAGTTTCTATTAGCCACATTAACAATTCTAAGCATTCTGTTTCATGGATTTGCAGTTGCAACATGAATGCACTGATAAGGTAAGTTTCTATAATGCAGTGACTCTTCAGTCTTATGTGAGTATTGTCTTCAACAGGAGGTGCTTTTCACTTCTAAAAAGGAATTGACGTAAAATTTACACAAGGACAAAAAAGTTAAGAAAACAAAATATATAACTCTTAGACCTGGAAGATGCCTTAGAAAGTACTTAATCCAATTTTCTCATTTTGTGGGTAAAGAAACCGAGACCCAGATTTCACCGATGACTGAGGCAGGGTACAGTGTAGGTTCCCAGGGTATTATTCTTCATCAAGGTAAACAAGGCAAGAAGATGGGATATTTCTTTACAGCCAAGTCCCCTCCAAACACTTGTTCCCCATCATTCAATTTCAATAATAAAGAGCACAGATATAACTATTTGATATATATGGTTTAAAGTGAATATAATTTCCTAGCTTCATTGCGGCTAGGGCACGTTGGCAACAATATTTTCCACATGCTTTACAGTTTTAACGTGTCCATTAGGGGCACCTGGGTGGCTCAGTCGGTTAAGCGTCAGACTCTTGATTTCACTCTTGATTTCAGCTCAAGTCATGATCTCACGGTTTGGGAGTTTGAGCCCTGTGACGGGCTCCACACTGAACGTGGAGACCGCTTGAGATTCTCTGTCTCCCCAGCTCATGTGCACTCTCTCTCTCTCTCTCAAAAATAAATAAATATTTAAAAATAAAAAATAAAATAAAATAAAATAAAATGTGTCCTTTAGAGACAAAGTAGACACAGAGTTTAAAAGCCTAGGTTTTGGGGTCAGATGTCCTTGCAGCCATACTTTGGCTCTACTGTTTACTAATTCATCCCAGGTAAGTTAGTTGACTGCCCCCCTCCTTTCCTTCATTTCCTTTACCTGAGATTTGGGGTAATGATAACCACCTAGGTTTACAATGAGGATTAAATGCAATAATTCATGTAAAGCGGATCATTGTCTGTGTTAGTTTCCTGGGGCTGTCATTTCAGAGTGCCACACATGTGGCAGCTTAAACAACAGGAATGTGTTGTCTCATGCTCTGGGGACTAGAAGTCCAAGGTTAAGGCGTTGGCTGGATTGAATCCTTCTGACAGTTTTGAGGAAAGATCTGTTCCATGCCTCTCTCCTGGATTCTAGCAATTTTCTGGTCAACTTTGGCATTCTTTGGCTTGTAGATGAATCACTTCAATGTCTGCCTTCATATTTATATGATATTCTCCCTGTGTGTTCACATTTCTCTCTGTGTCCAAATTCCCCCTCCCTTTTTTAAAAATAATTTGTAAATGTTTGTTTATATTTGAGACAGAAAAAGCGGAGGGGGGGAGTGGGGGAAGGGCAGAGAGAGAGACAGAGACAGGCTCTGAGGCGCTGAAGCTCCAGGCTCTGAGCTGTCAGCACAGACCCCAACCTGGGGCCTGAACTCACGAGCTGTGAGATCATGACCTGAGCTGAAGTCGGACACTTAACCTACCGAGTCATCCAGGTGCCCCAAATTCCCCATTTTTATAAAGACACAGTCATACTGGATTAAGGCTCATGCTACTGAGCTTGTATTGATGGAATGCAAAGGCTATTCCCAAATAAGTTAACAGTCATAGGTACTGGGATTTAAGACTTCAATATACTTTAAGGGAACAGGATTCAATCCATAGCATTTTCCCCATCCTGAGTTATTCCTTCAGTGTCAGCCAGAGTGATTCCTTCTCTACAATGTCATAGATGTTTCTTCTCTGTTCACAAATGCTCGATGGTTTCTCAATCCAGTTAGCATAAAAGCCATCATTCTTTAGGGGTTTACACATCCCTGAAGACTTGGCTTCTCGCCACGGACTCCCACCACTTCGGTCTGACCTCCTATTTCTCCCCTTTCCCACTTTGTTTCAGTTCTTTTGGTTTCTTTGCTTTTTCTTGAACATAAGGCAAGTGTGCTCTACTCACAGCCATTGCACTTGCCGTTTCTTTTCTTACGCTATTCTCCCAGTTACATCCATGACCGACATACCTTCCCTTCATTCACATTTATTCAACTGTCTGCTTCCCAGAGAGGCTTTCCCCAAATGAAATAAAAGCTCTGAGTAAAAAAATTGCAAAAAGTAGCTCTACCTTCCCCACTCCACTCCACTGCCTCATCCCTTACCCTGTTTCCTTTTCCTCCATAGCATGTATGATACATTCAGTTATGTACCCAACGTTTCTCTTCCCTGGCACACCATTTGAAGTAGAGCAAGGACTTGGTCTTATTCGTTCAGTTCCATGTGTCCATATTGCCCTGGTAGGAGGTAGATTTGAATACATAGATTTTGAGTGGAAGGTTGAATGAATGAACTAATGAATGAATGTGCTTTGAACAGAACCTTTTATTTTATTTTATTTTATTTTATTTTATTTTATTTTATTTTATTTTATTATTTTATTTATTTGTTTATTTTTAAAATATAATTTATTGTCAAATTGGTTTCCGTACAGCATCCAGGGCTCATCCCAACAAGTGTCCTCCTCAATGCCCATCACCCACTTTCCCCTCTCCCCAACCCGCCATCAACCCTCAGTTTGTTCTCAGTATTTAAAAGTCTCTTATGGTTTGCCTCCCTCCCACTCTATAACTATTTTTTCTCCTTTCCCTTCCTCCATGGTCTTCGAACAGAGCCTTTTATATAATGAGTCCTAAATAAGTTTTATTTATAATTCTTATACTTAATTGATCTTTTCCCAAATAGTTACTGCTGTGATCAATTTTCAATATGCTGTTTTCCTTTTTTATTTTATTCTGCCCTGGAAAATTCATGCTCAAAGAGAGAACTACATTAAAAAAGGGGGTGGGGGAGGATGGTAAGTATGATGATGAAATCAGCAATTGACAAAAATCTCGTGAAATCTCAAAAGGTGTTAATATTCTGGAAACTTAGACTCACTAGAAGTCATTAAACTAGAAGTTTGGTTGAAAGATGAGTGCCAATTTCTCCCATTCTTTTATTTTTCAAGACAAAATTCTGTATCTTTCCATATATAGCCTTTCTCTTCCTTCTAAATCTCAGCCTAGGGGAGATTTCCAGAATGAGTCATTTATTTCCATCACTTCCAGACATGATTTATGCCTCCTCAATTTTTTTTTAGAATTTTTAATCTCTCATAGAGCATTTAAAACTTCTTAGTTGTAGGCCACGTGGATGACTTAATCAATTAAGCTCCCGACTTTTGATTTCGGCTCAGGTCATGATCTCACCATCATGGGATTGAGCCCTTAGATGGGCTCGATCCTGACTGTTGAGCCTGCTAGGGATTTCCTCTCTCCCTCTCTCTCTTCCCTTCCCCTGCTCACACACACTCTCTTTCAAAATCAATAAATAAACTTAAAAAAAAAAACTTCATTGTAAATGGGAATTATTTATATATGTGTCTCACTTCCCTTACTAAATTGAAATTTCGTGGAACCCAAGATGATATAATTTAACCTGTATATCTCCCAACATCTGGCTTGAACGAGGGACTCAAAAACATTGTTGAATAATGAAAAAGGACCTAGTTTTAAAGCACAAATGATACCCACCGATTTCTTTTATGATTGTAAAAAATAATTGGGAAACATTCCCTGGTCCTGTAAGAGGAAGATATTAAATTAAATAGAGTCCCTTTTTTATGCCATTAAACCATTATTAGTCCAGTCAAAATAATATTTCTTTACTTGTTGAGCTGTTTAATAAGACAATTAATTATCATATAATAGCTTTGGAGTAAAGGTTTATATGCGTGCAAAGGGGTATTATTCCAGGAGAGTTATGACATAGGCAATCTTTGGCTTGTGGGTGGAGTGGGTGGATGATATGATAAGATAGCAGCTGAAAAAACTTCAGTAAATTAGGAAATAAGGAATTACAACTTGCATTGTGGGAAGCTGGTGGAGAGTTCACCTTGCCTACACTTCTGATGGAGTGGTCTTAGAATTTTTTTTTTTTTTTAATTACGTACAAGAGCTGTCGTTTTGCATATCCATTTTGGATCTGGCCAAAATGAATCAATTTCAGCAGCTTCAAAGAGCTAAAGAGGCATGTTTAGGCATGGCAAAAACAAAACAAAAACCGGGTGCCTTCAACACTGAACCAATTCAAATCACTTAATTCACGTACGTGTTCCTTCGACAAATACGTATGTGGGGCCCCTTCTGAACCAGGCTCTATTCCCTTTTTCTCACAAAGCTTACATTTGGGTGCAGGAAGACAAGAAACAAGTAACTCTAGAGTGTGGTTGCTAGTAATACTTTCAGTAAGAGTGGTGCTGAAAATAAAGCACAGGGTATGGCTGAGGATACAAATGTTATTTCATACGGGGCGAGGTCAGGAGAGATGCACTGATAAGGTGACATGTGAGCAGCATTTTAAAGGAATGGAGTGTGCTACTAGGTATCTTGGAAAGATTCACGCAACAGCCATTGCAAAAACTCATGCAGGAGCATGCTCAGTGTTTGGTAAGTTCACCCTAGCCGCTGCTAATTCTCCTTCCTAGATTTTCAGCCAATTTATACTCCCTAACTAAGGTTTAGGGGGAAAAAATTCGTTAGGGTATAAGAAAAATGATAATTTGTATAGTTTTGTTCATTTCAGTTAAGGCAAAAATGTTTGAGCAACTGAACTTTGGGGGTTACTTACCCTGAATATAAAGTAAAACACTCAAACATACACACGCATACATACACATACAGACAACTTCTCCCTGTATCGTTTGCTTGCCTTACGCTTTGGTATTTTTCTACCGTTGGAGAAAATGAAGCCAAAAGTATGGGATAAGAACCAAGTCTGAGTCACCAGTATGGTGGTGGTGATTTTAGATGAGTATTTGCTGATAGAGAGCTCACAGCACATCAAAGCAAAGGTAGGGGTGCTGGTGGCATAAATATTTTAGAAAAAAAGAGCAAGTCATTTCTTGGTGGCATTGAAGGGAAGAAAAAGAGGCACCTTTTCAATTTGAAGATCTGGGTATATTGTGCAATTCTTTGGCCACGGTTTATATATTTTATGAAATCTGACTGTAAAATTAAGGTTTTTTTTCTTTCTGTATCTATAAAGAGAGAAGCACAGGAATGGAAAATACGGCTGGCCACGTCATTATGAGTGCTTTCGTCTTCAACAAATGCATTTGCCACCTGTAGGATTTATCTCCAAAAGCAGCTGGCGGCTGGAGCAAAGTTTAGTTTTTTTTCCCTTCCCTTTCTCCTTTCTGTCATCTTTTGAATCTCATCTCCGCTCCTGATGTCAGATTTGTAGCGAAACGTTTTCACCTTATAGTCCTCTCTTCCTATGCCAGCGGTTCCCATGCACAGTGCAAACACAGGAGTGTGTGGGGGGGGGCGGGGATGGGGACTGGAGACGGGGAGGTGGGAGTGGGTACGGGGAGCTGCTCCATGCTTGCACACTCTCTGAAAGAAATCTGTAGTTGTTCCCAAGTAGGTGCATCTGTGCTATTATCAGATATAGAATGTACAGAAACCTTGGGAACACTGCTAAGACCTGGGACCTTCTACTTGCATGAAATGACCTGTAACTCTTTCTTTCACTTACTTCCATTCCCAAGGCCTTTGACACATGTCAGAACCAGAAGTCCTTTGTGGCCTCCTCGCGCCTTACTTAAGAATTTTGCAGCAGTGCTATGAAAAGCACATATATCTGCGAATAGATATGAGATATAAAATTGTGGGGGTTACTAACATTAGAGATATTCCCAACAGCAAAACTGATTATCTAATGTGTATACAGGCACATAAAGATATATATTAGCTTTCCCAAATTGCATAATTTCTACCCAAATTAAGCACAGGTAATTTTGTTCAGAAGTATGGCTTTCTGGCAATGCAACATAGTTTATTACCTTTCTCTAAATTGATTCAAATTTACTTAAGTGCTCCTTCTATACTCCTAATGGTTGTGTTAAAGAAAGAAACAACAAAGGCATAATCGTCTTGCTTACCTAATTTATTTATGGGTAATCTTCTATTAATTTTTTGCCCTTTTATTTCAAAGCAACATACAAAATGAAGAAACTTGCAAAATTGCTGAGATCTATAGTTTGCATGGAAATAAAAATATCTTGATGAAAATTGAAAACATTATCAAATGTGTAATATTTGCTTCAAAACTTCTGATAGTATCTCAGCGTTTAGTGTTTAAGCCAAGGTCATAGGTGAGATTTTTATGTGAGCCAAGTATGTCTCTGTCCAGAAAGTGGAAACTACGGATGAATCAAGGAAAAATGTAAATCCATTTTTATATTTGGAAAATCAAACCAAGTCCTGCCATGTTTTTTCCATCCTGTGAACAAGAATTACTATTTTTTACTAGACCCAAATCTTGGAAATGTTGCCATTTTTTAAAATCTACACTGGAATACATGATATTGTGGTACTACAGACACATTTAGTCAGACATTTGCATTCATTGATTCTAAAGAAAGGCGTTGCTTTCTAAGACAACACAAAACATCCATCTTACAGAGACCTAGTTTTTTAGTGACATAGTCTCTCCCAATGAAATGGCGAATAAAATCACCATCAACAAGACACAACTTATTTGGAGTTCTAAGCTTTAAATACCCAAGAGACCAAATGGATTATCCAGTATGACCTAATTTCCTGACCCTGGTTCCCTCTTGCCGACTTTCCACACTTGTAAAGAGAGTGCAAATTCCAGTGAGGAAAGAAAAGAAATCCACCCCCAAGAGCAGGCCTGTTAAAAATGTATCTATGCAGTAAATGTATGTACCACTGTGTAATTATAATAACATAAACAAATCCACTATAAGGACATTCACATCAGACCTAATTTCATGCTGAACTATTATAATGCAATTAACAGCCTCATAGTCCTATTTTAATTAAGCTCTGTTGTGAAATATGCAGCATTTGAACCTGTTCCGGCCTGTTTCGTCTATCATTTTATTACCGCCCTTAACTTGTTTTTCTGCTGAACGATGAGTTTCATTTAAGGATTACAGTTTGCGGGTCTGGCATTTTGTGGGTTCTTCTAAGCCACTGTGTGTCCAGATTGAGCTCTTCAGAGGCGTACTTCCTGGGCCGTCCTGGAAGGGAAGGGACAGAGTCGATTGGTTTTATGAAAGAGATTTCAGATGACAGGAGAGTTCACTTCAGACTCAGTAGGGCACAGTAGCTGTCTTCTGGCCTATCATTTCCAGAAATACTGAGTGAACTCCAATTTTCCAGGGATATTACTCAGACTGCCAAATAGTTTAACCATTCCTCACTAGGAAATGGAAAACAAAGGCATCTATAGAAAATGCACTTTATAGAAAAATCATATCCTGCTTCCTTCCTTTGATCCCTCACCTACCCTAGGCAAGAATGTCTAGGTTGTCTGGTATTTGCCTTAACAAATCTTTCCCTTCCTCTATTTGGATTGCCTTCATGGTCTGAAAAAAAATCAAATGAGAAATATTGCACGTGAATATTTATCAACTATCAAAAGGCAGTTTGCTGAGAAGCTTGTTACTCTACAGCTAGTTTTAAAGAAATAGAGCGAAAAGTCAAAGAGGACATAGTCGCCAAGAATCACGTTCGCTCACATAGGTTATTCAGGCTTGAGCCAAAGGACCAAAGAAAAATCGAATGGTGATTTCCTCATCACTCCTCACCTCTGTGTCCATCCATCTGATCTGCCTTTCTTCAGATTTAGTTCCCGTTGTAAAAATCCATGTTCTTCTTCTTTTTTTAATTTTTTTTTTTTTTTACCTTGCCCTACTTTCTTAACCCTAGGGAGGATTTTAAGAAGGTTTCAAAGCTAAGCATCCCCAACTGCTTCAGGCTGTCTTTGGTTGTAAGTCAGAATATAAAGCAATTACCCGTAGGGTAGGATGCGTTCATGGCCAATGGGAGAATGTTCAATATATCAGCAGGTAACCGAAAATATTCTCTTCTGCGTGAACATCTGGTTCAGATTCTTAACCATTTCTAGTGAGGTTTTATGGGTCTCTTTCCCTCACCTCTGCTGTGCTCTGCCTTCTTTTCCATAAGGAGCGTGTACCCATACAGCAAAATAATGGGGTTTAACCTGATCCACATGCTTTGCTGTTGACAGGTATTCGATTATCCTATCTTAAGAACCGCTAGCTAGAAATCCTAAAAACGACCCCAATTGCTTTAGTGTTACAACTTTATGGTCCAAAAGAAGGGAGAATAACACACCCTGGTATTTTTTCTGGTTGATCTTTGATTCAAAGAACCTCAAGACAATTCCACGGGGTATGGTAGACTTAATGTCCTCAGTGCTTTTGTTAAAATTGTTGTAATGTTTGTTTATTTCTGAGAGCCAGAGAGAGACGGGACATGAGCGGGGGAGGGGCAGAGAGAGGGGGGGATGCCCGCAGGGCTTTTGACACTGCTTCTGTTCCTGGTTTTCGTGACGACCTGTGCCACACTCTTTTTGAGTCAAAAGAGGGTGTTTATAGAGCTTCCACCCAGGATAAAACAAAAACAAAACAAAAACAAAAACAACCAAAAAAATTAAAAAAAAAAAAGCAAAACCGAAAACCAGCTTCCTTCGGATTCTTCCAGACAAGCACCTAACTCAAGGGAAAACTCCGCGTCCATGGTCATGTTCGGACACATCCCCATTCTTCAGCCACACGCGAACACACCAAGATAATAGTGTTTTACGTGATCAAACGTTTAATGATCAAATGTTAATAGTGTATTACGTGATCAAACGGTGTAATCAGAGGTGCATGGGCTTCGGAGTGAGACCAACCTGGGTTCAAATATCAGAGTGACTTGATTATTGTTGGGGTCTCATGTCTTTTCCCCATCTGAGCATGTGAGAAAATTAAGGAAACCCAGGAACCAGACCGAAGGCCACAAACATGCCAGCCTCATCACTGATAAAGCCATTTGGAAGATACGGGCCTAGATCAGCTGCCAGGTGGGCTTGTTAATGCATCACCCCATAAGGAAGGAGACTCGACAAGAGACAGAGTTGGAATGCAAGGTCGATCTCAGAAGAGGATCCTCTTGTTAAACCTAGACTATGGATGGGCAGAGAATATGAGTGCTTCCCAGAGGCAGCTTGGATGTAACAGAACAAAAGGGAAGGGATGGGGGCGGGGGGGGCGGGGGGGCGGTATTCTGATTTCTTATTCCGAGTTCACCAGGGAGAGAATAAGTAAAGTTGTGGAGAGAAGCCAGGAGTGTAGGGCTAACTGAGGTGAATAAGGATAATGAATAAGGATTATCTCTTAGTAAATATCATCACATCACTGTGTCTCCAGACAAGTTGCTTAACATTTCTGAGCCTTAGTTTCCTAATCTAGAAAAAGGGAATAATACACCAATTTGGCAGACTTGCAACGTTAAATAAAAATATACATACAGACGTGTGTGTGCGTGTGTGGTGTGTGTTAACCGCCCATGTTAAGACCTGCCACTAAATATTGTTGACTTACTTTCAAGTCCACCTACCTCTTTCTTCCTAGACACTTAGATCAAAGATGTCTCGGGGCAGAGAGCCACTTATGCTCTCTTCCCTAGGATTAGAAATGGTTAAAAAGGAGAGGACCAAGGAAGTGCGTCATCCAAGTGAATAAAAACTATTTAAGAAATCTCCTCGGTACGTTTTCCTGCCCAGATCCTGAAGATCACTTACCATTTGAAATGAGTCGGCTTCCACAGTAGGAGTTGCTGCTCCGCAGACAAATGTGTACATCTTCATAGACCTGTAGGCGGACAAACGGTGTCCAGGACTGCCACACGGGTTCGTTTCATATTGCATTTCCAAGACAGAGAGGCTCTCATCTATCAAGGCTCCAATCTAACTCCCGTATCACCCGGTACTTTGTGGAAGGCGCGGAGGCTCTATGGGTCTCCCGGACATGCCATGCTTGTTCCCGTCTCATTCATTGTATTCTGCTTTTCCCGAAGCTCCATCTTTTACATCCAGAGGCTGGGAAACATCAGTGAATGGGCGCCTTTAAAGAAGAGAAGGAGAGATGTATGTAATACCTGGCCTGGAGCTGTGGGCACAGGGCGGAGAGCTAGGTGGCCTCGGTGCTGAACCTGCACAGACTTCTTGGGGGCCTGGAGGGCGGGCTCTCATGGTTCCTGTCCTGATTTTTCCCTGGGGGTGTGTGGTGTGGCTTACCATCCTCACCAGGCGACCACGCACATTTAAGAATGAATTATAAAAATTGATTTGTGTTTGCATAGTTGCTGCCACAGTTGTGACATAGTTTCATAAATTTCTCATACATTTTGAGATAGTCAATGAATTGATTATCGCCCCCCACCAAAGCTGCACCATGTGCTCACTCACCGTAGCCCCATTTCAGTGGGGTCACTGGCCAGTGGGGTCTCAGGCTTTGAGGCCTCTCTTTCACTCACACCTCTGTATCTACCTAGCGACCAAACTCTGGTGGGTCTACCTCTGGAAAAGAAATCATGGACTCTGTCTCCAATCCAACCCAAATGCCAGCCCTCATCATCTATCTTGGGTGGGATGATCTCCAATCTCTTGTCCTTCTGGTCTACCTTTCCCGATGCTTTCAGCTCTATTCCTGTAAAATACAAGTCAAATCAGGCCTCTCCTCTATTCCAAAAACTCCCCCCCTTTACGAATTACAATCAAAATATGTTAGCACAGCGTCTGACAGCTTTGCAATCCCAGATGATGTTTCCAGCCTCATATCCTGGCCCTCACACTCCTGCTACAATCCAATCCATGGGACCATTCATCGGCCCTTGAATCCAACGTGCACGTTTGCATATCAGTACCGTTAGGACTACTGCTCCTTTGCGAGAAACACCTATGGTTCTTTTCACACCTACTGAAATCCTGCGAGGGTCTTGAGATACAATTCAAATCTCACTTCCTCCATAAGGTTCCTTCTGTGTACTCATCACAGCTAAAGTTGAGTTAAATGTATGCTTACCATGAATTCCTGCTAGACTGTTAGCTCCTAAAACATATTTCGATTTTCTCAGAAACCTTAGAATGGATCCTCAGTAAACTCCTGTTTCTAATTATAATAGACCTTGATCTTTTCTCATTCAAGCCATTTACCACTTCTGTACCTGTTCATCCAGATTTCAATCTTGCCTTGTTAGTTTCAAAGAAAAAAGAATCACTAGACTTGAAGTAACGAGTAATTGGCCAGAACTTTCTTTCAGTTTGCTATATCTTTACATATTTCTGAGGGTTTAAAGTATTTGTGAAACGTATTAGGAGGAGTTAACTTTGGAGCACACGTTTGATATGGACTTTCTGCAAAAAAACAGATAAATGTTTCCTGCCTCAGAAAAAAATCAGTGAGGAAAGAAATCCATTGACTACTTTCCTCTGTCTACTTCTGAAACTACGGCATCTACAGATATGAAAATTGGAAATTATAGAAAGCATCTATATAGCTCAATGGGTGTAGGAAATGATAAGATATCTGGAGACTAGAAGGTTTATCAGCCACAAACAAATGTTATAATGGTACAGTCTAATCTTCATCACCAATATTTTTTAAAAAAAATTTTAATGTTTATTTTTGAGACAGAGAGAGACAGAGCATGAATGGGGGAGGGACAGAGAGAGAGAGAGACACAGGATCTGAAGCAGGCTCCAGGCTCTGAGCCATCAGCCCAGAGCCTGACACGGGGCTTGAACTCACGAACCGTGAGATCGTGACCTGAGCTGAAGTCGGACGCTCAACCGACTGAGCCACCCAGGCGCCCCACCAATATTTTAAAGTTTTTAAAAAAGAGAGGGGGCAGACAGAGGAGACAGAGAATCCCAAGCAGGCTCTGTGTCATTAGCGCGGAGACTGATACAGGGCTCGGACTCACAAACTGCAAGTTCATGCCCTGAGCCAAAGTCAAGAGTCAGAGATGCTCAACCAACTGAGCTACCCAGGCTCCCCTGCATCACTGATATTTTACACAAGCAATAAAACAGTGTCTTTTCCACTCATTCTTAATTCAATTAATATTAATGAAGGCCCCACAGGTACATCGTATCAGAAAATAGAATTGTTACCTGAGAAATCCTACCAGAAAAAAAAGTCCAGTAAGTACAACAGTTGGGATCATTACAAAGGCAAAATAGTAGGTAAATGTACAAAGTAGGCAAAAATCCTGCCCTGTGCAGTTCAGCAAAACACATCTTTAATTTATCTTGTCCACTGTTTTGATGATGCCGAGACTTAGCACAGCGGGAACAAGGAAAAATGAGCAAGGATTTCTTTTGGATGAGAATGCACAAACACCTATTCGTAACGCCATTCGTAAGCATTTTTTTTTTAATCAACATTGTCATTGTCACATCCCGCTTGATCTTCCTACTTTGGGTTAATATGGGAGCCAATTACAGCTTCATCTGTTTAGAATTAACTTTATGGAGCACACACCGGGGATTTGTCTATCTTCACTATTTAGATACATGTCATAAAAATATGCATGGAATGGAGTGCAGGCATTGCAGATGGCAGAGACCTACAGATTTATTGTAAAATCATTTAAAATTGGTTATGCTCTTGCCAGAAGTTAATTAATTTTTTTCTCTTCATTTCTGGGGCCGGGGGGGTTGGGGGGGGCTCTGTGTCTCACTAGGTGGCAGTGTATGATTATATCTGGAAAAACCATGGCTTCAAGTCCAGAATCTCCAGCTGTGACCTCCAAAAGCAAAATGAAATTTCTGTGTCTGCACTTGGTCCAGGAGATATTATTTCTCATGTATCTATATACACCGTTTATCCCAGTGGATTCCAAGAGCTGTACCGCCATTTTCTCAGACTCCCCAGTGGTGCCATTGTTGAGGTACGTACATATGAAAATATTTTAATGCAAATGCTGTGTACTTTTAGTGCATGAATGTGTATGTTTGTGTGTGTGTGTTAAAACTTGATTTCAAGGGCTGCAAAATTACCTCGTGAGCATATTGTAATTAATGTTTTTTTTTAATACCCCAAATAGACTTGATGATCTATTTCAGTGTTTTCCTTTAGAAATAAAGGCACTATGTAAAAAATAAACTATTTCTGCACATAGCTGTGTGGGAGAGAGATGGAAACAAATCAAGTGAAATAATTCAGGATTCAGCCTATGCCAACTTTGACTCAGTTAACATTCGTAAATATCAGCAGGTTGATAAAGAGGGGTTCTCTGAGTCCATGGACACTTCTCAGGAAAGTACACAGTCCCTGGCTGAAATTCTCTCACACAAAATAAATGAAATGGTGGCATTTCATACTATTTCCATGAGAAAATTCTTAAAACATTAAGTGCTCACCCTTAAATTTTAAGAAACGTTCAAGTAGCACGTAGCAAAGGTCTTGAAGTCATGTTTTCTCTTAAAAAGTCAGAGCCTTTAGGTGAGCTAACTTGAGTTTAAAAAAGAAATCTCTCACATTGCACCACATTCTTAAAATCCAAATTTCATGGCACGTTTAAACCTGAGGCTCAGCCCTATTTGCCTCAGTGTTACTGAATTCCGAAGTCAGAATGAATGTTATTTCCCATTATATGGTGGAGATAAAGGGTACAGGAGAAGGAAAATTTAGATACATTTCACGTCTGGTTCCCTGGACGTGTTGGCATGCGAATCACTTAACAGTGTCACACTATTAATTAGTAAGAATTTGCAGAATATTTCTGTTCCCACCACCCTGTCCCTATGGACTTTGGCCATTGTTTTTATTATAAAGTTGATGAAGGCCTGTCCTCATAAAATTCGTTTGAACATAACCTTGAGGAAATTTCACGTGGCTTGGAGAGCAGTCTTGCAGATAGGGAGCCTCTCGTGTCTACAATCCCAACCCACGACAGCGTTTGGGTACTTGAGCGACTCACATAGAGACTGTACTTGGAAAAAGCACAGACGTGCCCCAGGATTCTTGATCGCTTCACCTCCTCACTCCCTTACTGAGGTGGGAAATGACAGAACTGTGCCTATTGTAGCAAAGCAACAGGTAGGGAGATTCTGAATGTATGTGATAGAATTCTTTGTGGGTTGGGTCAAGGGCTGCTGTAGGGTCCTTTTTAGACTTCTGAAGCATTTGCTTTAGAGATCTCCGTACGGAGCAAAACTGCCCTGGTTTAATTGGGGTTTTTTTTTTTTTTGGTGTTTTCTTGTTTTGTTTTGTTTTTCTTGTTTTGCTTGTTTTTATTTTGCACAGGTGTGTGCTTAGATACGTGCATACACCGTGCACTGAAAGACCTAAAAAAGCCAGGACACCAGGGCTGTCTGTGCTTCTGTTACAAACCATCTTGTGGCCACTTGCAGGCCTTGGGACCTGAGCGGGAAGGCCCGGCGCGAGATGGCGTGTTCTCACTAGCCGAGCAATCATCAGGACCCTTTGATTCACTCACTCTTGCATTTGCTCCAGAGCCCTGCCTTCGTCATTCCCCACTCCTCTCTGCCTACATTCTTATCTGTAAAACTGGGTTCATGTATACGTCTGCTCCCTGCCTCATAGAGATTTGGGGCAGATGAACGGGATCACATTTGCAAGGTACTTTTAGCTCTTTTTCTTTTTTTATTAACGTTTTTATTTATTTTTGGGACAGAGAGAGACAGAGCATGAACAGGGGAGGGGCAGAGAGAGAGGGAGACACAGAATCTGAAACAGGCTCCGGGCTCTGAGCCATCAGCCCAGAGCCTGACGCGGGGCTCGAACTCATGGACCGCGAGATCGTGACCTGGCTGAAATCGGACGCTTAACCGACTGCGCCACCCAGGCGCCCCTAGCTCTTTTTCTTAAAAAAGTGTAAAATAAAGATGCCGAAGTATGATGGATCATGCAGTGTTAAATTCATTCAACTGGTCAACATTGTTTCCCCAAGTACTAATAGCAACATTATGCTAGAAAAGAAGTCACTTTCTGGAAGGATTGAATCATGAGGAGGCAATAGGGCTCATGGGCACATCTGACTCTCTTAGCCTGTGTTTTTGCCACTATTGCATTATGTGATGGTAATGGTAGAGTGGCATGGGTGATGCAAAAGTCCACCCCGGCATTTGCGAACCTGTGCCCAGCAGAGATTCTAGCAAGTGCTGAACCAGCTCTCCCTCTTTTGCAGATGCAGGAAAAGAATGCACAAGGTCCTGCTTACTAGTGGGTCTGCAGTCTAGACATTCCCCACTTATTTCTTCATGCTTTGCTCTTCTTGCTTTTTGCTCTATGAAATCTATTGAAACCCATTTCAAACTGACCTATCCCCTTGCACCTTCTCTAACACTTAGCACGAGTACTAGATTTTATTTAGCTTTTCTAAACTTGTTTCTAGTATGAAATTTTGTCTCCTAAGAGGACAGGAACCGTAAAACAGTACAAGTTGTGGAGCAACTTGAATATTAGACAAATTTTCTTTCAGCCACATGGCCGGCTATTGACAATCGTCTTAGTTTCCTCCCTACCTCTCTTCACCCTCACCAGGTTACTTCCAGGTGTGTTATTGGCCTTGTGAGCTCTAAAACCTGAAATTGGAGGGCATTTGAGACCGGTCTTTTGTAACCTCAGTGAGAGATAAAATTAGTGTATTTCTTTCCCAAAGATGTATGCATTGAAAAGAAATTTCAAAAATCAACATCTAGGTAGATGATGCTTTCTGGATTAAAGAAAAATCTATTTGACTTTTAAAATTATGGTTTATAAGTGGTCACCTACTCAGATAAAGTTAACTTCTACCCTCGAGCTCCCTATCTTTATACTAAGTGTGGTATTGATGCTCTAGGAAATCTACTAAATTGCATTGACTTCCTGGATGCCAAATGGTTCTCCAAGGTTCATAAGTGGGCACCATGGTATCCTTTCCATTAACGCCCACATTATGTGGATTGAGAGAATTTCTAGTTAGGAAATGACTTAGACCCACTTGGAAATACCTGTGAGATCCAAACCACATTTTTAATGGATACTCTGCTATGGGAAGAAAAAGGTAGCTGTGTCTGAGCCTCATTTATTTAGAAATCTAGATGTGGCAAAAAAAAAAAAAAATGGATGAAATTTTGCTTCAGCCTTCTAGCCTGAACATGAGTCTTAAAGGTTTTATGGTGGATTTTATTTTATTTTTTATTTTTTTTGACGTTTATTCATCTTTGAGAGACAGAGAGAGACAGAGCATGAGCAGGGAAGGGGCAGAGAGGGGGAGACACAAAATCGGAAGCAGGCTCAGGCTCCGAGCTGTCAGCACAGAGCCCAACGCAGGGCTTGAACTCACGAACTGTGAGATCATGAGCTGGGCCAAAGTCGGACGCTCAACCTACAGAGCCACCCAGGCACCCCTATGGTGCATTTTAAATAGAATTTCTAGTTCCGTAAGATCCTTTTGCATTTAACGCAGCTCTAACTGGTGATAAGAGTGATTTCAAAGCCTCTCCTTATCCTGATATGAAATATAGGTCATATGTTAACCTTTTTCTTTCTCTCAATAAAACCCTAGTAATTTGGGTTTGAACAAATTATCTTCAAGATTTTATTTTTATGGAAAGTCATGTTTTTGGAACAGAATGGATTCTACATTAAAGAGGTCAGATTTCACACATCTGAAATAGAAGTTATATTACCAAGGATCTTTGCAATGGATTTGTGTTCACCATTTTGTTTTTCATCCAGACCTGTCACCCATAAGGACATGGCTCTTACTGTGTTCTACATATTTTGCTTTAAGGAGTAAAGTGCCCCCCCCCCCACACACACACTTGTGCAGAAGGTCATTGCTCTGTCTGTCGATGAGCACCTCTCTTTAATTCTCTTTTTATCTTTACCTCTGAGCTCAGTGATTCCTTAGACCCTCAGAGATCAATGCTTCATCTCTACTCCATAGGTAGGCTATCCTGTGTGTGCATGTTTTTTCTTTTTTTTTTTTTAAGTACAAAGTTACTTTAAAGTTTTTAATGCTACAAAACCTAGAAACCCAGGCAAGACTAGTACAGATTCATCAAGTCACAAATAAGCTTCCCGATCCCAGGGTATCCGCTGCAATTAAGAAAGTCCTTGGAGCATTGGTTGGGGTGGGATGGGAAAAGGGTTTTTTTTTTTTTTTTTTTTTTTTTGTCATTAGAGGCAGTGTCGCCCGGTGGTCTGAGCGGAGAAGTGGGAGTCAGGAACTCGGCGATCTCACAGAGGCTCTGTGAGACCCAGCTGAGCCGCTTCGGGCAAGTCTCTGGGCCTCAGGAGGACGGGCTCACCTACTTTGAATCTCCCATCTGAAGAGCTCCTTACCCAGGGCCAGGAGATACACAGCAGGAAGCCTGATTCCTTGTCTGCAAAATGAGAATATTAATACTTGCCTAAATAACACATTAACCAATTAATGATTGTTAAGTGCTCTGCTGATAGAAAGCAGCGGGAGAAGAAAGGCAAAAAAGAAAAATGGAAACACAGTTTTGTTACTAGATGAGTTTTACTCAGCTCTGGGCTTTTCTTCTGCTCATGGAGTTCAGTTACCACACAGTGCAAAGAGTAGGTGTTGGGACTGGACCTTTGTTAGTCTCAATGAGAAGATCGCAGATAAGTTGACTGTCCCCTGCAAATCTATATAATGCTTTGAATAGGCAGAGTGGAGGGGTGGGGGAACCACTTGAATTTGGTCCTTGAATCAGTAAATTGCATGGGGAAACATCATTCATATAATTGAGACTTTTCAGTTTTAACTCATATTTTCAAATCTTTCAGGAAAGACTAGTGAATTTCAAAATTCCCACATTCATCAACTACAATGACCAATTTGCAGAGTGTATGAGATAGAGAAATATACACACTAATGTGGAAAAGAAATCAATAGGAAAATACAGAAAATTGGGGGGTCTCTGGAATATATTCATTAAATGCATAAATTGTTGATGGTAGCTTTCATTTTCAGGGGGATTTCTTCCATCCATGTTTTTATTTTGTTGAAAGGCATTGCACATGGGAAGGAAAAAAGAAAACATTCGTGCGGTTTGTCGTTTTTTTTGTGTACAGTTTTAGATTCACCTAAAGAAATATTAAAATTAATTTATGCATGCAAATGGGAGAAAGTCATGTTTTCATTCCCTAAATTTGGACCACTTTACATTTTTTGCACAACACTTGAATAAAAAGATGCAGTTAGTCCTTTGGGCACATTTGCTTATGTGACAATATTGAAAATATACCTTAAAATGAAATAATAATAGCAATAGTTATGGCTTTGCATGAAATATTGTTCAAAATGTCAAGGACACTAATGTCTTTTACTTCTGTTTTTCAAATTCAAACTTAAGAGTCTCCACTTAGAATCTTTTAAAAATTGGGTCCGGATATTTGTCTTTTTCTTTCTCCAAGAAGGTTTGGCTATTTTTGCAAACTGTAGAGGGTCATCATTTTGTAGCATCTAAAACTTAGACCCTATTATAAGAAACATACTAAAAAAGAATCAGGATGTAAAAGCAAAGAGGAAATAAAAAATCAGACTAGTATTAGAATATAATATTATTTATAAGACATTTTCCTGTCCTAATTAATTAATACTAAAAGTCTTGAGTAGGCACATTCACTAATCTTTTAAATATATATATGAATTGTATTATTTGAAAAATGTGATAAAATTATTATTCCCATATGTGTGTGTCAAAATATGTGATTTTTGTCCATAATAATTGGGGGAGTATAACTTGCTATGAGGTTTTTTGTTTTTCACAAAACTAAGCTAGATAATTCTCACATCAGGCTTAATTTCCTATATATATATATATATATATATATATATATATATATATTTCCTATATATATATTTCCTATATATATATATATATTTCCTATATATATATTTCCTATATATATATATATATATATATATATATATATATATATATTACTGGTTACCTGTAAGAGAAAAAAAACATTTTTTAAATTAGCACATTATAAATTTTAAATAAATACAGCAGATTTCAATACAAAACATTACAGATATAGTAGATTTGTAAAAAGCTATTTCAATAATAAGGTCAAAATATTAAATTTTTGTAACTAAATTAATGCTAGTATAGCCACGCTTGGTTTCCACAGAAAATCATGAAGAACTGTTCTGATTCTATTTATTGTATATCAAGATGATATTTAGAAACATTTTAGAGATTCCCCATGTTTTTTCTGAAATAACCACTCTTGCCCTATCTTATAAACTATCAAATTTCCTATATTTTATTTATACTTATAATTTGAGACCATCATTTATTAACAATTTCTGTTTTTTACAGACCTCATATTTTTTGTGTATATAAGAAAAAAAGGATCAGATACATGTTTCTGAAAATACACATATAATTATTTTCAGCATCTTTGATCTCCTTTGACTCTTCAAACTATTAGAACTTCTAAAAGCCATAGAAAAGATTTATTCTATTATTATATTCATATATCTATCAGAAGTAATACATCTGACATACTGGAGAAAAGAATCCCCAGGATTCTAAATCATAGGAAATGTTTTAGAACACATATTAAGTATAAAGAATCAGTGTTAAAAATAAGCCTTAACATATTAATTAATAAACTGGTTAAATGTCTAATAGAAATATTAGAAAGACAAAGAATTAAATCTTTATTGCACACTTGATAACGATTGAATGTTTTATCTTTCATAAAAATATATTCCCTTTTACTTCTGAATATTTTTCTCTCTTATTCAATTGGATTTGAAAAACCATATCTTGAAGGGGGAAATGTGAAAAAAATTATACTTCTCTTTATTTCTGAATCCTGTTACCATGTTTGGAAACGAATTGAGTTTTGCATTAAAAATACATTTTAAATCCATGCAAACAAAAGTCAGTGCTTGAGAGGAGCATTTTTAGACTATGCCATGATACTACTAGTCAGTGATTTTTATCTTGACTCCATTTGATAAGGTTAATACTAATTACTTAACTATTTCAAGATAATCCACTCATGGAAAAAAAAACTCAAAACAGTCAACATAATTATTTGTCCTTATATCTATATACAGAAATATTATGAAAATATTTTGGTGCGTCTTGTAATTGTGTCAATATTAACCTAAAAACTATCTACAAATGTTCTGATCTTTAAGAATGCATAGATATAGAAGTATTATGGTTTCTCCTAAATAGCTTATGTGGCAAATTCTTCTGTAATTCCCTGAAACAATTACCTAACGATCATATGCTAAAATGGTGCGAAAAAAACCAGTGGCATAGCATCAGTTATTTTTACATGTTTGTATCCAATAAATTATTTTCAGTCTCACATTTTCTAAACACTGACATAAAATCATATACGCTTATTTTATGTGCAAAATCACATATAGTATGCTGAATGACACCTAAAAGAAATGAAACAGTAACAGTAGCTTATTTTCTGAAGCAATTCTGACACTAATACTAAATTACAACTTGGAAACATCTAGCATTTTTACCTTTATGAGAAAAGGCTTTTTACATATTTAACATAATTCCAGGGAAAATAAACTGGAATTATGTATAAAGGTATGTATACTGTAACCAAAGGGCATTTATATTCCCCTGTAGAATACTTACAATGATTTTATTGCCATTTTGTGTCATTTTCTAAAGGATATAAAATACAGCCAGTAAACAAACTAGACTTTAGATTTAAGATGACAGCGGCTCCTTCAGAAGCAATATTCAGATATTTAATCTTAAGAACATTGAATATTTTACAACCAAGTAAAGTACACTCTTGCAAAAATGAAAGGAGACTGTGCTTTGGCTTATAATTTTCACAGCTGTGGTGACCAACAGGGTCATCATTGCTAAGTCCCAGAGAATAAATCCCCTGTCAGCCTTTAGTAAACTGCTTGGGAAATTAACATCAACATTCTCCTTCTTCAAAATGCAAAACATCCTTTCTCTACAACAATGCTGATTCACCCTATTACTTATTATAGAGCGTCCTGTTATCGCTGTTCTATTTTTGAAGTCTACAGTTGTAATCGATTTTAATAGGCCCTTTACCCCTGGTTCAGCTTGCTGCTCTCCAAGTAGAGCAATCTGAATTCTGCTGGAGAAAAAATTGTATTTCAGTACAGAACCATAATAGGTTTAACTAGGCCTCCAAATATTGCTGTGTTCCTTCAGTCGGTGAATTACTGCTCTGCATACATGAGTCCTGCGTTAAGGGGGCAAATTAAATCAAAACCTATCTGGGAATAGTGTATCTAGGTTATTATTCCTCGGCTTCGTCTTCCTTACTATATTTATGATGGCCTCTCACTGAAGCTTTATCGGTGTGTTTTTTGGCAGCTAGGTATGACCCATTCCACCAGCCATATTGCCAATAAACTTGACTTCATTTGTCCAGTTGGACACTTGAAGATATATCTACCCTTGTTAGCAGATAATTTACTATCTCTTTCTTTCGGCCTGGTTTATCCACACACTTTTTTAAGAAATCCAGGGACTTCTTTATACCAAAAAGGGCCAGTCATGTCTCAAACACAAGACGGAAGGAACTCACATGTGCCATTGTCTGCACACTCACGGGCATCACTGTGGAGCGCTAGCTCCGTGAGGCCTGAGACATCCTCGTCTGTCTCTGCAGAAACCCTCTGCCAGCCACACCGCCCAGCAATGGCACCGAGATATCCCATGTTTGAACGCTGCTTGTTCACGTCAGAAATTTCTAACACCAGGGGATGGAGGCCCGAGTGGCTAGTCAAGTCTTTAATAGCTTCAACCTCAGCCACATAGTTTACCAGAAATTGTTTTTATCCAATTCTGACCCATGGAGCTACTAGGCCAAAAAATATGACAATTTAAAAGGATAGACATTTATGTGTATATTTGCTATCGATTTAGATAGATAGATCAATCCCAATTGCCCTCCAGAAAAG
Organism: Felis catus; assembly: GCF_018350175.1. Taxonomy (NCBI): domain Eukaryota; kingdom Metazoa; phylum Chordata; class Mammalia; order Carnivora; family Felidae; genus Felis; species Felis catus. The sequence continues at coordinate 18,958,055 of NC_058372.1, forward strand.
ATGAACAAAAATACCCACAATTATACGGAATGAAGTTTGTCCAACATTTTGGTAATCTTTTTGGCCACAGTCACACAAATTTCACTTTCTCTAACTTAGTGAGATAGTGTTATGTTTGAAATAAGAGATCACATGGGTACCCCAGCTCAGGGTCACTTTCCGCCTTTGAAAAACGATACATATTTTCAAAGCATGGCACATTTCAATTCTGGCTTGTTATGAGATTGCACTTGTTTGTAATATCTATTTTGTAGCAATGTTTCTTCCCAGTAATCAATGAAGCCCATAAAATAAAATAAGTATGATTATATTCTTAACTTATTTTTCTAGAACAAACACTTGAAATAAATGGCTCTATACCGATGGATGCAAATTAAAAATATCCTAAAACCACTCTAAAATCACATTGCAGCAATTGGAAAGAAACCTGACTTGCACGCCAGTTTACTCGGAAGTGACAACAAACAGGTTTCTTTAGCAATATATTCAAGGCTAACTATCTTCTTATTCCCTTTTCCCCAACTTCTCAGGCCAAAGCATATATATTCACACAATACGTACAACTCATTTAAAGAGGTAGATCTGGATACTTCCATGATGAGTACAAAGAAAACTATTAAAATTGTAGGAGCACGTGAGAAGGACCAATACGAGCTAGAAATCTACCTGCTGCTGGTAGATGGTCCTGCCATTGTGCAGCAGGATAGAGAGATACTTCCAGATAATTGGTCCAGATGATAACTGGAGACGTTCCTCAAATCTCCAGGAGACAAAACCCCTCCTACACACATGTCCCTTCTTACCCACACGCTCTGGACTCTTCAAGGAATTCCTATGGCTGGAGCCATACCACTGAATACAGAGATGTCCCAAGCATTCATTCCTTAGAAGACAAAGTGATAATTGAGGTTGTTTCTCTGAATCTAATTCTCATCCACAAAGAAAGATTGTAAATTATAGGAAACTTAGAAGAGAGGGACCTTGTCGTTTTGTTATTCCTGATTCTGGTGGAGGCTGAATGCCCCCCAATTTGATATTAGGAATGTGCCTTTCAGAAGTTCTGACAACAATTGGCATCATCCACCAAATGAAGATCTAAAAGGGAAGATATCTCAAGAAACATGGACAAAGCTTTCTAATGGTGATTCTGACTTGTATTTTGAAACAGTCTTGAAAAGAAAGAAAATATGCCATGTCGATAGGCGCTGTTGTGATGCCAAATATTTCCCGAGAAATTCAGGTTTCTAAAGATCATCTACAAAGAAGTAGAAAGAAAGATGTAGAATAAAGAACAAATATAAGAGATGGTTAACAAGGGTGATGAAGAAGCAAATAATGGAAAATGACCAAAAAAGTTTAGGTACCAATGGGGAAAGTGGACTCTAAGAAGGTCTGCAAGAGAGACTCAACAAGACAGGAAAAATCAAGGTGTCCAAAGATATCTATTTTTCTTAACCTGTTTAGTTGTATATGTCAAACACCTAACTATTTCTGCTTAATCACAAAAAAGGTATTAATTAACTCACATAAGTGGGAATTACAGTAGATATTCTAATGGAATGGCTGAATTCGAGAGTTCAAAGGATGTTATCAGATCTCTCTCTCTCTCTCGTTCTCTTTCTTCTCTCCCTTTCTGTCTTTTCCTTATTCTGCCTATGTTGGCTTCATTCTTGATTCTGTCTTTTTTGTATGGTAGCATAACTCTAGGTTCCGATCATTCTTAATACTTCTTATCTTGGAAGGTAATTTTCTTGCCCTGGTTTCCCCTCTATACCCATCTGTGTGCCCATTTCTGGAAAACAGCTTTCTGATTGGCTTGCTATATGATGTATAGTCTCCTTAGGATTTGGAAGACTAGTTCTAGAGTAGTTAACTGGTAGTAACTAGTAGTTCTAGCTAAAAGAGAAAAATGGCTTCTGTAACCAGAAGAAGAGCTTGTCAAATAAGCAGATATCCTCTTTGTTATCTAGAGATATGCATCCATTTAGCCGAGGTAGATGTAGAGGTGGCTCTCTGCCTTTCTAACCAGGATAGCCTTTGGTTCAAGAGGCCGTTAGTTCTAAGGGAAACCGATCATTCAGCGGAATGCCTGGAAATGCTAGATACCTTCAGGATGTAGGAAAGACATATGAAGTCAGTGAAATTGATGATTATTATAAACAGCCCAGGAATAAACCCAAACTGTGTATGACAAGTGAAACAGGATGTTGGCATGCTTTCTAGTCCTGTATATACAGAAAGTTTCTCTAGGGACAATGAGTTCCTATTAAAAAGAATGTTGTCATGTGTTTTCCCCCATTCAAAAACAGTTTTGTTTTTGATCCATTTCATCACACAAAAGTTATTAAAGGCAAAAGAAAGAAAGAAAGAAAGAAAGAAAGAAAGAGAAAGAAAGAAAGAAAGAAAGAAAGAAAGAAAGAAAGAAAGAAAGAAAGAAAGAAAAAGAAAGAAAGAAGGAAAGAAAGAAAGAAAGAAAGGGAAAGAAAATCTCTGTCTTGTATTTGATTTTGGCATTTTTGGCTTTCATAGAATTAAGATAATCCACCTTCCAAATGTGTTTTAATCACTAATTATGACCTCGTGCTCTTTATTAACAAATGTTATACAAATTTTAATTGACATTTTTGTGTGTTATACAATGATGGCTGAAGTCAGAAGTGAAACTGAACGATAAAACCTAAATTGTAAGCTTCTGTTAAAACTGTGGAGTTAGGTTAACAATATGGCATTTCAGGGGATTTCCAGGCTGTAATCTTGGGGGTTAAGGAGGTAAGAAGGAAGTCACAGCATGTGCTCATTCCTACTAAATATTTCTTTTAAACATGGTAGGTTAATATGTGCCATTTTATCACCACTTCTCAGGTGTTTGGTGATATCAGTGGCCTAAGGTTTATCCCCACGGAAGTGGCCACAGCAATTCAGGAGCATATAAGCGAAATGGATGGTACATTGGAAGACTCCTTTGATATTAAATCAAGAGAAATGAAAAGAATCCATTAAAATTAAAAGGTATTATTTGCTTACTGATTAGATATTTAACTCTGCTGTATGTGAGTGTATCAACTAAGTAGGAGTCACCGAGCGGTGTTTTGTTCTTGTTTTCCTAAAGCTTCATGGTGGCGCGCAAGCCAGACTTGTCCACCTTCCTTTTCAACCTACTGCCTGATAACACGTACTTTACTGTAAGTCAATAGTCAGTACTGGTAACCACAACCAGAAGTCAAGTCACTCTTTTCGGAGAGTGCAGAATCTTGCCAGTCTTTGATAGTTTAGAAAAAAAATACTTGGCTACTGTGGAATTCGCAGAGTGCTAGGATACCATTGTTTACTTTCTTTTATAAGTGGTACTCTTTCATTTGGAGGGAATAAGGGGAGTGGCTAGAACATGATATAACCAACTCTCAATAAATGCCCTTTCCTTTTGGTGTAGCTGAAACATTTCGTATTTTTTAAGAAGGAACTTCAAGAAAAAAAAATGGAAAAAATAAATAATAAAAATAAAGTCCCTTAAGTGAGTAGGCTTGCAGAGCATATATTTTGTGTTCTAAGATAACAACAACCAATCCCCAAATGGCTGGCTCAGATGTGGGTTCCCTGCATGTACCTCAGCTCTTTCTAATGGGATCAAGGAGCACAGGAACTTTTCAGTTCTTATGTTAGCGCTTTTCTTTTTGCTCGGTTACCTTTCTCTCTTGCAACTGAAGATGTGGAGTGGGATTTATGATCACAAATGGACAATGAACCATCAGAGGGTAGATGGGCCATAAAAAGTCCTGCATCGTGCAGAATCTTTGGTCTCACCATAGACCAATACAGTGGACGGCTAGCTCTGAGGATTACACAAGGTGTTCCCTCTATCAGCTGAAATTAGCATATGCATATACTGTCTATATTTTTCATCCTCTTTGGCTATTACTGAAGGCAGATCAACCAACATAATATCGTATTATTGAATAAAGATTCTAAACACCTTTTAATAGTTCAAATTAACACACACGCACACCTCAGGCAGTTCAACTCGCCTTTTTTTTTTTTAATTTTTTTTTCAACGTTTTTTATTTATTTTTGGGACAGAGAGAGACAGAGCATGAACGGGGGAGGGGCAGAGAGAGAGGGAGACACAGAATCGGAAACAGGCTCCAGGCTCTGAGCCATCAGCCCAGAGCCTGACGCGGGGCTCGAACTCACGGACCGCGAGATCGTGACCTGGCTGAAGTCGGACGCTTAACCGACTGCGCCACCCAGGCGCCCCATCAACTCGCCTTTTAAGATGAGACTTGAATGTCACGATCAATGATTTTTTTTCCTTCCTCGCCTCCATTTTTCCAACTATAATTCGTTAGAGTTTTGATCACCAGGACCTTCTCTCTGCTTTCACTCAACAGTTTTATATTCTAATTGCATACTTCTACATTCCCCATTACAACATGGCTTACCTGTAGACCGAGAATTTTTCCTGCGTACCTTCCTGTTAACAGAACTTGGAAGGGGGCTGGGCACAATTCAGGAGCTCAGTAAATATTTGCTGTTGAAAACATGGTGTGAAAGAGAATGGGGGTGTGGTGGTGATGAAGGCCAGGTCTCTATGGTGTTGTCAGTTATAGTATAAAGAAGGCCAGAAAAAAAGGGGGGGGGGCAGCTCAGTAAAACAAATTCTATGAAAGACTTGTATGAGCACAAAATATACTGAAGAGGAATAAATGTATACAATTAGATTTCTGCATCTTAAGCTACATTTCATTAGATCCTTAGTTCAAGTTGATAACTCATAGTTGAACAAATGACATGGTAATTTTTTTTTATTTAGCTGTCATTCACTTGACTAAATTAATAAAAATCCCTACTGATTTTTTTTTTAGCTTTCTGATTTTTTTAAGCCTGCCACTTTTATTTATACTCCCTTCACTAAAATGTAAGCTTTATGAGGACAGGAATCATTGTTTCCTTTATTTACTTTTGCCCTCCCCAGTCCGTAATGCTATACTTTGAACTACTAAGTGCTCAGTAAGTTTTTCTTGGATGAAAGAATAAAGTGATAGGTCAAGTTTCGCTTAACTTTATATTTAATATGCTGTTATGACAGTGAATTGAATGAACAATACGGAGACCAGCAAAAACAAAAACAAAAAAACTCACTTTTCTTTGTTGTGTGTTTCCTTTAGGAATTGGTGGTCCCAATGAAAGAAGTGGCGTAATTAAGAGAAGCAATATTTTCTGGCCCCTGAAAGATGCCCATATCCACAGTGTATTTCTTAATCCAAGGAGTCTCTCACTACATTATTTCAGCATATAAGTTGTTCAGTGTTTTTAAATGGAAGTCTGTAGTGTTTTGTTGCTCTCATTGCTTCATATATGTTTTCCTTGCCATTGAACTTGTCTTACTGAGCAGCAAGCATTAAGTAATAGATTCAACATACGAGTCATTCTAACACTTATATAACATGATGTGTATGTTTGCACGCTCGTGCATGTGTGTCTGTGTGTGTCCGTGTGTGTGCTTATGTGTTGAGTAGAGATTGACTAACATGTTTTTCAGGAGTTTTCTTTTGTTGCTGAATATTCATGGGCTCAGTGATATAATTCAATCTAACACTCAAGAATTTGGTACTATCTTACCTCTGAAGTAAATATCACATTTGCATTGGCATTGAGATGACCTCTTTAATTTAGATTTTTTTTTTTTTTTGCATGTACAGGTATGGTTGGGTACTTAATAGAAAAATAGAGAAAAAGAAAATAAAGGAACTTTTTATTTTTAGAATCAATTCCGCTCATCTTTTGTGAATTATGAACTCACAAAAATTCATCTTTATGAATTATAAATGATAATTCCATGGAGTGGTCATTGTAAATAGATGGTCTACCAGAACAGAGTTCTAACATGTGACACCCTAGTATAATATCCCCTTAACAAGGTATACATATTTATACACAGGGCAAAGTGTAATATTAAAATTCAAGATAGATTTCTGGGGAACTCTCTATCTATCTATCTATATATCTATCTATTGATCGATCTACCTGTCTATCTGTCTGTCTATCTATCTATCTATCTATCTATCATCTATCATCTATGAATCAAGTCATCATTTTCCTCAGTATATTGAGGATAATTTATAATTTTCATAATTATTTTTCAAGAATCTGTTAGTAAAACAAGCTTTGCTTTATCTATAAATTCATGCCTATTTGCTTAATAAGTTCATTGGTAACTTTATTTCGAGTATTGCAGTTACTAATTAATGTGTGTCAGCTACATTGATATTTTTCACATATAGAAATAATACACAATACAAAATATGCATATAATTGAAAACTGTGAATTAAAAAATCCTTTTAGTAGATTTTGTTTTTGTTAGTACCTACTGTGTTCTTATTACCTAAACAGATTTTCCATCTGAAGTTAAATTCTTTTAAGGAATGAAAATATACATGAGAAGAAATTAAAAATTTAAGTGCTTGCTGTACATTTGAAAGTGAGATCTATAAAATGTTCCTGGTAGTAAGCTCAGTGACAATAAATAGATTACACCAAGTGTCACTTGAGCAAGTGGATAAAAAATGAGTGATTTCCATCCTTCAGTTAAATATGGTGCTAAGTGGTAAGTGCTAGCATTAAAAGCAAATTACTTATCACTTCAGCAATCACAGCATGAGAGCATCCTATTGGAAGTTGTATCTCCAGTCCTTCTTGGTCCTCAGCTTTATTAAATACATCAATTGATAACGCTTGGATAAGCAGAGGAAAAAAAGCCTTGATGACATAGTGGCATTTCCTTTTTATGAGTGCTTATTCAAGAAGTCTCCAAAATGGCCATTTCTATATATTTCAGTCAGTGTGGATACACACACACGTACACACACACACAATTTCATCTGGCTCAGCCACCTATGGGAAGCACAAATACCAAATACGACCTCACTTCCAGTTGGCCATCTAACTTAATCTTAATTACCTTGAGGAATGGGAAAAAAATCACCACTTTAAATGAGAATGCTTACTACAGGAATACCTTCCAGAAGCTGGAGAAGAGCTCTTGCTGGGTCTGAGATCTTTGTGAAAACCTACTAAATATAATAACTCAGGGCCTTGACAACTGGTAGGTCCTAACTCAACAAGTTACTGACTGAGTGAGGTAAAGTAAGCCTTGTGGTTTTTTTAAATCCAAATTCTTTTCTTTTAAAGACAGTACATGTGTATTTACATAGATTTTCCTTTTTATGACTGATAAGGAGGAGAGGTGGGAGAAAAGCAGATATACTCCAAGGTGGCGAAGGTAACCCTGGGTACTCCCTCCAGGGTTCCAGTAAAAGTTCAACTCTCACTACCACACACAAATTAACTTCTTAACTATTCCATCCATGCCTCAAATACTTTGTCTCAAAGGACCACATATTTATATTATACAGTGAGACGCTGGCCTTGTGGTGTTGAACAACAGAGAGTCTGGCTAGGGACTTGGCTTGATCTTGGACAATGAGGACATTTGTAGCACTAGGATAGATTGGAATTTAGAGGCCCTTCTCTTACTGATTTTCTTGATCTGCTGAAATCCTGGAAGGAGCAGAGGTTCATTCCTAAAATGGCATAAATTCCTTAAGGATAACCTCTCCAAGATCTAGGTCATAATAGGAACTCAGTAACTATATTAAGGGTGTTTATGAATGATACAGTATAGCATAGTGGCTAAGAGCTGGCACTGTAGGGGGCGCCTGGATAGCTCAGTTGGTTAAGTGTCTGATCTTGGTCTCGGCTCAGATCACGATCTCATGGTTTGTGAGTTCGAGCCTCATGTTAGGCTTCACACTGCTGGTGTGGAGCCTGCTTGAGATTCTCTCTCTCCTTCTTTCTCTTTTCCTTCTTCTCTCCTCTCTCTCTCTCTCTCAAAATAAATAAATAAACTTAAAAAATAAACTTAAAAATGAAAGAGTTCTGAGTTAGATCCAGGTTGAAATCCTGCTCTATAACTTTCTAGCTATGCAACATTGAATGCGTTACTCAACTTATTGTAATACATCAAAGAGTATCTGCTAATCCAGTGACATAATTTGTATACATGTTTTTCAGATCACATGATTAGAGACAATATCTATAATATGTGACTATCTGATGCACTCTGTCCACCTGAGTCCTGGAAAAAAAAAACTACTTCACAATTGGGATCACCAGGTCCTAGGCTGACCACATGGGATGTAAGAGCTGCTTGTTTAGGAAGAGAGTTTGAATAGGTATCAACTGACTCTCCAAGACACATTATCAACTAATGCACCAAAACTTTCTTGTCTTCTGAAGCTGACTGTGTACTTTCAGTTCAGCCTCTCCTTGAATGGCCTTGGTTGTGTTGCTTTAGTTCAATCAGTCCTACGCTCAATGTGAGTGTGGCATGATTTTCTTAACAGTTCTCTTCGTGAAGGTACCAAATTAGTTCCAGCAAACCTCTCATTTTGGGCTTTTTCAGTGTCCACTTTACAAGGGGGTTGCAAGGAAGAACAGGGATGATAAAGGAAGTGTATTAGCTATGATGGTGGTGAGGCAAATTAATGAGAGAAAGAAGAGGAGGAGGGAAAGAAACAGACAAAAGGAAGAATGGGATAGGGAAAGAAGAAATATGAGAAGAATCGAAGGAAAGAAGGATGAAAAGAAAAACTAAATTTCTAAAAGTAAGATTGGTTAAATCAATGGGTACCACATTTAAAATGTCAATATATAATAATTTTTATTTTAGAAATATTTTCTTAATTTCCATTTCAACCACAAATGGTAATTGAGATAACCTCTTTCTCCAGAGTATTGTTAGTAATTGATGTTAGTAGTAAAAGTATTTTCTTAACTGAAAAGGTAAAAAAAAAATTTCATTTGAGATGTGATTTATTTTATTATTTTTTGATGTTTATTTATATTTTGAGAAAGAGATAGAGACAGAGACAGAGTGTGAGTTAGGGAGGGGGAAGAGAGAGAGAGAGGGAGACACAGAATCTGAAGCAGGCTCCAGGCTCTGAGCTGTCAGCACAGAGCCCAAAGTGGGGCTCAAACTGATGAGCCATGAGATCATGACCTGAACCAAAGTCAGATGCTCAGCTGACTGAGCCATCCAGGCGCTCCTAGAAATGCTATTTATTTTAGATGATTAATAAAAAGGTAAAGTTTTACTATGGAACTCCTTTATTGTTATTGATTTATAATAGCTCTTTGTATATTAAGTGCTGTATATTAAGTGCTGCAAAACTTTGCATATAGGATGTCACCAAAATATGCCAAAGTTGTAAGTTGTTCAGTTTGCTTCAATATATATTTTGGCATAAAGAAGTTCTACATTTCTATGTACTTTAATCTGTAAATTTCTTTCTTTTTTGTTTTAACATGGTATATTGCATAGTTTATCATTTTCCTTATGTTTTGATATGCCACTTTTATTGTATAATAAGCACATATAGGTTATGTAGTTTTGACCTGGAGAGTGTTGTTGTTCCACTGTTTCATTGTCTATTCTCATGCTAGTATCTGACTCCATTGATTAATGTAGCTCATAGATGAATCAGGAGCATCCTGAGGCCGAACTTCACAGTACTGTGAAAGATTTGCTGGCAGCAGGGGAAGAAGGAGAGTGGAGAGAACATGACATGAGAAGAATATTGGACCTATGTAATAAATATATGCGTTCAGTAGATACTATTTTCTTCTAGTTTTGTATGCTTGAAATTTTTCATAGTAATAAATTAGGAAGGTTATAGAACAATATACACATGGAGGAAGTATAACATAATATTATATATCCATGAAAGTATATTCAAATAATAAATAATAATGAGGAAATGTTAAAAATATAATGTGGAGCATACGCAGTACTTTGATCCAATGGTAGAAAACACATATTGCATAGGAAGAATCTGAAAACACACACAAAGAGATGCTGATAACGGTTATCTGTGGGTGTTGAGATAACACATTACTTCATTTTAGTTTTTCTAATATCATTCTATATTTTCCACATATCTTTCTATGAGCTCAAGTTGTTCTTAATCCATGCCGAAACTATGAAGAATTTTAACCACTAAAACCACTGAAGAAATAATTTTAAAATATGTGATAGCACCTATAAAACAAAGTTATCTCTATCAGTATTATCTGCCCAAGAGGGCGGCCCAAAAGTTGCATCCTGAAAACATTTTAGAAGATACGCTTCTATGAAATAGGAACAAAATCTATAAATAGCGGACAAGTTTAGAAGAAGATACAGCAGAATGAAATAAAAAAGATGAATGCAGTAAAGGAAGATTAAAGAAAATTAAAAATGCAATAACAAAGTTGGGGTGCCTGGGTGGCTCAGTCAGTTAAGCGTCAGACTTCGGCTCAGGCCATGATCTCACAGTTGGTGAGTTTCAGCCCCACATTGGGCTCTGTGCTAATGCTGCGGAGCCTGCTTGGGATTCTCTCTCTCTCTCTCTCTCTCTCTCTCTCTGCCTCTGTCTCTCTTTCTCTCAAATAAATAAACTTAAAAAATCCAATAGCAAATTTAAGAGACATTCCAGAGGCTTGAAAGGGCAGAGCTGATGCTGCAGAAAATTAAGTCATAATGCCAATTCCACGCATGCCCCTTACTGATTACTACCTCCTGTCTTTCCAACTCACCTACTCTAGAATTCGACTCTAACAATCCATCCCCAACACACGAATTCAGACTCTATCACCTTTCCTCTGATTTCAACCCTTTTGTTCTCTTTCCTCCTTAAACTGCTTAAATTCCATAGTCACATGTTCCCTTTGAATATACCCTCTGCTTATATCCTCATATAAAAAACTGTAGCCCTAGTTGAACCCACCTGCACCTCATGTACGCCTATCCACCTATGCAGTTACATGCAATTGGCAAAAAATATACTTTGGTAGCAGCTAATCCTACTTTAAATTCATAACCATGGGTCTCAAGTGGTGGTTTAACACTATCTGGTAATCCTATTATGCTTTCTATTTCATTTGCTGTCTCACTGTCCTGCACGACTCTATCACATTTTACTGTCTCTTTTCAAACCTGCAACCTATTCTTCCCTAGGCTCACTCTCAACTGATAAATTGGTTTTCTACTTCACTGGGAAATTGAAGCAATCAGAAGAGAACCACCACTACCAATTCTTGCCACAAATTCTTGTCGGTTAGATAACTAACCAACCGACACCTGTCCCCAGATATGCTTCCTTTCAGCCTTAAGCAAAGATGAAGACACCATGCTCTTCTAAAGTTGAGCTCTCTCCTTAGGCATTGATCACATCCTCTGTCAAAGGCACCACTCCAACAGCCTTTTTCCTTTTTTCTAAATTATCATTTTAAACTCCCTGTTCAATAATACAAATCTATTGTTTCTCCATTCTGGAAAAAAAAAATTACTTCTCCAGACTCCACTGTCCTTATGATTTACCACCTCACATCTTTGCTACCTCCTTGGAAGAAATGCCTCTTCTTGCTATCACTAATTCCTCCAATGCTTGCCGAAACCCACTCTACTCATTATTTCACACCTGTACTCCACGGAAACTACTTTCACCAAGGCCAACAATCACCCCATCGCCATGTTCTTAAATCCAGTGGTCAATTCTCAATCCGCATCTTACCTGATTCAGAAGAAATGTTTTCCATAATTGAACATGTTCATTCTTTGTACACTTTCTTTACTTGGCTGCCAGGCCACTGCCCTCTTAGTTTTCCTCCTGCATCTTGGTTACAGCTCTCAGTTCCTTTTACTGTAGCCTCTTCTTTTCACTTACCTCTTAGTGTGAAATGCTCTGGGACTCAGTTCTTGTTTTCTCTTCCCTTTGCTCTCTCCTTTCACTATTGATCTCAGTTACTAAATCATATCAAATTTACAGCTCTAGCTCAAATCTATCTTACACATGTCAGACATTCATATCCAAATGCCTACCGGACATCTCCACTTGAGTGAACACCTAACATGGTATGCGCCCAACCTATGATGTTCCCCTTTAACCCTGATTCTCCACATCTTTATACATCTCAGTTGATGGCAAGATAAACCTTCAATTTTCTCAAGCCCAAAGTTTGAAGTTACCCTTGACTCATATTATTCAGGATATTATAATGCAGTAACAAACGCTACTCATCCACAGTGGCTTATAGCATCAAAGTTTCCTAGTTATGCAACATTTCCACTTGGGGTTGCCAGTGTTGGGACCAGAAGGATTTGTTCCGTGTCATTGTCATCCGCCTTCTGGACCCAGGCAAATGGAGATACCATTATATGGAAACATTGCCAATTATTAAAACAGAGGGGAAAGATATATATTTGTTGGTAAATCTCTACTTGTATGTTATACCTATCAGGTATATTTATATGTCATTCGTCAAAGCAGTCACCAAATTACTCCCTATTTCAACTGCGGGGAGAAGTAGAATTCTACCATACCCAGAGAGAAAATAAAAAAAAAAATTGTGAATACCTCTAATGACTACAACAGTTGACCATTTTAGTCAACTAAACTTCGTCAACCAAATGTTTGGTTCAGTAATCATTCGGTATGTAAAACACACTTATAGACTCTCAAAGTCATAATATCCATAGCACAAGATCTCTGGATAATGTACAGTGGTCTTTACCACTGTGAAGGAAGGGGTGATAACAAGTATCCTCTATATTAGGTGTGAATGTAGCTCTCCTTGATTCAGAAACCTATGAACACAAAGTAAACTTACTAACTACCCCATGTACTCAATATACAACATAAGAGCAGAGATAGAGGCATAGTAGATACTTCCATTCAAAAAGAGGCGGCAATCATTGGTCCAGAACCATTCTAAAACCCCATAGGCAGTTGAAAAGGTCTGCTCCTTTGGTTGCAGGGAATGATTATTGATTAGACTTCATTCCTGCTTCATGGGATAAGTTCCTCCAGTTCATTGTTCTCTGTGACTCCTGGATCCACTTTCTGGGAGTTCCTTTCTGTGACATTATCCTGTTTAGTTATATCTGAAGTGAGCTTTAGAGCATATGCCCTCCTTGGAGGCTGAGCAGCTTTGTCAAACTGCTTCCTGATCCTTGGGGCCTCAGGGTTCTTTATGGTCTGAAATGATTACAGTGTCTTAATTTAGGCTAGCAACTTTTTTTTTGGCAGTACAACTGTCTCAAAAACTTAGGCAGCTTTTTATTTATTTAATTCCAATCAGTTTCATGTGCCAATAACCATACTTACGGTTCTTTTTTTAATATATTTTTTAATGCTTATTAATTTTTGAGAAAGAGAAAGAGGAAGACAGAATGTGAATGGGAGAGGGGAAGATACAGAGTCCGAAACAGGCTCCAGGCTCTGAGCTGTTAGCACAGAGCCTGACGCGGGGCTCAAACTCACAGACCGTGAGTTGGAAGCTGGATGCTTAACCGACTGAGCCACCCAGGTGCCCCACTTACAGTTCTTTTTTGACACAGGACTTAATTGCAGGTGCCCTGAGGTCATTAAGCCTTGATGGGAAAGTGACATCTTTTTCCTGAGTCATTTTCTGCTACATGAACTGAGCATCACCGTAATCTACCCACAGATATGAAGAATGGGAATGAGGGGTTCCATTGATTTGATCCTTGCCAAAAGGCTTCCTTTGCTCAAAGACATTCTCAAGTTTACTTTGTACTGATGGAAAGCAGTTACCTATTCCAACCTTGTAAATCTCCAAATTTTCCCATTCTCTTCATCCACTTTGATTTCTGCTTGCTAATCAGTAAATTCTTTTTAAGCTCAGCTCTTTTTGTAGTACATTGTCAAATACAGCCAGTAATACCCAACACTTGCTACTTACATTCTATTTTTTCCTCATTTTGTCACATCCTAGAATACTCATTAGATATGTTTTATACCTTACAAGTGATTGCTGGTTAACAACTGTTAGCTTAAAAAAGACAGATCATTTCTTGTGCCAGTTATATATCCATTACAGATTCCCTGAGAAATCTACACAGTATTATTATCATTCTCACTCTGTGCCTATATTCATCAAGTACCAACTTTCCAGAACACTGTGGATTGTCATAGCAGAGAGAAAAAGGAGTACGTGGCAGCATGACCAATGCTTAAGCTTTCAGAAGACATGAGGTATGTCCCTTCCAACCAGAGGTTCAAAGCAAGTTACATGGTCATAGAAAGCTGGGAGTGCTGTCCTGAGGGCTGGTTCAACTGTAAAGATCTGGACTACCTCTGAGAGCACCTCTTGACTCCGTATCAATCGTCCAGAAACTCTACTTGAAAATAACCCCAGAATCTGAGTTCTTATCACATAGTTCCCTTCCATGGTCCCAATCTGAGTCACTGTTATTGCTCTCCTTGATTTCTCAGTAGTCTCCTTACTAATTTCACGACCTTTACTCTCATTCCACTCTGATCCATTCTCAACACATTAGCTGACGTGATCCTTTGAAAATAAGTCAGATTATATGATTCCTTTGCTCAAATTCTCTATTAAGTCGGCATAAAAACCAAAGTTATCATCATGGCCTCAAATCATCCTCAATCACCTCTCCTTATCTCACACCTACGCCTGCCTTTATTTCACACTGTTCGATCACCCTGACCTTTTCCTATTTCCCAATAATACCTGTTCTTTCAGCCCAGAAGATAATTCCATGCTTTCCCCTAAAGCTGATACCCATACAGCTAAATTTCCCCAGAGCTCTACATGACTAGTTCTTTCACTTCTTTCTTGTTTGCTCAAATGGCATCTTCTCATTGGGAACACTGACCCTTCTTAAAAACTGTATCTCACAATCACCCACTAGAGAGCCCTCTAAATCTGATGAGCACTTTTTTCATATTTCCATAGTCCCTAAATCTTATATAATTCTTAGGCAGATCAGTTAAACTATTTTCATTTACCACAACTCTAGGCTTTAACACATGCACAGCCACTGGAGCATTGACCAGTGAATAAGCTTTTAAAAGCATTTGCTCACCAAAAATTCTTCCTAGAAGAAAATCTTATATTTGCTACTGGGAAAAAAAATATGTCCAGATGAAAACAAAAGCAACCAACCAAGCAAAAAACCCAAACTTGATTATGAGCCATGAGGCAAACTTTTAATAAACAATCCGAGAACCAACTCTTAGATATTTTGAGTTAGGAGAACATTGGTAGTTCGTGGAAATCTATATTTTTAAAAAGCATTGAATGTAATTATAATAAATTTCCAGATATTTACTAATATAGATAACATAAATAATACAATAAACCAGCATAATTTACATAGAAGGATGTTAATGTTTTCTGATGACAATATAAAATCATTTTTATAAGAATATATCATATATTAGAACTTTCCAACAACAACAACAAAAATCACCAAATCACACATAACAGAAGATGTAAAATACATATTCAGGTAAGAGTGTACAGAAACAGTTATAAAGGTATAGAAATTTACATTAAAAGGATACATGTTGAGGAACTTATAAAAGTATTTGTGGGCCAAAAAAAGTACTTTGGGCCAAGAGGAAATAAAGTTGCAATCACAAATTATCAAAAAATTAGTGTTTAAGAAACAATTAGAGGGGCGCCTGGGTGGTGCAGTCGGTTAAGCGTCCGACTTCAGCCAGGTCACGATCTTACGGTCCGTGAGTTCGAGCCCTGTGTCAGGCTCTGGGCTGATGGCTCGGAGCCTGGAGCCTGCTTCCGATTCTGTGTCTCCGTCTCTCTCTGCCCCTTCCCCGTTCATACTCTGTCTCTCTCTGTCTCAAAAATAAATAAACGTTAAAAAAAAGAAACAATTAGAACACTGTATATGAAAACTTATGAAAGGTGGCCAGAGTTGTATCTAGATAGAAATAGTTTTTCTATTAAATACATAAATGTAAAGAAACTAGAAAAAATATACCAAATAAACCTTCAAAACTGAAGATAATTCAGAAAATAGGAACATAAATTAACAGTAGCAATTTTTTGGTGATAAACCTCATTATTAATTTCCTCTTCCATTAAGATTAGGAAAGAAAAGAAGAAGATTACAAACATACAACATTAGATATCAGAGATGTATGATATATCCCCAGATAAAGAAGAAGTTAAAAATCAGAGTTTAATATACATACCTCTGTGGTGATAAATAAAAACACTTCGCTGGGACAAATAATTTTTTACGTATCAAATGTATTTTAGAGGAATTGAATTCCTAAATTAATAAACCTGGAAAACATTTTTTAACTATTTCGGAAAACATCCTTCAGAAAATCATTAAGGCTGGGTGAATTTCTGGTTGACTTTTTTTTCTTTTGGTTGATGTAAATAAAGTCATTAGGGAACTGATACATTGCATGGCATTAAATTATTCTCAATAACTGCAAAGTATGAGCTTTTAACCATTTTATGTCTTTATGACCTGCATGTGTGTACAGTAAGACTGGTGGCTACCCAACAATGATGATGTGTACGTATACTCATCCAAACACACAGAGACATATATCTGCAAAGAAGAATTACGGACCTAAGGAAAATGTTAGCAAATTTTGTATAGCACTTAGTCATTGAGCAATGATTCACCATTAAAAATTTACTAGGGCAATGTATAACGTTAGTAAGGGAGAGACATTTAAAATGATGTTATTGACAAGAGTTCATTATCCATTTATTAGCCATTCAATTTTTTTAGTAAGCGAAGAACGATCCAATAAAGTGTGTTGGGTGGATTTAGAGTAGTGACATCAGCAAAAAGGTAGAAGAGAACTTTTTACCATCGTTGCCCTAAAAGACCCCATTTTAAAAAGTTTATTGAACTATTTTGAGAAAGAGAGAGTCAGTATGAGGAGGGAGGGTCACAGAGACATGGAGAAAGAGAATCCCAAGCAGGTTCCACTCTGTCAGCACAGAGCCCAATGTTGGGCTTGGACTCTTCAACTGTGAGATCATGACCCAAGCCAAAACCAAGAGTCATATTCTTAACTGACTGAGCCTTCCAGCCGCCCCAATAACAACAATTTTGACAACCACCATCAGACCAGAATATTTTTATGGAAGTCCTAGAGGCCAGTGGAAATGTTCTAGCATACTACTGGATTAAAAAAAAATCAAGATTAGACCCATGGAAGTGGGTAAGAGGAACAGTTTTATTTTACCTGGATCAACCGTCCTTCAAGGCATCATAGCCCAGTGCTCTTGGCCCATGATTTTGTCCATGGGGAAAGTGAGAGAGTGCACGTGAGCACCCAGCTTCTGCATCTATGCATGATGCTGCCTACAAGGCCCACTTCTTTCTTGCCTCAGACACAATACCGAGGTATGCTACAAAACTGAGGGGCAGAAAAGGGTGGAAAGAATAGCTAGTGCTTAGAGATAATCAACACAGATCCTATTAATTGCTTTGCAGTCTCTATCAGGAATCTTATCCATGAACCACTGAGGACACCTCACCAATGGATCTTTCCACCTATACCATGGGCACCCTCAACACTCTATGTGTCTCACCCAAACACCCTCCCCCACCACTTCGTGATCTGTGTGCTTTTCAAGGACAAAGAGTAAAAACCTTTGCAGATGATTAGTGAGCATATGTGAAAAGCTGACCAAATATCAAAGGATTGCAAAAAAGCACACAAATACGAGCATTCAGTGGCACTCTAGGGGAAGCAACCCTAGGGAGAGGCTGTTAGGACTTGGCCTGACTTTGCAGGATCAAATGAAGTCATACATCTTAAGAACTCACTCCACCAAAAAAGAATAAGGGTGAAGGCAGGCATATCCAAAGAAGGAATCCAAGAAAGCCTGACAATTCCTAGCAGGGCTGACAGAAGGTATTTCTCTCCTGAAACCAGTGAGTAAAGATTAGAGGAGGTGGCTACTTCTTCAAATCCAAAGACAGCAATGGAAGTCTTCGTGGACCATGAAAAATCAAGGAAACATAACACCACCAAGGGAATACAACAGTTTTCCAGGAAATGGCTCCAAAGGAATAGAAATCTGTGATTTGCCTGATAAAAACTCAAAATAGCTGTTCTGAAGAAGCCCACTGATCTACAAGAACACACAAAGACACTTCAATGAAATCAAGAGAAAAGATATGTGAGCAAAATAAGAAGACTGACAGAGAAATAGAAATCATAAAAAAGAGCCAAGTAGAAAATTCGTTGCTGAAGAATACAATGAACGCAACAGAGAGCATCAACATCAGATTTGATCGAACAGAAGAAGAAGAAAGAATCTGTGATGTAGAAGACAGCTCATTTGAAATCATCTGGTTAGGTGAGAACAAAGAAAAAAGAATGAAAAAAATGAAGAAAACCTACGTGAATTATGAGATACCATCAAGTGAAAGTTTCTATGCATACTGTAGTCCCAGAAGAGAGAGAAAGAGGTAGAAAGTTTTACTTGAAGAATGAATGACTAAGGACTTCCCAAATCAGGAAAAGATTCAGATATCCAAGTTTATGAAGTTCATAGTTCCCCCAAAAGATTCAACCCAAAAACATCTTATTCAAGACATATTATATTAAAACTGTCTAACAAAAAAAAAAAAAAAAGAGAATTTTAAAAGCAGCAAGAGAAAAAAAATTCTCACGTCAGGAAATCTGTGTAAGGTTATCAGTAGATTTCTCCGCAGAAGAAACCTTCAGACCAGATGACAGTAGATTATGTATTCAAAGGATATCACTACAGAAAATCATCAATCTACAAAACAAGACAGTAAAAGATGAACAAAGGCACAGAGAACTATAAAACAACCAGAAAACAATAAGGTGGCATTAGCAAGTCCTTACCTGTCAATAATTTTGATTAATAATTAGTCAAAAGTAAATGGACTAAATTCTCCAATTAAAAGGCATAGAATTGGTGAATAGATTAAGAAACAGTAACCTACAAGACACTTGAGATTTAAGGACACACACAAGCTCAAAGCAAAGGGATGGAAAAATGTATTCCATTCCAATAAAAACTAAAAGAGAGGAGGGATAGAAATACTTACATAAGATAAAATAGATTTTAAGTAAAAAAAAAACTAACAAAAGACAAAGAAGGTCAATACATAATTACAGAAGAGTTCCTTCATCAAGAGGATATAACAATGGTAAATATACATGCACCCCAAATCGGAGCACTTAAATATATTAAGCAACTACTAACAGATCTGAAGAGAGAATAGACAACAATACCCTAACAGTAAAGAACTTTGACACCCCACTTTCAACAATAGATAGATTGTCCAGACAGAAAATCAATAATGAAACATTGAACTTGAACTATACTTTGGACCAAATGGATCTAACAAACATGTACAGAATGTTCCATCCACAGTAGCAGAATACAGTTTTCTTAAGCACACACGAAGAAATTTCCAGAAAATGTTAGGTCAAAACAAGTTTTAGCAAACTTAATAAAACTGAATTATACTAAAGCTCTTTTCCAAACACAGTGGTATGAAAATAAAAATCAATAGCAGAAGGAAAATTGGAAAATTCACAAATATGGGGAAACCAAAAACACACTCCTTAAAAGCCAATGGGTCAAAGAATAATTCAAAAGGGATATTTAAAAAGGTATCTTGAGGGGTACCTGGGTGTCTCAGTTGGTTGAGCATCCAACTGTTGATTTTGGCTCAGGTCTTGATCTCATGGTTCCTGAGAATGAGCCCCACATCGGGCTCTGTGCTGACAGTGAGAAGCCTAGTTGGGATTCTCTCTCTTAGTTGGGCTATCTCTGTCCTGCTCCCTCTCACTCTCACTGTCTTTCTCTCAAAATAAATTAATAAACATTTAAAAAATATCTTGAACCAAATGAATATCTTGAGCACAACATATAAAAACTTATGGGATGCACAATGTTCATAGCAGCACTCTCAACAATAGCCAAATTATGGAAAGAGCCTAAATGTCCATCAACTGATGAATGGATAAAGAAATTGTGGTTTATATACACAATGGAATACTACGTGGCAATGAGAAAAAATGAAATATGGCCTTTTGTAGCAACGTGGATGGAACTGGAGAGTGTGATGCTAAGTGAAATAAGCCATACAGAGAAAGACAGATACCATATGGTTTCACTCTTCTGTGGATCCTGAGAAACTTAACAGGAACCCATGGGGGAGGGGAAGGAAAAAAAAAAAAGAGGTTAGAGTGGGAGAGAGCCAAAGCATAAGAGACTGTTAAAAACTGAGAACAAACTGAGGGTTGATGGGGGGTGGGAGGGAGGAGAGGGTGGGGGATGGGTATTGAGGAGGGCACCTTTTGGGATGAGCACTGGGTGTTGTATGGAAACCAATTTGTCAATAAATTTCATATAAAAAAAACTTATGGGATGCAGAAAAAGCAGTTTTAAGAGGGAATTTTATAGCAGTAAACATCCACATTAAATAAAGAAGAAAGATCACACATAAAAACCCTAACTTAAAATCTCAAGAAGCTGGAAATAAAATAACAAACCAAACCCAAAGTTAAAGTGAAGGATATAACAAAAATCATAGAAGAAATCAATGAAATAGAGGCCAGGAAAACTAAAGAAAAGACCAATGAAACCAAAAGCTGGTTTTTTAAAGGAAAAAAAATCACAAAATTTTCGCTAAACTAAGGAAAACAGAGAAGACAAATAAAATCAGTAATAAAAGAAGGGTCATTATAACTGTTACCACAGAAATACAAAGAATCATGAGACCACCATGAATAATTATGTACCAAAATTCGGACAACCTAGGAGAAATGGGTACTTGCTAGACACATACAACCTACCAAGATTGAATCAAGGAAATAGAAAATCTGAACAGACCAATAATACATAAGGGGATTAAATCAGTAGTCGAAAATCTCCCAATAAAGAAAAACTCAGGACCTAATGGCTTTTCTAGTGAGTTCTACCAAACATTTTTTTTTTCAACGTTTATTTATTTTTGGGACAGAGCATGAACAGGGGAGGGGCAGAGAGAGAGGGAGACACAGAATCGGAAACAGGCTCCAGGCTCTGAGCCAGCAGCCCAGAGCCCGACGCGGGGCTCGAACTCACGGACCGCGAGATCGTGACCTGGCTGAAGTTGGACGCTTAACCGACTGCGCCACCCAGGCGCCCCCCAAACATTTTTTAAAAACGTTATCTAGTTATTTTGAAAGAGAGAGAGCATGTGCACGTGCAGGTGGGGAGAGGCAGAAAGAGAGGGAGAAAGAGAGTTCCAAGTAGTCTTTGCACTGTTAGTGCAAGACCTGACATAGAGCTTGTCTCACAAACCATGAGATCATGACCTGAGCTGAAATTAACAGTTGGGTGCTTAATCGACTGAGCCACCCAAGCACCCCAAATTCTACCAAACATTTGAAGAAAAATTAATACCAATCTTTCTCAAACTTTTCCAAAGTATTGGAGAGAAGATGGGGAGTAAATTCCAAAGTCATTTACAAGGCCAGCATTAGACTAGGACAGAGCAAAACGAGAATTATGGACCACTATCCCTGATGAACATAGATACAAAAATCTTCAATGAAGTGTTGGCAAACTATATTCATCAGTACATTAGAAAGATCATACACCATGATCAAGTGGGATTTACCCCTGGCATGCAAGATGGTTTAATGTATGCAAATCAATAAATGTGTTAGTCTACATTAATAAAATAAAAGAACAAAAATTGTATGGTCATCTCAACAAATGCAGAAAATAAATTCGCAAAACAAAATGCAATGTCCATTCATGGTAAAAACTTAAAAAATAGGGGGCACCTGGGCAGCTCAGCAGTTGAGTGTCTGACTTCAACTCAAGACATGATCTAACTGCTCGTTGAGTTTAAGCCCTGTGTTGACAGGTTGGAGCCTGGAGCCTGCTTCAGATTCTGTCTCCATCTCTCTGCACCTCCCCCGTTCATGCTCTGTCTCTGTCTCTCTCTCCCTCGCTCTCTCAAATATAAACTAAAACAAAAATTTAAAAATAAATATAGAAGGAATGTACCTGACAAAATAAAGGTCATATGTGACAAGCCCTTAGTGGATATACTCAATGGTAGAAAGCTCAAATCTTTTCTTCTAAGATCAGGAACAAGACAAGGATGCCCATTCCTGCTACTTTTATTCAACATAGTTTTAGCCAGAGCAATTAGGCAAGAAAAAGAAATAAAAGCCATCCAAATAAGAAAAAAGGATGTAGGGGCGCCTGGGTGGCTCAGTCGGTTGAGCAACCGACTTCGGCTCAGGTCATGATCTCAAGGTTTGTGAGTTCGAGCCCTGCGTTGGGCTCTGCTGCCAGCTCAGAGCCTGGAGACTGCTTCTGATTCTGTGTCTCCCTCTCTCTCTGACCCTCCCCCACTCATACTCTGTCTCTCTATGCCTCAGAAATAAATAAACATTAAAAAAATTAAAAAAAGGATGTACAATTTTCTGTTTGTAGATGACATGATGCTATATATAGAAAACTCTAAAGATTCCACAGAAATTATTGTAACTAATAAACAAATTCAGTAAAGTTGCAGGATATAAAATCACTGTATGAATAAGTTGTGTTTCCATACACTGATAGTGGGCTACATGAAAGAGAAATGAAGAAAACAATATCATTTAAAACAATGCCATTAAAACAATGCCATTTTAATAACAGTGTCATTAAAAACAATGCATAGTTAGGAATAAATTTAACCAAGGATGTGATAGACCTGTACACTGAACAGCATAAGACACTGATAAAAGAAATTGAAGAAGACACAAATAAATGGAAATATATTCTATGTTTATGAATTAGAAGAATCAATATTGTTAAAATGTCCATTCTATCCAAAGTGATCTATAGAATCAATGCAATTCCTATTGAAATTCCACTGGCATTTTTCACAGAAATGGAAAAAAATGGTCTAGAACTTGTATAGAACTGTAAAAAACTTCAAACAACAAAAGTGATCTTGAGAAAGGAAAACAAAGCCAGAATCATCACACTTCCTTCTTTATTTTTTTTTTAATTTTTTTTTCAACGTTTATTTATTTTTGGGACAGAGAGAGACAGAGCATGAACAGGGGAGGGGCAGAGAGAGAGGGAGACACAGAATCGGAAACAGGCTCCAGGCTCTGAGCCATCAGCCCAGAGCCTGACGCGGGGCTCGAACTCCCGGACCGCGAGATCGTGACCTGGCTGAAGTCGGACGCTTAACCGACTGCGCCACCCAGGCGCCCCTACACTTCCTTCTTTAAAACTATACTACAAGTTATAGAAATGAAGACAGTATGACAATGGCATAAAAATAGACACGTAAATCAATGGAACAGAAAAGAGAGCTCAGATTTAAATACCTGTGGGAAAAGTCAACTAATATTTGATGAGGGAACCAGGAATACCTAAATGGGAAAGGATAGTCTTGTTAACAAATGGTGCTTGTTGGGAAATTGGATAAACCCATGGAGAAAATGAAATCTTATATCACTCACAAAAATTAACTCAAAATAAATTAGTCATAAACGTAAGTTCTGATACCATATAAGTACTGTGAAAAAAGCCACAGAGAAGAAGCTCTTCAACACTGATCTTGTGTATGATTCTTTGGATATGAAACCAAAAGCACAAACAAAAAAAGCAAAAAAAAAAAAAGTAAGAGTATATCAAACCTAAAAGCTCCTGTGCAACGAAGGAAATCATCAAGAAAAGGAAAAGGCAACCTATACATGCAAGCCATATATTTGATAAGGGATTAATATCCAACATATATAAGGAACTCATATAACTCAATGGCAAAAGAAAAAACAACTCAATTAAAAAATGAGCAAAGGACCAAGGGGTGCCTGGGTGGCTTAGTCGGTTAAGCGTTCAATTTCAACTCAGGTTATTCATGATCTCATGGTTTGTGAGTTCAAGCCCCTCATTAGAGTCTCTGCTGTCAGCACAGAGCCCACTTCAGAGCCCCCTGGTTTTCTCTCTCTCAAAAATAAACAAACATTAAAAAAAGGGACAGAGGATCTGAATAGATATTTTTCCAAAGAAGACATACAAATGACTAACATGTACATGAAAAAGTGCTCAACATCACTAATCATCAGGAAAATACAAGTCAAAACCACAATGATATATTATCATACACCTGGTAGAATAAAATGGCTTTAATCAAAAAGACAACAGATAATAAGGGTTGGCAAGGAAATAGAAAAAGGGAATCCTGTATACCGTCCATGAGGCTGTAAATTGGCAGTCACTATGGAAAACAGTATTGAGGTTCCTCAAGAAATTAAAAGTAGAATTACCATATGGCCCAACAATCTCCTGTTTTTTGGTATGTATCCAAAAGAAATGAAATCAGTATCTCAAAGAAATATCTGCGCTCTCATGTTCATTGCAGCATAATTTGCAGCAGCCAAGATATGGGAACAACTTAAGTTTCTGTCAACAGATGAATGGACAAAGAAAATGTGGTATACACACACAGTGGAATATTATTTAGTCATACAAATGAAGGAAATGTGTCATTGTGACAATATGAATGAACCTAGAGGCCATTATGCTAAGGGAAATTAGCCAGACAGAAGGCGAATACTATATGCTCTCACATATATGTGAAATCTACAACAAACAAACAAATCAACAAAAATTAAAAAGTCAAATTCACAGAAACAGACTATAGAATGGTGGTTACCAGGGGTTGGGGGTGAGGGAAAGATGGGGAGATGCTTCAGTTATAAGATGATTAAGTTCTGAGCATCTAATGCACAACATGATCAGTATGGTTAATGGTTGTGTGTTGTGTAGCTGAAATTTGCTAAGGGAATAGACCTTAAGTGTTCTCAGCACACACACACACAAAGGTCACTACATGAGGTGATGGATGTGTTAATTAACTTGACTGTGGTAATCATTTCACAAAATATATTATGTCAAATCTCACTTGTACACTTTAAATATGTACACTTTCATTTGTCAATTATACCTCAAAAAATCTGAACAAAATAAAAGTAATGATGCAATATTTTAAAAAAATGGAATAGTTTTAGATATTCCATGGGATAACTGGATCATTATTTGGTGCAGAAAACATTAAGAAGTGCCTTGTGTGGCTTAGTGGGTTAAGCATCCAACTCTTGATCTCCGCTCAGGTTGTGATCCCATGGTTCCTGACACTGGAGCCCCGCGTGGGACAGAACCTGCTTCAGATTATTTCAGCCCCTCTTTCTACCCCTCTCCCCATCTCCCTCTCAAAATAAATAAATAAACATTTTTAAAAAGCTTAAACAAATCACTACCAAAAAAACCCAAAAAACAAACAAACAAAAACCTGGGTATTTAAGCAAGAATTACTAGGTAGTTATCTTAAGAAATACTCAAATAAGTATGGAAATAAAATACCTAATACTTTCCATAGTGAGTTATTTATAAATAGGACATTAGAAATAATGTAAATATTTAAACTATGATAAAGGATTGGTGACATAAATCATTTAGATTCTTGTAATGGAATTCTCCACAGTCTTGAAAAATACAGCAGAATATTGAAATCTCGCTAACATATATAAAAGCATATTTCTCACTCAATGAAAGTCTTCTGTCTTGTATCTTTTTTTTATCTGATACTACTTACAGGGAAGAAAAGAGACTTAGAGTTTGCACAGGTATTCTCATGTCAAGACCTGCCAAGTGGCAATGTCAATTCTACTCATGTCTCATTGACCAGAGTTCAGTTGTATGGTCCCAAACACACTGCACAGTAGGAATGTAATCTTCCCAAGAAGATATGGTTTAGTATAGGGGTCTATACTTTTCCTGTAAAGGACCAGGTAAATCTTTCAGGTTTTTTGGCCATATTGTCTCTGTCACAACTCTTCAGCTTTCTTGTGATAGGATAAAATCAGCCATAGACATATGTAAGAGAATTGGTGTTCCTGTGTTCCGGTAAAACTTTATTTAGAAAAACAGGTAGTAAGGGGCCCCTGGTTGGTTCAGTTGTTTAAGCATGCACCTCTTGATTTCAGCTCAGGTCATGATCTCAGGCTCATGGGATCGAGCCCTGCGTTGAGCTAGAGCCCAACGCTGACAGCATGCAGAGCCTGTTTGGGATTCTCTCTCTCCCTCTCTCTGTCCCTCCCCTGCTCTCTCTCTCTCTCTCTCTCTCTCTCAAAATAAATGGATAAATGTAAAAAGCAAACAAACAAACAAACAAACAGGTGGTGATCTGGATTTGGACTTGAGCCATAATTTTCCAACCCCTTGTTCAGCAAGCACAAAGCATTGTTTCTGCTACTATTTAGTAATTGATTTGGAAGTGCATCTGTAATGTATATTTTTTTAATAAAATATTTTATTTTTAAGTAATCTCTACACCCAGTGTGGGGATCGAACTCACAATCATGACATCAAGAGTTATGTGCTGTATGGATTGAGTCAGCGAGGCGTCCTGTAATATATTTTATTTATTTATTTATTTATTTAAAAATTTTTTTTCAACATTTATTTATTTTTAGGACAGAGAGAGACAGAGCATGAACGGGGGAGGGGCAGAGAGAGAGGGAGACACAGAATCGGAAACAGGCTCCAGGCTCTGAGCCATCAGCCCAGAGCCTGACGCGGGGCTCGAACTCACGGACCGCGAGATCGTGACCTGGCTGAAGTCGGACGCTTAACCGACTGCGCCACCCAGGCGCCCCGCCCTGTAATATATTTTAAAGAAAATGCAAAGGTTGTTATTTATAATCTAAATATATTTTTATAAAATCTCTCTCTCTCTCTACATAAATACAGATATATGGATATATTTGCATTAAAATTATAGGAGGATATATGTCAAACATTGACACTAGTTTTCTGTTGGTATTGGTGTTTTAGGTGATTTTCTTTTCTGTGTATCTACATTTCCAATGTTTTTGCAACAAGCATACAGCACAGGTGTAATTAATAGAGAGAAAAAAAAGAGTGAAGGAAACTTGGAAAAATAACCCTTAAAAGTGTATTTTAAAAACTTCATCAATTATCAAAATATTTTAGAGGCACTGTTATAAGTAGAAAACTCAGTTGAGTTGAATAGAAAGCCTAAAATAGGTACAAGAAAACTGTAAGGATTTTCTTTTTGGTAAAGACCTTTTGTGTCGATGAATACAAATAGATGAATACATATGTACATGTAGACACTTACTGTATGCCAGGCATTTTATCAGATATGTATACGATATACATAAGATCAGATACACATTTCAGATATATTTCTGATAAAGCACCTGGTACACAATGAGTGTTGAATAAATATGCAAGGAATAAATTGAGTTATTAATTAAATGATTAATTCAATCATGTATACATCAATTCAATCAATTACACAGCATTTATTTTTTAAGGTATTCATGACTATATTTTATGCAGAGAGTTTTTATTGTCTATGCCATCAATCATACCAGTTTTTCCCTTTCTCTGGTCCCCTTCTCTACACCAAAAATGTGCTCAATCACGAGATCATATTCTCCCCTCAGTGTTCCATGGTTTTATTTCGTAGAATTAACACTTTAATTCCTGGAGAATTTAGTTCACGGAGGAAAAATTCGGGCTCATTTTCTTTTCACTTAACCCATTCTCCCCAGACCATTAATTCCTTACCACTTCCTTTCCCAACCAAACTGAAGGGGAATTCAATGAAGGGGAATTTAATCTTGCTCCCAACTACCCAAACCAACTACCAGGACTGCCCTCTATGGGTTTATGGCAATAAAAACTCTAACCCCTCAGGTCAGATCATCAGATGTATGATAATTAACTGTATGAGTAATTATTGTGTTATGCAAATAAACAATGCAGATGAGTCATTTCATTAAACAAGCACCATGGGGTCATTAGGGTTTGATCTCTGTCCTAGTCTTTTGGGGGAAAATACTTCCTATGAACCGCTCTCCTGAACTGGCAATAAAACATCACTGGTAGGCTCACATTAAGCTGGATAATATGCAGACTGCTTGATTTGTATTGAATATGTGTCTGGTGGTTGGGGCCCACTGTAATGAACTAGCCCACAAATCACAGCTTAATGGGAATCTACTTTTACATATCGCTTAATTAAAAGTTGTGAGCTTATTAACATGTGTCTTTGGCACTGAGCTTTGGGGATGTAATCTCTGTGCAAATAAGACTAGGTTGTAAAAGTTTTATAGATTGACGATGATATTATAGTCCATACCTTAATAACCCATCATTTCCCCAAAGAATTTTTCATATTACATTCCTCTATCCAGCTATGACAGATTCTTCTGTTTATGTTTTTCAATGTATAGGGCCTACTGGAATAGGTACTGGTAGCGAAAAAGGGTTATATCTTAAATATTTCATCTGAACACCTTTTCATCATTTAATCTTATTAGCAGAGTTATCTGGAAGAAAGTCTCAAAGCCTTCCTTTCATAAGAGGGGCTCTGGGTAGTATAGATCTATTAGGTATGGGTTCCAAGAATTTCCATTATAAATCTCTATTTTCGGGGATTTATAATTCAGCTATAAAAATTTTGCCCTAGGCTTCAACTTGGAATACAAGGTCTTAGCCTGAGAGAGTACATTGTTAACACATAAAAAAAGAAAAAGTCATGTTGTTGTTTTCATCTTACCAAAGTGAAAAAAGTAATGGCATGTAACCATTTTCAAATACTTTCTGATATGCCACTGTAAGATGGTGTTTAGAGCTTTTTGTTTTGTTTTGTTTTGACATGACGTTTTACAGTATGCTAGTTTGTAATTTTAACCAAGCCACTGGTGGCTTTTTCTAAATGCCAAAATGAAAGATGTCTTCCTTGTGCTAGGGACTACTGTCCTTTGGACTGGATACCTCTGCTCTTCTCTGGTGGACCCTTTGACCGAGAGCATTTCTGGCCTCCTTGCATTGAATTATCTCAGTTTACTAACTCCTATCAGTATCTGGAGGAAAAGAAGACTTACTGTTCTATACAATTGAATCTCATTATTATCTCTTAGGACAGTCATAGGTCTAATTTAGTTAAAAATTCAATTTGACAACCCAGGTTAAGAAAATTTCAGTGACCATGATATAATAAAAAGAGCTGTGGGAGAAGCTCCCAGTCCAGGGATGGCTATGTGACCTTGGGAGTTTTACTTGAATGCCTTGAACCTGTGTTTGTATCTGTCAAAAGAGTTTGAGGATAACATGATCTGCAATATTCCTTAGGGATTTGAAATTTTCATACAGCTGCTAATTAATTACACATAGCTTGTCAAGTTCACCAGTGACTTTCATGGCACTGAATGCAATGGACACTTTTTAGTCATAACCTAATCTCTCCATTACATTAAACAAATGACCCCTCACCACTTATGGCCACGTTAGCTTCTAAGTTATCCTAATGTCAAATATTGGTGGTTCTTTTTCTTTATTCTTGATGCCTCTCCATTATTTCCTTCCCAGGAACGTTCAATTCAATTCAATTCAATTCAGTCATTGAACGTTGACTTGATGGATTTGGTCCGATGAACTCTTCTCTCCTGTCCTACTCTCAGACCTTAAGCAAGTGTGTCCTTCCCAGTGGCTTCAAATGCTGCCTGTGCATTTTCTCTCAAATGTAATTTTGAGGTCCAAATCTCTCTTCTCAACTACAGAGCTCTTAAATACGAAATGTCTACACAACACTTCCTCTTGAATGAATGACCATTGTTATTTACAGATTTTTCCACCTCCTTTTTTAAAGCTCCTTCTTCTCTTCCCTATTAAATGTATGGCTCCACCTTTCACCCCGTATTCCAAATCTGTGGCTTCATCTTCAAATTATTTCTCCCTCTCTACATCATAAGCCATCAGTCTTTTCATTTGTTCAAATGTACACGTTTATTTTTTTTTTCCTACCATCTCTTCTTTAGCTTAGTCCGCTAATATTCTCTTTCATGACTAATCCAACCTCTTTCTCTCTCAGCTCCTGTCTTGCACTATTTAATTCAGCTTGGAACTTGCAGCCAGATTGATACTTACAGAAATAAAAAGAGAGAGAGAGGAAGTAATTCTAATCTTGTCATTAGCCAGTTTAATGTCATTCAAGAGCTATATACTATGCTTAAGCAAAGGTCTCAGATCGCGGCTACACAAAACCCTCCATGATCTGGGCCTCCAGTTTTATTCCTAGTGACACTCCCAGTTACTCTCTCTGTTTCAGTCCTCCTGGATTGCTACTATTTTCTCAAGAGTATCTTTGCCTTTTCTGCTTCAGGCATGACATGCTATTCCCTTTTCCTGGAACAGACACCCCTGTGGGTCTCCTATCCTTCTCCCAGGTAACTTTCCCTCACATGTGTGGTGGGGGTGGAAGGAGACAGGGGGTGATCCTTGGGATAGGCTCCCTTTGTCTTTCTGATTTTCCCTCTTCTTCTCTAGAGTCAAATCCTCATGAAGGCAGAGTCCTTTGCTCTATTTCAGGAACCTGACCCAAACTGCACCTCTTACCTGGCACGTGGCAGGTGCTTAATGAACTTATTATTGGACAGATCGCTGATACTTCAGTCCAGCAAATGACAGAGGCTGCGGCCAAGTCATAGCAATGTCTGAGACTCTGTGATCAGTGTGGATTACACATTCCAATTATCACTAAGTTACTATGCATTATGCTATATTGTTCCACTGGATGGTAAAAACAATTAAGCAACAGCTGCTGACAATATGATCTGGGCCTTTGGTTTGTAATAACCAGGGTGTACGTGAAGGACTTGCTAGAACTCTCAGTCAGTTCCGAGCAGGTATAGACTAGCCTAGCCCTGAAGTGCTAAAGTTTCCATTTACCATTCACTAGTCGCTAGAAGTTTCAGATAGGCACCTTCTTTTCCCAGATTTATCTTTCCCCCCTTTTTTTATTTATTGAGATATAATTGACATATAATATCATATTAGCTTCAGATGTACAACATCGTGATTCAACATTTGTATGCATTGCAAAATGGTCACTACTGTAAGTCTAGTTACTCTCTGTCACCTTACAAAGTTAACACGATATTATTGACTATATTCCCCATGTACATTATATCCCCATGACTTATTCATTTTATAGCTTTAAGTTTGTACTTCTTAATCCCTTCTTATACTTTCTTTTGTTGTGATAATTTACATGTTTCTGAGACCAGTTATTTCTGTAGGGGA
The DNA here is from genome assembly GCF_018350175.1 of Felis catus. Classification (NCBI taxonomy): domain Eukaryota; kingdom Metazoa; phylum Chordata; class Mammalia; order Carnivora; family Felidae; genus Felis; species Felis catus. The sequence continues at coordinate 18,989,076 of NC_058372.1, forward strand.
GAAATTTAAAAAATGCATATAGAATATTTCAGCAATTCTATGCATTATACTTTTCCATAGTTACTGCATTTTATATTAAAAAATTAAAGGCTAAGGATTGAAACAATGGAAGATTCTCTAATGGTGGACATTTGAGCCTTTCAGTTTGAATGGAGTGGAGACTCTGAGACCATGGCAGCCTTCTCTGAATTTCTCAAATCACAAGTAGATAAGACAGAAGCTGTACTAATTTCTATAACCTAATAGAGAAATTTTATACCTTTAGGAAATCAGAAGTGCTAAAGGCCTTGTAGGGAGCAAAACTCCCCAGTTTCTTGGCTCTGTCCAGGCCTTCTTGCACGGTTTCAGGGCTGAGTTTAAATCAAGGCAGATTTCATTGACCATGGCATGGAAAATGTCATAGACCAAGGGAGTGGAAAAATATAGTTATTTCCTACATATGAACATAAATGATACCATTAAAAGTTTTCTTACCTCATGAGAACTTGGTAAATATTATGGGGGAGACTCCACAACTACGATGTGGATGAAAGTAAATGGCCCCTGAGTTTCTTTCTAACCCTTGGATTCCATTAATCTAACATTTCTTTTCACAGCACATAGATAACCCTTATCCTTCAAGAGGGGATTCATTTAGCACCTACATCATTGGAAGGAGTGAATATGATTGATTCTATTGACCTGAATGAGGAAAATCCTGTGGAATAGTCTGGAAGGCCATGTCCATTGAAGCATGGTGCCTTGGCAACATTAAAGAGATTATAAAGAAAGTGTGACCGGTACTTAGACCAGGTGACTACCTGGAAACCCATTCACATCTGAAAATCATTTGAGTCCATTTTCTTTTTCAACAAATTCCCTTTAAATGAGGCGAGAAATGCTGGTTTATGACAAAATGAACAGAAAAAGTTTATTGCAAGGTCTCAGGCCAGTTCTTTTTCCTAGTTGTGTGCATAAAGCTTTAAGAGGAATGCCATAATTTTCATGATGGTGAAAGAAAACACCTTCTATTTTAGTAAAAAGCCTGGGCAAAATGACAGCCAATCACTTTGCTGACTGCCATCTTGGGCATTTAGCATGTCACAGTTTCCACTTATGTTGATCTTGGTTTCTTTGAAGACAAGTTTTTTTAGGATAGAAAAATTGTTTCTGGGTGCATGGGTGGCTCTGTCAGTTAAGCATCTGAGTCTTGATTCAGCTCAGGTCATGATCTCATGGCTCATGAGATTGATTCCCGCGTCAGGCTCCGTGATGTTAGCACAGAACCTACTTGAGATTCTCTCTTTCTCTGCCCCTCTGCCTCTCACACACTCTCTCAAAATAAATAAATAAACATTAAAAAAGAAAAATTGTTTCAAATCTACTAGTAGTGTGAAACAGCTAGAGATATCGAACAGATTTAATCTTTGTTGCATTAAGTTCATTTAATAATCCTGGCCTAAAACTGTTTGGACACTTCTGTAATTGTTCCATAGACAGACATCAACCAATACTACAACTGTAGTTATTTTGGTAAACTATTTAAATACACAATATTTGTGAACCACATACTACACTCCAAAAATTGTGGTGTACAATTACAAATATGTGTAAACCACGATTTCTACTCTTAAGCAATTATAATCTATTTTTGGAGTCATGATATATGAAAAAAATACAATAGATATCATTATATATCTACTGAATGGCATTTGTAAATATAACAGCTAAATTTTAATAGTTGTCAATTGATCAGTGAAGCATAAATGTTTTCTTCGAGGCTGATCTCAAGAATATACATCAAAACAGAAAACGACCTAGGGAAATTATCTGATAAATTTGGCATTAGATGTCAAGATCAATCAAATAATGTAGTATTTACTTCCCTTGTTTTTTTGTTCTGTACTTAACTCCTAGCATGGCCAAGTTCAGACTGGCTTTGAGTAGGATCAGATCTACCAAATCATTGCTATACTGCCGATCATAGGTTACGCACAGGTGCAAGTACTCAGATTTTGAATTGGAATATGGCTTGATCTCGAATACTCAAGCTTGATCTTTAGCTGACCTAGAAGTAGAAGAAGTAGGAGTGGAATTTACTACCTATACGTAGCAGAGTAGCTGGTATGTTATTAGTGTTGAGACAAGAGATCCCGACAAGAGTTCTCGGGTTAGGGACCTAGGGAGGAACGATCCATTAGATATACTTATATTACACAAATCCTCCTCACTATTTACTTGCAAGTGTCTCATCTTGTGAATATGTAATGAAAATCAGGTCTGACATTTATCCGAAAACTTCCCTGAAGCTTCATCCCCGAAAGGATGTTATTGTTGAAATACATATGCCGGAGTGTGCTTAGAATGTTTATTAAGAACTTGTCTCTAGCGTATTGACGTGAACCCTGGGAAACATGTGTTCTAATTTCTGTCACTTTATACCACATGTCTTTTACTTTCTTTCCTTTCGATTCCATCTCCTTAACCAAGCTCCCTTTAAAAATATTCTGAATCTGGGGCACCTGGGTGGCTAAGTCGGTTAAGTGGCTGACTCTTATTTCTGTTCAAGTCATGATCTCGTGGTTTCCGGAGTTCAAGCCCTGCATCGGGCTCTGTGCTGATGGTGCAGAACCTGCTTGGGATTCTTGTCTCCCTCTCTCTCTGCCCCACCCCTACTTGCACTGTCTCTGTCTCTCTCAAAATAAATAAACTTAAAAAAATTCAAAAAAAATTCTGAATCTCAATGATTTCCCCAGTGACCTAGGATATATGTATATCTGATTATAAGATGAAAAAAAATTTCTAAGACTCTAACAAGAAACAAATAACTCTCCAAAAGGGTCATATTTTATTTGATGAAACTATTTCACTGAGATTTGACAGTTTGATTGTTGTTTTGATGCATTATATCAATATTAATTCGCCTGACTTTTGAATATGTGTGAGATTGTATATGGACTTTATTCTAGGAAGGGACATCATATAAATACACTTTCTGATTAATTGATATTCATATGAAATGTTCTTATTTTAATGGAGTCTGTAGTTGTTCTTTAGGGAGAAATCAGCATTTTTATGTAAAATTAGGTGTATATTGCTTAATCAAGCCTTTGTCAACTTAATTTACTCACAATAAGTATTCATGAGGGTTCACTTTCCAGAGACCCTTTGTTTCATTATAGCTAATAATTTTTGATGCAGTTATAGCTAATTATCAAAGAAAAACTAATGAGGCTTCTCATGACATAGTAGGATAACTATTTCTGTTAAGTAATTTAACTCTGCTGGTATAGTATTTTCAGGAAAGGTCACTAAATATTTAAGATGTTTAAAAATATCATAAGTATAGGGGCGCCTGGGTGGCGCAGTTGGTTAAGCGTCCGACTTCAGCCAGGTCACGATCTCGCGGTCTGTGAGTTCGAGCCCCGCGTTGGGCTCTGGGCTGATGGCTCAGAGCCTGGAGCCTGTTTCCAATTCTGTGTCTCCCTCTCTCTCTGCCCCTCGCCCGTTCATGCTCTGTCTCTCTCTGTCCCAAAAATAAATAATAAATGTTGAAAAAAATTAAAAAAATATCATAAGTATATACCTGTTTAACAGGATAAACTCAAAACTGTATTTGACCTCATTTTTTGAACTTTATTGTTTCCTGTGTATGACATTTCCTCCTGTTAAATATGCAGTGGGAAAATTATAAATATTAGTCTTGTTATTCTGTTGCTTTTAAGCAATTGTGATCTTTTAATGTCTCTCAGAGATGAAATTTTACTAGTGAATCACTAAAATAACTACATAAAGATTTATGAGCACATTCAGAGCGCTTTTGAAAAAAAAAACTGGACATTAATAATTACTACTTATTTTTTAAAATATATTTGGATAGTCATATTCTCTTTGCTTTTAAGTTCTCATATATTTTTCTGGGTAGATAAAAAAGATTAGAACTTGCAACAATGTGGAAATCAAATTATGAACAGGTTATGTTATATTACTACTATTAATAACTGAAATGTAATTAGATGTCTCATGTGTATAGCCTGGCTAAGTCCTTAAATACGCCAATAAGATGGGTGCTAACAGTTTTGCTGTATTTACTAATAAGGAAACTAAGAATGAAATAACCTGCCAAAGTTCACAGGGTTAGAGAGTGGGACAGTGTTAGATGTTGAATTGTGTTCCCCACAATTCATATGCTAAAGTCTTAACCTCTAGTACCTTAGAATATGACTTTATTTGGAAATACAGTCTTTGGAGATGTAAGTAGTTAATTAAGGGGGAGTAATACTCTAGTAGGGTGGCCCCGAATCCAATAGGACTGGTATCCTCACAAAAAGGAGAAATTTGGAGACACACACGGAGATCACAGAGATCAGGATGGCATGTCCACAACCCAGGTATTGCCAACAAACCACCAGAATGTAGGAGAGAGGCATGGGGCAGATTATCTCACATGGCCTTCAGAAGGAACCAACAATGCCAACACCTTAATCTCAGTTCCAGTCTCCTGAACTGTGGAATAATACACTTCTTAACACGTTGCTTAAGCCACCCAGTATGTATACTTTTTAATGGCAGCCATAGGAAACAGGTAGTCAAGACAATACAAGATGTGTGGATGCTAGGACATTTAATACTTCTTTCATATTCTACCATCCACACATAGCTGAGCCACTCCTCCTCTTACCAACCGTTATTCTAAAAGATGGAATTCAGGGGTGCCTGGGTGGCTCAGTGGGTTAAGCATCCGACTTCGGCTCAGGTCATGATCTGGCGATCCCTGAGTTCGAGCCCCGTGTTGGGCTCTGTGCTGACAGCTCAGAGCCTGGAGCTTGTTTCAGATTCTGTGTCTCCCTCTCTCTCTGACCCTCCCCTGTTCATGCTCTGTCTCTGTCTCAAAAATAAATAAATATTAAAAAATATTTAAAAAAGGGGCGCCTGGGTGGCTCAGTCGGTTAAGCGTCCGACTTCGGCTCAGGTCATGATCTCACGGTCAGTGGGTTCGAGCCCCGCATCGGGCTCTGTGCTGACAGCTCAGAGCCTGGAGCCTGCTTCAGATTCTGTGTCTCCCTCTCTCTCTGACCCTGCCCTGTTCATGCTCTGTCTCTCTCTGTCTCAAAAATAAATAAACATTAAAAAAAATTAAAAAAAATAAAAGATAGAGCAAAGTTCAATATCTATGAGACTCTAAGTCATTGGTTGAAAGGCCATGGTTGGTTGAACTGAAAATGGGATTCATCTACAGGAAATATATGGATATTACGTACATGAGGAACAGACATATAACTTTCAATTTAAGCTTTGATTTAGAATGTATGTTTTCATTAAAATTTGTTTGAACATATAAAGAAACATTTCTCTTTGATACTTTAAACATTCTCCGAAACCTTCTCTGAAACACTGAATAAAATCTGTTGGCTAAAAAATAGAATACATACATATCTTACCTTAGCAGATATTGACCATGTAGCATAAATATGGGTGGCATTTTATGAATGGTTAATTGAGGCTAAGTTGTAAAACAAAGCAAACAAAACTTTCTTAAGCTTGGCATGACCAAAATGAAAATGAATCATATTATCATATTGAACTTTAAAACATTTCAAATTTCAAAAGACTCCCTGGAGTTGGTCACTAGAAATGTCAATAGTAGAGGATTTGGGTCCTTATTTTCCTTGCTATGACTTTGGCAAGGAAGTTTTCAGAAGCTTCAGAAGGAAGACTCCGGCTGATGACTAAGTCTAATTCACTCAGATATATAGCAGTGCAAGCACCAGCTCAATTATGACAGGTCTTGGAACTCTACTAGGAGTCAGGAACTTAATAATTCCTCCTCAAAATAATCATCTGATTAAACACCGCAATTATTTTCCCATCAAAACCATTTGGAGCCTGTGGTGATTCATGGGCCACATTTCTTGCCACATGTTGATTTCACACAACTTCTCAATGTAATTCTTTCTCAATTGAAAATAGAATTTACCAGCTGCAGTACTGACATAATTTTTTTTCAGCATTTTAGAAGATAGTTCCTGGGATAACTACTAAAAGTTTATGTCTGCCAGGGCCCCTGGGTGGTTCAGTCAGTTAAGTGTCCGACTTCGGTTCAGGTCATGTTCTCACGGTTCCTGAGTTCCAGCCCTGCCTCGGGCTCTGTGTTGACAGCTCGGAGCCTGGAGCCTGCTTCGGGTTCTGTGTCTCCCTCTCTCTCTGCCCCTCCCTGACTCACACTCATTCTCTGTCTCTCAAAAATAAATAAATGTTACAAAAAAAGTTTATGTCTGCTAATGGTTTAACAATTTATACATTTCAGGTCATTTTAATGATTTCACTATTAATCACTAAAACTCCTACTATCTCCTTAAAAAAACGACTTAAGTTCCTCTTAGATTTTCATTACCTTTTTACTGGTTCTGGTTCTGTGGGATAGGAACCTGCAATGGACAAAGCTATTTGGCCTCAAGAAGGATACATCCCACATTAAGAATCATGCAGATTTTGCAGTAATAGGCTTCCTTGTTCATCGGGATGGGACAGAACCGCTTCCCTGAAAACCAGACAATAATCTCAACCATTTTTTTAATATGAAATTTATTGTCAAATTGGTTTCCATACAACACCCAGTGCTCATCCCAACAGGTGCCCTCCTCAATACCTATCACCCACACACCCCTCCCTCCCACCCCCCATAAGCCCTCAGTTTGTTCTCAGTTTTTAGGAGTCTCCTATATTTTGGCTCTCTTCCTCTCTAACCATTTTTTTCCTTCCCCTCCCGCATTGTCTTCTGTAAAGTTTCTCATGTATTCACATAGGAGTGAATACATATGGAATCTGTCCTTCTCTGTATGACTTATTTCACTTAGCATAACACTCTCCAGTTCCATCCACGTTGCTACAAAAGGCCAGATTTCATTTTGTCTCATTGCCACGTAGTGTTCCATTTTAAAATGGTCATGTGTATCTCTTTTCCTTTAAACATATTTGCTAACTACATGGACCCACTTTAGGTAAACTGAAAGTTTCTTTTAGAGATGGGTATGAAGATACATAAGTCCACATACATAAGTCCTCCTCCAGCTCTCTACAAAAATAATGACTTAGTTTTAAAAGTATAAGACAGGGGCGCCTGGGTGGCGCAGTCGGTTAAGCGTCCGACTTCAGCCAGGTCACGATCTCGCGGTCCGTGAGTTCGAGCCCCGCGTCAGGCTCTGGGCTGATGGCTCAGAGCCTGGAGCCTGTTTCCGATTCTGTGTCTCCCTCTCTCTGCCCCTCCCCCATTCATGCTCTGTCTCTCTCTGTCCCAAAAAATACATAAACGTTGAAAAAAAAATTAAAAAAAATAAAAGTATAAGACAATGCCTCTGTCAACACTGACACTAACATAATAGAATATGCTGACAACTTAGAGGAATTTCTTTGCAGTACAAAGTGGTCAAGAAGTAAAGGATTTCATACAACAACAACAACAACAACAAAACAGTCTCAAGGGTTGAGGAAAAACTTGGGTCCAAGGTCATGTTTGCTTTCTTACGCTATTTCATGGAAGTACCCATGGCAACAATAGCCATGCCAGACGAGGATCTCACAATATCACTTTGGAGAGAATGTCATGCTAACCCATTACTATAGCTGTCTCATAAAAGGAACAGTTAAATAAGAGAAATAATATGGGCCATATTCTGGGAAATGCCTGGCTGTCACAGCATATGTGACAAAAAAATGGATCTTAAAAGTACAACACCCGCTGGGCTGTAGAGAACTATGGCTCCTACTTCCCACAGGTTCTTGGATTTGTGATTAGACCAAGATCAACTCCAGGGAAAATTTGGTTTATGTAGTTTAAATCTTCCCCAAAAAGTTAGAATAAAGACCTACTAACTCTTTGAGATAATCCCTTCCATGAAATGTGTAACACAGGTCCTCTTACAGATGGACAGCAATTTGAGACATCAGGCCAATCATCTAGGAAAATACTACAGTTCCAATCAAGAGGACTTACCTGACAAATAAAAGAACTTCTGAGAAATAAAGTTATTGCCAGGAATAAGGAAAAAAAAGGAAATTGATATAATTATTGCCTCAATGGGAAAAAAAACAAAAATGAAAATAAGCAACCAAAAGAACAGACAAAATTGAAAAGCAAACATAATTTCCAACATAAACAACTATATTGGAGACAATGAATGAGATTTTGATTACTGGCAAAATTTAAAATGGTAAAATAAAAGGCAAAGTAAAGAAATGTTGTCCCCAAAATACAGAAAAGAAACCCCAGAAAGATGAATTGATTAAAGTTAAGAAACATGAAGGCAATCTAGGAAGAACATTACAGGAATCCTACAAATTGTAGAAACAGAGAATAGAGTGGATAGAAGGGAATGAACAATTTTCTAATAACAATAATAATTTAAAAAATAAGGACTGATTACATCTCACATTTGCATATTCTAAAGGCTTGCTTGTACAATATTTAACGTAATAGAAGTCAAGACCTAGCCATATCCTGGAGAAAGCTTAAAATTACAAGGGACAAAATTTCTTTGTGCAATCAAGAAGAAAAGTCAGATTGCAAAGATAGGAGAAAATTCAAGTTGGCCAAAGTCTTCTCCTCTACAACAATAAGCAATAGTGGAATGTGTCCTCATAGTTCTGTGGTAAAGCATTAGACCTAGAAATTGTTACACCCAGAGAGGCGGTATCTGTATGTAAAGATGACAGAAAGACACTCTTTTATGAGCAAGGGTACATCCCTGCCCTAAAATGATTACTCAAAAAAGTGAAATATTGATAAAAATACGGAAGGCCAAATGAGGAAGCTACTATGTCAAATAATTATGAAAACTAGTGGACACAATCAATAGATACAATCAAAATAAATGATGCACCTCTCAGAATAATTCCTAGCTCTGAAGGTGCATAAGAAAAACAATAACTTAGTAGTAAGATTATAGAAATGAATCTGAAAAGTGAATAGTGACAGCTTCTGCATAAATGTGGAGGAGTTAAATGTAAATACTTATCACTGATACCAATAATCATCTTACTAAATGAAAGTCAATATATATCTAAAGGTATAAACACACAAAATAAAACAAATAACAGAATAAATATGAATCACAAAAGGCCAGAATTAGATGGATTCATGTTCAAGTCCTAGAATTATTAAGCAATAGATATCCCTTTGAGAGTAGAGGCTGGAGGCTTTCCAGCAGTCCTACCTCCAGATGCCCAAACTTACTATATGTAATTAAGACAATGAAATTTATCCACCTGAGTACCAAGGATTTGCTCTCTGAGATGAATGAACCTGACCCAGAGACTCTGGATTTGAGGATACCAGACAAACCACATGCAGGCAGGAGCATTTATTAGACAGATAAATGAAAGAGACTTATTGTTGTATGGCCAAATTCATGAGGCTGCTTCTAATATCTAGCTCTGAGAATACTACCAGCCAAACATGCTCCAGGTATAAAATAGTAAAGAAAAGAAAGACAAAAAAATATAAGCATTGGAGTTTCCCTAGTTAAATGACTCAAGCAGATTTCTCTGTGGTAAAGCCTGCCATTTTGAAAGCTCTGTTAATGCACACAATGCTTTCTACTGTCTTGATCTTTGGTACTTCTTCTGTTTGGAGTTCTCTGAGCATCATGGTTTCTGTAGTTTCGTGTCTTTTATTATTTTGGAAATTCTTGACCGTTATTTCTTCAAATATTTCTCCTTTGTTCTTGCTCTCTTTTTCTTATAGGTTTCAAATAACACATATGTTAGAGCATGTGATATTATCTCAGAGCTATTAAATTATCTATTCTTTTTTTTCTTTAGTTCTTTTATCTTATTGTGTTTCAGTCTGAATGATTTCTGTGGACCTAACTTCAAGTTCATTTATTCTTTCTTCAGTTGTGTCCAGTGTACTGATGAGCCCTGTTAAATCAGAAACAATGAAATGTTTGAGATTTTATCCTACCGACAATCTAACAAGTTAGTCTACCACTATTGTATATACACATACTGACAGACCACAAAACCTCTGGGACAGAGAAATACACTATTTACTACTTTCAGCAAAAATAGAAGCCAGAGAAAATTTTTATGATGTTTTGTCCATGCCTCAGTTCCCACACAGTGATCTGAGAGTGGCCAGACATTTACTTGCATGGTGAGATGCACTACAGATGAAGAGTTTTGAAACTAGATGATGTTATGCTTTTAGGAAGCTTCTGGCACAATTGCCCAATTGCCAGTCCTCCTCTCCCACTAAAGAGATTACTTATTATCTTGGAATATGAGCCAGTTTTTTTTCTGGGGAGAAGTCAAAGTCTCTATCTTTACTATCATAAGATATTGCCAAGTAGGTGAGTCTCTAATTCTTTCTGGAGTGAAAAACTATCTCTAATATCTCTAGTTTCAAACACTGTTTTGTGTTCAAATAAATCATATCTCAGAAGGCCAAGTCATGCGAGAATTCAAGAAATCCATAGAGAATTGTCTTCCAACATCTCAGTGAAGACATTCTTCATCTCCGTTACTGTGTATCCTTATTTCTAGCAATTGCTCTTGAATTTTTCTTACCCTTCTCATCTTTCTTCTGAAATTTCCTATTTTAACAAGAATGCTGTCCAGATTTCTGTTGGCATCTTTAACAAATTAGTCATATAGACTTAAGTTCTCTGTCTGATAATTCCAAGACCCAGGTTATTTTTCATTTTGGTTCTGTTGACTAATTTTTTTATTGACAGCATATTGTTTTTATTTGTTTTTCTGTATGTATTAAAACAGTTCACTCCATTCAAGACCTTACTTACAGAACAATATAGCAGAGGTACATAGTGTTTACTCCTGGAAATGGGCACAATATTCTTCTATTGATGTGGGGTGTTGAATCCAAGTGGTGCAACACCTGAGTAATAAAATATTTGTAAATAAAACAAAAGAAAAACAGAGTGAGGGAACAGAAAATTATCTAAGAAATAATCAGAGAGAATTTGCAAAATTGAATGATGTGAGTTTCTAGCTGGAACTGATACATGAATTCAGTAAAGTCACAGGGTATAAAATCAATGTACAGAAATCGGTTGCATTTTTATACACCAATAATGAAGCAACAGAAAGAGAAATAAAGAAACTGATCCCATTCACAATTGCACCAAAACCCATAAAATACCTAGGAATAAACGTAACCAAAGATGTAAAAGATCTGTATGCTGAAAACTACAGGAAGGTAGTTTTAGGAAAGCTTATGAAGGAAATTGAAGAAGACACAAAGAAATGGAAAAGCATTCCGTGCTCATGCATTGGGAAAGTAAATATTGTTATCATGTCAATACTACCTAAAGCAATCTACGCATTCAATGCAGTCTCAATCAAAATTGCACTGGCATTCTTTTCAAAGCTGGAACAGACGATCCTAAAATGTGTATGGAACCACAAAAGATCCCGAATAGCCAAAGTAATACTGAAGAAGAAAACCAAAGCTGGAGGCATCACGATCCCGGACTTCAAGCTGTGTTACAAAGCTGTAATCATCAAGACAGCATGGTATTGGCACAAAAACAAACACATAGACCAATAGAATAGAATTTAGAACCCAGAATTGGACTCACAAATGTATGGCCAACTAATCTTTGACAAAGCAGGAAAGAGTATCCAATGGAAAAAGACCTCTTTAGCAAATGGTGCTGGGAGAACTGGACAGCAACATGTAGAAGAATGAAACTAGACCAGTTTCTAACGCCATTCACAAAAATAAACTCAAAATGGACTAAAGACTTAAATGTGAGACAGGAAGCCATCAAAATCCTAGAGGAGAAAGCAGACAACATCTTTGACCTCAGCTGCAACAATTTCTTACTTGACACATCTCCAAAGGCAAGGAAATTAAAAGCAAAAATGAACTATGGGGACCCCATCAAGATAAAAAGGTTCTGCACTGCAAAGGAAACAATCAACAAAACTAAAAGGCAACAGATGGAATGGGAAAAGATACTTGCAAATGACATATCAGATAAAGGGCTAGTGTCCAAAATCTATAAAAAACTCACCAAACTCCACACCCATAAAACAAACAATCCAGTGAAGAAATGGGCAGAAGACATGAATAGACACTTTTCCAAAGAAGACATCCAGATGGCCAGCAGACACATGAAAAGATGCTCAACGTCACTATCATCAGGGAAATATAAACCCAAACCACACTCAGATACCACCTCTCACCAGTCAGAGTAGCTAAAATGAACAAATCAGGAAATTATAGATGCTGGCGAGGATGTGGAAAAATGGGAACCCTCTGGCATTGTTGGTGGAAATGCAAACTGGTGCAGCCACTCTGGAAAACAGAGTGGAGTTTCCTCAAATAATTAAAAATAGAACTACCCTATTACCCAGAAATAGCACTGCTAGGAATTTACCCAAGGGATATAGGAGTGCTGATGCATAGGGGCACTTGTACCCCAATGTTTATAGCAGTACTTTCGACAATAGCCAAATTATGGAAAGAGCCTAAATGTCCATCAACTGAGGAATGGATAAATATGTGGTTTATATATACAATGGAATACTACTTGGCAATGAGAAAGAATGAAATCCTGCCATTTGCAGCAATGTGGATGAAACTGGAGGATATTATGCTAAGTGAAATAAGTCAGACAGAGAAAGACAGATACCATATGTTTTCACTCATTTGTGGATCTTGAGAAACTTAACAGAAGACCATGGGGGAAGGGAAGGGAAAAAAACAGTTGCAAACAGAAAGGGAGGGAGCCAAACCATAAGAGACTCTTAAATACAGAGAAAAAACTGAAGGTTGATGGGGGGTGGAAGGGAGGGGAAAGTGGGTTATGGGCATTGAGGAGGGCACTTGTTGGGATGAGCACTGGGTGTTGTATGCAAGCCAATTTGACAATAAATTATATTTAAAACAAAAAGAAAATTGGGAAAAAAAGAGCCTATGCCAATAAGTAACAAAGACTTACACATGGCACAGTTTATGATATGAGAGACAAAGAAAGAATCATTAAAATATTCTAGAAAAAGGAATAAAAACAGACCATACATGAAAAAACAGGACTCAAAATGATGTCAGATTTTCAGTAGCCATATTTGTAGCTTGAAGTTAATAAAGCAATAAAGCAATGATCCAAAATCCTCAAAAATGATTCGAGTAATGACTTGAAAAATGATGTTCAAATAAAATATCCTAACAGACTATGAATCAAGTAAAAGGGTAGATAGGGACTTCTGAAACATGAAAGTTGTAAAAATGATCTTCCATGTATACTAGCTCAGGAACTAAACTGAGAAACAATAAACTATGGCTGGAGAGCCAATACTACAGACAGGTGAAAAGAAAGCCCAGTGAAAATTGTATTGGGGCACCTGGGTGGCTCAGTCAGTTGAGCATCTGACTTCAGCTCAGGTCATGATCCCGCAGTTCATGAGTTCGAGCCCCCCATCAGGCTCTGTGCTGACAGCTCAGAGCCTGAAGCCTGCTTTGGATTCTGTGTCTCCCTCTCTCTCTGCCCCTCCCCCGTTCATGCTCTGTCTCTCTCTATCTCAAAAATAAATAAACATTAAATTTTTTTTTAAAGAAAAGAAAAAAAATTATATCACAGGCTTGGTGAATAGCCAACCCAGTGGTGAACTTCAGGAGTGGGGAGATTCTGGAGAGAAGTTCCCAATTAAAAAAAAAAAGTAATGAGGGGGCAGGGGGACAGTGAAAGAATTTCCAGTCTTTAAGAGTACATGGAGGATATTTATTAACTCAGAGAGTTTGGGGCTGCATAGACTCAGAAAGCTAAATAAATGGGAAAAAATGAGATTATGAGATTATTATCTCCCATAAAATGAAAAGTTTTACACAAAAAACGTAATTATACTACATTGCCTGGTTCAGCTACGTATAATATTTGCAAGTCATAATAATATAAGCAATGGGTATTGATTTAATTATATTTCAACTATTTTATGAGGGTCAGAGGGAGAGAGGAGAGGGGAAATACGTACACGTCTGTGAGGGTGAGGGATGCAATGCAAAGAAAAAGCCAGGTCTTTTTTTTGCCAATGTTAGTTAAATATTTTCCAAATAACAGCTAAAATAAGGAATCATGTAACTAACAGAAGTATGAGCACACTAACTGAAAGAGCTGAATAAAAGTGGTTGATTCTGAGGAGTTGAAATTAAAGTCTCGAATGAGGTATTCTTTCAATAGATTTTAGTTTATAACTTGAAGATGTATTAAATATGTCAAAATAGATCGGTGTATATACATATGCATATATACACACATATATGTATGTGTGTGTGTATGTGGGTATATGTAAAGATGGTCAAATTATGTTTATGGTATATCCTAAACATTTAAATACACTTCATAGATGATAAATATAGTTCACCATCATTTTATTTATTTATTTAAAACATTTTTTTAACATTTATTTATTTTTGAGAGAGAGACAGAGCATGAGTGGGGGAGGGGCAGAGAGAGGGAGACAGAATCCGAGGCAGGCTGCAGGCTCTGAGCTGTCTGCACAGAGGCCTTCACGGGGCTCGAACTCACCAACTGTGAGATCATAACCTGAGCTGATATTAGGAGTCAGACGCTAACTGACTGAGCCACCCAGGCACCCCTGATGTGAATATTTTAGATGACCTTAGGTTTCTCTAGGTCTTAGTTGCAGCTATAATAATGTTTTGCATTTAAATTCGCTTACTTCACACAATTTTCCTTTCGTCTTCTGACATGTATCTTCAACACGGAAGAATTTATAGTAAATTTTCCCTTGTAAACTATAATGGTCACTCCATTATTGGTGGAAGATTTACATGAGTTTTGAGTGTCTTTATATAAAACACTGAAATGGTTTCTGAAATGATAACAGCCTTTTCGTTCATTGATATTTTTACTTACATGAAAGAAAATACTTTGGAAAAGTTGGCCTTTATTCAAAGTCTAAAAGACTGGAGTGGGATTATGAGAATATTCCACAATCTTTGAAATAAAAATGGGACTGGCAAGGCTTGAATTTAGAATTCGGGACCTACTTGTTATGATCTTGGAGATGTTACTTCATTTTTTCTGAAAATGAACTTCTGAACATGAGATTCTTCTTCTATAAAAGGACTACAACAATAGTAATACCATCTGAGTTAACTTGTGTAGAGATTGTAGCATTTCAATATTATCACTTTTGAAGGGAAGTTTAAATTTGGACAAATGCTTTACATTCCATTCTGAAGATATCAACAAATCTTAAAGAGCTAGACCAATAAATAGACTTTGGTGGTGGAAGAACATATCTACAAGAAAATAAGCAAAATATGGGGCACCTGGGTGGCTTAGTCAGTTAAGTGTCCGACTTCGGCTCACGTCATGATCTCTCACCTCAAGAATTTGAGCCCCGCGTTGGACTCTGTGATGATAGCTCAGATCCTGGAGCCTGTTTTGGGTAACGTGTGTCCCTCTCTCCCTGCCCCTCTCCTGCTCCCACTCTGTTCCTCTCTCAATAACCATTAATAAACATTAAAAGAATTAAAAAGAATAAACAAAATTTGGGGCTCCTGGGTGGCTCAGTGGGTTGAACGTCCAGCTTCGGCTCAGGTCATGATCTCGCGGTCTGTGAGTTCGAGCCCCGCATCCTGCTCTGTGCTGACAGCTCAGAGCCTGGAGCCTGCTTTGGATTCTCTGTCTCCCTCTCTCTCTGACCCTCCCCTGTTCATGCTCTGTCTCTCTCTGTCTCAAAAATAAATAAACATTTAAAAAAATTTTTTTAAAAAGAATAAGCAAAATTTGTTACAAGGGAGGCATTAGCACAACAGATTGGAAGAGGATAGGCACTGTGTGAACAGGTGGAAGCAAGATGGAAAGGAGCAATGAATTCGATATCCTTTGTGCACCAATTCAGAATCCTTTTGACACCCATCTTACTCTGCCACTTTATGCAAGATATGAGCTGCTTCATGCAGTATCAGCAGTAGCTGATGGGACGTGAAAAAATAAATTTTTTCACCTCCGAGACAGGCAGTCCTGAGACACATTACAGGTCACTGCAGTAGGTCCTGGCAGTATTAGGCATCAGTCTCCTGCAGCAGTGGTCCACTTTCGGAAGCGCCTTCGTAGGTTTCTCCCTATGTTCCTTTTTCAGTCCCCTGTTTGTCACATCAGCTCACTGCGATTACGTTACAGACTTGTCACAGGCTCAGGATTCAGGTGAATGGAGCCTGTGATCATTGAGATGACACTTCGTAGGAGAAAATAATAGAACTGCTGACACGACTGCATCAGGACTAATCATGCAAACAGAAGGAGAATCTGGGATCGTCTTTCTAATTACAGTACTGGCCAGACAATGTGCTGACACCCTTCAACCCAAATTCAAGATATCTAAGTCTACTAGTATCTTACAAACTCCTCATGGCCTTCACTATACTCTGATTTTTCTATTAATTTAAAAATAGAAACTGTAGCTTGTTTCAATTTCTTTCATGAAGAAGAACTGTGAGTGATACAATGTACTTGGGAATCTGGGAATGGGGAATAAGTTTACTCTCTGGAGTAAAAACTCCGTTAAATTAAATTCTTCTAGTGGTAGGTAGGTTCCACAAGGCTCTCAATTGTCATTATTATTATTATTATTTTAACATTTCTTCATTTTTGAGAGACAGAGAGAGACAGAGCGCTAGTGGGGGAGGAGCAGAGAGAGAAGGAAACACAGAATCTGCAGCAGGCTCCATGCTCTGAGCTGTCAGAACAGAGCCTGATGCGGGGCTTGAACTCACTGACTGTGAAATCATGACCTGAACTGAAGTCAGACACTTGACCAACTGAGCCGCACAGGCGCCCCTGCTCCCAATTATTTTCAAAATAGATTTCACAATTCTCAGTTAAGAATAAGTGTGGTCCCGCTTACAGAAACCCTGAAAGGGATGAAATTAAAACAACAGCAACAACAATGGAAATCTTAGAAGGCATTGATGAAAGAAATTCAAAAAGATGAAAATAAATAGAAAGATATTTTGTTCTCATGGATGGGAAGAATTAAAATTGTTATAATGTCCACACCGCTTAAAGCAATCAATAGATTTAATGCAATCACTATCAAAACCCCAGTGGCATTTTTCGCAGAAATAGATCAAACAATCCTAAAATTTCAATGGAACCGTAAAAGGCCCCAAATAATCAAAGCAATCATGAGAAGGAAGAGCAAAACTAGAGACATTATGCTCCTTGGTTCCTAACTATACTACAAAGCTATAGTAACCAAAACAGTATGACATTGGCGTAAGAACAGACACATGGATCAATGGAACAAGATAGATCGCTCAGAAATAAACCCACATGTATACGGTCTATTAATTTATGAAAAAGGATCCACACATATACAATGGGGAAAGGGCAGTCTCTTCACTAAATGACATTGGGAAAACTGGTTAGTCACATGCAAAAGAATGAAAATGGAACATCTTACACCATGCACAAAAGTTAACACAAAATAGACTAAAGACTTGACTGTAAGACTTGACATCATAAAACTCCTAGAACAAAACATAAGCAGTAAGCTCCTTGACACTGGTCTTGGTGGTGATTTTTTTTTTTTTTGTATTTGACACCACAAGCAGAGGAAACAAAAGCAAAAATAAACCAGTGGGACTACATCAAATTAAAAAGCTTCTGCACAGCAAAGGAAGCCATCAAAATGAAAAGGCAATGTAATGAGTGGAAGAAAATATTTGTGACTCATATATCTGATAAGTGGTTAGTATCCAAAGTATATAAAGAACTCATACAATTTAATAACAAAACAACAACAAACAATCTAATTAAAAACTGGGCAGTGGATCTGAATAGACATTTTTCCAAAGAAGACATACAGATGGCCAACAGGTACATCAAAAGATGCTCAATGTCACTAATCATAGGGAACCAAAATGACATATCGCCTCATACATGTTAGAATGGCTGTTAATAAAAGGATAAGAAATAAATATTGGTGAGGATGTGGAGAAAAGGGAACCCCTGTGCCCTGTTAGTGGAGTATAAATTGGTGCGGCCACTATGGAAACGGTATGGAGGTTCCTCACAAAGTTAAACATAGAGCTATCATATGATCCAATAGTTTTACTTCTTGATATTTATCCTAAAATAATAAAAGCACTAATATGAAAAGACATATGCACCTTCATGTTCATTGTAGCATTGTTTACAATGGCCAAGATATGGAAACTACCTGTGCTTATAGATGGATGAATGGATAAAGAAAATGTGGTATAGACATCATGTATCTCTATGCTTATACTTACATATACAATGGAATATTATTCAGCCACAAAAGAATAATGAAATTTTTCCATTTAAGGCAATATGAATAGACCTGGAGGGCATTATGCAAGTGAAGTAAGCAGACAGAGAAAAAAAGAATACTGTATCATGCCACTTATATGCAAAATCTAAAATAAAACAAAAACAAAACAGTAAAAATGAAAACAAGATCATAGAAACAGAACAAGTCAGTGGTTGCTAGAAGTGGGTGCTGTAGTGTGGGCCACATGGACAAAGGAGTCAAAAGGTACAAACTTCCAGTTATCCAATAAATAAGTCATGGAGAGGTATCCAACATAGTTGACTATTGTAGAAAGTATTGTATCGCAAATTTGAAAGGCGCCAAGAAAGTAAGTCCCCATCACAAGGAAAAACATTGTTTTCATGGTAAGAGAAGGTAGCTACACTTATTGTGATTATTTCACAATGTATACAAATGTCAAATCATTATGTAGTACACCTAAAATTAATATAATGTTGCTAGTCAATTATACCATGATTAAAAGAAGAAAAAATTAATGGAAATCTTAAAAGGATATATCTTCCTACAATTTGACGTATGTCAATGCTATAGAAAAAGGAAGGATATTAAAATCAACCTACGTGTAAAAAGAGGTTTTCTGATGAGTTCATATGTTAAAAGATATTTATAGAAAATACAAAGAAAGTCACAACATCAAGAGTCATAAACCAAGGGTATGACGCAAACTTTGAAGAATTGTGTCCACGCTACTAAGGCCCCAAGTAAGCAAACGTGTGTAAACAGTGTTAAAAACAGGAAAACAAGATTACTTATAATCTATGGATGGAGAAAGAAAATGAGGAAGGAAATGGGGTTTCTGTCTGGAAAATATAAGTGAGATAAATAGATGACACCAAATTAGGGATGAAATAGTAACATATCCAGAGACTAAAGACAGCCAAATTTAACCAATATGGCAGGGGAAGAAAATTTGCAAAGTCACTTTTGGATATACTTCATTTCCAAAGATTGATTATGTTATTAGCTTCTTCCGGATGATGAAAACTATTTCTCTGTAAAAATATTTGGTTGTGTGCATGAAATGCAAGACTTGGGGAATTCAAACACATTTATAAAATAAAAATGTCTCTCGTTTTTCCAAGAGTCTGAGGTTGAGAAATAGCATTTTATTTAACTCTCAGAGGTAAACGGAGTTCTTAGAGCTAGCTAACATAGGAATATGGGTACTGTATGTGAAAGCATATAGAAAACGCACACACATGCATGTACTAACACAAGCGAGTATACTTTAGGTCATAAGAAAATATGGTTTACATGTAAGAGACTAGGAGAGGCAATTTATTGGGGGCAGACAGAAACAGAGCCATGGGATTTCCAAGCCCAGACAGAGGGGTGTGGGAAAAGGTGTCAGGCTTTTCTGGACCATCCAGGAAGTCTTTGTGAAGCAGACAACTTAAGGGATGTTAAAATGTCTACAGATGTGTAAACCTAGTCATTTCAAGCATGTATTTATCCCTGAAATTGAACCCATGTGTGTCAAGTCACCGACTATAGATTTCAAAGGGAAACAGGACTGAACATTTCTGTTCCAGGCAGGTTTTTTTGTAGTAGCAGCTGCATTGATTTTAAGATAAGGGCTTCTTTATCCAGGCAGATGCAGCAGCCATCAGAAGCTAATTTGCTGGGATATTCACATATGCAAATCATGTCACAATGCTGAAATGCAACCACGTAATGACTGGAAAATGTTATACTCATAAATCATACCACCACGATCATCAAAATTTCCACTCAGCCAGGACAAATTCAACAGCATTTATGTCTTTCCAGCTTTTAGCCCATAAAAACTCTGTGTTTTTGGAGAGTGTGTTACACTAGTGATCTTAAAACTCCCAAGTCTGGTATAATGAGTCCTCAAGTGCGTTATAACTTACCAGTAATTACATTTCAACATATCTGCTTTCAGCAGTTAGTGTTTTATTCATAAACATTTAAACACTGAATTAGGCATAAAATAAGAATGTTGGCAACCACCCGGCTTAATTTCATTAACTATTAGGTAAACTTAGTATTTCTTCTTCAAATAATCCTTGGTTTTGAATGCTAAAGATGTAATGAACTTCATGGTTCATAGCATCTGACATTGCTTAATTAATGGGTGCATTTATAGTACATAGGCCTTGGTAATTGATTTATATGCATGATTTGCACATACAGCTGTTAGTTCCTGTAGGAAAGTCATAATTCAAATGTGTGCATATTTTGCAGATATGGGAAAAAGAAAAAAAAATTGAACTTGACAAGTTCCCCCAAAACATGATAGCAAATTAATAGCTCAGAAACAAACCTACAGGATGAAACATTAAAGTTATAGTCTTGAATTTTAACAACATATGCATTTGAAAAATATTGAGAAAATGCTTTTGTTTCTTTTAAAACATTTAGTTCATAAGGAACAGGACTTTGTTTGCGTACCCTTCTGTTCAAATCTACATGTTAGAAGGAAATGTATTTAGATTATCTACTGACTGGGTCAGCATCATTAAAATGTATCCGAATCTTAAGAGATATTAACTTACGTTATAACCGCTCCCTTCATTGGCATGGAGGTCCAATGACTATGGAAGCAACTTAAAGGTGTTATTCTCGAGACATGAGAGGTCTACACCATTCATAATATTTGATGTTTGAGTAACATGCCATTTACATTCTCTTAGTTGGTTCTCTAAGTTAATAATGCTCATTTACAGACAAGCTGCCCTTACGTGAGGGCACAGTTTGAGATGATGAACAGGGAAAAAGTAACAGGTCTAACGAGTAGAAGTGTTTGCTCCCTTATATAAGGAAAGATGTGTGAGATATTGTGAATACTGTATCTATATTTCCTCCACGGCACCCAGGGACCTCTACTATCAGGAATAAACTATGATTTCTCTCTCTTCAAGGTCTTGGGTTAAGTCTTCTCCAGACGTAAGACAAATATTTTATGGGAAGGGCCTGTGAATTCCATTTTTCTACATGGCACAATGGATGACTCATGAAAGCCAAAGTTGCCAATTGAGGGATCGGAACTGAAGGCTAACCTGAGCTGTGAGGACGAGAGTCTTCCGCGGCAGGTAAGAAGTTTGCGGCAGAGAAATGGTTGTTTCTGGATTCCTCATTATCCCAAGGGAAGGGCAGTGTTCTCCGGATACAGTCGTGTTCTGTGTTACGGCCCCATACTGCACCCCATGCCTCTCACTTACTGTGCCATTTGCCAGAGTCATTTAGCACCTTTCCCCACATCATTGATGACGACTAACCCTTTCCCCTTTGTTAGCTGCTGGAGGTATTTCAGTGAGGCTTTCAGGAAACACTTGCAAACATTACCAGTTGGATTTTTTTTAAGGCAGCTATCAAAGTACTTTATTGTACATTAAAACATTCACAGCCCAGGCAACTTGATGGTTTTCACCATGTTGGCCCCATTTCCTGGCGCTCCAAGGCACTGCTTAGCTTCTCACTTTCTAGCTTCGTGCTCTACATCTGCTATTCTAATGCCTTCATTCATCAGAAGACCGGCAGCTGTAAATTGTTCCAAAGCCCTTCCCACACATGTGCATACACACGCGCACATGCACTCATGCTCACACACAGACACACAGACACACAAGCCCGCACGTGTAAGTAAAGGGTTGCAGGCTTTCCAGCACCCATTGGCACTGGGTGGAAAAGAGCGGCCGTGGACAGCAAATCTATTTGATTTGCCCATTTGTTGATGCCCTCTTAAATCTTTCAGTGGTTACTTGATGCTTTAACTACTCTTTGAAAATCTGGAATGTATAATAAATATACAATCTCCTCGGTGGAGAATTAGTCGGCTTACTCTAGCAAGGCACTCCATTTGCGAGAACGCACGTTCTCGTCTGAGGGTTGTAACAATTTATAACCTACGTAAGAATCAACTTCTACCGGCAGATTAGCATGATGAAAGCTGGAAGCTGATCTGAACTGCTTTGGCTTCTTCTGATAAAGTAGTCTGCAAGATGTTGGCATTTATGGACAATCCCTACCCACCTCCGCCCCCTCACACACCCACCGACACACACACACCCACACACCCACACCCATTCCCCCTCCCCACCTATCATATATATATTTATGTCCAAACTCTTGCATCGTCAGGGCTAAAGATGACCAAAATAATAGATGGCATCCATCCATCCTTTCTTTGAAGGAAATCTGAGGCTTGCAACTCATTATTCTCACATATGAAAATGTTGCTTTTGGTCCAAGTTTTTGAATTTTAGAATAAGTCCCAGCTCTTTTCTCTTGCCATCATTAATAATTTACATTTGCTGCTTAATCAAGAGACCCAAAGGGTAACTTGGGTGATATGTTAAGTCCCTATTAGAGAACAACACAAATAATTAATATTAGGTCAGTGTCCTAGAGTCTGGTGAATGACAATTATTTATGTAATTCTGTCAGGTACAAGGTTAATCCTTATACATTGCCTAGGGTCATTATTTTGTGTCTTGGGAAATTATGAATAGCAGTAACAACTACTCTTCTTATGTATAGCGCATCCCATTTTAAGAATCATTTCCCCAAGCATTAGTTCATTTGAGCTTCAAAATAATCCTTTGGCACAGGTAGTAATATCCTAACATTATCCCTTTTCTATAATGACAGAACTGGGGTTGAAAGGGGTAAAGTAAATGGAGCTAATACCTACATTTATGTTATTTAAATTCCAAATTATATAACCTTTTCTCTTACAACCAACCGCTATCCATTATCATCTCTGCATGTCACAACTTAATTATATAAAGTGTTTCACTATATATATTCATGAATTTTAACCTTTAACTACTTAAACCTCAGAAATAAAATACAGTTCTCTTCTTTATAAAGTAACCCAAGGGATGCCTGGTTGGCTCGGTAGGTTAAGTGTCCAATTCTTGATTTGGGCTCAGGTCATGATCTGACACTTTGTGAGATCGAGCCCAGCATTAGGCTCTGAGCTGACAGTGCAGAACCTGCTTGGGATTCTCTCTCTCCCTTTCTCTGCAACTCTCTCTCCCTCTTTCTCTCTCAAAAGAAGTAAATAAGCATTAAAAAACATAAAGTAACATGAAAACAAAACTTTGGATTTGTTGTCAGCTCCCATGATCGCACCTCCAGGAGAGATGATAAACTCTATAGTGGAACTATGATCTTTCACACACACAAAACTGGAAAAGATAATCCATTCATTCATTTGTTTGCTCTTCCTTTCTCTTTTTCTTCCTTCAGCACTTAAATGGGTAGCTAAAACAGTGACACTTTGAGAAAACACTGGTGAAACCTTACTCAAGACACCAACAGGGAATGTGGCAAAAAGAACAGTTCTATGAATTAGTGAGTTATGTTCTAGTTAGAGGTATCATATCTGTCTCGGGTTTTGTTTCATTTGTTTACTTTTAAGCTAAGAAATAAAAGAATTAGATTAGCTAATATCCAAGAGCGCTGCACCTCCAACATTTTATTAAGTTGAATGTCCCGGGGCACCTCATTGGCTCAGGCGGTTAAGCACCCAACTCTTGATTTCGGCTCAGGTCATGATCTCACAGTCCCTGATATCGAGTCCCCTGCTGGGCTCTGGGCTGACAGCGTGGAGTCTACTTGGGATTCTCTTTCTCCTTCTCTTTCTACCTCTCCCCCGCTCATGTTCTCTCTCTCTCTCTCTCTCTCTCTCTCTCTCTCTCTCTCTCTCCCTCTTTCTTTCCCTCTCTCACAATAAATAAATAAAGCAAAAAACAAATTAAAAATAAATAAATTAATTAATTGAATATCACATAACAAGTTCAGCCTAAAAAGAGCTAAATATTATGCTTGGGTCTTCATATCTTAGTAAGTGTTCAATAAAACATTGAATGAACCACCGATAGGATTCTAAGAAACTCTGTAAGTTTAAGCATAGCAACATAAACCAGTTTTGATGCCTCTACATGTTAACGATTTCCAAGATAGAGGGTTTCTATTTCAGTTTTTCTAAAATTTATAAATAGCTGGAGTGAAACACTTTTTGCAATTCGAATGAGGCCTGACTTTTATCGAGCTTTCAAAGTTAAACATCTAAATATCAGGAGAGAAGAGTTGACATTTTTTCACCCCAGCTATGTTCTCCCACCTCAAATGAGATACTCCTATGTAAGTTAGCTCATTCTGTAGAATGCCTTATAGGCTGCTTATTCAGATTGGTTCCCAGTTACTGGTTGTACAGATTAATTCTTATGGGTGTTGACGGTACTTAACCACCCCTCTGTGTTTCCATCTTTCTCGCGCACACACGCTCTGTCCTAATCAGATTGGTCTCAGTTTTCTCAGTCCGCACATACACCTCTCCTCCTCCGTCCCGTCTACTCTCTGCCTCGAGATCTCTCCCAGCCCTCATTTCTTCCTGTTCTTTCCTTCTTCAGTACATATTAACCAAACGTCTGCTACGTAACACACACTATTCATTTCTGCGGTGGACGCATCAGCGGGCAAAACAAGGTTCCCAGCTTTATATTTTAATTGGAGACGACTGAGAGTCACGTGAAGACCTCCATGCCCGGTCGTTTTAAGCGTGGCGGTGAAAAATAGAGCAGAGCAAGGGCACAGGAGATGACTGTCCTGTCCAGCCTCTGCTGTTTTCTTTACCTTAGTAGGAGGACTATCTCCTCTGCCTCCTGGAATTTTAACCGCACCGCCATGCCCAGCTCAAGCCTCCTCCCTCCATGCAAGCTTGCCCAGCATTTGGGTTCCAGATGCGCGTCTTTTTATGTTTCCAAACTCTGCTTTTGCACTTATCGTTAGCATGAGTCAAGGATTTAGATCATGATTATGCTCCAGTTGTTGAAAGTCATGGCCAGGCCACTCAGCTTGATTGCAAAGTCATTGAGAGCAGAGACAACTACTATTGTACCTCTTAGCGCCTCGCTTAGGTCCGTGCACATATCGAGGTCTCAACGGATTCTCATAAAATGATGCACTAGTGCATGTTATAGAAACATGAAGATAGATCTAGTGGAAAATATAAATATAATAATAAGCTTTAATTAAGCCCTGATGTGCTAGAAGCTGTGCAGAGTGTGAACATATTTTTTTTCCACTTAGAAACTAAAATGTCTCAGTGATATAAATTTTTATATAACTGGAAGCGGGTTTCTTTTCAATTTTTTTAATGTTTTTAATTATTTTTGAGAGAGAGAGAGAGCATGAATGGGGGAGGGGCAGATAGAGAGAGGGACAGAAGATCTGAAGCGGGCTCTGTGCTGACAGCAGAGAGCCCCATGGGGGGCTTGAACTCACAAACTGTGAGATCATGACCTGAGCTGAAGTCTGACACTTAACTGACTGAGCCACCCAGGTGCCCCGAGGCAGGGTTTCTTAACCCTTCTGGAATCATGGGTTTCTTTGGCAATCTGATGAAGCCTGTGAATCTATTCTCAGACTGACATTTTTAAATGGACAAAATATAGCACAACTAGGAATTTATCCAAAGGATACAGGAGTGCTGAGAGCACATGTACCCCAACGTTTATAGCAGCACTTTCAGCAATAGCCAAATTATGGAAAGAGCCTAAATGTCCTTCAACTGATGAATGGATAAAGAAGATGCGGTTTATATATACAATGGAATACTACTTGGCAATAAGAAAGAATGAAGTATGGCCTTTTGTAGCAACGTGGATGGAACTGGAGAGTGTTATACTAAGTGAAAAAAGTCAGTCAGAGAAAGACAGATACCATATGTTTTCACTCATATGTGGATCTTGAGAAACTTAACAGAAGACCATGGGGGAAGGGAAGGGGAAAAAATAGTTACAAACAGAAAGGGAGGGAGGCAAACCAGAAGAGACTCTTAAATACAGAGAACAAACTGAGGGTTGATTGGGGGGGGGGTAGAGGGGGAAATGGTGATGGGCATTGAGGAGGGCACTTGTTGGGATGAGCACTGGGTGTTGTATGTAAGTGCTGAATCATGGCAATCTACCTCCCAAACCAAGAGCACCCTTTACACACTGTATGCTAGCCCATTTGACATTAAATTATATTTTTTAAAATGTGCAAAATAAAATACTTAAGATTACAAATGAAATTGCTTATACTAAAATAAAGTTCTCAAAATTTAAAGGATTTTGATATAGTGGGACACCTGAATGACTCTGTCAGGGTGAGCGTCAGACTTTGGTTCAGGTCATGATCTCATGGTTAGTGGGTTCGATCCCCACATTGGGCTCGTGCTGACAGCTCAGAGCCTGAAGCCTGCTTCCGATTCTGTGTCTCCGTCTCTCTCTGCCACCACCCCCCTCTCGTGCTCTCTCTCTCTCTCTCTCAAAAATAAGTAAACATTAAAAAAAATTAAGGAATTTAATGTAGTAATACACCTACTTCATCAATTTATTAAATAACAAGATAAAGTGGTGGCTCCAATAACCACCACAATATCCAAGGGGTGATGAGGATAAATCCTATTCCAGAATCTCTGTACCAACGTGATATGAGTATACCTGTGATTTCTAATGGTGACAAAATCGTGAGTACTGTTAATACTACTAGAGATTTTGACAATATTAAAAAAGGAAAAGAAATGCCCAAAATTTTTGTCACATATTAGTGAAAATAAAGAAGAAATTTTTCCCTTCCAGGTTGACAGACTCCTTGAATCCTGTTCCGGGGATTCTGGGGTTGTGAGTGCACGTGACTGTAAATGGCAGGTAGAGAATCAGGATCTGTAGTCTTTCGTGATGGAGTATCCTTAGAATTCACGTCCAGAAACAGCTCAGTTCTTAGGAATGTTTAGTCCACGTTAATCCATGGCATAAGAAGCACAAACACGAATGAGTGAGAACATTTTGATGCACTGAAGGAAAACAAAATTAATCATAGAAATGTATGCTGAAATTAAGCACAGCAGGTAGACAAAGATCCTGTGCGGATTTCAAATGATACCACACATCAGTGCACTGGCTCACGTTGTCTTTCTATTTCTGCTGCAAAGAGGTCTTATTGGAAACAATTAAATATGCTAATGAGAACTGAGAAATAGCGCTGAGAATTTACAGAATATTTGGCCATTTGCTGTTGTCTAATATCTATGTAGTTTTTGGTTTCTTAACAGCAGGATCTACCCTGGGTTTAGATCTTGGGGTTTTCAGCGGGTAAGGGGATTACATTTACTTAGTGTGAACAAGGATCTTCCTCAAAATGGGAGAAGTGATCTGTTCTGGAGATTTCTCTAGTTGTGCTTCGAGTCATTCTGGCTACGTGCACACCTTACTGTTTATACATAACGTGAGGATCAGGGCTCGGCACGGAAACCTGGAGGGTACAAGGATGTGAAGTAAAGGACCAACGAAGAGACTAATAGCAATAAATTTGCGTCATCCATGGTGGTTGGCCAGACTCCTTATCTCACAGGCTTTGGAGACGGCACTGTGTGAATGGAAAGCCTTGAGACTTTATTTTCATTCTGTAGGTAATTCTGCTTGCCTAAGGTGGTTATATGTAGATATATTTTTGGTGAGGAAAAACAGCCTCTCCTTATGTGTCCTGAATGAGGTTGGTAACTTCACAACAAATCCATCTGTTCAAGCCATATTGCTCAGAAAAAGTAAGGAATACACAAAAAGTAGGAAAAAGGGATCATTCATGGGGTGCCTGGGTGGCTCAGTCAATTAAGCCTCCAACTCTTGGTTTTTTTCAGCTCAGGTCATGATTTCACAGTTCAGGAGGTCTGGCAATGCAGAGCTGGCTTGGGATTCTCTCTCTCCCTTTCCTCTCTGCCCCTCTCCTACTCATGCTGTCTCTGTCTCTCTCAAAATAAATAAATAAAAACTTTATGAAAAAAAAAGGAGGTAAAAACTTAGAAAAAGGGATCATTCATGATAAGCCCACAGTAGATTTTTTTTTTTTGTTTTGTAGAAGTTGCGTAACTGCACAGTAGGTAGAGGGCTCTGTGCCTCAGAGGGCATTTGAGAAACCTTATCTTCATATGAACTTACAGACAAGAGTCAAGAAATTGGATTCAGGGGAAAGCATGTCAATTTCACAATAATCAAGGTGAGACTTGTTTTTAGACAGAGGGAAGATACTTTTCTTTCTTGCTACTGGTTTATTGTATTTTTTTTTAATGCTTATTTATTTTTGAGAAAGAGAGATTGAGCACATGTGCAGAGGCAGGGAAGGGGTAGAGAGGGAGAGAGAGCCCGATGCGGGGCTCAAACTCCTGAATTGTGAAATCCTGACCTGAGCTGAATCAAGAGTCAGACTCTTAAAAAAAATTTTTTTTTTCAACGTTTATTTATTTTTGGGACAGAGAGAGACAGAGCATGAACGGGGGAAGGGCAGAGAGAGAGGGAGACACAGAATCAGAAACAGGCTCCAGGCTCTGAGCCATCAGCCCAGAGCCTGACGCGGGGCTCGAACTCACAGACCGCGAGATCGTGACCTGGCTGAAGTCGGACGCTTAACCGACTGCGCCACCCAGGCGCCCCAAGAGTCAGACTCTTAAATGACTGAGCTCCCCAGGTGTCCCTTTTGCTACTAGTTTAATGAATTCAATGAATTATGAGACTGCTAAGGTGTTGCCCTGGAAAATAAGACAAAATATGAAAACTCATGAAATTTATTATCATGTGAAAAAAGGAGACTATCAAATTGAATCAGTGTGGCCTAGGTAGATACAAAAGATCTAGACAAGGTCTAGAAAGATATCCATATTAAGTGTTTGAACTGTGATGGTAAGACAATGAGAAAAATTAATTTCGTTGAGTGCACTATTATTAAAAAATTAAGTCAGATGCCTGTTTTCTCTTACATGTTACATATGTGGGACACTTTCCCCCTAAATCAAAAGAGAGAGAGAGAGAGAGAGTCTATTGTATGAAGCCAGAAGAATGAGTTCTTTTTTTTTAATTATTTTTTTAATGTTTATTCATTTTTGAGAGAGGGAGGGAGACAGAGAGAGAGAGACACACACACAGAGAGAGAGAGAGAGAGAGAGAGAGAGAGAGAACAAGTGGGGGAGGGGCAGAGAGAGGGAGCCAAAGCAGGCTCCAGACTCTGAGCTGTCAGCACAGAGCCCGACGCGGGGCCCAAAGCCCATGAACAGCGAGATCAAGACCTGAGCCGAAGTCGGACACTTAACCAACTGAACCACCCAGGCACCCCGGAGGAATGAGTTCTTAGTACAAATTTGGTATCTGAAATTAGATGGAATTGGTTTCAGTACCCATGCTATCCAGTATTTGGTTTTTTATGCTGACCAACTCACTTTTTGTTTCTCTGAGCCTTAGTTTTCTTATGTTGAAAGCTTTTGTAAAAATAGTTGCTGTAAAGGTGAAATGTACTCAGCACATGTAAAGCTCCGTGCCTATAACTTAGTAAATCCTCCAAAATAATGTAGTTTGTATTAAAGGATTGTCGAAATTGTGTACTTCAGAAGGCATATGGTCTCAGTAGCCAAAATTCTGACATAAAATATCTACAAATGTATTCACAAAGTAATTTCTGCATTCAGCTTATTCAGGGAGACTCGTGGGCTTTATTAGAATATATATATATATATATATATATATATACACACATATATATATATACACACACATATATACACACATGTTTGTGTATATATGTGTGTGTGTGTATATATATATATATATATGTATACATACACATTTACAAGAAGCTTCTCAAATTTTTACTTACACAACAGACAGAAACCAAACATTCTCAGACTTTGTCAGCCTATGGATGTGAAAGATATCACTGCCATTGTTTCACTAAGTATTGCTAGTGGAATGCATCCATTTCCTGATGACGATATTCAACATCTTTGGGAAATCTCAATAATTATGCCCAGAAGTCCTTAAGGACCGCCTCATCTATGGTCAGAATCATGTGCACACTTTGTAGATTCTTCTCCTCTTTCTTAGTAGGTACTTACCGGGCATGCTCTTTGTTATCTAACTACATTCTGCTTCTCAGTGTTCCCTGGACATTCGTCCGGGACCATGTAACCTGTTCAGGCAGATTCTCTAGGCTTTTCCAAAGGGCAAACCTGAGCTAAAGGAGGGAGACTGGCCCGATGTCAGTAAAGGTCAGAATTTTTTCTGGATCCTCATGGGGCAACAGGTGTCTCAGTGCTCTGACATGCTCAGCACCCAGGCTCTCTTTTCCGTTTCTTCTTTTCACTCCTTGCCAAACAAAGAAAGAAGAAAACAAAAGAGAATTCAAACATCTCTTCACCAGCTTCTTTTACTCATAGGGTTTCAGGTGATACAACCCATTCCCAGATAAGAACAAGTGGTTCGTTGACTTCCTTTCTAGAGTGACCCTATAGAATAATCTAGGTTCTCTGTTGGTGTTCTCCAGAACTCCACAGCCAAGTTCCAAGCTGGTGGGCACACTCTAGCTGCAAGGTGGTAGGGCGTATTTGTTTAGGATTTTCTTTTCCCTAGTCTGGCTATGCAGAGTGGGTGGTACTTGCTTGTTCGTAGAAACCAAATGTCTCATTTTCTAGTCCTGGAAAAAAAAAATCATTGTCACTTCATTCAGGAGAATGAGTTAATGTTAAGTCTGTGATTAAAAATAAGGTTCAAGTAAACAGGTTTCTAGGGGAAGAATCCCATGGCCATGCAAAGGAATTACAGTTAATTCTAAAGATGACGTACTTTAAAACTATTATGAGACAGTAATTTTAGCAGTTCTGCAGATGATTAAAAAGCCATTTTCTAAAATATTCTCGCTGGAGTTTCTTTCTTTCTGTTTTTTTTTTTTTTTTTAAGGAAAACATTTAATTGTTCCAATCAAGCATAACTATGTTCTGCCTTTGGTGTAATTTGTATACTCTGATCACACGGTGCGTGGCTATTTGTCATAATTTTATAAGTAGATATTCCCCACTGTAGTGATTGGCTATCATTAATTGTGAATAATTTCCCGCTCATTAAGGTACTTTAAGGAGATCGGGAAACGAAGCCTAGCAAACAAAAGGAAGGTGGGGAGCCTGGTTTGAGTCCTGAACTCAAGATGCGTATTAAGCTTCCCAAGACTTCATAAACCTCATCTGTTTAGAAGACACTGAAAAATGATATAAACAAGTGACAGAAACCAGCTTATCGAGGCTTCTCAGTGCAAAACTGAGCGTACCTAATGCTTTCTCTGTTTCAGGTAGCAATTATTTTATGTAAGCGGAATAAACTTTACTTTGAAACCTTTAAACCTGCTGCAACCCTTCTCTTCACGTGTAGGTTAAACCATACTGACGGGAAACAGGGAACGACCTAAGGGTTGTCCCAAAGGGACCATTTCAGAATATAGTGATACCATTACCTATTTAGGGAACATCGAATCCTCACTATATACAAACCCTTGGAAGATGAAACATCTGGAAGTAACACCCATCTAAGTAGCTTAGCAAGTGCCTCAATAGGAGTAAGTTGTGCAAGGCTAATAAGAGTGAAAACAATCCGGGTTTATTTGGAATAGAGCAGATTCAGGACAATGAGAGCTGAGTACTGTGCTAATCGTAAACATCAGCAGTCAGCTGGCTGTCATACTTTATCTATTGTCTTGGTATAATAAAAACATCTTACGTATTTAAACGTTACATAGAACTGCCTACTCCCCTGTCCATTGGCCCCATTCCTTTCAGGTGAGGTCTTTTGTCTGTCCTTCCCACTCCCACCTCCGTTCTCTGTGCTTCGGGTGTGGCATGCACTCCGGTTCTGCAAATTCTCCCACCCAATGTTCAGGTGGTTCCAGAATTCCCACCGCTGTCTCCATAAGACCCGAAACAAATCAATCCAGGAGAGCTCATTGCATGTCCTTTAGCTTTCCTGATGAAGCGGTGGGGAGAATGGGAGCAGTCCTGTGACCGGTCACATGCCATTGACCCAGCTGCCCTTTCATACCTCACGCCGTAAATGTTCTACTTCTATACGCACTTGGAAAATGTTTGGTAAAATTGATGTTATTTGATAAATATTTATATAAGGTATGCATTTGTTGACATTTTCCTTATTTACACATTTGTCGAAACTTTCTTTTTTTTCAAATCAAATCGATAACTCTATACGAATCCCTTATTATCCATAAGGCACTGCTATCCAAAGCAGTGTTATGTGTTATTAGGTTTACATATAATTTTCCATAGCGTCTTGAGCAAATAGGCTTATATCACAGTTACTGCCTATTGTCCCCAACATCATTCTCAAGTGCCGGTGGCCTACATTTGGATCAGACAATGAAGGTCACTGAAGGCCCCGTATGTTTTTCCAATTCGTCATACATATCTTAACAGAAGCAGGCGATCATAGCTGCTTTCCTGTCTACATTTTCCTTTGTATGTAGGTGCCTGTACATGTACGTGTGATTCTTCTTTTTTCTATCCAACAGAATAACATGCATTAGCAGCGTTCCCTAAATCAATTTCCAAGTGCCCCAACACTATAGGCATTCGTTTTTTGACTGTCTCCCCTCATCTGCCCTCTGTATCATATCATTGCCTTGCCATCGTGTTTACCTGGTTTGAACCTCTTGTTTTGGCTTCTGTTCTTGGTTCTACACTGAGCCTTGGGAATTGACAAATGAGTATGGTTTCTCTCTGGGTTTAAGTCTCATTTGTCCTTGCACATAGTTGACTCATGTGATCTTGTTCCATTTCTGTCTAGCTGTTTCTTTTCATTCCATAGCCTCATTTACTCGCAGCTCTCAGGGTTCCACATTGGTTAGTCCTAAATTGGAATCCGAAGGAAGCAGAGAGGCAGTGGTAAGACAGCCATTGGCTGCTTGAGGAATAGACAATTTTTATGAACAAAACACAATCATCGTTCCCGAGAATTCATGCTCCAGCTCAAAATATATATTTGTAAACATCGTTAAATAGCATGATAATACTTTAACAAAACGATGTACAAATGACTGCTCAGGAAAAGATAGTCGTGTCTCAGTAAAGGATAGTTGAAAATCTTTAATTAAGCAAAAAGGCAAATGTCGTTCAAACAGAGGATGTAACTCAATTCCCTGAGTATTTAAAAGGAAACTGAAAATTTCTATTATAATTATCAGATTGTGCAGTTTCTTCTTCATCAATTTATCTACAAAACATCTTTACTCATATGTGATCTGGAGAGTATCTTTGTTTTGACACAAAGGATCAATATCTAAAAAGTCATTTATTTTTTTTTTTTTAAGTTTATTTATTTTTGAGAGAGAGGAGAGAGAGGCAGAGAGGGAGGAGACCAAAGATCCCAAGAGGGCTTTGAGCTGACAGCAGAGAGCCTGACGTTGGGGCTCGAACTCACAAACTATGAGATCATGACCTTGGCCAAAATCAAGAGATGAATGTTTAACCAACTGAGCCACCCAGGTGCCCCTGAAAAGTCATTTAAAGGATGAGATCTGGTGACAATTTTATGAAAGCTGGATAGAGAGGTAAACACGTTACGGTGTGAAGATTCAGGTGGGTTTTTTTGTTTTGTTTTGTTTTTATCTTATTGGTTGGAGTTTTCCCTTACAAGCACTCATGTTTTCTTCTAAGATAACCCGGATTTCACAAAAGTATATGCCATCATGTATAGATATCTGATTATACAAAAGCTTTACAAAATTTATCACTGTTTGGAAAGAAATTCTGTCAAACTACTGGATTCCTCCAGCCAAAACCACTTTTTTAAAAAAAGACAGCTCTAGGGGCACCTGGGTGGCTCAGTCAGCTAAACATCTTACTTCGGCTCAGGTCATGATCTTGCAGTTCATGGGTTCGAGCCCCGCCTCTGGCTCTGTGCTGACAGCTCAGAGCCTGGAGCCTGCTTCTCATTCTGTGTCCCTCTCTTTCTGCCCCTCTCCTGCTCACGCTTGTCTCTCTCTGTCTCTCAGAAATAAACATTGAAAAAATTTTTTTAAAAAGTGAGCTCTATACGAACATGGAGGAGGGTGTCTTGGTACCAGGTAGCATTATAGAGAGAAATTGTTACCTCTAATTATATAACCTGGAAGGATTTAGTGGAAACACAAGTAAGGGTGAAATTCACTGGTTTGTAATGAGTTTGCACAAGTGAACTGATGGGACTGTTTGTCAGTTGAAAGACGTTTATGAAAATTCCTAAAAAGACGTCACAAATGAGTCCTTGCTTAACTGTCTAGTTTGGTTTAAGTGTCAGTTTTGGAAGACATGGATGTACAGTATTGTGTCCACAAGTCACAAAGACAATGGATTCAGTTGGCTCCAACAAGTTCAGATAATTCTAAGTAATGCTGATCAAGCTCTTTATCTCAGGCTATATCAGTACTATCAAGAGACGGGGTGAACCAACACCACCTAATTCATGTACAGAATGCTACATAATTAAGGCAGGTACATAAAATATTTCGATTTTGATGTATGTATGCTTTGTAGTGAGAACTCCTTCGGTTATTGTAGGGCCTTTATCTGGAAGTCAGAATTATTGGTTGAGGTTTTGTAGGAGTTCAGGTTCCATTCAATTCATCATACATGTTCCTACCGCAACCTTCCATTCTTTAGTTTTATAAAACTACTTTGGTGCCCATTTTGGAAAGCATTCTCAAATGCACAATTATAGGCTCACCATTCTGAGAATACATCAGTATAGATGTTTTTAGTAAATTCCAAATCCATCCACTGAGATATATTTTTCTTTTCTTTTTTTTTTTCAAGTGTATTTGTTTATTTTGAGACAGAGACAGCATGAGTAGGGGAGGGGCAGAGAGAGAGACCGGAGAGAGAGAGAGAGAGAGAGAGAGAGAGAGAGAGAGAGAGACAGAATCCCAAGCAGGCTCCACACCATCGGTGCACAGCCCGATGTGGGGATCGAACTCATGAAACCAGGAGATCATGACCTGAGCTGAAACCGAGAGTCGGACGCTTAACCGACTGAGCCACCCAGGTGCCCTTATTTTTCTGATTAACTTCTTTTGTTATTCTTGCCACCGTACATATTTGTTTCTTTGTGAATTGCTCACATTTGTTGTGGAATTAATCTTGGAAGCAATCTGCTTTTGTAGCTTTACCTCTCTAGGAGTAGAAGGAGCAAAGCCCAGGGGTTTTATATGAGTGATGAAAGAATTTTAGACTGAAGAAAAGATAGAACTTATCTCTAGGGTATTTTTTAAATGTCTTCATTTGAAGAAAAAATAGGATTTTTTAAGCCTGGATCTGAAGACTTGTAGCTAAGAATTTAGGGAAGTGGTAAAACTAAACTCTATTCAGTTACATGTAATTGCCAAAGAAAAAAGTATTTTATGAATACACAGCATCACACACATACAGATCTACCTATAATGAGTAAGAGAGCTCAATTAGAGTGGAGGGTGCTGGAACTGGGAAAAGTGTGGTCTCCTTCCTCCTATCAGGGTCAACGTCACTTTCCATCTCTTGGCCATGTACCTCATTACCTTCAACCCTCCCTGTATACTAGAGCTTATCTTTCAGAATCTATAGGAAGGCTCAAATACTTCCCAGTTTAAAACAAAGCCAAAGCTATATAAATACTACTATTCCCTTGACCTTGCCTTCCCTCTTACCTGTGCCATTTCTCTGTCCTTCATCTCACCTAAACTTCTCCAACATGAACAGAGGAGGAACTCTTCCTAGGAAAATAACAGTATACATTTGAGATCTGTAATTCCTTGCTTCCCATCTGATAGTTAACACAACACGACTCTGGCCACCACTCCAGGGACACCAGTCTCCTTCAGGTGACCGTTTAATTCTCAAATTACATAGGGATTTTTAGCTCCACTCTTGCTAGACTGTGGATTTCATTTACTGTTATTGATTAGTTCTGCTTGGAATTGTTCCCATGATTTTATGATATCAATATGTTTTTATTCTTATACTTCTTTTACCACTCCTTCCCTGTTTTCTTTGTGACTCTCTTTGCTCACCTTTAAATTAATGGAATATAGAATTGAATTTTTCTTCTCCTCCTCCTCCTTCTTTTCCTAAGCCCACTTCTTTTTTTCATTTTTTTTTTTTCCTGGACAAACACATGACTAGCTATTATTGATATGTAGATCAAACTTGATTTATACCTTCAAAAGAACCATTCTCCTGAGATATAAACCTTCATAATCAGGTGCCTGCCTGATGTAACTACTTAAAGGATTCTAAGGCATTTTAAAGTAAATAAGTCCAAAATGAAGTAAATCAACTCTCTTCCTCAAAACACGTTATTAATCTTGTGCTCCCATATCAGTTGGTGGTTCAAACAAGGTCACCCAAATAAGAATTTTAGAGTCATTATTGACTCCTACATTCCTAATGCCTAATGTTATCAATCAATATTAGTAATCGATTATTTTACTTTAAAAATAATATATAATTTTTTTTCACTTTCTCTCCGTGCCTATTACCACTGTCTAGCTTAGGCTTTTGAGATCTTTCTGAGAGACATTACAGTAGCCTTCTAATTAGTCTCTTTGCATTTATTCTTGGTCCATTTAAATCTATATTTCACAGTCTTTACACAATGACAATGCTTGCACTAAAGTCAAATCTGTCTGACTCATGTCAATAGCTTCCCAGTGTGTAGGGTATGAAATTCGAGTGTCTTAGAGTAGTGTAAAAGGCTGTTCTCTATCTGACTGTAGCTATCATTGGTCCTATCATCTGTCATGCCTCACTTCAAACGTAAATTTTAGCTTTTTGGGGCACCTGGGTGGCTCAGTCAGTTAAGCGACTGACTTCAGCTCAGGTCATGATCTCACGGTTTATGGGTTTGAGCCCCGTGTTGGGCTCTGCGCTGACAGCTCAGAGGCCAGAGCCTGCTTCAGATTTTGTGTCCCACCCCCCCACCCCTCCACCACTCATGCTCTGTCTCTGTCTCTGTCTCTCAAAAATAAATAAACATTAAAAAAATGAAAACATAAAACATGTTTTAGCTTCACTAACCTATTTTTAGATACCTACAAATTCTATAGCTTCTCATTTGTATGCTCTTCTCTCCACCTAGAACATCTTTTTCACTCCTTAATTATTTTTCTTTCAGCTAGTTCTCAGTCATGTTCACAAGACCCAACTCTGGAGATGGTTCCTCCATGGAACTCCATGGTTTACCACAATGGGCTTATCAAGGCAGCCCTTACAGGTTCTTTCTACATTCTAAATGCATTCTACATACAAGCAACTTAAGACTAGGGCCATTTTCAATGACATTTTTCTTGGCACTTGGAGAAAGTGAGACTTCCTCAGAAAAGCTATGCAATATCTTTAGACTAAAACGAGAGCTGACAATTTTTTTTTATTTTTTTTAACAATTTTTTTTTTTAATAAAAACGATGTTATGGTGGTGGTATGTGTTTTCTTGTGAAAGATCCAAGATTTGATACAAAAGATCAACATTTTTGATGGCCTAAAAACTAAAATGGTTGAAAACTGCAAACTCTTCTTAGAGCAGTTTGGGCCACAAAAATGCAAATTAGTATTGGCTTTCTGTGCTTGATCTAGAAAAAGTTCTGCATAAAATTATAGTATCGCAAAGGTGGATAAGATCTTAAAGATTATCAGGCTCCACCAGATAGCAGTGACTCTCTTCAACAAAATCCCCACTTATGTTTATCAACATGTATGTCAACACCCCCCATGCTGAAGCACTTACCAGTCACAAGTTGGAGGAACACTTTCAGGGCACGTTGGGATTTCCTTGAACAAGTCAAAATCTTTATTCCTAAAAAGCTTGCACATTATCCCCAAGGCTCTTCTCCTTACATTCAGCCAGCCTGCTCATTTTCTACTTGACATTTCCTTCTCAAGGAGTCATCTTTATTATTATTATTATTATTATTATTATTATTATTTATTTATTTATTTTTGAGACAGAGAAAGACAGAGCATGAACAGGGGAGGGTCAGAGAGAGGGAGACACAGAATCTGAAGCAGGCTCCAGGCTCCGAGCTGTCAGCACAGAGCCGGATGCGGGGCTCGAACTCACGGACTGTGAGATCATGACCCCAGCCGAAGTCAGATGCTTAACCCACTGAGCCACCCAGGAGCCCCTCAAGGAATCATCTTATAGACGCCATAGACCATGTCTTCTCCGAGCTTTCTTTTAAGCTTTTTGGGGTGATTCACTGAGTTGATCCTCTTCCAGGATATGTTTCTACTAGTGTGTGTTTCCTAGAGTTAGGTCCGACTCTGTACATGAGTCAAGTGCTCCAGGAGCAGCTGATTGCATAGAAAAGAGGGTCACTGCCTCCCCAATTCTAATAATTTTGTTTAAGTTCTATTTATTTTGAGAAAGACGGAGACAGCGTGAGTCGGGGCAGGGGCGGGCTGAGACAGAGCGAGACAGAGAATGCCCAGCGTGCTCTGCATTGATAGTTCAGAGCCTGACGTGGGGGCTCGAACCCACGAAACTGTGAGATCACGACCTGAGCCTAAACGAGGAGTCAGCCACTTGACTGACTGAGACTCCCGGGCGCCCCTCGCCTATTCTAGATGTTTCACTTCTATCAATGTCTCAAAGGTATCCATTGGGTCTACATTAGTAGGTAGATCATATTATTGATATCCTAAATAAAATAGTTATTATGAAAGCCGTCTTTTTTTTTTTCTCTGTGAGTAGTCACATAGGCCACGGATTATCCTTCATGATGCTTTTGCTGTATTGCCCATGATGTAAAACAGGTTTGTGCTACAAAGAGTACCAATCACGCCCCACACTGCTTCTTTTCCAACCCCTGACTCTTTGACCCCATTCTCGTTGTTCTACCCTATTTCTCCTACCCTTGCCCATTCCTGTGGCATTCTCCTTATTTCTACATCACCCTATTTTTCTTTCTTCTTCATCTACAAATCAAACTCCTCTCTCTGTCTCTACTTGCACTACTTTCTACCTTCTCTGACCTCTGTCCTACCCTTTAGTCATCTATGTTATTAGTAAATATGCTATGAGTTCTAACAACGTGCTAGGATACTACCAGCCCACTCTTGTGATAGACTGGATGGATGCCTTTATTTTGGCAAATCAGATCAAGGTTATTCAGCCTACCAAAGACGAATACTTGTTTGGGCACATAGTGAGTCAAGTTGAGGCAAGGATGCCAGTGATTAGAAATACAGAATGCCAAGGGAAGTGAGTGAAGGAATATGATGTAACAGTGTAAGAAGAGAGTAATGAGCCTGTAGAAGATGTCACTCTCCTTCATGCAAGGTTCTTAACAAGCAAACAAAAGGTCATGTGAGCAGAATAAAGGAGAGAGGTTATAAGCACAAACTAAAGGTTAAATATAAATAAAATTTATCTACATCTACAATTTGGAATATTATACCATGATTATCAATTTCCTAATATGATCTACTATTCCTAAGAGTACCTTCCCAGTGTACTATAAAGGGGAAAAATAACTCTAATTATATAACTTGTGGCAAA
This sequence comes from Felis catus, assembly GCF_018350175.1. Lineage (NCBI taxonomy): Eukaryota > Metazoa > Chordata > Mammalia > Carnivora > Felidae > Felis > Felis catus. The sequence goes on from NC_058372.1 coordinate 19,028,750, forward strand.
TATAATCTATGAGATTTTATGTTGTTTTCAAACTCAAAAGAGAAAAAAGCAGAAATTAACCAGAATATCAGAATTATAGATAACTATTTCCTCTCTCTCTATTTATACATTTTTCATATTTTCTACAGTGTAACACACAATGGCTTACTTTTAGGAGAACAGAACAGAAATACTATTAAATATAAAATGGCCCCAGTAATAAACTCAATTAACAGCTAAAAAACAAAGTGAATTATATGTTTCATAGGCTAGGTATCACAAGGATCATAACATGTAAAAATTGCATTCATAATTTAATTTCATGGTTTATGTTCTAGCATATAAAATATTATGGAACGTCAAACATAAATAAATATAAGATGATATGCGAATTTAACATCTATCTTTATGAAGGAAGTACCATTTCCCCCGCCGTCTCCCTCTTATAACACAGCCCAATCATTCAAGCATACTTTTAAATAGCATTTCTTGTGTTTGAAAAGTTATTGAGTAATCAAACAGTGACCTTTAGTGCTCTACCAAGAAATGCAATTCAGCCTTGTATGGCATCCAAACTAATCAATATCCTATTATGATCACAGACGAGATTTTTACAACTGAGACACAGCAGCTAGGGTATCAGACACACCTTTGTTTTCTCTAACACCAGAAATTTGGTGGCTTTGCATAGGAAACCATTTTAAGTAAGAACATCAATTCATTTCTCCTTTTCAACAGGACAATGAAGTTTTAGCTTCTAATTTTATCCTGATATTATGAGAATAAGGGGGTATTAGGCATCATTACCCCATACAGACTCGTTGCAAAGAATAAAAGTACATAATGCACCTCTTTTTATCCTGTCTCTACTTTCTGAATGGATCTGCAAAAAAATAGTGTGTCTCACACCGCCCGTAATACATCAGACCACAGAAATGCCAAGAGATGCTAACACACAGATGATTTGATTATTAGGCTGCACTAACAGGTTATTAACTAGTTATTAAGATAGCTGATTAGTTCATTAGTAATAGCCAAACCATTTGTAATGACCAAACCCTAGAAATATATCTGAAATGCTTACAGATCATTTGAAAATCTGACATTCAGTCTAGGCAAAGTGTTGTCTGTGGATTTTAGCCCAAATGGGCTTCCAGAGTAAAGTCCGGTTTATTGGAGGTTATGGCACAGACTATCAGTAGGCTCATTGATGAATTCTTATCACCATTGAGAGCATCGAAGACAGCTGAATTTAAATTCGTATTTGAACATTTATATAACCAAGCATTCATAGGATTTCCTACATTGCTACTTGGATAACACATGTTTTCGGGACTCACTGTCAGTATGCATGTCTCAGAATACTACTTAAGTAGTTCTTTTTGAACAATAAAAATGAATTTTTGATAAATTTACCTCAAAAAATAAATATAAACATCAAGAAAGGAGATAGAGTATTACACCATCATCAACAAGATGGATATTTTAGGAAAACTCTCATGCTATTAGCTAAGTTAACCAAGAAAAGGAATCTACCGAGACTTGACCATCATCACTAGAAACAATGATTGATCTTCACAAAAGCATTATTGGCCCTTCTAGGTTCTAAGTGTTTTTGGGGAAGTCCCTAAAGACTCTATTTATGACACTTAAAAACACCAGACAGGGTGCCTGGGTGGCTCAGTTAGATAAGCGTCCGACTTCAGCTCAGGTCATGATCTCGTGGTTCATGAGTTTGAGTCCCAGGTCAGGCTCTGTGCCGACAGCTCAGAGTCTGGAGCCTGTTTCGGATTCTGTGTCTCCCTCTCTCTCTCTGCCCCTCCCTGACTCATGCTGTCTCTCTCTCTCTCTATGTAAAAAATAAATATTAAAAAAAATTGAAACCAATTACAAAAAAAAAAAACCACAACAAACTAAAAACACCAGACAAAATAAACAAAGCACTTTCTATATACTGAAGAAGGGCCCTGCTTCTATTGTGTATATTCATTTTCTTAGTATACGTTCCTATAACCTGTCATTACAATAAGCTGTGGATATCTTGGTTTGGAGTTTATTGCCTAAAAGTGACCAAGAAAGTAAATAATAACGTTCTCATGTCACTTTGAATTTGAGGAGGTTTATCTTCTGTTCTGACATTGATTACATCATGAGCATAAGCTCCTTTAAAAGTACTTTGAGCTAATATCTATTCTGTGTAAGGCAGTTGTGTATTTCTCTTAGAGAGTACTAACAGAGCCTTGCTCATTTGAGTCACTGGGATTAAAAAAGAAATCCTAGGGGAAGGAGTGCAGAATCTTTACTGGGGATTATGTTCTAAAAAAAAAAAAAGAGGATCGAGAATAATAATAATACTTATTGAGTGCTTATTGTAAACACATCTCTGTTCTACCGTCTTTATATGTATTGTTAATTTCAATATTCACAATTACACTGTGGTTAATTATTATTATTATTATTATTATCATCCTCATATTACAGATGAGGAAACTGGGAACCAGAAAGACTGAATTATTTGCCCACCATTACAAATCCAGGAAGTGCCTGAGCCATGTTTAAACTTGGGCAGTCGGTCTTCAAAGACCACCTTTAACCACCATAATCCCTCTGTCACCCAGAGCACGTTGGTTTCCCTCTGTCCAGGAGCGCTGTAGCAAGGAGTAAACCACCTGCTGGTCAGAGTCATTGGCGATTTTAGACAGGAGTAATTCCTCTCTAGAGATAATGACTCAAGGGGAAAATTTTAACAGCAGCAAGTAGGGCTGATTTGACTTCCTTCATCTGCAGGAGTGTGATCTAGTGCCCTCTAGAGGGCAAAAGAGGAGATTATGGGCTACTTAGTTTTTTATGAACATAAGCAGAAAAAAATGCATTAAGAAAATATGAATATAGGTGCTTGAAAAGCCTAGACTCCTACCATTAAACTTCTCTCTCTCTCTCTCTCTCTCTCTCTCTCTCTCTCTCTCTCCCTCTTTCTCCCTGGTAAAGTTACTCATCTTCCTGTAATGTGGAAAGGATAATGTGTTCTGGATGTTGTGCAAATGAACTGCAGCCAAGATGATAATATTAAAATAAAGAGCATTAGAAAATACATAGTAAATATTAACATGTCAAAAAGAATCATTTAGGTAGTACAATTTCACAGCTCTATGATTTGAAGACACCAAAAATTACTTTAAGCATGCTCAAATAAAAAGAAAAGATAATTAGTAAGAAATCCATTGTTCTTTTTGCAGGGAGCGTTGGTATCACTCCAATCAACATGAAATCAGGTCATCTGCACAGTGCAGAGAGATACACGCCAAGCACCCAAAACCCGTCCTGGTTTTGAAGAAAGCTGATCTCTCTAGATGTCGGTATTTCGTGGATGCTGAAAATAAAGAGACTTTTTTTTTTCTCTAAGGCAGAAAAAAATATATATAATATATATCACTAATATTTTAGATAATTGGTACTATTAAATACTTGATAAATTAGTGAATGAATTCTGGTTCCAGTTATACTATAAAGGTCAAATACTCTTTGGTTCTTTTTTTTTATGTATTGTCTAACTTCTCACCCATCTTTGTTGTACTAATGAAATGAAGATATCCATCATGATGTAACTGTGAGCTGGGGGGATCTAAATTACCTTCATCTGGCACCATTCCAATATACTATAAATGAGGTAATTGTCCTTGACTATAAAATTTGCATTTTCAAGACTTAATTGCTATCATTACATCTTTTTGTAATTCTATTAATTTAACTGAATGGAGCGTTTGGTTTTTATGGTTAAAAATTTGCATTAAAACATTGTACATCTAAATAGAATTTTAATATTTTTATCCAAAGCTCCGTACAGTTATCCCAGAGGAGCAAAATAATTTCTCAAGAAAAAGGAGGAAGCTGTCAACACACAGGTTTTACCTTCAGTGATCATTAACAGACCTTCACGTCACCTGGCAAATGCCTCATTCTGGGATTTGAGAACTCACTGAGGCTGTGCGCTCGCTCCATGAGTCCTCCTGGTTAATCATTAACAGGAAATCTATTAGCCATAGCCAAGGCATGGATGGGTGCCCTTTCCTGTGATTGTCCTGGTGTCTGAAGGCATTTCCCTCTTCGCCTTGGTCAATGGGTCTTTCTATGTCTGCACGTGGTTGGTCCTGCCGGCAGGTACTGTTCCGACACCCCTCTCCCCTTGTGAGCATGTGTTTACGTATACATGTCTGATCTTCCAGCCATGGTTCATTGCACGGACTAGTTAGGAAAATGTTATAATTCTCACGCCTACTGGAGGGTGCAGTTGAGAAAACTTTCCCCTACTTAGCCTTTGGCATCGTCTGGGTCCCTTTACAACTATGTAGCAATTTCTTAATACATTTGAAGGTGACAGTGGACTCTTCCTACTGGATTGAAGCACTTTCTTTAAACAAATTTTTTAATGTTTATTTATTTTTGAGAGAGAGAGAGAGAGAGAGAGAGAGAGAGAGAGCATGAGCGGGGGGGTGGGGGGCAATTAGAGAGGGAGACACAGAATCCAAAGCAGGCTCCAGGTTCCGAGCTGTCAGCACAGAGCCAGATGCGGGGCTCGAACTCACAAACTGCGAGATCATGACCTGAGCCCAAGTCAGTTGCTCGAGTGAACCACCCAGGTGCCCCAACTACAGTACTTTAAGTAAGGTTACATATAACCGCAGTTCATTAAAATGACTTTTTACTTAATAATTCTCCAACCCTATAGACCCTTGAAAATGGCAGCATCTTGGTTGTCAGGACAGCTGAAGTGGGTTACAAATCAGAAGAGGACTGGAGCAAAATTGCAAAATGAAATTTGGAGGGGTAGGGGGTTGGAACTCGGAAGCAGACTTTGTATTGCAGTAGGTGGGGGCAGTGGCGGATTCTCCCACACCTCCCTAGTTGGGATGAACATTCTCGCACGTCTTTGTTCACAACTTCATTGACACCACGACAAAATGACCAGTATTTGCAGAAAAGGAGCCGGAAAATGTCATTAGGGACACAGGAACCTAAGGCACACTTTAAGTCAAGCACTCATTTTGAACATGAAGAACCAGAGCCTGGAAAATCTCTGTGACTTGACCCAGGACTTCCATGTAGTGAAATGACACAGAAGGATCTAGAAGGGAGAATTCTTTTTTTTTTTAATGCTTTTATTTTTAGAGAGAGAGAGAGAGACAGAGACAGAGAAAGAGTGTGAATGGGCGAGGGGCAGAGAGAGAGAGGGAGGCACAGAATCTGAAGCAGGCTCCAGGTTCCGAGCTGTCAGCACAGAGCCGGATGTGGGGCTCGAACTCACGGATATGAGATCATGACCTGAGCCGCAGTCAGACGCTTAACCGGCTAAACCACCCAGGTACCTCTAGAAGGGAGAATTCTTGACTGTCACTGCCTCATACTTCCCCTGTGCTGCCCGAAGTTCTTCTGAGGACCTTCTGAACAGCGTTGCGGAATGCGCACAAAGTGCCTGGGAAGGTTTGATGAGAAGCTATCGCTACTAGCCCTGGGTGCCAGGGTTACTTCCTCTCTAACCAACCTTTCTACCTGGTGGATCTTCCTTATGAATATTCCCAGACCCAACCCCTGAAGCCCCATAAACCAAAGGGTGTGTGTCAATGACAAAGCTCTGTGTGTCACTGGGTCCCTTCATCCACCACACTGACACACCCATCACTGATTCTATATGTGATGTCAGTTTTAATTCATTCAGAGGCTCTAAATGTGACAACTCCCACCTCAAAATAGATTCAAAGTGCACTCGCCAGAAATACAGAGCTGTAACGTATTGAGTACACCGTAGCGCATCTAACCTACTCGGCTGCGGCATCGGATGTGAGCAATATACGAAAAGGGAAACAGCACGTTAATTAGCATATAGAAAACATATAGCTGTGCCTATCCCGGGATATGGTATGGGTGCTTTCCATTGAATTGAACCCATCATTTCAATTATAGAAGTGAAATGTATATCGTTTGACTAATTTAATAAAATCAACCAATTATTTATGGATTAATGTTTACGACAAAGATATCTCTTGCTCAGACGGGAAAGTGATATCCTGATCTCTGCCTTTTGGCCCCAGATCCTCCCCCTATAGCTAATTAGCCATAGCTCAGTATGCACTGTATATCCTTGATGCGTGATGATATTTTGAATTTGCCCATTTAGAAAAGGGCACCTAATAATCAGAACTTTATTACCACCACGGACAAGTCAAAAGACTTTGTGTGACATAAACACACATTTATTTTGGTAAATACACCAAACATCTCAACTTAAAAAAAAAATCCAGGTCAATTTAATCAACATTTATTGAGCTTCTACTATACGAAGTGCTGGAATCTTCTAAATGAATGAAGCCTCTCCCTCTGCCTAAGAGACACAGTATAGGGAAAGCAAGAGGGACTTAACTCCTGTAAGGTCACTGGTAGGAGGCAAGGGTTAAAAGTTTTCCATACGCTGGGAGACAAATACCTCCTTCTGGAAAAGAGAACAAATGGCAGATAACAGCCATCAGGGAGTGATGGTTGTGTGAGCAACATTAGAAGTCACAACGTAAAGCCTGTTTGCACAAATATTTCTATTTTCCAGGAGCCCAAAGAAGGTCGACCACGAAGAGAGGCATCTTGCGGTTGTCTTGGGTCCGCTAAAAAGTAACAACCATAAGATAATGATGGTAGGACTGAAGGGACACTTCCCTACTCCCAGCCCCTCACCCTTTGGCAAAGTGCCTTTATAATCCTTGCAGGCTACCCCTTTGGGAAGTGACTTTCCTCCTTCCTGTCAGCTCCCTTGTAGCCAAGCTATCTCTAATAAATTCCACCTGTTTTCTTTCTCTCGCGTACAGTGTTCCTTTTTATGACACTGCGACTCAATAACTTGGTCTTGGGGGTGGGATAACAGAAGGAGTATACTTCTCTTGCCTGAATAGCTGTAGTCTTTGTCCCTTACCTGTCCCTTCTTTGCTACTTGGAAGGGTTTTGTTTTTTTTTAATTATATTTTAATTCTTAGCTACTATCTAAGGAAGCTGGGGTTTGAAAGCACACATTAGTCTTTATACTCTGCCCAGTGTGAGTCTGAATCCTGCTTGGCCTAACTTACCACTCTTGTCATGGCCTAATTCATAATAGCACCCCTTCTCACTCACCAATGTGTTCTGCTGTGAATGATAAATTCTGTCCTCATGACATGGCGTTTGACTTGTTGGCTTAGAGACCAAATGAGAAAGGCAGGAAAGTTAGAGCTACAGAGATGGAAACCTGTGTTTGATCTTTGCTCCAGCACTAGCCGAAAGGATCCCAGGTTAATCCCTTCAACCCCAGCCTTTAGCCTCCTAATCTACAAGATGGACAGATGACACCAACACCAATGCCTTGGAGTTGTTCTAAGACCAAAGGGTTTTAAATATTGGAAAGCGACTTGTAAAAGTAAAGCACTATGTAACCATCCTACTAAATAGTTGTGGCTGGTGACGATGTCACAGGCAGCATAAAGACTCCTGGATCTCAGCACTGGAAGTCCACTGAAGGGTCCAGTCTAACCCTACGATTAAGGTCCTCTTTCTCTGAGTCTTACCAAGAAGTTAGCCACATATCGCTGAGTATTAATAAGAGTGGCAATGGAAACGATCTTAGTTTTCGCTCATTGGATCTATCAGAACCTACCAGTCCTACCTTCTATCAGGTGTTACATATGTGCTATTACTAATCGTCATTCCTCTCCCCCCATTTTACATGTAGAGAAACTGAGATTCCGTGGTTGAAAAATTTATAATGGGCACAAATAGGAATGGCTGAGTTAGTTTTCAAATAAACACTTCCCACCAATCCCAACTGCCTTTTGCTGTGTACCTGCCCTGGTGGGGAATTCATAGCACAGGTGTAGTAATATAAACGCATGCTTTCACACACACACACACACACACACACACACACACACACACAGTCACATGCATACATCCCTACATACCAAGGAGCTAGATAATATAACAAAAGAATATATGCACACACCGTAGGAACAGTGCTCTGTCGAAACGAAAAATTTTAAAGTCTTGCTTTCCTTGAAGATGTCTTTAAACACAAACGTTTTTGAGGGGAGTTGAGGGGGTCTTTCTATAATCACATTTGTAAGATACAAAAAAATTGCTTTCTATAAAAGTGTTCCTTTTTAATACTTAATTGTAATATATTTTAAACAATTGTTATTTGTTATTTTAGATGATTTTTATTTAAATAAACACCAAATAAAATTATAATTTTCAATTCAAAAAAACATATTTCAACTTGCCATTAAACCAGAGAATTACGTATTATTTGTGTGTTTCTATTGTTGTGTTAAGTTCTTGGTCTATATTAATTCCTCCTTTTTTATAATAATACTCATAGCTGTTTATTCACAATATATTTTATTAGGCAAGAGCAATGTGCTTTCTCCACATTTTGTTTTATTTATTAGGTACTTCAATCACTTTATTTAAATGTTAAAGCCGTCAGCTTTTCTGAAAAAAGCATAGAGACACCATAGTAATAATTTACATTCTTCTCTGCATGAAATCACTTTTTCCGACTCTTAAAAAAAATGCAAATTGTTAGCAGTACATCACACAACGTTGCACTCTACACACTTTTGGAAGAGGAGGGTTCTAAACTACTTGTATTAAAATCATCTGCTTCACTTCTCCCTCAGCAACTGGGCTGTTCCTCAGGTACCAGAACCAATCTGGCCAAAGACAACTCAAGTGTATTTTGCCACGAACAGCTCCCCATGTGCACCAATGCTAGTAACAGGGTTCAGGGAGGGACGATGGCTGTTCATCGTGATGTGCTGAAGGTCAAATACAATACCTGATAAATGCAGCGGTGCTGGTAGGCATGAGATGCTATGGGACTGTGGATACAGGAGAGGTCTGTGACCCTCCATTGGTCGGGGTGCTGTGGGGTCATCTTACTGAGTATGGTGAGGTAAGCTCAATCTTTATAAAGATGGGTAGAAGACAGGGTCTGAGGCAGGAGACAGACCAAAGTCCAGAAGTGAGCATGGAAGAGGTTCCAAAGTAGATAAAGTCGTTTTGTGTTGTTGGTTTTCTTCTCTCTCTCTCTCTCTCTCTCTCTCTCTCACTCTCTGTCTCTCTCTCTCTTTCAGTGTGTGTGTGTGTGTGTGTGTGTGTGTGTGTGTGTGTGTGTTTTAAGGGTAAAATGATCTGAAGGCCTTTCTAGAAATTGTCCACAGATCTGTGTTGCAGAACTGTTCTCTCAGCCCTGCCTACACTTACTGGTGAGTTCTCAAGAAGTTTGATAACACCTTTGAATGCTCCTCAAAAAAATGAAAATTATCTCTGCTTCTTGCCGTTCAAAACCATGAGGATAAAATGAGGTACTACTACAAATGAGGGAATGGCCCTTGAACAATTCTGCACCAGTCCCTGCGAGAACTGGGAGGAGAAATAAGACCGCAGTCCTATAGGAACTGGCGTAGCAAGGAAGGACTGGGAAAGCGGACAGAATTACTGAAACTCAGCATTTTACAAAACGCCGGAATCCTATTATCTACGCTCGGTGCCAGGCTACCTGCTTCTGTGCCTGGAGAGTCAGCCAGTTCCCTGCTGGGAAGTTTCAGGATTCTACTTGTCCACTGCCTGAAACCCTAAATCTGTTACTGTCAAGACCCACACCCGCAAGTTTGACACTGTAGTGTTAATCTATACCATTTTTCTTAGACTGACCTCAAGAGAGATCAAAGAGAGGCAAAAGTTTCAATAAAATGAGAATGCCATGAAAATGTTGTACTTAATGAAGGTATCACATACTGTAGTGCTAGGTTAAAAAATCTATCGTGCCTATTTTGATATGAAATATGATTGCTTTTTACATGAGGCAGAATCACATAGCTGCTAGAAATGTGTTTTCTAAAGCCAAGACTAGCGAGGTTTGAATCTTGGGTCCCTCGATTGCTGGCCGAGTGATCTGGAACAAATGATTTAACCTCCCTTTGCGACTGTTCCTTCACCTGTAGAATGGGATAATCATAGCATCTACCTCATTGAGTTCGTAGGAAGAATACACTAGGTAATTCACATAAAGCCGTCAGAACAATGCCTGGCACTTAATAAATGCTCAGTAAGTGCTGGCGAGTATTCTATTCGACACCAGGGTCAAGACAGGTTACCTTATTGGCACTCAGTAAAATTTGTGATTGAAACAAATGAATGTTGGACTCGAATAATGACATAACACTTCATATAAGTTCATTTTAATAAAATCGCCTCCCCAAAAGGCATACCTGAAAGCAAATTCAGACATTAATCTGAGTCAAATGGACACACGTGAGAATTGCCATATTCAACGGTGAACAGTTTTTTAATGAGGGGAAGTTTCTGTCTGTGGCCTGTTATAACAAGAGCTCAGTAAATACCTTGCCTGTGACAGAGTGAGAAATTGTCACAAAGAGAAACCTTCGAGGTGTCAGAGAACATTTAAGATATTGAATCGCGAGTGAGACTTTCAAAGAAACAATACCCTCTGCTGTTTTCCACTTGTACTTAAAATATCAGAACAGAATAGCAATGATGAAACTTATTATTTTAATCAAGCTTCCACATTGAAATCCCACCTTTCATCTCTCTGGCCAAATGTCACACCAAGAGTGGTTTTGATATTCTGCCACCAAGTGTGTTGAAAGAGGCCGATGTGAAACGTCACCCCCGCAAACAAAGGTCTGTATATTTGGAAACAGCCAAACGGCTTGCTGAGTCACTGGCTTGCGTCTGCTTATCTGATGTAGATCTATGTGATGATCCACTGACTGAGCCAGTGGTTCAAAGCATCTTTATAGTCGAGACTGGCTACGACAAAAGTAAACAGCCAGCATCCAGAACTTGTTCCAGAAAGTCAACCCAAAGTCAACAGTTCATTTTCAAAGACAGTATTTTCCCGATTTTCCGACGTCTGGAACGTTGTGCTGCTGTCAGTAATGAGTTGCCTCCATCTGCACCTGTGCGTTCTAGATTTCTCACCCATGTGCTTGTACCATTTTATGTCTTCCACTGGTAGTGAGTGACTCACTTTTTCAATGCTTGGTGTTCTCTCTCTCTCTTTTTTAATTTCAGTGTAGTTAACGTCCAGTGTTACTAGCTTCGGGTGTACAATATAATGATTCAACGATTCTATACATGACTCAGTGCTCATCATGGTAAGCGCACCCTTAATCCCCTTCACCTATTTCACCCATCCCCCCACCCACCTCTCCTCTGGTAACCATCTGTTTGTTCTCTATAGTTACCAGTCTGTTTTGGGGTTTGTCTCTTTTTTTCCTCCTTTGTTCATTTGCTTTGTTTCTTAAATTCCACATACGTGTGAAATCATATGGTATTTGCCTTTCTCTGACTTATTTCACGTAGCATTATACTCTCTGGATCTATCCATGTTGTTGCAAATGTCAAGATTTCATTCTTTTTTATATTTATTATATATTATATATATTTTATATATAATATATATGTGTATATATATTTTATATATAAATGTGTGTATAGTCACTTCTTCCTTACCCATTTGTCTATCACTGGATATGGGCTGCTTCCATAATTTGGCTATTGACATTCTCGTTTTAACCTCCTAACTTTGAAAATTAAAGGTCTATTCTTTTAATTTGCAATTTCTTTATGATTGGATTGATCACCTTTTCAAATGGTCATTGACTACTTTGTTTTCTTATTGTTTGAATTGCCTGTTTGCATGCTTTGCTCATTTATATATTGGACAGTTCCTTCCTGTTAGTAATTTATTGACTTTCCTTATGCATAGTAATCCTCTCTTGGTTCCCTGCATTGTTCTCCTTCTCCAATCTGTGGCTACCTCTTTTATTCCCCTTATATTGTCTTCTACATACTTTGATTTGGAAACCATCTCAAATATACAGACAATTTGTAAGAATAACAGTGCAAAGAATCATGAATATTTTATCCAGTTGTATTTGTCATTAATATCCTGCCCTATTTATATGTATTGATATGTGTGTACATATTCATATGTCTATGTAATATTTTGTTATACAAATATGTTTTAAGGTAGTCTAATTTCTCAGATTTCTTCTCCATGGCTTGTGTTTTGGGGCCTTGTTAAAGAAATGCTCTTTACTGCTAATTTACTCTTTATTATATTTTCTTGTAGAAATGTAAAGCTTTGTTTTTATATTTAAGTCAAGTATCCACTTTTTTTGTGTGTAATGTGAGGTAAAATTTTAGTTATTATTTATAAACATACATAATTTATATGTGCATATTATATTTATATATAAATGCATGTACTAGTATCTGTTTCTATAGTTTCTGTTCTGTTCCAGTGGGCTATTTGTTTAATAATTGAGATAATAGGTTAGTGTTTCAAACTATGTCTTCATAAATTTCTCCCACCTTGTAATTCTTCTGGAGTGTTTTTACTGCTTTTGGCCATTTTTGTATCCTGCCACCATCATATTTTAAATTCTATGAAAACTTTTTGGCATTTTATTGGCTTTAATTTAGAGATGAATTTGGACATTATGATATCTTTCCTAATATTGTGTCTTACCATCCATTAACACGGTATATTTTTCCATTTATAAAGCTAGGTTTTTGTCTTCCAATAATATTTTATAATTTTCTTCATAGAGATCTTGAGTATTTTGTAGGCTTATTGCTATGCCCTTTACTGTGTTTTCTTGTTTGTTTGGTTTTGTTTTCCTACAGAGAGTAAGCTATCTTTGTTTCCTACTATATTTCATAACAGATTATTAGGATGCTTAGAAGTGCTTATTTTTAGGTTGTTTTCAGCCACCTGTTTAATTTTCTTCTTAGTTCTATGTTCTTCTTAGTTCATTCTTCTTAGTTCTTAGTACGTTTGGAAGTACATTCTCATGGATTTGTATAGCGAAATATGCTACCCTTGGATAATTGTATTTTCTCTTTTCCAGTTACTCTTCTTCCTTTTGCCTTCATTGCACTGATTAGCATCTCCAATACAAAGCTAAAAGGAAGTCTCCTGTGAGTCCTACCTTCAAATATGTCTTTGATAAGCATTTTCCTTGTTGTAGTTTATTTGTAGATGAGTTTTATTACTTCATAAGTTTCCTTTTCTTCACAAATGTAATGCATTTTTACTATTAATCACTTGTATTTCTGTATCTTTGAGGTGATTGTGGTATTTTCTCCTTAATTTTGTTAATACACTGTATTATTAAAATAGATTCTTTGGAGTTGAGCCACCTTTACATATTGTAGATCAATCTTATTTAATTGCAATACTTTTATTTTCAAGCACCGCCATCATAATTTCTATTATGATTTCTGTGTCAGTCTTTATATAAAAATGATCTGTATGTTTTTCCTTATCCAATTTAGTATCAAAGTTATAATAGTTACTGGCATAATGTTTAAAGCAATCTACTGAATCTATTAACATTTTGTTGCTGTTGTAACAATATCATATACTTGAGATGTTTCCTTTATTTTTTTTTCATTTATTGGTGTTGCTTGACATTTATCTGTTGTATTTTTTTCCACAAAAACAGATGATTACTTACATGGATACTTTCTGTTTCTCATTTTTGTTAATTTTAGTGCTTACCAGTTTTTCTTTCATTTTTTCTACTTTCTTTAGTTTCATCTTTTTTTCATTGCTTTTTGAAAACATCATTCAACTTGTTTCTTTTTTCCGCACTTTTTTCAATTTCTCTTTTTTTAAAGCTAGTTTTTTTTTCAACGTTTATTTATTTTTGTGACAGAGAGAGACAGAGCATGAACGGGAGAGGGGCAGAGAGAGAGGGAGACACAGAATCGGAAACAGGCTCCAGGCTCCGAGCCATTAGCCCAGAGCCCGATGCGGGGCTCGAACTCACGGACCACGAGATCGTGACCTGGCTGATGTCGGATGCTCAACCGACTGTGCCACCCAGGTGCCCCAATTTCTCTTTTTTTAAAATGGAGGTGTTCAAGATACAAAATAAAGGTGAAACTACACTTCTGCTAAAAATCTACTCCCAAGCTTTGCTATGTTTTGCTTTCATTGCTGTTCAGCTCAAAATATGCTGTATCCTGAAATTTTCACCTTAAATATTTATGGTGTTGTTCAAATTTCTTGTTTCTCTACCAATTTTTTAATCTACTTGAACTATAATTTCTGAGAGATGTGTGTTAACATTTTTCACTATGATTGGAAATTAGTCATTTTGTCAGTTTTGCTTTATATTTTGAAGCCATGTTCTTATGTGCTCACTAGATTGTGATTATTATAACTTCTAGGTAGATTGTTATCTTAATAACTATGTAATTTTTCTATGACTATCAAAGATCTTTCCTTGAATTCCATTTTCTGTAACAATTTTGTTATATGATCTATCTTTAGTTTGGAATTTTTCTGTTTTTTTCTCTTTCATACCTTTATTTTCAGTCTTTATGTAGTTTTATTTTCAGTCTATCTCTACAACATAGAGATCTAGATTATTTTAAATCTGTGATTAAAGCTTTTGTCTTTTTTAAAAATATTTTTTAATGTTTATTTATTTTTGAGAGAGAGAGAGAGAGAGAGAGAGAGAGAGAGCTAGCAGGGGAGGGACAGAGAGAGAGGGAGACATAGAATCTGAAATAGGCTCCAGGCTCAGAGCTGTCAGCACAGAGACCAACATGGGACTCGAACTCATGAACAACAAGATCATGACTTGAGCTGAAGTCGGTCGCCTAACTGACTGAGCCACCCAGGTGCCCCAGAGCTTTTGTCTTTAAATAAATGAGTTTAGCTCATTTATGTTTATTTAATGGCAAGTGTATTTGGACTTATTTCTCTCATTTTGAATTAATTTTCCCATCAAAACATTTTTTTCTTTTTTCTGATTTTTTAAATAATGGTTCATTTAATTTTTTTTAAATGTTTATTTATTGTGAAAGAGAGATATAGAGAGCAAGTGGGGGAGGGGCAGAGAGAAGGAGACAGAGAATCCCAAACAGACTCTGTGTTGTCAGCGCAGAGCCCAACATGGGGCTCAAATTCACAGACGGTGAGATCATGACCTCAGCCGAAACCAAGAATCGGATGCTCAACTGATTGAGTCACCCAGGTGCCCCTAAATACTGGTTCATTTTAAATATTTTTCTCTATTTGCCATTCCCCAAATTATAGATTATATTTTCTTTATTTGAATGATTCATTTTGACTTTAATGTTCAACTTAACCACTAGGTTTTCTACAAAACATTTGGGTTTGCAGTGCCTTTATTCCCTTCAAATCTCAATTTTGTTATTTACAATTTTTCTTTCTTTTTTTCTCACAGTACACAGTTACAGCTGTCAATTCTATCAGCTTGTATGTTCACTATTTCTTTTAATCCCACACTGTTCACTTTGTTTCCTCAATGAAATGCATTCTTCATTGACGATATGATTATGGTAATCTCTCTCAGTCATTTGATACGAAAAATACCAGTGTTGTGTAATAATTAAAAGCCTAGGTTCTCACGACAAACTTGGTTCATATTTGTCTCTGTATTCATTAGTTCTATGACATTGGAAAACGACTTAACATTTATGTATCTTAGTGTAAAATTGTAATAAAAAATTATTTCTGGGTCATAAGGGTTGTGAAAATAAAATAAGAAATAGAATGCCCAGGATTTCATTTTTCTGACCCATTTAAAAGCATGTGGCCAAACTGCTGCCATGACACTTTGGTGTATATTTTTATAAACAGATACTTTTCAACATCTGTTTCTTAAAAACAGATTTTTTTCCAACATGATCAAAATGAAAAAATTAACATTCATATATTACTACTCCAAACCTCAGACCTCATTCAAATTTTCCTAATTGTTACAAAATGTCCTTTGTAGCAATATATATATATATATATATATATATATATATATATATATATTTCGAAATCATGAGTTTCATTTAAGTTGTCATTTCTTTTAAGTCTTCTTCAATCTGGAACCGTTCTGGACTCTCCTTGATGTTTCTGTCCTTGTCATCTCTGAACCTTATGGGCCAGTTATGCTGATGAATGCTTCCTTCTTTGGGTTTGTCTGTTGTTTCCTCTTTAATAGACTCATGTTACAGATACAGGGATATTTCAGGAGAGATACTGCGTTTTATTGCATTTCATCAAGGAGTGCAAAATCTCCATTTATTCTATTGCTGATGATGTTCACCATGGTCACTTAATGAAAGTGGTATTGACATATAAAATGACTCCTTTTCCTTTTGTGATCATGATGGATTTTCTACCCCTTCTCCTTAGCGAAGATTGAATTTGGGTTCCCAGAATGCTTTGGCTGTATGGTTCTGAGCGAGAACCCCTTACAAGGGGAATCTGATTGAGCTGAAAAGCAGGGAGGTAGTAAGAGCCATGTTTATGTTCAGAGGCTTGGGGAAGTGTCAGCTGCTGTGGCAGTTAAGGCGCATTCTTGAAAATCTGGATGACACGAGGCACCATTAGAATCCACAGCTCTGCCCACTCCTGCTGGAACTACATCACGTGCATGTTGATTAGCTTTGCGATAAAGGGCATCAGCTTCTCCTACAGGTAAGATTACTTGTCATCAACATTAGAGGCAGTGTGAGACTGACATGGGTTCATCCTCATGGGTTCCTCTTTTTCCTTGCCCTCTCCCCTTCACAACCATGTTTCCTTCCTGCCTTCCTGCCCGCTTTGCGACGTCTGTCCCCGCACCAGAGGCAGAGGCAGTAAATAGCTATGTGTAAACTGCATAACCAGATCTCTTGATAACATAGGGTTAAACCTCTACAATAAAGTCCTTATTCTATGTCACTCCGGACTCTTCTGTTTCTTTGACCAATCCCTGATAGAAATATAAAAATATTCATACCTAGCAATCTATCTATAGCTCCCATTCAAAGCCAAAATTTTGAGGTTCATTCTTACCTTCCTTTTTCCATGTTTCTAGCTCTTTTCTAATATGAGAAACATACCGTCTATTAGAAATAACGTGTTTACTGTTTGACCAATCCCTCTGAATATAACCAATCGTTCATAGTCATCCAACACAGATACCCTACTCAACCACTTGGCACTGATATCCCAGACCAGCTCACTTCTGCATGGAGGCCACCTCTTACTCTGCTTGGCCTCTGACGTACCATGTCAGATGAATCTTCTCACCCTACTAGCATGTTGGTACCTTATTCCTGGGCAGGAGCCCACTCTCTCCTCCTCCGCCTCTCATCCATCTCTCCTCATTCTGTTCCATCTCGGACACACTGTGTACCCCCCATTCTCATTCCCAACCCCATGCCTGGTATAGAGGCCGTGTTGCTCAGCCCCATCTAATGATGTTAGGATTTAATTTTCCAGGAGGGAAAAGAGGAGCAAAAGGGCAGTAGAAGAAGAAACCGAAAATTCGTATGATAGCTGTCTTGCGTACCTTTCTAAGGTAAGAGGTTACTTGTTTGTTTGTTTACACAAAATTTAAAGATCTGCTTCTGTAATTTCTAACTTCTCTGGTTGCTATGTGATATTGATCCTAATTGTCCTCATACTATAGGTAATGTATTTCTCCTTGATTGTTTTAGAATATTAGTTTGTTTTTCTTTCCCTTGTGTTCTTCAGTTTGACTACAGCATGTCTCTATATAGATTTCTTTATTTATATATTTCCTGTTTTGTTCTTATACAGAATCTTTTGTTCTGAAGACTTTATGTATTTCTTAAATACTGAAAAGAAGTCAATAGTTATGTGAGGTGATAGAGATGTTAACTAATGGTAATGATTTTGTAATATTTAAGTATATCAGATCAACACTTTGTACACCTAAAATTCACACAATATTATATGTCAATTATATCTCAATGAAAATTGAAAAAATAAATTAAAAATAAAATTTTAAATACGTGGCAGTTGTGCACAGAAATAAAACTATTTGCAGAGGTTTTGATTTTTAAGATTAATATTGGATGTATTCAAATTAATATGAAAGCCAAAACAGCAGTTATTTTTAAACACAGTTACACCTTGGTTTGCAAGCATAATTTGTTCCAGAAACATGCTTGTTATCTAAAGCATTTGTCTGTCAAAGTGCATTTCAAGAGCCATTGGCTCCATTGTGATCACGTGACATTGGGCATCATGTACTACTTGTATTGCCAGATATTGCTCATTTATCAAGTTAAAATTTATTAGAAAGGTCTGCTTGTCTTGCAGAACGCTTGCAGAACAGGTTACTCATAATCCAAGGTTTTACCGTATATTGCTTTTCCTGGGGACTTGGATGGCTCAGTCAGTTGAACATCCAATTCTTGATTTTGGCTGAGGTAATAATCTCATGGTTTGTGGGATTGAGCCCCATGTCCGACTCTGTGCTGACGGCACGGAGCCTCCTTGAGATTCTCTCTTTCCTCTATCTCTGCCTCTTCCCCACTTGTGCATTCTCTCTCTCTCTCTCTCTCTATCTCTCTCTGTCTGTCTCTGTCTTTCTCTCATTCCAAAAATAAATAAATAAAACATTAAAAAAAATGGAAAAAACATATAAATTGCTTTTCCATCATCTATATACTCTTTTTCTATCTTTCTTATATAACAAATGATAGAAGGTCCCAATTGATCTCACATTTTCTTGCCATTGTGGTTTTTTTGTTTTCTTGTTTTTAGTGTCTTTTTTTTTTTATTTGCCTTGAGTTCTTTTTGGATTCCTCAGCACTACCTTAAAATTCAGTAATTCTCACTTCTGTTTTGTATAGACAGGAGTCTATCATACCTGTTTTACTGAAAACTTTTTCAAATATTTTATGAATTTTAGACCAGATTGTTCTGCCAAGTACCAGCTGTGTGACCTTGCAGAAATTACTTTGTCACTATGCCTGTTTTCTCCTATTTAAATAAGAATAATGGTGCTTATTTTATTGTTTCGTTATACTATCATTCTTAGCTGATATTATTATGTCATTACATTCAAATTTTAATTGTTCCTGTATTTCAAATTATATCATTATTATGTGTGTCTGTTCTTGTTTCATTTATGCCTGTTTTCATTTCATAATTAAAAAATAAAAAGAACTCTTGTTCTCTTTTTAAACATGCAGAACATATAAAATGCCTTGTCAGATTCATCTATGCAATCATTTTAATCTACAGTGAATTCTTATTCCAACTGATTTTGTTAACTTCCTTTCTTAACTTTCTCAGATTATTCACATGCATTAAAATTTGGGTTCATATGAATGCTGTGTGAAAGTGTCTCCACAGCATTTACTCTCTCTGTGTTAACTCCTCCTTGTACACCAATTTTATATTTATATTTATGGTCCTAATCCAGAACCAGGTCAAGTCATAGAACCAGTTTCCTGATTCAGAGTATTGCTGGAGAAATCATGTATTTAGCTACAGAAACAGAGGGCAGGTTGATTAGTTTCTGGTAGAAGACATTGCACTTGTGCCCCCTACTAATAATGCTCTAAAAGTCATATCTTCAGACAGAGGTTAGCAATGACTTTTTGTCTGGTTTTCAGGCTTCATATTGTGAGGAAATCATACATGGAGCACATTTAGTCTCCATGTCCCTTTCAGAAAACAAACTCTCTGCCGCCACTGCCTGTATATGGATTTTTATCTTCGTTACCATTTTATGTTTCTGTTCTCTTCCTTGCCATGGACATGTTTGTTTTGTTTTTGGTCCTGCTATGTCCTCATCATTTTATTATTCTTAATTGCTATTTATTTTATTATTTACTTTACTAAATTAGTAAATTAGTTACTTTATTTTATTATTGATTATTTTTATTTGCCTTGCATATCTTTGAAATTGGGCTTGCTCACTTAATTTCCAGATAGTTATGTTTCTAATGTCTATACTTTGGTTTAATTCTCCATTTTAAATTTGACATAATTGTCAGAGTATAAGTTGGCTTTTTATATAACAAAGAAACACCCAACACACACACACACACACACACACACACACACACACACGCCTAAACATAGTTTACTTACCAGGCTCAGTATTCTGAACACATAGAATACGGATATAATATTAACAAAGTAGTGCCTATATTTTCCCAAGATGTTAGAAACTAGTTGGAGTTTTATCGTTTTTTCCAAATGACTTCCTGGAACTGTGTAAATGTATTTCAAGTAAAAAAAATGATTTGTAAGGGAAAAAAATGACATTTGTGATCAGAGTTGACTGACTAGATGGAGATTCTCACCCCTGAAGAAACAACAGAGGCCAGTAACATGTCTTAACATCTAACAAGATATATATAGTCTCTTCTTTTTAATGAAAGCCAGAACCTACTTATGTTTGGTCCAGTTTTTTACTAAGATGAAATAGCATGTTTCAAATACTTTAAAAATGTAGCATGTTGCAATATTGTTTTTGAGAGAGCAAAACAATTGTAAGAAAGCAGTGATAATTTTCAAGAAACAAATCATCATTCCCAAACCACAGTTCTGTTTTGTCAGCCAAAAGCTAGAAAATGTATTGTCACTTCTAAAACTGCTAAATTGCTATTAATTTTTTCATGATGTTTTAAAATATAATAAAATGCTAAAAGGGAATGATTTTAGCTGTGATTCTGCTTAATAAGCGAGACATGACAAGTGATATGTGAGGCCATGAAAGTGGGATTTGCAAAAAAAAAGTAGGAAAACCAATTTTGCAGCACTTTTTTGACCCTCAAATTCTGTCATAAAAAAGAAACTGAAAATAATTTTTGGATTGCATCTTGGCTTCTGTGAGTCTTAGCTCTTCTCCCAGGTATGGGCTGTTTACATGGGAGAGCTGGCCTAGGATTGTGTTAGATCCTGTTTGAAGAGAGCCTTATAAAGAAACAAAACACAATTGCAGTGCCCCGTGATGAATACTATGATGACAGTAGGCATGAGATGCTATGGGGCTGTGTACATGGGAAAGGCTCTGATGTAGGCTGTTAGGGTCACCTTATTGAATGTAGTGATTCAAGTTCAGTCCGGAAGGTAATGAGTGTAGGATAAGGTCTGAGGCAGAAAGAGAGCTCAGGGTCCACCGAGAACAGGGGAAGCTGTTCCCACCTTCTGGGGAAGTAGCCAAGTGAACTGCAGTATGGGACGCATTTGCCTAAATCAAGGGAACTGCCCAAGAGGAATCCCCAACAATGTAGTGGAAGGGACTCAAAATGATCCACGAAATTCCTACAAAATACTCACCAAGTTCTGTGAAAACCAACATGGTTTCACAGAGTACTTATCTAATAGAACCTTTCTCTTTGTTGCCTTCTACCCAACTTTCTCCTGTTTACTGGACTGATCCATCCTGGAGATAGATCATGCTCAGTTGGATGGGGAACAAAAGTAAAAGTAAAAAGCTGGCAGGAGGGGACAGCAAACAACCCTTTGGTCACGACAGCCACAGGAATGGGGGAAGAAAAAGCTCCACAGAATATGTTTTCAAGGATGTGAAAGACCAAAACAAAATTTCTTTATGATTATTCCCCACAAGTTTTGTTTCCTTAATGTAACACTTACACATGTAAAATGGGATTCACAATAATACTTCATATGGTTGTTGTGAGAATCAAGAGAGGCAATATGTGTTAAAAAACAGGGCACCTCTCATTTCAAAGAAGAGTCTGCTGTGAAATTATTTTAGTACACTTCCTTTTTTTACATTCATCATGACTAGAATAGAGAGCTAAATAGATCAGTAAAGGGAGAAGTAAATTATGAAGAGGAAACGGAGATGGAAAATCCCACTGGTCTGCTAATTATGTACATTATATAAGGAAGGCCTACCAGATTGGTGGAGGCTGAGAGTGGCAATGGTCTTCTCATCCAGCAGGCCTTCAACTAAAATATCGCACAGGCCACCATCTTGGGTCTATATAGTCTTTCACCCATCCTATCTTTTGTTTATTTAGCTACAACTCTTTGATATTTTCCATGCAAGCCTCCGATAGAAAGTCTCAGAAGTCAGAGAAGAGACAATACTCCTGTTAGAAATTACTCAACGTCAAGTTAAAATTTCCCCTCAATAGTCTGTTAAGTGACTCACTCTCTGAAGATTCTTTCATGAATATGTGGTATTGAAGGATATGACTCATAGTCCTGGCATATTTGTAGATTTGTCCCATGAAGACAAAAGGGGTGCACTACATGCAAAACAATAAAAGGCCACGACAGCAGAAAAAGGCGTGTGAAATCATGGTGGGACTTCTGTTTCTATGGTAACTCGCCTATGGTATTGGTGTAGCCAGAGTCTTCTTTTGAGCCAATCATGATAATGTTCTGATCTATAGTTTTCCAAAACATCCAATAAATTTGCTTCATGTTTTGATTTTTTTCTCACATGCATACTTAGTTAACATTTCATTGAATTGATGATTTGGTGTCATTTGGGTACAATCAAGGGTCTATCATGTTCATTAGATTTTTAGTTCAATTACTCAGAAGGACATTTTTTTCTTCAGCATAAACTTGGAAAGATGAGACACTCTAGGAAGTAGTCTCATTGTGTTAATTTTAATCTAATGATGTGTTTATAACACTCAGCTTGCCCTTCTGTCAGGAATCAGTGTACTTATTACCAAAGAAAGTTGTCGTTTTTTTCAGTATCCCCTTCTGTATATGGTAGGTGTTACATTTATAGCAGCCATCTACAAATAAAGTTTCAGTATTTATGTTTGCTGTTCTGCTATATTGTTGTTATATTGATCTGTTTTCAGAGAGACTGATGGTTAGAGACTTGGGATATTGAGACTATTTTGAACTTCTGTTTACTTTCAATAAATGAAGTAAGGCTTTGAAATTAGTCATGGTTTGAAAAATATGTCCAAGTGGGTTTAGTCAATGTTTAGTCTCATATCCTCACGCAAGAGAAAGCAATAATCTCTAAGAATTTCTATTGAGTCAAGTCAGCATAATCTGAATACAGTAAATATGATAATATTTAAAAGGGAGTGGTGTGGAGCAAATGTTGATACAGACAGACCAAAGACTCTTGTCAGAAATTTAGATGATTGGATAATAGTAAAATAAAACATCTTATTTTTTAAAATGTTTGTTTATTTTACAAGAGACAGAGAAGGCAAGAGACAATCCCAAGCAGGCTCTGTGCTGTGAGCACAGAGCCTGATGCAGGGCTCAAACTCATGAACTGTGAGGTCATGCCCTGAGCCGAAACCAAGAGCCAGACGCTTAACCGACTGAACCACCCAGGTACCCTGAATATTCTTTATTCCTGTGATTGTGTACGTGACTCACCTTACCAATCACAGAATCTAGATTTTTCACTATTTTGTTTCATCTGGTCTCCAAAGGAATTGTAGTTCATCATTTCCCTTGAGACGCTGAATTGTATGGATACTAATTTTACTTATGTCCTATGTAAAAACTAATCTCACAAGTAAGTGAACAACAGTTGAGAACCAAATAAGTGATATTGCTTATAAATTATGGGGTGGTACTTAAATATGTTGAACTTTCTTACGTAATTTTAATATAGTGTTCCAAACAGGAAGTATCTGAGTAGACTTGAGTAGTCTGATTCATACATTCTGCTTTAGTTTAGATTTCCTATGTCTATATGATGTCAAAATAATTTGCTTTGAAAAATGAACTATTTATTTAGCTACTGAGCTAAATGATTTATATGACAAAAGTTTGCCTAATGCCAAAAAATAGAAGCTTTCTGCTTATTGTCTGAATATTTAGGCATCTTTTTAAAACCTGAGTAAAATAGGTGATAGGGATTAAAGAGTACACTCGCTGTGATGAACCCTGGGTGATGTAAGCAAGTGTTGGATCACTATATTGTACACCTGAAACTAATATTACAGTGTATATTAATTAACTGGAATTTAAATAAAATCTTAGAAAATAAAAACAAATAAACTGATATATATTTATATATAATATATAAAATACCATTTCGTATATAGTGGTTTTATGTGTCTTTCAGATTTGACTTAACTTCAAAACAGGATATTCCAGAGAAGATAAATAGGATGGATCAATCAGTGCTTCATTATCCCAGTCCCTAAATATTTTTTTTTAATTTTTTTTAACGTTTATTTGTTTTTGAGACAGAGAGAGACAGAGCATGAACCGGGGAGGGGCAGAGAGAGAGGGAGACACAGAATCGGAAGCAGGCTCCAGGCTCTGAGCCATCAGCCCAGAGCCCGACGCGGGGCTCGAACTCACATACTGTGAGATCGTGACCTGAGCTGAAGTCGGAGGCTTAACCGACTGAGCCACCCAGGTGCCCCATCCTAAATATTTTTTAGCTCAGTGATATTATTTTGTTTTGTTTTGAATTTTTTCTGACTTTTGTTTTTTTTACCTGTTCTAGAACAATGCTATTTATTTTTTACAATGTTAATATTAAATATTTGCTATGTAAATATTAAACAACACATTACTGCACAAGCAATGGGCCAGATGAGAAATCAAACAATAAATCGAAATATGCCTCAAAACAAAACAAAAGAAAAACACAGTATTCTAAAACCTGTGGGATGCGGAAAAAGCAGATATTAGAGTGAAATTTATGCTATAAATGCTTGTATTGAGAAACAAAAGTCCAAAGAAACAACTTAACATGACACCACAAGGAAGCAGAAAAAGAAGAAACTTAGCTGAAGTTTAGTAGAGGAAGGAAAGAACAAAGAAAAATCAGAAATAAATAAAATAGAGACCAGAACAGACAATAACATAAGATTGAAAGTAATGGCCAGTTTTTCCAAAGAAAAAGAAAAGAAACAAAATTGGCAATGCTTTAACTACACTAATTAAGAGAAAAAAGACTCAAAAACCAAAATGAGAAACGGAAGAGAAGACAATACAACAGATAACCACAGGAATACATAATGTGATAACAGATTTTGATAAACAATGATATACTAACCACGTCGATAACTTAGAAAAAAGTAAAACCGATTAACTCCTGAAAACACAGAAGTTACCAAGATTGACTCATGAATCTTGAATCCATGAAACAGGAAATCTTCTTCAACCGATAACAAGAATGAAAGTTGAATTAGGAATCGAAAATCTCCCATCACAGAAAAGCCCAAGACCACAGGTTTCATTGGTGAATTCTACCAAACATCAAAAAAAGGAATGAATGACCACCTTCATCAAAAATCTAACCAATAATGGAATAGAAGAAACACATTGGAAATCATTCTATGAGGCCAGTGTTACCCTGATACCAAAGCAGGATAAAAATAATGTAAGAACAAAACAATCTGGGTTGTCCAATAAGTGTTACTACTCCAGCTGTCTCATTCTCCTCATGCCTCCGCTCTTTTCTGCTGTCTTAAGTCATATTTGACACAGCAACCCCAATCTGCCGACTGAAGCCCAGGAAGAACCTCGTGATTCCCCTTTGCTCAACTATGCAAAGCAGCTGGCAAGGAAAACCCACAGTCACTGTCATTTCTCGATTTGACTATATTCTCCACTGTTTAAGGGTAGCCACCCTGACATTTCTGGCAGTTTGAACTATTGAAAGGAGAGCTCCTCTGATCAGAGAGGATCATCCGTATGTATTTATAAAATATACTTCGAGTTTGATCCTGTGTGATTCATCAAATTACTACAGGGCATCTGTTTGGTGACCCGCTCAGTCTTCCTTTGGGCAAGTCAAGGCATTAGAGAGCTGTGTGTTAGAACACACCCAAGGTTTAGTGTGATGCCCACTGAGTCATACGCCGGAGTGTAGAATGCGCTCTTTTACCAAACTATTCGGATTACATAAAAACTCCAGGTAAATGTAAGTTCTATGGATTGTAAAGCAAAGGGGGTAGATAACTCATACTCTCCACTTCTCCAGATACGTGTTTTAGAAATAGCATTTCAAGGGACGTAGATACGTAGAGGAACTATCGTCCTGGGCAGACAGCTGCCTTGCCTCTTCAACGATTTCATCCTTAGACAACAGGTCTGCTTCTTTTTCTGGCGTATACATGCTTTATTCTTGATTCTACTTCCTACTTGTCTAAGGAAACCCATTTTCACTTGACTTCTAATCTTGGGAACCTGGAAGAAGAGCAGAAGAGTAACTTAAAAAAAAACCTCGGGTCTACCCCCTAAGCTTTCTCACATTTTTCGATACAATATCGAAAATATCAAAAGTTGAATTTTAGACTCAAGAGAGATCACCAGAAAATCTGGCTTTGAGTCGACAGTAATTCACTCATTGACTTGCTCATTCATTTGCCGAGCACGAACTCTGTGCCAGGTACTGTGATTGTAGCCGGACCATTCTATACACCCCTGGTATAAGGCCAAGGATATCTGATAGCACAAATATCCTTAGGGTGATTGGCATGTAGACGTGGAGAAGGCAGTGACACTAGGTTCACTTCCAGGGTTTATCTGGGGCTAAGAGACTTTATCTGAAGTCTTGTCTGTGAGGTCCTGAAAAGAAGTGAAATGTACAAAATGTACATCTGTGTTGATGTAGGCGGTCCGCGTTTTAAACTCCGTTTCCAGGAGTTAAGTCGCTCAAATACTGCTTACTCTTCCGAACAATGGAAAGGTTAGTTCGAAAAATCTGAAAAGTGATTAACTTTGATTATTAATGGCGGAGCAAGTGGGGGAAGAGAGAATAAGAAGCAAATAGTTCAGTTCTAATACCAGCAGAAAGGGAGAGAGAAAGGGGGGGGGGAGAGGAAAAGAGAGACGGAGGGAGAGAGAAAGGGACGGAGGCAAGTCTTTTTATAGTTTACACACCCAAATCCCTTGGATCAAGGATGGATCACGGCACATTAGAGGTTGCTGGGTGGAGTGGAAGCTTTGGGTTGGTTGTGTTGCTGACTCACATGTGAAAGAACAAGGGGATGATTCCATGCCCAGAGCACCGTCATGGTGCCACCTCAGCCCCCATGCGGTGTCTGCCTTACACTGGCCCCTAGCCTGCCGTTCAACGGGAGGCCCATTTGTGACCAAAGCGCCATACTGGCAGCGAAACAAGATGTCGGCCTCTCAAGCAAAACTTGCCATTTGTGCCGCATCGGCCTCTATTGAATGCTGATCAATCCTGGTAGCACCCCAGTCACTCTAGACCGCACTTCCCAGAGCTGTATTTTTAAATAGGGAACTGCTTACAATAGCCATTTACAACTGTATGCTGTTTCATTAGCCGCCTGGGCAGTGCTGCAGGCATAGATCACTTTGCTTTAAAGATTTGAGAATGTTAATAGTACAGTATATCATTTTAATTATTACTGGATTAATGTTGTGGCTCAAAGAACACCTAATGCAAATCATGAGAAATGGCCAAAAGTGACCCAAGGGTTGCGCGTTATTAGAAAAGTAATAGTTCTGATGCTTAAATATAAGGACATTTTCTTTGTTCAAATGTCAGTCAGCATTCGGCACTAGGGCTTTGCGAAAGGAAAGCGTTTGCTTCATTTATTGGTGGCTGCATTCTGCAGTTCAGGCTCAACAAGGCCAAAGGGGTGGGTTAGAAGATACCTAACCCAAGATGGTCCAAGATGGTAGCCATCAGCTCAGCTGATGAGCTCCGGAAAGTATCTCCTCGGGAGTGAGATGTACCGTAAGTGTGACATAAACCCAGGATTTCAAGGACTTAGAACTTTGAAAAAAAAATGCAAAATATATCATTCATTTTTTTGTCATATTGGTCACATGTTGCAATAATATATTTTAGATATATTTGGGCAAATGAAATATGTTGTGAACATTAATTTCAACTTTTTAAAAATAAATTTTTTTGATGTAGCTGCTAGGAACTTTCAAATTACCTTGGTGACTCATGTTCGTTGCCAACATTATGTTTCTTATGGATAGTTCTGGGCTAGACTTCCAGGAGGAAAGAAAAAATTCTAACAGTAAAAGTGTGTTTAAATAATCTTTTCTATTATGACTAGCTGACTGTGTATAAAAGAGAGCGTTAGTAAGGAAACTATAGGGTGACAGGGAATGCTTATTTCGTGTCGTGAAACAAGAAAGCATAAGAAAAAAGCAAGCTTCTCCTCTGAGTATTATAGCAAATTAGCCAAAACGTAGCCACATTCTAGACACAGGGTTTACAAATATCCCTCAACAGGTACAAATGTATCATTAGTTGCCTCATCTGTCTGTTAGAAATCTATGCCATGCACCTTGAGGTGCGTCTTCTTTCTGAACATTTAAATGTCTGGAGCTAATAAGCCTTAGGTTATTCAAGGCTAACTTGAAATGAACTTGCCCATAAAATAAAAGGGGTTAGAAAGAGACCGAAGGGTGTGTGCACATGACATAAATTGGAAGGAAAGCTATGGAAGGATTCTAGATTTCATTACTATGTAGACCAAAGGTAAAAGAAAACCAAAAACATTAATTTTCAGTATCGTTTTATACATTTGGAGTTTGTATAAAGTTAGAGCAGCAGCAAACAAGCTTTGTCAGAAAGTTATGGAACTAATAAATTCCAGGGATGATCTCCTAAGTCCTCCTCCCTGAGCCTCACCTTGGCCATGATTATGTTGCTACTTGTTGAGAAAAGCTTCATTATATATCAGCAGTGCTTTAGAGCATGTGGTTATAAATGTTTTACAACAAACCACGATCAAGCCCATTGAAGCATGTGCTTATAAGAAACAGGACCAAATAGCTTTGACTTTATAACACTGGAATCTATGATTTTAAACAGATTTTCACTTTGGACACCAGGCCCCTTCCCTAGCTCCTGCCCCAGCACATTTTTGTTTTTAAAATGCACATTATTAGGTACATAAGAGAGCCAGAAGTTTAAGGAGGGAAGAGGTGACAGGTTCAAACACTTGAGATGAAAAAAAAAATTATGAAGGTTCTAATTTGGGCAAACATTATCTAAAGACTTTTTGCTGTAGGTTCTTGACATTTCAAATGGTCTATGAAAATTTCCAAGAAATCCTCCCACAGTCATTTGCTTTTTGAAAGCTCAATTTCTTCCTTTAGTCAGACTTAGCT
Organism: Felis catus; assembly: GCF_018350175.1. NCBI lineage: Eukaryota > Metazoa > Chordata > Mammalia > Carnivora > Felidae > Felis > Felis catus. Next base: position 19,057,647 of record NC_058372.1, read on the forward strand.
GTTCTCTATTGTGGTTCCAGGCAAGAAGGCAGAAAACAAACTCATTGTCATTGCATTAGACATGTGCCAGGTGTTCATCTTACATATACTGTAACTGTACTTCCTTCCAGTAAAAAAAAGAAGAGAGAGAAGGAGAAGGAGGAAGGGAAGGGTAAGGGAAAGGGAAAGGGACAGGGAGAAGAGGAGAGAGGAGAGGAGAGGAGAAGAGAAGAAAGGGAAAGGAAAGGAAAGGAAAGGAAAGGAAAGGAAAGGAAAGGGAAGAAGGGAAGGGAAGGGAAGGGAAGGGAAGGGAAGGGAAGGGAAGGGAAGGGAAGGGAAGGGAAGGGAAAGGAAGGGAAAGGAACGGAAGGGAACAGAAGGGAAGGGAAAGAATGCTCCAATGTATCCCATAACATAGAAACGACAAGAAAGTAGGGCATATGCATTTTAAATTTTCTTAATATTTATTTATTTTTGAGAGAGAGAGAGACAGAGTATGAGTGGGAGAGGGGCAGAGAGAGAGGGAGACACAGAATCTGAAACAGGCTCCAGGCTCTGAGCAGTCAGCACAGAGCCCCACACGGGGCTCAAGTGCACAACCCAAAACATGAGATCATGACCTGAGCCAAAGTCGGGTGTTTAACCCACTGAGCCCCCCCAGGTGCCCCTAAGGCAGAGGCATTTTAAATGGAAGGTGCATTAGCTTTTGTACAAATCTCCGAGTTACTGAAATATCTGCTATGAGGTTGAAGACTTTTTATTTGTTAGCCTCAATCAAATAGGTCTTTCTTTATGATGTTCCTGATCATTGACGATCCTAAAAAAGCATTCTTTAAAAAATCGAATTTGCTCATCTATGTGCAGAGAAGGGGACATCGTATAAAGAAACGCTTCAGTGACCATCTGCATATGGCACTTTGTGGCTCTTCCATATAGAATTTACCCAATTTGTTGGCGCCTGGGTGGCGCAGTCGGTTAAGCGTCCGACTTCAGCCAGGTCACGATCTAGCGGTCCGGGAGTTCGAGCCCCGCGTCAGGCTCTGGGCTGATGGCTCGGAGCCTGGAGCCTGTTTCCGATTCTGTGTCTCCCTCTCTCTCTGCCCCTCCCCCGTTCATGCTCTGTCTCTCTCTGTCCCAAAAATAAATAAACGTTGAAAAAAAGAAAAAGAATTTACCCAATTTGCCATGGCTCCTATCTCCAGCTGGGATCCAGAAGCACTGGCTTTGACATTCTCATTTTACCATTCTCATTACTTATTTGTAAGTAAGACTTACCTTGAAAGAAGTGGGTGACATTTTAGGAGTCTTTAAATAAACTTTTTAGGGGCGCCTGGGTGGCTCAGTCAGTTGAGTGTCCGGCTTCGGCTCAGGTCATGATCTCACAGTTTGTGGGTTCAAGTCCCTCATCAGGCTCTGTGCTGACAGCTTAGAGCCTGGAGCCTGCTTTGAATTCTGTGTCTCCCTCCCTCTCTGCTCCTCCCCCATTCATGTTCTGTCTCTCTCTCTCTCCTTCAAAAATAAATAAAAACATTAAAAAAAATTTTAAATAAACTTTTTAAAAAATATATTTATTTTTGAGACAGAGAGAGGAGCGTGCATTAGTGGGGAAGGGACAGAGAGAGAGGGAGACAGGATCCAAAGCGGACTCCATGCTAACAGCAGAGAGCCCGATGTGGGGCTCGAACTCACAACCCGTGAGATTAATGACCTGAGCTGAAGTCAGATGCCCAACCAACTGAGTCGCCCAGGCGCCCTGCAAATAATCCTGAAAACACCAACAAAAATGACAATAGTAAACATTTATTGAGTGCCTAGGATATGCTAGCTATTGTCCTAAGCACTATATATCTTACCACATCCCCAAGAGTTAGATACTGTTACTTTATACATTAGGAAACCAAGGTTCAGAAATATGGCCCCCTGGGCAGAAATGTGATTTTGCTCAGATTTGTCTGACCCCAAATTATGCTCACTTTCTCTGATGCCATCCTTCCTCTATATACACATTTTACTCAAATAATAGAAATGGTAGAAGCCTGACCTATCACTATAATAATATAAATTGTGTGTAACATTGACATTCACACCTGCCACCTGTAGAAGAGGTCTATGAGAAAAACAACAAAAAAGTATTTTATGACAGTTTCGTTATGTTTACTTGCCCTACGTAGAAAAATTAAGTTCTGTCAGTGTGAGGCTATATCACACAGCATTAACCAGTTGAAAAGCAAAAGCAGGTGATGATAATAAGCACGCATGGAACACACACACCTAAATTAGCTTACCCAGTTACTGTGCATGAATTTTCCAGTGTATGGACGTGAACAGTCCAACATGGTAGCCACTGGCCACATAGAGATGCTGAGCTATTAAAAGTGGCTAGTCCTAAGGGAGTACTTGGAAGCATAAAACACACACCAAATGTTAGAGACTTTATACAAAACAATGAATTGCCTCGTTCATAATTTTTCATATTGAGTATATGTTGAAAGGATAGCCATTCGGCTATATTGGACTAAATAAAATATTACTAAAATGAATTTTACCTGTTTCTTTTTAAAACATACAGCCACCAGAAAATTTACAATTGAATTCGGCTTGTATTGTAGTTTTACTGGACAGTACCAGCATAGAATAATCCAGAAAATAAGATTCTGAGAGATAACCACACTAAACTTATGAAAAAGTATTTCTTTTCCCCCAAAGTCCCTAATGTTCTTCCAGGCATGGAGGAGGTAAGGGTGAAAAAAAAAAATCAAAATAAGCAAGGCCTTCAATGAATTTCCAGTTATAATGAGCACTAGGGAGGAACAGGTAGAACTTGGAAGGAAACTTGTTGAGGAAGAAATAGAGGTCTGAAAGTTGCAAACTGATGTCACCCTTAACCCCTGATTAAAGGCCTGGTTAAGGTCTCACCCAGGTTGTCCTGCAGCAGGGAACTGACCAGATACAAGGTAGCTATAACTACCCATGCCCAAACAATCCTAATTAGTAATGTTGCTTGACCAAAGTTTTTAGGGTACCAACAAAAGGAACTTACTTGCTTTGGTACAGAGTAGACGACTCTTCACGGTTCGGGGCTCCTTAGTAACCAGGAACTTTCTACTCCGAAGGACAAAGAGTTTCACTGTCACAGAGAGAAGTTCTTGCTGACCTTAGACCCTTTTTTTTTTTTTTTTTTTTTGGAAACTGGAATAATGGGACACAGGAGCAGAGTTTGGTATTTGACCGAATCCTTCACAATTATCATGCATGTGTATATAATAAAATTAATTCTGTGTCTCTGCATCGTAGCCTGCGGCAAGAGGCGTACAATCAGTTTTGTATGTATAATAGATCACAGAGTTGTTCATGAATAATACAAATGCATTGAGCAGATACTAGTGAGAGAGGATGTTTGTCTTGCATGGAATCGAAGTGAACATGTAATATTGTGATAATATATATTTGATGAATTCAGGTCTGACTTGCCTTTGCCATACTCTGCTAATTCCCCGACAAGGGTTGCCACCATAATTGAGTTTCCAATAACATTATGATTATTTCCACATGATAATTTAATTGTGGGTATTTTTTAATATTGTAATATTGTAGATTTGTGATTATTATGCATTTACATGCAGATTTTCATGGTGACTTGGAGCACATCCCCACATTTGTAACTTAATTTTATATATTATTGCATATATATTTGAGGATGAGCTCATTAATGCAAATAAAAAAATGTAGGTCTGTTTAGTCATTCAGCTTTTATTATAAATGGCTGAAAGCCTTGCTCATTTTTTATAACACTTCTTACAATACTATGAATAAACGAAAGAGAACCTTAATTCAAGAATGGATTCATTAAAAATAATGGCAATGGTTCTAATAATTACAAATTGTACCATATTTGTTCTACCTAATTGGGATATAAGATACTATATATTATTCTTTTCAGCATGTAAAAGTTCTGTATGTGTTATTCATTGACCTTATCCCATGAGCTCCTTGCTATTAAGCATGTAGAAAATGGTAACTCAGAATACAGTCAGTGGAAAGTAAGAGAAAACTTTAAAGAAAAGTAAAATTCTAAATAATGTGAAATTATGCATCTTAAAAACTAGTAGTAAATCCCATGTTAAAGACACTTGAGTGTCCTCAAAAACTCAAATTTGAATTCAGAAGTAGATTTACAACAAGCAAAGGGGCGCCTGGGTGGCTTGGTCAGTTAAGCATCTGATTCTGGATTTCGACTCAGGTCATGAGACCTCTGCGCTGGGCACGGAGCCTGCTCACCACTCTCTTTCTCCCTCTCTCTCTGCCCCTGCCCCCACTCATTCTCTTTCTCTCTTTTTCTCTTCCTCTCTCATAGGAAAAAAAAAAAAGAACACGCAAAATATTTTGACAGAAGTCAACTCTGTGCTAGTTCTTTAGCTAAAATAGCTTGAGAATAAAAGCTACCAAAAATTTGGTTTTAAAGACATATATTCTGGAACAGCAAGTATGAAGAAGTTACATCTGCTGCCACTTGCAAGCAGTGGAAATGCTTATCAATTTACAACATTTTTAAAAAATGTTTATTTTTGAGAGAGAGAGAGAGAGAGAGAGAGAGAGACAGAGGGCGAGTGGGGGAGGGGCAGAGAGAGAGGGAGACGCAGAATCGGAAGCAGGTTCCAGGCTCTGAGCTGTCAGCACACAGCCCGATGTGGGCCTCAAACCCATAAACCATGATGATCATGACCTGAGCAGAAGTCAGATGCTTAACTGAGTGAACCACTGAGTCACTGAGGAGATTGTTTTTTTTGTTTTTGTTTTTGTTTGTTTGTTTTTTTTTTTAAGTAAGATAGAGAGCTACGGCAATCATTACTATAGAAAGCAGGGTAAAAACTACTTCTAACAAATACATCCAGAAAATCATGGGCGATAAATTTCACTTTTGCTGAAGTATTAATCTTGCATGTCAACAGAAAAAGAGATCGCTCTGACTGGGATTAATTTCATCCATTTCATTTCAGCTAGTTTGCACTTGCATTGAGGAGGGGCGATATAAACCATCACTGACACAACCACTGAATTTGAATTGACTGTATTCAGCTAGATGTGTCCAAGTTAAATGATTTATCAGAATTGAGCCATTTTTTAAATGGCAGTGTAAGTTTCATCTCAGATCATCAGAATCAAATGGTGAATGGATGGGCCATGAAAAGCTTAATTTTAATTTAGGTTTTTGTTAGAGTTTGGTTTTCAAATTCATGGAACAGTCAAGAACTGATGTGAAGGAAAGCCCTGATTTAGTTACTGTGGGAGGTAGAAGGGTTTCCAAGAACAGCAGCTGTCAGAATGTTTCTTATATGCCTTTTAGGCTAGAGCCACACCAGGGCAGAATGAAAACAGTGCTATGGTGGAAACACGGCCAAGGACAATTCAGGGGCTGACCAAATTCAGGATATCTAGATTGGCCTCACAGAGTGATGAAGAGAAACCTGAGAAATTGAAGTGGGGACATGGGACGGCCAAAGATGACATAAAGGGGTCAACATGATGGAAGAAAAAGCTGTATCGTTGAAGTAGACAAGTTAGATGAAAACTTAACTTCTTCATCTATTAAAATGTGGATAACAATAACTACATACCAGAATTACGGTAAGAATTGGAAATGACTATTAGAAATAGCCTAATGAATGAATGTCGCGAAGCTTGGCATAAAAAGGCAACTCGGTACATAATGGCAGTGGCTAGCATTTACTGAATGCTTCTCAGAACCGGAGAGCTTTTGTATGCATTTTTATTACCGCTTGACCCCTTGCATGGACTTGCGTATGGATACTTTAGTCCAAAAAGAAAAAGTTCCTTGAGAGAAAGTCAGGTGGAGTTTGGGAAGGGGAAATCACAGATTCTAAAGTGAGTATCTGTGTGCGCATTTGTGTGACCATTCCTTTGCAAAACCTCTTCATGTTGCACTTAGCTACTCCCAAGAGTCAAATTATTCCCTCAATGTAACAGAAAAATAACACAAATGGTAATTCTTTAATCCTTAATAAATGTGTCTGAATAAGTATAAAAAATATCTAAGGAATTTTACTAGTAGGTAATATATGTAATTAGAAATGGAATAACTAATGCAATTATCAGTTGGAAACATTAACCTTTAATGTTTATTTTTATCTTTGAGAGAGAGAGAGCGTGAGAGGAAGCAGAGAAGGGGCAGAGAGAGAGGGAGACACAGAATCCCAAGCAGGCCCCTGGCTCTGAGCTGTCAGCACAGAGCCTGACGTGGGGCTCAAACCCACATACCATGAGATCATGCCCTGAACCAAAGTCAGACACTTAACCAACTGAGCCACCCAGGCGCCCCGGAAACATTACCCTTTAAACCCCATGCCTGATGTCAGAATCAATGACGAATATTCTAACTGAACTCCATATTACCTGAAATTATGGCTGGCCTTGTGCCACACCAATATCCGGGTGATGAAATTCGCACATGTTCACCCCTGTGGGAATGATGGTTACTTTTAATAAGCTCCTCCAGGGGCGCCTGGGTGGCGCAGTCGGTTAAGCGTCCGACTTCAGCCAGGTCACGATCTCGCGGTCCGTGAGTTCGAGCCCCGCGTCAGGCTCTGGACTGATGGCTCGGAGCCTGGAGCCTGTTTCCGATTCTGTGTCTCCCTCTCTCTCTGCCCCTCCCCCGTTCATGCTCTGGCTCTCTCTGTCCCAAAAATAAATAAACGTTGAAAAAAAAATTAAAAAAAAAAAAAAGCTCCTCCATAACAGCAATCTTTCTTCCCGCATAGGGGAAGGTTGATGCCTGGCAGTGGTTCCACCTTTGGCAAGGAGCCACGTGATCCTCGAGGAATGACTGGGCCCATTGCTGAAGCAAAAGTGCCTGGGCAGGCTGGCAGCTGCGAATGTCCTCTTTACATCATGTTGGACTTGCAGCTACCCCCAGGAGCACTGTAAGATTCTTAATTTACTTGATATATTGTATTAAATCTGACTCCAATTACCCAGAAGAGGCTAGGAGTTCTTTTCCCTTGTTGTTGTTGTTGTTGTTGTTGTTGTTGTTGTTGTTGTTTTAAATTCTGTGTCCTACCTGGTATCTTTGTGGCATTATCCCTGAATCTGAGAGGGAACAACAATCCACCTGTTCCTTCGTATCAGCGACTAAAAGGCAGGCAATTTCTTCAGAATTAACGACTAGACTTCGTTCCATATCAATGTAACAAAACTCCAGCTCGTGATTAATCCCAAGAAAATGCCCTGGTACTGATTATTGATTTTAAAAGCCGAGGAAAAAAAAATCTACCTCCCAGGATTTTACTTATAGATGCAAGGTTCCATTTATTCTTATTAGTAGTAATAATGATATGCTCCCATGGTGCTTTTGTGACACGTGTTCCTTGCCCTTCAGGTCCTTTATGCAGAGCAAACACAAGAGGAAGTACACTGATTTGCATTGACTTCCCATGGGGGTTCTCCAGGCGAGGGTTTGTTTTTCCACATCTCTGAGGGTAGTGCAAGATCTCACTGAGAATGGAACGTCTAAGGCATTACTGCCCCGCACATCGGCCAATCAGATTTCCTGAATAATTGCTCAACATTCCATTTGCCTTATTACATTGTGTATCATTTTAATTTCCTCCAGGTAATCGTATGACGGATCTCTCTGGCACATAAGGTGCTCGTTTCCTCCTGTGCAACAGCTATAAACAAAGGACTACATGTTCAAGAGAAGAAAACAAAAGTGGAAGAGTCAAAACATATTAAACAAGCCTAATTTGTTTGAACATATTTTCTGCCCCTCATCATCCCCAGTGGTTTCCTGTTGTGAAACGATGCATTTTGTTTTCAAACTTGCAAACTGGAGATAAAAAGAAGGCATTTTTACTGGGAGGTCACATTCCAGGAATATTATCATATGCGTATTTCTCATGTGTGGCTTGTACCAGAAGAAAGACCCACTTTGTGTGCTTTTATATTTTGGGACCATGTGATGGCAGAGCCATCTTGACATTCTTTTTAAAGAATTTACTACTTGCCAAAATTCTGTGAAAATACCCCGCTAATCATTTTGTATAAGGAATATAAATTAAACTTTTTCACTTATAATTTTCCCATGAATTTGGCTTTATAGTGTATGACTATTTAGGATTTCTTAAAGGATCATTGTTTTATTTGGGATGTGGGGCACAGAGGGTTTCTTCAAATTGGAAGACATAGGGTGCAACCGTTGGACTCAGGAAAGTCATTCCCTAACATAAGAAGAACCACGGATTGAGCGCTTCTTTATATAACAGCAGTCATAGCTAATAGTTGAGATATTTGTGATGGGCTACGTGCTATTTTAGTTACTTCACATTTATTAATAAGCACTGGTAAAACACATTTGGGCTTTTTTCATTAGTCAACCTAAAAACTTGGATTTTATTTATTTATTTTTAATTTTTTTTTAACGTTTATTTATTTTTGAGACAGAGAGAGACAGAGCATGAATGGGGGAGGGTCAGAAGAGAGGGAGACACAGAATCTGAAACAGGCTCCAGGCTCTGAGCAGTCAGCACAGAGCCCGACGCGGGGCTCGAACTCACATACCGCGAGATCGTGACCTGAGCCGAAGTCGGATGCTTAACCGATTGAGCCACCCAGGCGCCCCAAAAACTTGGATTTTAATTCCACTTTTATCAAGACTCAATGAGACTAAACTCTCTCTATAAAAAAATTCAATGGATAAGTATACGTGCCTCTATTTTACTTTTCATGTTGAACTTAAGTAATTATTCATTGCCAGTTATGAGATGTAGAGGTGTTTTTTTTTATTTTACATAAATAGTTACAATTTTCAATGAGAAATATAATATAAATCCCTTGAAAATTAGGACAATAGGGCAGAGACAGACAATCGCCCACAACTCACTGATTTTAAAGCATCAGCTTTGGAGTAACAGCATTGGATTGGGGTCCCAGTTCTGCTACATTCTGAAGACTTCAGGAAATAATGAGCCATGTTAAGCTTCAATTCTGGGTCTGAAAAATGAATAAGATAACACTAACTTATGAGTATTCCTCGGAGATATAAATCAGTTTTTTTTTTTTTAAGTTTGCTTATTTACTTAGTGAGAGAGTGAGCTGTGGAGGGTCAGAGATAGACAAAAAGAGAGAATCCCAAGAAGGATCCACACTGCCAGTGTGGAGCCCGATGTGGGGCTCAAACTCATGAACCATGAGATCATGACCTGAGCCAAAACCAAGAGTCAGATGCTTTACCGACTGAGCCACCCAGGGGCCCCAAATTAAATTTTAAAGTATGAACAGAGGCCTGAACATAGTAGATGCTACATAGTAAAGCTACTTTCCTTACTGTTACTGAAATATAAATATTGTGGCCCTTTGGATTTCACACACATATGTATATGTATACATACATATACATTAGTAGCAATAATGCATATATAATACAAATGCATATATACATATATATGCATTAGTAGCCATAATGATTCGTCCCATGGTTCTTTTTCGACATGTATGTATATAAAACCAAAAGTGCCATAGTGTGTATTTGTGAATATACGTAATGATAATGGTTGGATACACATAATTTGGAATCCTAATGTTTTCTTCTCTTTCTATATTAGTAAATTTTTTACAACCAGTTTTCAAAGTTTTCAAAAGTGAGGATGTTACATGCTTGAACTCCAGAAAGACCATTTATCTTAGCTTTTCTTTGGGGCTCTAAAATACTAGTTTGAAAATTGTCTGCCTCAGAACAAGCTGGTTCTTCAGAGGTGCTTTCTAGGCATGTGGGGGCGGACCGTGGGACATCATTCAGGCAGGTTTGCTTTTACGAGTTTCGGAGTTCCCTGGAAGGGTTCTCTTTCTTTTCATTTCACTTTTGGTGCGATGATTTGCAACCACATGGTCTAGTGGAAAAGACAGGCTCTCGAGTCTGCCCCACCTGGCTTGGTACTGTGACTTGCTTGTTTCCTGGCTGGTAGACCTGGAGAAAGACTTTCTCTGAGTATCACTCTCCTTATCTGCAGAGTGGAGTTACCCACACTCACGTTTTAGGGCTGTTGCAAGGATTGAAGGAAGCAATTCAATCAAGTTGTTGGCATTTTATAGTTTCTAGCGTTCCTTCGCTGTACACGAAAATCACAATTATTTACAAAGGCTTTTTGTTATACATGCATGTAAATGTATACATACATCCATAAACACACATGTGTTTATAAATATGAAACAGAAACAACAGAACAGCATTAGTTGTCAAAGCAATGGATACACAGCTTTTCGGGTTGGAAATATAAAGAGACACCCGTGAAAGACTGAATTTACTAAATTACATTTTCTGTGGATCAAACCCAATGACATTGGTTCAGTTAAGCATTGCAGAAGACCCCCAAATAATTAACCTTTTAAAGTAACTCATTAGTTCAACAATTATGTTTAATTAGAAACATAAACTATCCCAAAGTCCTTTTATTAGCTGTGTATATCTGTGGATATTTAGACTTACCAATTCTATTTGAAAGAAGCACCTTGGGTCCCAATTGTAATGGTGGTCTCTGGATAAGAGGTCCATTTTCCTTGTGGTATCATTTTCTAGTTAAAGTTGAATTCCTTGTTAGTTCCATTTGTACAACAGATGTTCTTTATGTTAGATAATACAATGTTGTGTTTGTTTGTTTAATGAGCTTGAGATTCCAAGTTGAAAGTAAGATATTTGGTTCTTTTTTATATACTCCATCAGTTTACATGAGAATGATATGAAATATGGTGGTTCCCAATGGGACAGTACCAGCCCTGGGGACATTTAGGATATTTGCAGGGACATTTCTAGTTGTCACAATGTTTAAAGGGCTGCTGGGAGCATTGAGTGGGCAGAAACCATAGGACTTAGTTATCACTGCATTGTGTGGTTCAGTCCCTCCCTAAGGAACCACCTCGTGTTACATGACTTCTTTTAATCTTGCTAGAAATCAGGTAGAAGAAAATCTGTTTATCTGAACCTAGATCCTGACACAGGTAACATATGGACAAAAAGTTGTTGTGATTGCTGTTGTTTTCTGTTTTATTTTTTAACTCAGTGTTAATCTGCATTGGATATTCTAGGAATACAACTGCCATATTAACTGAGATAAGATGTCACTTTGCTTTATTTGGAAAATTATAGTGGTTTGTTCACCATTTTAGGAATTTTTGAATGTTTGACTGCAATACCACTTTTCATCATTCAGTCACCCACACTGTCCATCTGTATCATTCTATTTTTAAAGTGATTGTATTCATGGTGTTTCAGCTATAAACATTTGACCTCTTTGTTATGTCTTCTATCTTGTTGTGCCTGATATTTACATAATGAGATGCACATTGTTTTATTGTTAAATAGTTTCTTTTTATTACTCTTTTATATTAAACTTAGACTTTTGTATTAATATTTTTCATTACATTTAAAATTTTTTTAAGTTTATTGATTTATTTTGAGAGACAGAAAGAGAGAGAGCATACATGCAGGAGGGGCAGAGACAGAGGGAGAACTAGAGAATCCTAAGCAGGCTCCACACTCTCAGAGCCGAGCCTGATGTAGGGCTCAAACTCATGAACTGAGATTGACCTGAGCCGAAATCAAGAGTCCAGTACTTAACCAACTGAGCCAGCCAGGCACCCCTTTCATTGTGTTTTAAACACCTTATGTTACCTAAGAATTTCATTTTAAAATGGTAGAGGAGGAATTATAAAATGTTTATTTTTAAATATGGTACCGAGTGGGGGTGTGGCTGAGAACCACTCACACAGTGGTTTACGTGCCAGCTTCGGTGAGAGTAGCATTTCTGAGTTCTAATTCAGTTCTGCTATTTGGTGGCTATGTGATCTTAGTCAGGTCCCTTAACAAGTCAGAGCTCCAATACCCTCACATGGAAAGTAAGATTAACAAAAGAAACTGCCTCATATATTTGTTGAGATTACATAAGCTAATTCAAGCAAAGCTTAGTTATTGTAAGTGTTAGATGAACATTACCTCTAATAGCGTTCGTGATCGGAATGTATAATCATTAGTACACTGAGATGAATAGCACTGTTCACTTTTTCTTTATCGTTTTGTTTGTGTGTTTGTTTTTGGCTTCAAAATGATCGGTCAAGAGCATGATGAAGACAGTAACCTTCCTGTAAGCTTCCCAGGTTCAATCTTTCATCACCCTATTAGAGGCTGTGTAGTCATATTTGTGATTGGAGGAAAAACGACTCTTGGGATGCTGTTTTGAGACCTGATTGGACAGTGGTGAAGAGAGAAGGTGAGAAGCGCACTTAAGTGGGGCTGTCCAATGAGACCCAGTGGCAGCCTGGATGAGGCTGGTGGTCATAGCCATTGGGAGGAGTGGGGAGATACTGGAATGAGCAAGTACAAGTGACAAGACTTTGCCATGGGCTAACATGGGGTGGGGTATAGAATATAGAATACGGAATGCCACATTTGACCCCAAATTTATGTCTTGGAAATCTGGCGGGATGGGGAATACTCAAGAAAAGACCAAGTACGGATAAACTGATTCAAATTAAATTGGCAGATATAAATATACTTTATGAGAAATGGGAAAAGTAACAAAATGCTCCTCACAAGATTGTGTGATGAATAAATAAGCTTAAAAATTGGGTATTATAGTATTCAGCAACCATAAACATTCAAAGAGTGGTAGTTGTTGTTATTATTATTATTATAAAATAATAACAATAACAGATAATAGGTAATAATTCCCAAATAATTCAATATAATCTCAAGATGTATCCAGTTCATGAACTTCCTATGAACGTTGCTTTTGCCCACCAGAAAGAACATGATGGATTCTTGTCCATTTCCTTGAACTCTGGCTTGAAGAAGGGTAGTTTTACCTTACAAGTGATGCATTTAATAAATGGTTTATATATCAGTCTGCCATCTTTGCTGTTAACGGTAAGAAAATAAATTGTTTTTATAATCCAGTCCTTGTCTCTTTTGAACAACTTTCAGCATCATGTTTATTTGAACAAGACACTAAAAAAAAAAGAAAATATTTTAAAAGAATTCTTGTTTTTATATATCTTCAAAGATGCTATGTCCAAGACCTTGCAGCTGGAGCTGTCATGATTTGATAGAAGACTGTCCTGATCTTTATTGCTTACAATCTTCTTGTTCAAAGAATCATTTACTCTCCTGGATAACCTGTTATTTTTTTTCTAATTTGCATATAAATATCAAGTTATACTGTAATTATTACTCTAAAGAATCAAGATAAAGAGAAATCATTACCAACAGTAGTAGAGAAGAAGGCTTTCTGAAGTAGGTAGACATTGGTTTGTGCCCTGAATGATATCTAAGACTTAAATATACAGAGAAAGCTCAGAGAGCATGTTGTTTGGCAAACAAGAAAAAATAGACGTCATGATATATAGCACATTCTTTCTGCTCTAAAGGTTACCCTGCCAGTGCTTAAGTATGAGGGGAGTGGTGGATGGTGGATGGTGAACTTGAGATAAAAGTGTTCATTACTTAGATACTTTGGTGATTTTAAGTGAAAAAATTTCTTGAAAACAATTTTTGTCTTAATGTCTGCCAATACTTAAGGGGAACCTATGTTTTCCTGAAATCTACGCATCAACCCTACGTCCATTGCTGTCACCAGAGTTTATTCATTCACAAATGTTGTGGCATAGGCTGATGTCAGCCACTTTTCTCTGCACACTGACATTTTTTAGCACTTGCCAAATATTAAACCCTACATTAATCATCCTAAGTCCTTCCCACAAGAATCTCACCAACTAATATAGGAGGCAGATGTATAAAGGTTTGAATGATGTGGCATAACCATTATAAATATAGGAAGATATAAAGAACAGAGGCCCCCAAGTCACTCAAGGAGAATCTAGGAAGAGTTCACATAGGAAGTGATTTGGATCTTTATGTGGTTGGTTTTCTAGGCAGAACTCACGTGGCGTAGGTACATGGGGATTCAAGGAGACATATAACACAGTGAGAAAGAAATTTAGTATATTTGTAGTGCTATACATAAAGCACACTTAAAGCAAGAGAAAAGAATGAAGTTTCTTTAATGGGTCGAGCATGAGCATTGAGATGTCTTTCAACAGCTTTATTGAGATATAATTTACATACAGTATACCACACATATTTAGAGTGTACAACATGTTAAATTTTGACCCATGTATATCTTGGTGAAACCATCCTCACAATCAAACTAGTGAGCATTCTCAACACCCCCAAAAGTTTCATCGGGTCTCACTGTACGCCCTTCCTTCCAGCCTTCCTTCTCTCCCATTACTGAGCAACCACTAATTTGCTTTGTATCACTATAAATTTGTTTCCATTTTTTAGAGATTTATGTAAATAACATCATGTAGCAGATCCTTTTTTTTTTTTTTGAGATAGAGAGACAACGTGGGTGAGTGGGGGAGGGACAGAGAGAGAAGGAGAGAAAATCCCAAGCAGGCTTTGTGCTGTCAGCACAGAGCCCGACATGAGCTCGATCCCATGAACAATGAGATCATGACATGAGCCAAAATCCAAGAGTCTGACGCTCAACCGACTGAGCCATCCAGGTGCCCCAGCAGATTCTTTTTTGATTCACCTATTTTATTCTCCATTATTATTTTGAAGTCATCCTTGTTATCGTGTGTAACAATTTTCCATTCCTTTTTAGTGTTGCATAGTGTTCTATATATAACATTACCTGATGGACATTTCATTTTTTTCCAACTTTAGCCTACTGCAACTAAAGCTACTATATCCCCTATGTATAAGTCTTTGTCCATATATATATAAATATATAACATTATATATATAATATAATATATTCAATATATATGATTTTTTTCCTCTTGAGTAAACACCCAGAAGTAGAATGGTTAAGTGGCAATTGGACACTTAATGCACTAAGAAACTGACAAACTGTCACATCGGTTGCCATGTTTTACACTCTCACTAGCAGTGGGTGAGCGTTCTTGTTCTTTCATGTCCTTACCAACAGTTGGTGAAGTCTGTCTTTTCTATTTTTAACCATTCTAATAGGAGAGTGGAGGTATCGTATAGTCTTAACTTGCATTTCTCTGATGATTCATGATGTTGATTGCCTTTTCATGTCTGTATTGGCCATTCATATACCATTTTTGGTGGATTGTTTGGTTAGATCTTTGCCCGTAGTGTAAAACGAGGTTGTCTTCTTGTTTTCCAGTTTTGAATTGTTTTTGTATATTCTGGATATACATGCTATACCAGATATATGATCTACAGATATTTTCTCCCAGTCTTTATTCTTTCAGTAGTGTCTTTTAAAGAGTATAAGTTTTCATTTTTGATGGTGTCCAATTTTGTCAATTTCTTTCTTTTCCTTGGTAATCATGTTTTTGGTGTTATGCCCAAGAAATCATTAAATTAGCGTCTCTGGGAATGGGACTCACACATCATTATTTTCAAACTCCCCAAGTATTTCCAACATTCAGCCAAGTTTGAGAACCAGTGTGCTCCAGCAGTGCTTCTCAGAATTTAAATATGAAGTCAAATCATCTCAAGATCTTCTTAAACTGCAGATTCTGATGCAGTGGAACTGAAGTACAACCTGAGATCCCACACTTCCAACAAAAAAAGCAACAGAAAAGATAAAGTTGATAAAGCAGACAGTCAGAAGCCAGACCAAGGAGAATTGTGCATCCTATTTTAAGGAATTAGGAATTTTAGTTTGATTATTTGGGCAATAGGGAACTACTGAAAGATATTTAGTAAAGGAATAACATAATTGCATTTGTGTTTTAGAAGGATCGTTTTGCAAGCAAGTGGGGAAAGGCAGGTAAATGTTAAGACCTGAATCAAGGACCCGTTTGGAATATGCTCTGTAATCCAGAAGAGGGATGAAGGGTAATGGGAATCTGAAGAAAAGGGGAGTGATGTGAAAAGCATTCAAGAAAATTGCATCTCTGACTGAATATGGCAGTGAGGGCGAGAATAACACCAAGAATGTCTTTGGACACGGGCACTTGGAGGTATTATCACATTGTTCAATATGAGAGGAGTAGGGTTGAGGTTGGGGCTGCACTGGCTGACACAGACATGTAATGTAGATACCTAATTTAATTTAGATAAGTTGAGGAGCCTTTGCAGCATTCTGGAGAAGATGTTCAGTAGACCATTGGTAAATGGGCCTTTGGTTCAGGAAAGAGATATGAATTGGAAGTGTGCATTTGGGAATTTGCAGGATAAGGCAGTTGAAACCATGAATGCAAATGGAATTAGCCATTGAAGAGCTGGAGCATGAAAACCAGAAGTCTACAAGTGATACTCTGGAGATCATCGATGTCATGTTTTAATAAGGTGAGGGGCAGAAGCCTGCGTACAGGATTGAGGGTTGACAAGAGCCTCTGCCTTTAGGGTCCTTATTGATCACCTTGCAGGGTAATTATCAGGTTACACGGGCTGATTGCATACTATATTGTCCTGAGCATCTGGGAGTATCTTTCCAGAATGCCAGTTGGACGAATGATTCCCTTCCCCCATCCCTACGAATGTTGGCGACATTGTGAGGTCTACAGTACAAGCGTTGACGCTGCTGTACCTCCCAAACCAATGGTGAAAGACAGGGAAAGAGCCTCCAGGAGCACTTTTCTCTGAGGCACAGTGCAGAAATGCTCTATCTGTTGGGTGTTTTTTGTTTGTTTTGTTTTAAACTTATTTGCACTACTACCTTGGCCCTCTGACTCCGTGTCATAACAATCTTCTTACAGTCAAAGAATTGACCCAAATTTCAGAAGTGTCTTCTTTAACAGGCTTATTTCCGTTGCCATATTTTCATCTTGCAAGTAGCATGCCTTAACTCTAGCGTAGACTTGTGTACTGGGTTTGAAGGATCAAGGGCAAAGCCCTCAAGCCATACCAAACATAATCAGAAACATTTCCATTTTTGCTCTGATTGTAGGAGACAAATCCTAAAATTACCATGTGGATTTAAATGCTCAGTATCGTGTAAGAAATACATCTCCAAGTTGGTAATTATACTAGCACACTGCGGGTTTCTGGATTCCTCCTCTCTTTATTTTCCCCTCCTATTATGCATTACATTTGTAGCTTTTAGGGCAGTGACTGTGAGCGTATACATCATTTCATTTAGTCTTGGTAAGGTAAGGGCAAAGTTCCTGTGTGTTTCATCACTAAATTCCAACCTGTCACAGAGGGTGTAAGTGAGCACCAAAGCCACTATGAAATGGGACTGTGCATCTTTAAAGAAAACTGGAAGGGAAACCCTAACCTCCCCTAATTTACATATGGTGACATTTTGCAGAAATATTGAAACATTAGCAGTGACATAATGAAATTCTGCCTATCAGCCATGGAAGGAATAATGTTACTGTAAAGGTAACCTGTCCACAGTTTGTTATCAAGAAAATATTCTTGCCAAGAAACATATATTTAGTAAGGCATGATAAGGAGGGATTTTTTTTCCCCTTTTATATTTTCTCTCCTGGGCTATTCATCTTCCTCTACAGATTTACTGTGCGATCACTCCCTTTACATGCTAATTATGTGCAGGTCTGGTGAATTTGTTAGTGGTGACACTTCTGGGACCCAGTGGGACTACAACTCATTATGTGGCAATGTCCAGATATATCAGATATTATTAGCTGTCATTAATCTGCTGTGGAAACACTGAGTGCTGAGCCAGGGAGCAAGCAGAAAAGGGTGTGCAAATGAAGTCTGGGAACAGCCTGGACCCTAAAAGGTCAAAAGGGAAATCAGCCAGAAGGAGACAACAACTTTGCTCGAGATTTTTTTACCCCAGTAGCTAACTAGGTGCACCAGACAGAAGGAGCAAAGAAACATCACTTAGCCATTTGTTATTTTAATACCCCTTGTGGCCATTTCACCAGCACTAACCTTTTACTGTAATTATGTGTGATTATACACTGGTTTTTCGTCTGAGCCTAAAAAAAACAAAACAGAACAAAACAAAAAAACAATCAGAGGTACGCGTTTGACCACGGGGCATAAGTTCAGCTCCAATTTTGCACAATAATTCATAGGATGATAAATTTTGAAATCCATATCTTGTTTTTATTTTAGTTGGCACATTCTTTGAATTTGTTGCTTAAACTGTTTCCTGCACATAGAGAGTCTAGTCTGTATCTACTTCCTACCCCTTCCCATCTCGGCATGCTCAAATTGTAATTGTCCTTTCAGTGCTCAATTAAAATTTATAGAATCTCACTATCTTCTGGATTGCCATAAGAACTTTTTTTTAATTTTCATGATATATGGATATATTACATATTTTCTGTATCTATCTATCTATCTATCTATCTATCTATCTATCTATCATCTATCTGTCTATCATCTGTCTATCTATCACCATCATCTATCCATTCATTCATTTATCCACCCATCCACCTAATTTCCTTTAGCAGGTCATAAGTCTTCACAAGGAGGGTAATTCGAGATCACATTTGGGTTTTAGGTTTTGAACAGGATGCTTTGGGTCTAATAAGAAGCACACAGTGGCGCCTGGGTGGCACAGTTAGTTAAGCATCTCACTCTTGCTTATGGCTCAGGTCATGATCTCACAGTTCGTGAATTTGAGTCTCACGTTGGACTTGGTGCTGACTGTGTGGAGCCTGCTCGAGATTCTCTCTTCCCCTCTCTCTGCCCCTCCTCCGAGCCCCCCTCCAAAATAAATACAGAAACTTTTAAAAATTTTATTTTTTTACTTAAATTTTTTTTAAGTTTCTGTATTTATTTTGAGAGAGTGTGTGAGCTGGATCCTGGAAAGGGGTAGAGTGAGGGGGGAGAGAAAGAATCCCAAACAGTCTCTATGTTCTCAGCACTGAACCGATGCGGGCTCAAACTCACGAACTGTGAGATCATGACCTGAGCCTAAACCAAAAGTCCAACACTTAACAGGCTGAGCCACTTAGGCGCTCCATTAAAAAAATGTATTTATTTATATCTTTAAAAAAAGAAGCCTACAACATTAAGTTTTGTAAAAACTACAGAAATACACACAGATAAATTATTTTATAATGGAGGTGTGCATAATAAATACATGTATATATTCTGTATGTCTGAAACACACAAATACACATGCTTACAGTAGAGAAATGTATACAAAAGAGAGAAAATAGGAATTTAAACCATACATTAAGATGCTTCATGGGGCACCTGGGTGCCTCAGTCGGTTAAGCCTCCGACTTTGGCTCAGGTCATGATCTCATGGTTTGTGAGTTCAAGCCCTGCCTAGGGCTGTCTGCTCTCAGCACGGAGCCTGCTTCAGATCCTCTGTCTCCTTCTCTCTGCCTCTCCCCTGCTCTCTCTCTCTCTCTCTCTCTCTCAAAAATAAACATTAATAAATAAATAAAAATAAATAAATAAACTATAAATAAATATAAATAAAAGAAAAATAAAATGCTTTGTTTTCTCTACTTCCATCCATTCTTTGTTGCCATAGGAACTTACCTGTCCTGCCGTCTTTCGATTAATCCATTTTTCAGTGATTCTATGGTCTCCAAGTGAGAACCCATCCTCACATCCTCAGTGATCCAGGGCTCTAATTCAGATGCCTTCCTACTATTGTTTGTTTTCCCTCTACTTTAAGTTGTTCATACTCTAAAAAAAAAAAAAAAAAAAAGACCTTGCAGGGATTCCTAGGATTATGCCAAGTATCTTTAGTTTATCAGCTAAGCAACTTTTACATTGTCAAATATTCTGAGGCAGCCCAGAATGCTCATAAATGAGCTGACTGAGATATCACTGATGATTAGCTTCCTAGTTGTAGCAGACATTATTAGTACCCAACC
Organism: Felis catus; assembly: GCF_018350175.1. Taxonomy (NCBI): domain Eukaryota; kingdom Metazoa; phylum Chordata; class Mammalia; order Carnivora; family Felidae; genus Felis; species Felis catus. The sequence continues at coordinate 19,077,432 of NC_058372.1, forward strand.
CTTTAGTTTGCTCCTAAAGACCTTTGCATACAGTCCTAGTAAAAGCCAAAGTCTTTCTGCGTTCTTTCCCAGAGCATTCTGTTTATAGAAGCAGTCAGAAGTTTCAGGAAGTTAATGTCCCAGGAGTGGGTCCCAACAAATGAGAGATGTGGAAGTTGATGGATAAATATGCCAGCTTTCTTGTGCTTCAGCAGAGTGAATCTGAGAGATATTCTGCTTAGTCTCTGAAAGAGTGGAGCCAGAGCTTAGCTCTCCAGTGTGATAACCCTTTATTCTCACATTTATTTCCTTCCAAACTTCAGTACGTCACCATGTTTCCTATGACATCTCCCAAATAAACTGCATGGACCAAAATGCTGTATTAACATCTTTTGTTGAGGGAACACAAACAAGATAGTATTCTAGAAAGTAGACCCTCGCAATGAAAATGCTGGAGTTGGATCACCCAGTGATAGGAGGCAGCAAGTGACTTATCTTGGTGATCAGTAGAGGGGTGATAACTTCTGTGTCATCATTACTAACTCTCTCACCTGTGCTGGAATATGATGTCACACGGGGTAAGGGGATCTGTCAGTATGTGGCAAATGCCACTACAGGGATCACGTGGTAGGTTGAGTTTTTTTAATTGCTATAAAAAATTTAATACAAGATTAGGGGCGCCTGGGTGGCGCAGTTGGTTAGGCATCCAGGTCACGATCTCGTGGTCCGTGGGTTCGAGCCCCGCGTCGGGCTCTGGGCTGATGGCTCAGAGCCTGGAGCCTGTTTCCAATTCTGTGTCTCCCTCTCTCTCTGCCCCTCCCCCGTTCATGCTCTGTCTCTCTCTGTCTCAAAAATAAATAAACGTTGAAAAAAAATTTTTTTAAAAATAAAAAAAAATTTTAATACAAGATTATAATATATGCTCACCTAACTCATCTTAGAGTTCACACTGCAAGTCAGAAGTCTTCATGGAAAGGTTTAAAGAGACCCTCTTCCTGCACCAAAGTGTAATGAAGTCAAGCCCAAGATATGATAGCAATGGAATTAACAAGGATACTCTATTTACAGCCCCAACAGGTTTTCCATATTAATGCCAGGTCTAACAAGGAAGGAAAGAAATCTTGGGATGAAGATAAAAACATTGGGAAGATGTACTTGATAGTCTTGTAGCCCCGGATCACCCAAATGATAGACATGTTACATTCTGCTTGGAAATTGTTTGGAAAGCTCACATAAAGCGCATGCCTCACAAACCACTGCTCCTTTTCCGCAAAACCTGCCTCCATCTTCCCTTATCATTACTCGGTCAACAAATGGAACCAGTTGTCAGCGTGGCTTAAGTAGGAAAGTACTGTTCCTCCATGGGTAAAAATGAGGGATTCAACAAATTCCTCACAAGTCCTGGGTCATATGTACCAGCGGGAACAGGAAGAATGTGAAGAAACTAAATAGAAGTGTTGACACAATAGGTCCAGAACCTACTGTTGGATAGGGTTGGATAGAGAAGTGATGACCATCAGTGATTACCTGTTTGTAACATAGGATTTAACATGCTGACCAGCTTATCTGAGCTTGTCTTAATTCATTGATAGGATGGTTGCTTGGAAGCTCAGAGATGATATTAGCCTAGAGAAATGAGGTGAAAGTACCTGGTAGTTGCAGGAAGGAAATAGGAGGCTCAGAGAGGTGGGCATGAACCCACTACAGGAGGTCAGCAAACCCACAAGCCAGCTGTGCTCACGGGAATGGCCCCGTGGACAATTCCTTTATTAAACAATAAAAGATGAACCAGTGTGTGTGTGTGGTGAGGGTGGGGGGGCAAGACTGTACATTTATTCTATTAACCTAAGAATTCTATTTAAAAAATATATGTTTAAAAACAATTTTTTTAATGTTTATTTATTTTTGAGAGATGGGGGAGACAGAATGACGGGGGAGGAGCAGAGAGAGAGAGAGGGAGACATAGAACATGAAGCAGGCTCCAGGCTCTGAGCTGTCTGCACAGAGCCCGACGTGGGGCTTGAACTCACGAGCCGAGAGATCGTGACCTGAGTGGAAGTCAGGCGCTTAACCAACTGAGCCTCCAAGGCGCCCCAGAGTTCTATTTTTAATATTTACTTTGCATGATTTTTCAATACTAAGAATGATGTGATAGATACTTTTGTCATATGGTATTCTTCAAGTAAATCCCAAAATATAGCATTACTTGGTCAAATCATACATTTGTGGACTTCTGGGATATATTGTAAATTGTTTCCAGAAAGTCTGAACAAATTTATATTACCAACCAGAACACAGGAATAAGTTTCTCAGCATCGTTGCAAGAAACGAGTATCATCTAATATTTTTCTTTTGCCTATTTGAAAAGAAATCTGAAGTACATAATTTAAAGTCATTCTTTATTTGTTCTTAAAGATGATGTCATCTTACGCTCTTTCTTATGTGTGAGGAATTTTGGAGGCCAGAAAAATTTGGTTTATTGTCCAAATGCACACAGCTAGTCACGTCAATGTCTAGAGGTTAATTTTCCTCTCCGTTTCTTTCCTCGTGTTATGCTACCTGGTTCTGAAGTTTGATCTGCCTGTGCCATGGCTTGAACACTTTTTTTGGCATGTCTTCCAAAATAATCAATTATTAAAGTTGAAAGGAATGAACGCTGGGTTTGAATAAAGATTTGGGGCCAAAGTGTTATAATCTGACACTTATCTTGTGAAAATATTTACCACGGTGCTTTACGAATGGCTGGGAGGCTATCCTCTCCTGTTGTAGGGAGTAAGATCACTCAATTTTGAAATCTTTCAAGCGACTTCTGGCTATAAATTCAAACGGTTCTCTTGAAATAAAAGTTATGGTCTTCTTTCCCACCCTTCTTTCTCTTCCCACTCCCCATAGCCTCTCCTGGTGCCCCTTTCCTTCCAGTATCCCCTTACTTCTTGTTTTTTTTTTCCTGTTTTACTGCAATTCTTTTTTATAATATCACACACGCATGCTGTCTCTGCAGACACTGTAATAGGCCTGGCCAGGGTGTCCACGGCTAGGAAACAGCCCCCTGTGTTGCTTTTCCTACCTGTGTTCTCAGTACTGTTCTAATTCTTGAGCCTTTCCTATCATTGCAGGGTCATATATCATTCACTTCCCTGGAGGTAAGGCACGCCTCTAGATCTGGAATCTAGAGTCTAGCCATTACAGGTTGGTTCTGTTGAGTTCCCTAATCTTTTCTGCCAGCTACATCCTAGGGCCTGGGGCATATTTTTTTCAGTTTCTAAATTATAGATTTCCCTTTACCATACCTCCAGCCCCATATGTAAGCCAGGGGAATAATGTTTTAGTCTAGTTTCTCTTTATCATTATTTTCTTTTATTGTCTGTGTGTTTGGTGCTGCCACAGCTTCCAACGTTGGGCTGTTTATTTGTGGCAGCCCCCAACTTTTGCCAGCCCTTTCCTTTGAAGGCTTCTCTAAACTAAAGGCTTAGATGATGCTGTTTATAGATACAGCTGTCCCAACGATGACCAAAGCCATCCTAACTCCTCTGGAGGCAACCATCCAAATGGATCATTTCCATCTGTTCTCTGCAAACTCTGGAAATAGACTGAGTCTAAATCTTGTGGAGGAGATAGAGATCACTCTAGGTATTATAAACAAAAGGGGGCTTCCAGAAACAATTAGAGAGAATCGAAAATCAAAAAACGAGAAGACAGCTCTAGAACTACACCACATTCATGTTCCATGGTTTTTCTTGGTGTCAGAATCAATATCAAGAAATTAGCCATTGTCTCACCTTTACCTTTTAGATCTTCTGAAGGTGTATCTAACTGGAGACACCTGATTCCTACCAGAACCCTAGATGTAAGAGAGCCTAGGAAATGCAGATTTTAACTTTCCAGTGCAGTAGTTACAGAGAAAAGAGGTAGGAACAGATGTCACGGGCCAATCATGTTACCCAGCCCGCAGACTAAATATATGGCCTCTCTTCTTTGCTTCTCTCCCTTCCTCTACCTGAATGGTCTGTGGATAAAACTTCCCTACTCTGAACCAAACTCTACTACAAGGACAATTAGCCTTACCCCGTCCCTTCCCCTCAATCCCAACTCACCCCTCTTTGCTGCCCATTCACAGTTTCCTGGTGGCTTACACTGTTATGCACCCAAATCAAATCAAATGTCTTCTGTGATACTTAAGAGGGACCCACTTTGTATCAGAAATGCTCAGTTCTTAGCCAGTAAGAAAGTGTTTTTCACCCTCAGATAGCACTTGCTTGTTCCTTTTTTTGTGTATTAAACAATCAAGAAAAAGTGCAAACTTGAAATATGCCTCATCTCTCACTCCATGATGCTCATTTAATTCCAAATGTCTAATGTACAGTTTAAGGGCTCACAAAAAGACACTAGAGTGTACTGCATGGTGAATGAGTTCATTAAGACTGCCATATTATTATTTTCTCTGTTGTATATGCACGTACCCCTAGGTGTTGTCCAGATGCCTTTACCAAATTGTTCTTTTCGTGATGTCCTTTATAGTGTTTGTTTGGATCTCCAAGGGCGACAGTTTCTGCTATCTGCCTTGAAAAATTCCTCAATGAATGTGGCTTGCCCAAACAGGTTTGAGGGAATCATCCACAGAGTAAAAGTATGTGAAGCTCGAGTATGTTTTAAATTCTTTTTTAAAATTGGATTTTCTTTACAGCTCATGCATATCCCTTTACTTCAAATTGACACTTTGTATGTTTGAGTGTATGCCTTGTTTAAGCAAATTATGTGCAGTTCAACTGAGAACAATAACAAAATTGCATGTAAATATGTAGGCAAGGTATGGACAAGAGACACAAAATTGCTGAACAAATATCCAGGGTGATGTTTCCTATGGATTAGCAATGTGAATTAATTATTGCATATTACAGACCACACACACACACACACACACACACACACACACACACCTGGCAGTAGATTTGGATCAGCTTAACCAAACACCCAAAAATCTATGAAATACGAGGTCTTTCCTTGACTCAAAACCTGGAGTTTTAAGCCTCAGTCACAAGCTGAAATGCCTATAGAGGTCAGAAAAGGGATCCATGTGAGTAAAGTTGATGAGTGAAAAATGAAATGTGAGTTGATGCTCAGCTGCTCAGTCTCAATTCTGAGGATTAGAAGGATGACAGGGGCTACGTGGCACCAGAAAGCTCACATTTGGTTGAAAGGGATTCATGGCTACTCAGGAAGGCAAGCCCACTATTTTCAATGCTTCAGATTTTCCAAGAGAACCCGACATGTGAGATGTATTAAATTTTACATGTTGTGATTAAAGCAATTATAAACAATGAGAACAACACTGTAGGGTAGCACACTTATGCCAAGGCCAGATCTGGTTTGGGGCAACCAGGTTTTGACTATGTTCTTAAGTTATCCCCGGAATGTAGGGATCTCTGGGTTGAGGGAACACCTAATTTGGGAAAAGCAGTTAACTGAGGAGCTGCGTCTAGGTGCTGCTGGGTTCCACGTGCTTTCCCCAGCAAACTCCTTCAAGTCTGTCTTTAATGTCAGTCCCTCCCTCTTGCCAGCTCCCCTACCTCAAACTAGGTGAGATGGTTCTTTGTGCCCTAGTGTAACCTTGACATTCATTATTAAAATCCTCGTTAACGTTATTGTTACTAGTTGCTTAACTGCCCATTTTTCTAGGCTGACTGAAAGTTCAATGTGTAGGGCGTTGATTTATCCTGCTCATGGTTATATCCTTGGTCTCCAGAATGGAGATAGTGTATAGTAGATGTTTAATAAAATAAAATAAATAATACATAAATTATGAAATATGGGGCTTGATAGCTATCTTGTTCTATTGATAAGAGTATGCTGGGCCTACCTAGGGAGAAAAAAAAGATAGAGAATTAGGATGTTTATGTGCCCAAAAAAAAGAGAATGGGCGTTTAAAAACCTAAGTCTTAGGCCTGAATAATCAAAACTCATGCGTGTATTTGGATATATAATCAAGTCGTAAAGTTATTTGAAGAATGTCTACTTTCATTAAATTGAATGTCTGTGGGGTCATGAGATCAGTCGCCTCACTTGGCCTCATCAGAAGGTTTCTTTCTTAATTTCAGTAACTTTTTTCCTGCTGAATTCAGTGCCCAGTTGAGTTCATTGGCCAAATTGGTATCACTAGTGTTTTGGAGAAAAGTCTGGCTCTTTCCTCTTCCTTGTAAGCGTAAAGTGAAGTTGCCTTAGTTCATACCCAAATGGAGCAAGTGAAATGAATTTGTGCTCTGGAAACTCTAGGTTGAGTTCACAAGACTCATTTATGTAGCAAAGTATCCCAGGAAGTATCTGAAAATATCCATTCACAATGTTTTATTTTCACAGCAGGACCCTTTAGCTGACCTAATTTTCCATCCTGTACTTACTTTACAATGCTTGTAACTGGCCCAGTTGTATCAAAGATTACACTTGCTGTTTTGGAGAAAACGCTTTTGAAATCATTGTGACAGCTTCTTGTAAGTTTCAAAATCAGAATAATTGAAAAAAAAATGAGTCTTAGTCACTTCTCTTACGGGTTAGAATTTAGAGCACTACATCTGATCAATGTGAGGTATTTAGTTCTCTGGTGATTTTTTGCCCTAAGTGAAAAGACACAGTGTTGAATAGGTGACCAACACTTTTGCAAATTACGAAAAACACAGACACTTAAATGGTTTACGGTCCCAGATCATCCTAATATCATTTAATAATAAAGAACCTTAATACGGAGAAGACAAAGCACAGATGAGTTGTGTCTAGGTCAAACCAAGAAAGCTGGTTTTCGGACACTTGTTGCAGTCTTTAGGCATGTGAACCCCAATCTGGATTGTTAGAATTCAGAGGAAAAACTTCGCTCACGGTATTGCTTCAAATCGCTTCTTAGCTCATAATGAGCAGCAGTGTTGATTATCACGATTATTGAGGACTTCAGCTTCTGTTTTCTGAAAGTTTTACCAAAATGTGTCCCTAACTTTGCTTAAGACCAATATTTTATCCAGTTAAACAATCAATTCAATGTAATAAACGAGAAGAAGGTATGTTATGGTCACATTTGGCAACCATGAATAAGCTGGACTTTATATCCCTTATTTAAGGAAACCATCTCAAATAAAATGCATGCACATGTCTGGCACAAAAAAATATTATTGAAAACAGAGCCAGAAACAATTGTCTTTTAACTTATACCATTAGCTAATATTACAACTTTGTTCCTGAGTGGAAGTTGCCAGTATTCAGAACAATTATAACAGGCCACGAATGTCCTAAATTAAATAGATAATTGATGTATTTAGCACTCAATGGATTCCATTATTCAGTGCCTTAAGCTGCCAGCTGGGACATGGGACAGTTCATCTGATAATTTTGGTTATCTCCATTCAGCTATGTGACGGTTAGGGGCTGGAACAAGTGGAACAATTTGGCCCATTTAACATTTAGGATTTATTTTTTAATTTTCTAAGTTTCACTTCCAGGGATCCTTTCCAAGAACTTTGGATAGTTTATAAAAATTTCCAGAAATACACTAAAAATCAGGATTAAAATCACGCATGATTTTTGTCATTAATGAGCGTTTATGCAATTATGCACACTCATTGCTGTGTTTCGACATCATCCAAGAGAACATGTTGCCTTCCTTTGTTTAAATAATGTAGGTAACACAGTCTTTAAGTAGCACACGTGGCACCTCCAGAGAAATCAAGGAGGCTCAAATTAAACCTGCTTACTGATACTTTTGAGTCATGCCAAATGGGCTAAAGCAAGGATGACTACGTAATTCGTTGTCTAAACCGGTTCGGTTTTGGAATGAAATTAATGATCACCCCAGGAAAAATGCACAAGCTGGGGCTGTCACAGATAAACGGAGGCAGGCCTGGGAAAACTGGAACTTTATTCCAAAGACTTCACAATTTGTGTCTTTTCTCCTTTGTCATATCTTATCAATGATGCATGCTACATTTCTGATGTGACAGCTCTCCTCTGAATTATTTCTCAGGTTATGTGGGTGACTCCGTGCTATTTCATTTGGCCCCTGCGATAAAAAGCAAACGTTAGTAGGTGGCTGGTGGGGATTTGGGTTATAGACTGTGACGGTGTGATGCTGACATCCCATCCAACGATCACACACTCAGCCTCCTCGGCTGCGTCAGACTCTAACCAACTGAGCTAATGTTCAGTCTAACAGCACTCTATGACTTGACACGATAGTTTAGGATCCAGCTTCTCTAAACAACTTCCTCTAGGAATCTGAAACTTTAAAGGGAGACCCAGAGAGAAGCTGATCGCGTACTGAATAAAAGCCAACGTCTGTAAGATTTGTTTTGCTTTTCTGGAAGCTTTGTTACCACAGCACGGATCTCTGTGCAAAGACTTCCACTGGGTCCCAAACAGCCAATGTCAGTGAGTCACTATGAGTAATACTAGGCAGTGTTTATGCTTTGGCCTCTTTGCAGTATCCTGTAGGCTGGCAGAAATCATGCCCACTCAGTAATTGTTATAATGTGCTCCCTTTTCATAATATCTGCACTGAATTTCTGTTGCTTGGTTGTACAGTTTGCATTGCAGCATCTTTTCATGCCAAGCCTGGTGATTACTTTAGGTCCCTGAGCTACAGGCATAATTATCTCCCAAGAAGTCGCTGGGGATTCCTGCGAGGAGAGAGGAAGGTGGAGGGAAGAATATGAGATGGAGAATTGAGCTGTTTCTTGGGTGATGCAAGTAGGGGGTGGGGAGGCTCACTTACCAAGGGTTGAGAGGGTCAGGGGCCTAAAATTTAAGCCCTCATGTTGACCAAAGTTAAGGTCAAGCATGACACATGTGAAATGGCCACCTGTGCCTCTAGCCACGGCGTGCTTTGTCAAATGCACAGAGATATCATATCATTTACATTTAGGTATTACTTTGTCTTACTTCAGTCGGAATCCCATTTGTCAATCAGTTAACTCACCATACCTCATATTTTTGAAGGAAGATTTGATTTCCGGAGATCTTCGGAGGCCATGCTCCCTAAAAGCAGCGACCAACTACACTTGTCTTCCAACATCCCTGGGATGCGCTGGGTGGCCGAGGAACCGACGTCATTAACTAAATAAGAAAGATAGGCCACCTTTGACCGGGAACAGCCAAGTGGAGTCCGTTTAGTAACAAATGAACACCACGATGCATGAGAGATAAAGAGAAGAAAAAAAAAAACCCATCAGATGACAAATAAATAAATAAATGATGAAATGTTAGGTCAGTGTGATTTCACGATCACCGCAGAAAAGTAAATAAAAATCCTTTGATTATTTACATTTTGGGCTTGCTTTAGTAGTGTGTCATCTATTACCCGCTCTGTTTATAGAAAACACTGCTTTTGCAAAAACATGTTTGTAATGAAAAATAAAATCCATGAAAAAGGATTTCGTTGCAAAATAAACTTGTAGATTCATTACTCTTGGCAGCATTCTCTGTAATAGCTTCATGTTTCTCAGAGACAAAAATATGATGGGCCTTTTTAAAAATTTGGTCTTTTTTTTTTAAAGTCCACCTAATGTATTTATCTTCATAGGCATCAGGGGGAAAATCTGGGACCAATCAGTTTCTATTTTACTACAGGATAATTTATTACTATGCTAAGTGTTACCTATTTTTTTTTCCCAGTAAAACAACTAAAAATAGAATTGTCTCTCAAGCACAGACATATGCGATCAGGCTAAAAGCACAATGTGCATACTCCTTATTCTAAAATAAGTTAATGGGATCCAAAATGCAACGTGTGTACAGTGAGGAAAAAGGGCCGTGTGTGACCGTGCTGTGCGAGGGTAGGATGTTTGCATTCGAATATGCATTGCATCCAGAAAGCTTTCTTTTCAGAAATGTAATTAGCTTTTTTATGAACTGGTAAATATAGTATATAGAACACCCAGGGGATTTCCCTATAGCCACATTTATTCCCACATGTCTCTGGGAATCATAAATGGTTGTCTCCCTCTGAAATGCATTAGGACAAATTGCATTAGGACATGATTGTGAATCTGATTAAGGTAGAACACAGTCGGTATTTTTTTTTTTACCCCTTTGGGATGACCATGTTTTCGTATAACAACCAGAAGATGAAAAAGCCTTTGGCAAGATGTTTCAAAGGCATGTTTCATAACGCACATAAAAAATGTTCATGCTTATTCAAAAATTGGTCCATACCTTTAATTTCTGAATCTAGCCAAGACAAAGCTTGAAGCACAATATTCTCTAGTATAGAGCAGTTTTAGATACGATTTGAGGTGTCAATGAAAGCTTGTAAAAAAAAAGGGATTTTCATGCATAATTTCTTCTAGGAGAGGAGAATCTGGTTGAAAGGATTATCCCTGACTAAAAATCTTTAAGAAAGCAAGAAAAATGACTTCATAGATGGTGGTAATACCTTATGGCAATTAGGATTCTTCATACTCTTTTGTGAAATAAAGGGTCAGCCATGAGGCAGTGCGTTTAGCCTCTACTATAAAACAGGCAGGTGACAGATATTCGACATTGACTAAACCTTGGATGATGGAAGGTGTTGAGAGGTTCTGAGCTAGTGATGAGAGAGTAATAAGAATAATAAGGGAGATAAGAGAATATGAAACCATGGCAATGATCCACTTTTCTGAAAATTAAGAAAACAAAGGTCAAAACCCAAGCAAGCTATTTTCAAGTTATTGATTAACAAATGTGTCACGCGCGTGCGTGTGTGTGTGTATGTGTGTGCGTATGTGTGCATGTGCATGTGTTCTTTCATTTGTGGTCTTTCATTTTTGAAATGCAAGGTCGGTGATTCTCATACTTTGCTGCGTACTAGAATCAGCTGGTCAGATTCTGAAACGCCTACATCTGGACCACTCCTAGACTAATAAATCGGAATCTCTAAGAATGGAACCCAGTATCTATCATCATTCAAAAAAAAATGCAGAGTAGATTCCAGGATGTAACCATGTTTGGGAATCAGTGCCTTAAGATTCCTCTGCGGCCCAGAAACTAGGAGGTGAACTCTTAGCAAGATCCTCCAAGATCTGTTTCCCTAGCTATATAGTATTTCTTCTGCTTGGTTGATAGGCATGCCATACTGATTATGAAATATATTTTGCATTTCATCTCTGTCATAATTTCTGTAAGCATATGGTGTATGTGCAATGATTCCTGGTCAATTTGAGCTATAGATTTTCCTGGATTTTGCTTACTGTTGGGCCTCTTATGCTTTACAGACATGAGTTTTGTCAGGAATTCTAGCCAGTTGGGCTACACCCTTGAAACACTGTCTTTATTTTATTCCCAATTTCCTCCGAGAGTTGGATCTCAGGTTTCACACTATTGCCATTGGTTATGGGCCTGCTCTCCCATGGGCCTGTTCTCCCAACAGAACTAATTGGAGACAAATCATTTTGTCTATGTTTGTTTATGTTATTGTTTTATTTTATTATTATTTTCTTTTGAGTGTCATTGGCACACAATGTTACATGAATTGCAGGTGTACAATATAGTGTTATGCTATGTTTAACCCAAATGTAGATACCATCTGTCCTTTATTTATTTATTTATTTATTTATTTAAGGAAGAGAGAGAGAGAACACAAGTGGGGGACAGAGGAGCAGAGGGAGAGAGAGAATCTTGAACAGGCTCCACCCACAGTGCAGAGCCAGATGTGGAGCTCGATCTCACACCCTTGGGACCATGATCTGAACTGAAATCAAGAGTAGGATGCTCAACTGACTGAGTCACCCTGGTGCCCCATTACCATCTGTCCTGATACATGGCTATAACAAGGTCATTGTCTATATCCCTTCTGCTGTGCCTTTTCTTCCCATGAGTTATTTACTCCATAACTGGTTGCCCGTCTATCGTGATGCTTGACATTTTCAACCATCTACAGTTTTGCTATTGTGCCCGAGCTTTTGATTGGAGCTCCTTAGGTATTTACGTGGCCCAGAGTTGCTGGGATGATGCAGAGAGTTGTGCTGTGTGTACAAACTATGTCTGTGCTCTGCACAATTTTATTCATTCGTGTTTATAATCACTGTATATTTCTCTCTGTTGTTTAACAATCTTCTTCCTGTGCTTTTAGATATAGTACGTTGACTTGAATTTTCCTTCATTCCTTCATTCATTCTAGAGCCATGACAGGCTCTAGAAGTTAAACAGTTTCTCTGGTTCTAGGGTGTTTTACTTTCATCTCCTTCCTAGTGTTGAAGTTTCAGCTGGTTTAATGACCAAGGCCCTCTGAGTTCTATATAACACTGGAAAAATAAAGTGCTTCTTTTGAATAAGAATCCACAACACCTTCTTTGGAATTCTCAGAGTACTGTTGGTGGATAAGACATACATGGAATGAGTAACATAACAATTAAAGGGCTTCATAAATCAACCAGAAAAGTATATACTGTACCCTGTATACGAAAATGAAGGCAATGAGAAAAAAAATTATTTTAAATCTTTTTTTTTCAGTGACCTCTAACTACTCAACTGGTCACCCAAATCTAAGGAAAGGGAATTTTGCATTAAGATTTGCTTTGTGCGGCGGCTGGGTGGCTCAGGTGCTTAGATGTCTGATTCTTGATTTTGGCACACGTCATGGTCCCAAAGTCATGGGATGGAGCCCCGTGTTGGGCTCCATGCTGACCATGAGGCCTGCTTAAGGTTCTCTCTCTCTCTCCCTATACCCCTCTCCCCCATTCACGTTCTCTCTATCTCTCAAAATGAAAAAATATAAATAAACAAATGAAGAAGATTTTCCTTGTAATATCAAGTATTAGTTCTTTAGTCCATAGACACTATCAATGCTACTTAAAATAGCATGTCAACAAACAGTTTGGTACTGATCTGTGATGAGTTAAACTTGTAAATCATGTTACTGCTCGTTCAATGAGAAAGGGTTGCGAAAAAAATTAGCTGAACAAAACTGTGCGTCTATGAAAGTTGATTTACATTCTAACATAAGCTCATCATCTCACTAAAGACTACTTGCGAAAAGTTTTTAGAAACGTACTGGTTCGGGGATCATACCTGGTGTTCTTAAAGACCTTGACAGGGACATTGTTTCACTTAAAAAAAGGATATATTGCTCTTTTGTTTCTTCATCCATTTTATGAAGATATGAAGACCCTTTATATACAAAGGCATCTGTGTTTAAGCAAACACAGATAAGTAAGCTATGATCCCTGCCCTAGAGAAGTCTCAATTAAATTCAACATAGTCATATCTTGGCAGTAAACCAACCCATTTATAATAAAGGAAAACAAATTAGTATATTTAAAGACAGGGAGAGGTATGGCACCAATGATTTGAAAATAGACACTTTAAGATTAAGAATTTTCTTCTGTTTAATCTTACGAATGACATTTTGAATGAATTCAGCTAGGAACAGATATTAACAAATGGTTAAAATTACTCGTAGCAGAAATATAGTTTTGCATTGTGAGGACTATACTTTACTATTTTTTTCTCTGTTCAGAAAGTTGGCATACAAATCTAAAATTGCTTTATATTAAATATATCTATATATATAGATATAGATATAGATTTTAAAAACTACTCAAATTAAAATATTTTCCCTGCTTCATCTTAACCTGTTATAAACAAACATATCATATATATATGCAAATATATGTATAAGTATACATATACTTATTTATTAAGGATAAAGTCTATTTTACTTATTTTTAAATGTATTTATGTATGCATGTATTTCTCTATTCGTTTTGAGAGAGAGATAGAGTGAGAGCAGGGGAGGAGCAGAGAGAGGGAGACAGAAAATCCCAAGCAGGCTCCGCACTGTGAGTGTAGACAGAGCCTGATGCGGGGCACAAAAACCATGAACTGTGAGTGAGACCTGAGACAAAATCAAGAGCCAGACACTTAACTGATGCCAGGTGCCCAAAGATAAAGTCTATTTTAAATGTTTATTTATGGGGGCACCTGAGTGGCTCAGTCGGTTAGGCGTCCGTCTTCAGCTCGGGTCATGATCTCGCAGTTTGTGAGTTTGAGCCCCGTGTTGGGCTCTGTGCTGACAGCTCTGAGCCTGGAGCCTGCTTCAGATTCTGTGTCTCCCTCTCTCTGTCCCTCCCCTGCTCACGCTCTGTCTCTGTCTCCCAATAATAAATAAACGTTAAAAAATGTTTATTTATTTGAGGCGGGGGGAGAGAAAGTGAGCTTGAGTGGGGAAGGGATAGCAGGGGAGACAGGGAGAATCCCAAGCAGACTCCGCTCTGTCAGCTCAGAGCCTGACGCAGGTCTTGAAGTCACGAACCCTGAGACCATGACCTGAGCAGAAGTCAAGAGTGGGAGGCTCAACCAACTGAGCCCCCCGGGTGCCCCTGCATGTATTTATAATCATCAATTTATTAACATACAATGATATAATGAAACACTGCAGCCATAGCAACTAGAATATTCAAAATCTATAGGCCCAAACTGACTATGAAATATACTGCATGTGATTAATATACATTAATTATTTCTTACAGCAGACTGGAATCTCCTTAAGTATAGAATTTATGTTTCATTCATGGTGGTGTCTTCCATAGTATGCAGCCTGCTGCTTGAGCCATGGTAGATGTTTGATAAATAGATGTTGCACAACACTACCACTAATGTACTAATGACAAAAATAACAATTTATATTACTATCACTTACAAAAATGCCAGGATTTGTGCTAAGTGATTTGTGTAGATTAATTTTTTCAACTGTAAAAGAATTTCTCTTTCTAGGTACCCTTGTTACCCCCATTTTTCAAATGAGGAACTTAGCCAAGATTTTCACAAAGTGGAGCTAGATGATAATACTGATTTGGAAGAAATTGCAGAAATAGACTTATCCTTAAGACGCCCCCTTCAGATCTAACAGTCTTCGGTGTTGCTATCACCTCTAAACTTCTAATTCCAAGAAGAAAAAGCCGACTGGCCTAGCATGGCTCAGGGAATCACCCCTCGGGCCCATGACTTTGTCAAGGAAAGTAAAGGATTATGTTTCCCCTGTTCGGTATCCCTTTTGTTTTCTTATGGTAACGGCATCTCAAATTCTCAACGCAGACACAGCCTTTACCACTTCCAGTTCATGCGCCTCAAGTCATAGGGTGAACGTTTCGCTAATCCGTGTCAGTCCCAGGAAATTTGTCGGAAGTCTTAGCATAGCTGTGTTCTCTGCCAGCAGTCACGTTTGCCAGGATCAGGGAAGATCCTGGGCAAGAAGGAGAGAAGAGGAAAGACGTTCTTACCAGCGTCGACTGAGCATTTGCATCTAGACGTGTCCAGACTCGTATAACAGAATTTTAGCCATTTTCCCTTCGGTTTCTGCCACTAGCAATGAAAAGATGACATACAGAAGTACTGTCCATCTTTAGGGAGCGTTGTCACCAGGCAGCTTCCCGTCGACCTCTCCTTCATAGGCTGCCTCAGATTCAAAGAGCTACATTTCCCTGAGGTCATGCTATACTCAAGGCAGCCCCAATCCTATGACTAAGCAGGGTGGGAGTGGGAAAACTGAGCCTTTTTCCTGCAATATAAGGCAGACAAATCAATACTCCCTGCAGAATTTCCTGCCTAGTTAGGAGACGTGGTCATGTACCTTTCACTGTGTAGCTTTTGCCATATGCAATGTTGTTTCCTTCCCCTTTAATTTGTAGATAATGACCCTTAATAAATATCTTATGCCTTAAACTCTCGGTGTTTGCTTCCAGAGGACCCACCTTGCAGCAATAAGTAGCAGAGAAGTGGATACAGACACAGAAAACTTGGGATAAATTTTTAGGCTAAGGATCAGCATAAAGATTTATAATGAATAAAGTGAATGAGAACAAGAAGGCAATGTAAATAAACTAAAATGGCTGTCTCAGGGCGCCTGGGTGGCTCATCGGGTTAAACGTCTGGCTCTTCATTTTGGCTCAGGTCATGATCTCCTGGTTTGTGGGATCGAGCCCCACATCAGGCTCCTTGCTGACAGCACAGAACTTGTTTGGGATTCTCTCTCTTCCTCTCTCTCTGTCACTTCCCTGCTCATGCTCTCTCTTACTCTCTCTCTCTCTAAATAAATAGATATACATTAAAAAATAAAATAAAATAAAATAAAATAAAAAATCTCTGTCAGACCAATGGATAATTCTCTAAAGTCTTATTATTGTGTATGTATTAAATAACACTTTCTAAAAAATGGCATCCTAAAGATTTCCATTATAGTCTGAGCGATCAAGAATTGCCCAGGAATGAATAAACTTATATTTCCTCTATTTCAAAATTAATAGAATCTTACCGGAAACTTTGAAATAGGAGATACAATAGAACTGTTCGCTTTAATAAATTAATAATTTATTTTCTAACCTTTGGTGTTTGAAGATCCAAATAAATGTAAGATAAATTTAGTGATTGAGAGGAATGGATAGACTTTAAACAAGGTTGATTAATAACGGGTGTGTGTGATGAGGACTCCAGTGAAAGATGAAACAAATCACTAAAGGAAAATTGGGCAAGATGCTGTCTCCAGGAATCCTAGAACATGTTAATGGATTTTATGAAGGTTTTAAAAATAGGATTTATAATAAACTGCGCTAGGTTTTACGGTTATATTCCCTTTAATGCATACAGAAATTCCTGTATGTACTTTCCCGAAGTTTAATCTCACATTTGGAGGATCATGGTAAATACAGACAAAGCAAGAGCAGATATTTCTAAGAGGGTGTTTATAGCTACTTTGTTTTTTATTGTGTGCTTCTGATAGTTCTCTTTTCAACTGTGGAGCCAGGGAACACACAGTAACAGCATTCTTTAATCAGATACCTCAGCAACCTGCTGAGGTTGCTTTTTTGTCTAAACACAAGCCAAGAGTTTCCTGTCTTATTTCACAGATTTTTTTTAGAGGGAGACGTCCCACCTTCTTCCCCTATCTCTTTAAGTAGTGGCCTCTGTGCAAATGTCTCACAGCCTTCTGAAATACATACTCTCTGTTGGGGGTTCCTCTTTCCTCTCCATCAGAGTAGAAATGTTGCGCACAGCAGACATGCATAGTTCCTAAATTTAGCGGTTTGTGAGAGAGGAGAGAAACAGAACACCGCGCAGTGAGTGGATTATGCAGGTCAGAGAAGATAAGTGTTAATATATTGATTTCTTCCCCATTTTATGAGCTCAACCTATCATTATCAATATGGCCACCAGCTCCTACAATATTGAAAGAGGTGTTTCACTAATTGCAAGACTGGACCCACTAATTGCAGGGCTGAATTAAATTGTATCTTTAATCATTTAGCCAAGTGCTCATCTTCAGTGGTTGGCAAGATGAAAGTTAATGATCCCAGGGCACTTTAATGTGTCAGGAAGCCACTTGTTACTTGCTTGGGTCAATAAAATATCTACCCATGTGCTATGGAAAAATTATTATCAAGGTGCCAACAGTTCTCTATTTTTCCTTCTTTATTTAAAAGAAAAAGAAACAACTTTTGAGAGGAAAGATATCCACTGAATACAAAACTACTTAGATCCATCCAATTGCTGAGACAGATGATAGTTCTTATCTCTACAGTGCATTTCAAGGTGTCACAGTGCCTCATCATTTGGTAATTTCATTCCATGCTTTATCTAGTTTCAGAAAAAGAAGCTAATCCTTTTTTTTTTTTTTGTATTTCAGTTTTATACAAGTTATTGATGCTGGCATTAATTTGTGACCGATGATTTTCATAAGAGGTGGGTTTTATGCATGCATTGATGGATCTCACTGAAGTGACAACTTTAAGTGCCACTGAGGATACCAGTCAAGAAATGTGAATTCCTCACTACAGTTCTCTGGAGAACAACAGTTTAATGGTTGGCACCTTTACTTTTTCTCCTGAATGGTATAATGAACGCTTCAGGGAAAATACTCATGCCTAGTATTTTTGGACCTCTTTTTTCCTTGGAAAACAATGCCTTTTGAATAATTAAAAGACAAGGGCAAAGAACAAGGGGAAAAGGATAATGTGACATAAGAAGGATGCAGATATAACAAAGCTAATGCTCCTTTGCTCCTTTCTTTTTCACAATTTTTGCAAAGACCGATAGATTTTCTTCCGAAGATGGGAGCAAGATTCAATCACTACATTTCTTTTATTGCGGACAAATGAAACAGAGGCTTGCAGGTGAGAGCTCCCAACAGAGAAATAAAAGCAAAGAGGCTTTAGCAGGCCACAGAACTCAAGTTCAGTAGAATGTAGGGTCAGCGCGTGCTAGGAAATCAATGATATGGAGGCTATTCTCTTTCTCCTACAAAGTAAATTCTACTTGCCTTCCATGTGATGTATTTATTTGTTTACTTACTTACCTATTTAATTTCTATGTTTGATTGTATTTTCTCACTATATATACATATATATATATATATAACTTAATTAATGTGTTTTTGATAGACATGACTGATTTCTGGGGCTTGCAAGAGACAGAGAACAGCCATGTGCTTGCCTCCTGCTTCCTTTTTTGTTTTTTGATTTTTGCTTTCCCAGTTTCTTCTGGTTGGTCTTCTATTTTTAGCCACTCATATACGAGTCTCACCATCACCTTAACAATATCAGTTCCCCAGAATTCTGAGCTTGGTCTTCCTATCATTTAACTACACATTATTCCTTGGAAATCTTGTTTTTTCCATAGCTTAAAATAGTGCCTCTCATTCTACCCCTCCAAGTCTTGCTTCTGAATCCCAAATCCATAAATTCAATGCACCAAATATCTCCATGTGAAGGTCTTAGCTCAAGTTCAACATGGGGCAGCTAAACTGATCACTAATCAGGTCTGTCATCAGATTCTTTTCACTTCTCTTATTGAATGGCATGCACATCCATTAAGGTGTCCAAGGAATAAGGCTGGTAGGCATAAATCTTGATTTATTCTATTAAGGTCCAAATTAAATCTGTGATGAATTTATGTGGCTTCACTCTTCTGAATATCTCTCAGATGTGTCCTCCTTTGCCACCCCCATGGCCACTGGATTAACCTTCACTACCCCTGTGGCCACTGGATTGTGCAACAATCTCCTGATTGTTCTTCCTCAAGTCAGTTCCTATCTGCCTCCAATTGTCCACACTGGCGGGGTGTTTGGTCTGAAATGATTTTCATTTCCATTTTAGTACTTAAGACTTTTAAACAACTGCCCTTTTCTTTTCTCCTCCTGCCACCTGTTTGAAAAATCTCTAAATCCTTAACTTGGCCTGCAAGATCTTTTATGATTTGAGCTCCTCCTACTTAATCAACATCAATTCCTGTCTCTCTGTCTCTGTCTCTGTCTCTGTCTCTCTCTCTCTCTCTCTCTCAATCTTGTTCTTCTTTCAGGGATGCAGAAGCAGTCTTAGTTCCCAGAACATGCTAGATTGTACTGCTGGTCTGAAATTTCATTCCCTCTCTTCCTCTCATGTGGGATCCCTACCTTTACCCACCATCCCCAAACACCTCACTTTGTCTTCATCCTTCAAAATCAGTTCTTATCTGACCTCTTCTAGGGACCTATTACTAATCTCCAAGCACGGTTGGCCTATGTGCCCCTATAACACAGTGGGTTTATCTCTCTTACTTCTGTCTGGTGCCTACACCTCTCTGCTGGGATGGTTTAGTTGTGAGCTCAATGGAAAAGAGATAGTGTCATTTTTATCCTCTGAATACCCAGCACCTAACATAATGACTAATACATATTGATCTTGTGTACAAATATTGTCGTAAAAGTATGCTCTTTTCTATGGAAGGGAGCTACATATTTAAGGAGGTGACAGTGTGTAGAAAGAAGTATGAATAACTTAAATGAGATGTAGGAAAAATGCAATCACAGTTTACATCCAGAACAGTACTGCCCTCACATAAAAGCACAATCCAACGATATTTATTTAGAAAAATAAAAGGAGGTTTTTTTTAAAAAAAATCAAAATTTTATTTAGAAAAGTAGGTTTTCTTCCTATTCATGAAGCGAAAGAACAATTTAGACATGACATAGGACACAGAGAAAAGGTGTGGAATGAAGAGCTCCTGTATAGATCCAAGGAGGTGACAAAGAGGTTTCAATTCATACAATACAGGTGAATCCAAGAGGAAGCCACTAGGCGACTATATTTTTACCCATTTGTTCTAATGTAGTTGCCTTCAAGTTATGGTAAACATACAGTCCATCTTTTCAAGCACAGTTCCAATTTCAAATTTGGTTTTTAAATCGCTACTTTTAGGTTCAGAAGATGTGATTATTTATTTCAGATTCCTTGAATGATACGCGCGCACGCGCACACAGTCTGTATCACAGATATTCCAGTAGTCTTTGGCAGAGACAGTCACAATGACAATTTTACTAATGACTTAATTGTAGCTATGACTTCATGAAAGAAGAGATATAAATTGAAGCATTTATAAGTACAACAAGAATCTTCTTGAATAACCTAGACAGAGATAAATGATTACACTTTAAAGGTATTTCTCATCTATTCATCATTATTGAAAACTCAACTCCGTGGCATTTAAAACGGAGATTTTGTCCCTTTCAAATGCCTATGATTTTTATAGATAATAATTTCAAAATTTCCCACTCTAAAATGTTGAGAGACCATCGTCTTACTAGATTTAATAAACATATTGGAGTTAAATATTAATTGATCTTGAACTTGTTATAAATATAACTATCCAGCTGATATATTGCTTCATTTCAAAGTAAAGACTCTAAATGTTTTATTTACATGAGACAGTTTATTAGACTCATTGAAATTCTCTTTCAACATTCAAACAGTAGCTGTTCACATCTACCTACTACTTGCCCTATTTCCCAAAAAGAATCAAAGAACTACACTTATTCAGTAAGAAGGAAGAAGGCCATTTCCAATGTTATGCTTTCTTAAAGATCCCAGTGGTTGCGGTTGGCAAATCAAATTTTGCTATTATATCTATAAAAAAGGGAGCGATCGTTAGTATTCGTGAACTGCTTCACTAGTTTGTATGTTCCTGTGACACGAAGTATGTAATGACTCTGAGTCTCAATTCATTGGCCATAATGTGGGAAAATACAGAAACGAATGGAAAGTGATTTCTCAGCCCATTCTGTCATGGCAGTTCCTTTTGGTATGATTTAGGAAACTACAGGCAGTAGAAAAGCCTCCCTTTTAAATGTCAAATACAAGATTCATTTCTGTACAGCTTTAATCCAAATGTCAGAGTTCTGAGCTGAGCCATCAATCTCACCAGAACTTTCCAAGCTTTACACATCAAAATTGCTGTCCTTTAAAAGAGAAATCCTGGTTTCTGGGAATACCCAATATTCAATTTGCATGATGCTGAAGAAATGCATCCCTCAAGGAGCAAGATAGGTTCAACGTCTTCTGTACATATCACCACTCCAGAGAGGGGTTAGAGGGTACTGTAATCTTACCAGAAGAAGGCCTACAGGTAAATTAAGAGTATTTCTTTCTATAACTGAAAGTTATTTTTTTTCAGGGACTTCTTGTTTATTTTCCTATCCCCTGTTTCCTCAATACACAACTATGTTCTTTGGTCCTCAACCTAAAGCCATTTACACTTTGTCAAGGCAAAGTGACCAGGTTTGCTTTCCATAATTTAAATGTCCCTGTGGTGTTCACTGGAGAGTCCAAAGGGTGTGTGGGACCCTAGTCTCCGCGGAGATGCACAATGAAGCAAAGCTCTCTACTTCCCACCCAGAAGAGCCAGAAAACAAACGTGCAAGAGATTTGACCCCAAAAACAAAACAAACAAAAAACGAAGACAACAAAGTAAACAAAGATATGACTAATGTCCCAAAATACCCAAATAACTTTAATGTGTTCTGTGTTTTCCAATTCAAGTGGACGTCAAAATTATTTTACACCGTTCTGAAAACAAAACCAAGCTATCCCTTTAGATACATGGAGACCTACCCGGTAATCTTCAGCCTACACCCTAGATCATTCAGTACTGGAGCAGAACATGCGTTGTGGGTCTTCCCCACCCGGCTGAGAAGATGCACTACGTGGAATTCAGAGAAGAAAGACAGCGACTAAACATTTAAGACTCAATCGGCAAGTGCCATTGGAGCACAGTCCTCCGGGAAGAAGGTTGCTCTTCCTCTGTAAAGGATCCTCCCAGAGATCATTTCGTTTTAATGTCTATACCAAGAAGTTTTTCCTTGGCTTGTATGTCTATGGGGGAAAGAAAGTTCTGTCATCACGTGTGCATGGAAAAGCCAATTAACTAGGAATTCTTAAATTTGAAAATTGTAGGCATTAATCTTCAGTTATACTACACGAAGAAATTACATATAGGATGATGATTGCATCTTCATTTTCATGAAACTCTGGGAAGATATTAAAGAAACTTTCCGTTGATTATTGTAAACAAACAAACAAACTGAAATCTGCTTTCTCTGGATATTCATCTGCAACTTTGTTTTTAGTGTGTGGGTGGGACTATATACAACAGACATATGACATGTAAACTAGTATCCCCTCTTTAGTTCCTTTCTTTATTTTCTTGTTTTTAAAGTGATTTTATTACTTTTATTATTTTTAAGTTTATTTATTTTGAGAGAGAGAGAGAGAGAGAGAGAGAGAGAGAGAGAGAGAGACTGAACCGTGAGTTCATGACCTGAGCCAAAACAGAGTCAGACACTTAACCAACTGAGCTACCTAGGTGCTCCTATTTTCTTATTGATATACAATGTAGATGCCAGCTCCACAGGCACCAATGAATTGGTGTAGTACAACAAGTAGAGAACTGAAAGTTATTTTTCACGGAGGCTGCTAGGAAAATGCTTGGCACCAAAGTGGCTTGGAATGGTGGTGGGAGTGGGGGAGGGGAGGGGCATATTTTTACTAAGAAGCATGGACTAAAGACAGTGAATGGATTGCCCAGAGCCCAATAGGAATTCACGGACTTCCAAATCTCAATACTGAGAATGGAGATTGTTTGGCACGAAATGGATGGCTCCACTCATTAGATTCTAAGCTTTTGAGAACAAATGCATTGTTGGTCCTGTCTACCGTGGCATCCCATTCATGGGAGTGGATAAAGTGGACACAGAACACCTATTTCTAAAATTAAGTAATGTAGTCATCAATAGTGATTTCTCCAAGGCTGCCCAAGAGAAAATATCTGGTCTATTTATACAACCTGGAGAAATAAATAGTGAATACTCATGGTTTTCTCTTAATTTGTGATAGAGGTTGGGCTCACCAGGGGAAACGGCTATACCAGTAAGTGGTCCCTGATGAGAATGAAGAAATGTTCTCAAAGCAAATCTAAAGACAATGCTATGTTTCTACGCATAGAATACTTCTGACACCAAATGTATGATTTTTTTTCCCATACCAATCAATCCTCTAACTCTCCAGATACCAACTGGGTGTCCTACAATTAAGTTCAATTATTCTACAAACTACCCAGGATTAATGCAGACCCCACAGGATAAGGACTCAGTCCCACAAGCCTATCCCCACTTCAAATGCCAAAGGCAAGTTCCAGGCCTCTCATATTTCTGACCAACCAGTTATAAATCAGAGGTTCCCGTGACCCTCTCCTTGGGTTTGATAATTTTCTAGAATGGCACAGAGGACTCAGGGAACGTTGCCCTATATTACCAGTTTGCTGTAAGGATACAACTCAGGAAAAGCTGAATGGAAGGGACGCATAAAGCAAGGTATGTGGGCAGGAGTGTATGCAAGGCCACCTTGTTCTCTCTGAATACACCAGTCTCCAAGCAACTCAGTAAATTCACCAACCTGGAAGCTATCTAAACGCCATAGTTTAAGGGTTTTTAAGGAGGTTTCATTATGCAGGTGAGATGATTGAATCATTGCCCCTTGGTGATTAGTTCAGTCTCCAGCCCCTCTCAACTCCCCAGAGGTCAAGGGTGAGACTGAAAGTTCCAGTTTTCAAATCTGATGGGCAGCCTGCATCCAGAAACTATTTAGGGGACCCCAGCCAGGAGCCATCTCATTAGCATACAAAAAGACACTATTGTCACACCAGAGATTCCAAGGGTCTTTTAAGTTCCTGTCACTCAGGAAATTACAAGAGTTTTAGGAGCTGGTGCCAGGAACTAGGCATCAAGGCCAAATCTATTTATATTTTTGTTATATCACCATATCACAGATGCAAACTTTGATGCATTACTCCTGTGTGAAAAACAGGCACTGGTAAACACCTCTGAATAATAAACGCAAGGAAACCACTAGAGTTCCCACAATTAAAAGCAAATAGTATTGACTAGTGATAAAAACTTGGTAATGGGCACCGCAGACTTTCTGAAGCTGTACCAAGACTCCTGGTGGGGGTAAAGTTCTGATTTTCCAATGCAGTGAGTACTGCAAGCACATTATCAGTGAAAAGACACCCTTGTAAATCCAGGGTACCGGGAAAGACACGCATGATATTTGATATATGTATATATTTTAAGTTGGCTTCATGCCCAGTATGGAGTCCAACACAGGGCTTGAACTCACGACTCAATGAAACTAAGACCTAAGCTAAGGTTAAGAGTCAAATGCTTACCCAACTGAGTCTCCCAGGTGGCCTTATTTATTTACTTATTTATTTATTTATTATTTTGTTTTGAGTTAAGACAGCTCATCCAAGGGTCCTACAGGCCAGCTTTAGGATGGAAATATTTACTACTATATTTATCTCATTAAAAAAAAATTAATGTTTATTTTTGAGAGAGAGAGAGACAGGGTGTGAGCAGGCGAGGGGCAGAGAGAGAGGGAGACACAGAATCCGAAGCAGGCTCCAGGCTCCGAGCCATCAGCACAGAGCCCTATGTGGGGCTCGAACCCACGAACTGTGAGATCATGACCTGAGCCGAAGTCGGACACTTAACCGAGTGAGCCACCCAGGCGCCCCTCTGCTTTGATTTTTGATGTTGTGGCACACAATACTAGAGTCGAGGTGGTAAATTTGAGGAAATTGATTTAAAAAAGCGTTATATGAGTTAATTACAAGGTCAATCACTACTGTACTGTACTATAAAAAAGTCTTATGGTAACTTTATAAGCAACCATGTTTAAAAAAACTTGTTTACTGTTTCAGTCGAACCACTGGAGGGGTTCTCTTCGCTTTTTCATATATCCAAGTGGTAAAATTTCTGCATAAAAAGTCATAATCTCTTTTTTTTCTATTATTACTTTTGAGGTTGAGCTATAACCTTCACATTCTGTCTCTGCTTTGTCCATCATATTCATAATGATACCAGAATGCACATTCATTGCAGTAGCAATGCATTTTACAATTTTCTCAAAACTTAGAGGCACACATCGGGGTTTTGCAGTTACGGTTCTATACATGTTAGCAAACCCAAAGGAAAACTACCAATCATCATTTTTAGACGCCAAAATCTCCCTGAGTTTCTGAATGCATAATTACTGTGTCTCGTGTGTGACAGAATTTGAGAACTGAAGGAATCTAAGACATCACCCAGTCCAGGACTTCTCAGGCTCGCTAAAGCACAAAAAGTAAGTGGGAAGCTTTTTAAAAACAGATCCCTGAAGCTTTCCTAGAGTTTTTATTTAGTGTGTCCAGATAATGGTAAGAGGTATCTATATGTCTGTGGCTAAGACTATGTATCTACATTTATTATCGGCATATATCTGTATCTGTTATTTTTCTATCCATCATCCATCTATCCATATCAGTGTCTATTATTTATCTACCTGTCATCTATCCACCTGTCTATTAATACAGCTGACAAGACTGGACTGTGAACAAAAGCTGCCAATGAAACCATTCTACACTGGCTATGCCACTGAGAACGTTAGTTTGTACTGGCACCCTTAGCTAGGGAGATGTGCTTATATAGCTTGCTTCGTAAAATGTTAGCAAACAAACAAAAAAAAGGCAGTAGGAACTGAGAAATGTCTGTATTGTACCTTAAATTATATATAGCCATTAGTTTATGGTCTTACTCCCTTTGCTGCGTTGACTAGCCCCTTAAGGTATGGAAAGTGCAAGATGTTCTATTTCCCTGTGCAACTGGTCGGCGTTCAGCACAGTTCGGACCCACAGTAGGTGCTGACTGAGTGTTTGTTGAATGCAACTGACTATGCTTGCCGTCTTCAATGAGAAGTAAAACAGGGGCAGAAAGAAAAGAGTATGGCGAGGTAACCCCCCCCCATTTCCATTATTTAGGGACTAATTATCATGTTTCCCCATGCCCTGTACTACCTATGCCTAACTCATTTCACTGCTCATTAGCACCTTCGCCACACCAGAGGGTAGACAGGAGTTAATAAAGTGATTGTCAGGAATAACATGCAAATTAGCCATGCTGGTTTGGTAGGTAAGTAGTCTGCAAATCTTGATTAACAGGAGGCTTTGGGATTACCTTGGAATTTTCACTGTTATGTATCCCCCTGTTGGTGAACGTATACAATCCAGAGCAGAGACTTGGTCTACAGGTCTTTGGAATAAAAAAAAATCAGCATCCCCTGGCTGTCTGGCCACCTGAGCTGTGATAGGTGGTGGCCCATCAGAGAAAAGAGATGCGAAGGAGCTTGGCAGACTGAAAGGCCTTGAAGCAAAATTTGTAATCTGATTGGCAAGCGGTTTAATAAAGCAGAAGTGGAGTTCTGTGTGTGTTCTCTATGATACTACAGTAGAATCCCCGTGTCAGCATTTTGTACAGCTGCAGCCTGTTAATTGTGCAAGCTGGAGGACATCCTGAAGGGTCATTATTGTAATTTAAATGGGGAGAAAAGCTTAGGTAAGGACCGCTACATCAGCAAAAGAGGAAGGATTAGAATTTGGAATGTGAGGTTCACCTAGTCGTGTGTTTTATATCCCATACTCATGGTAGGAATCGGGCAGGAACAGGTTGACCTATCATCAGAATCTGTTATCTATCTATCTGTCTGTCATCTGTCTATCTATCATCTATCTCTCTACCTGTGTTCTTAAAGCTGTCACGGAGAACCTCATGTACTGACAATTTGGGGAATCACTGATTAATTTGATTTTTCATTTTAATGCCGTAATAATTAAGATCCACAAAGACTGTG
The DNA here is from genome assembly GCF_018350175.1 of Felis catus. Classification (NCBI taxonomy): domain Eukaryota; kingdom Metazoa; phylum Chordata; class Mammalia; order Carnivora; family Felidae; genus Felis; species Felis catus. The sequence continues at coordinate 19,104,386 of NC_058372.1, forward strand.
TTGCAGTCAGGTTCTTTTCTGAGCTGTGACAAGGAGACCTAAGTCTCTTGATTCTCACTTCAGCATCCCTTTTGTTTCTATTTCATAAATCAAAAAGAGATAAAAGTACAAAGGAAAAATGAAAACAATTCTCAAATAAGAACAGAGTGGAATCTGGAAAACAGAAACAATCAAAAAGTCATTTTTTTTTCTTCTTTGGATAAAGGAATCATGTAAAAACTAGTTGAAGACAAACTTTTTAAAATGTTTCGATATGGGGAGCCTGGGTGGCTCAGTCCGTTGAGCGTCCGACTCTTAATTTCCACTCAGGTCCTAACCTCACAGTTTGTGGGATCAAGCCCCACCTCGGGCTCTGCGTTGATAGCATGGAGCCGGCTTGGGATTCTCTCTCTCCCTCTTTCTCTCTGTCCCTCCCCTGCTCATTCTCTCTCTTCCTCTCTCTCACAATAAATAATCAAACATTGAAAAAAAATATTTTTTTCAAAGACATCCACTGCACAGAATGCAAAGGAATAGCAGGTGGGGAAATCTGAATTTCCACTCAGATACCACAAAATGGCAAGTAATTTTGTGAATTCGTCCCAGTCTAGAACCTAAAGACTAGCTTTAAAGAACCAGAGATGAGGTGTCAATTTGTGTATTTGCTTTGCTTTGTTTTTTAAATATCTCAGGCCCAGATGACCAGGTTTACACTAACTTGAAGTCACAAAAGCCATAAATATAACCCAGGATCCCAATTTATTCCTTTAAATGAGGAAGAGATCAGAGTAACAGACTAGCGGATAATGTTTGCTTCAGCAGTTCAGCGTAATCAATCACAGTGGCTGTCATAAGCAGGAAGTTGCTTGGTGGGTATAAAACAAAAGAGAAAAGTATATAACCCCATAAAAGTATCACGTGGCTAAGGTTGCTAGTAGTTTCCTTTTCCACAACGTGGTGTTTCTAAGTGGATAGGGCCATTTCGGAGGTTTGCAGGATACTTCTGGGTGGGAATAGTGAAAAAACAAAGTAGATTTTCTATTAGTTTCTTCCTTTTAAACTTTAAAATTTTAGCTCCTTTTACTTAACCTAATGTTTTCGAGTGTAATCCAATGTTGTAACATGTCTTAATACTTCATTCTTTCGAATAGTTTTCTGTTGTAAGTGTTGATACACCCCCTCACGCATCAGCTAAAGGATATTTGAATTATTTCCACTTTTTTTTGATATTGTAAACAATGCTGCCATAAACGTTCATATACAGGTCTTTATGTGGACACATATTTTTAATCATTCTGAAGTAAATAGCTAGGTGTGGGATTGCACAGTCGTGTGTTAACTCTAAATTTAACATTTTGAGAAACTGGGGAACTGTTTTGTCAAGTGCCTGCACCATCGTAAATTGCCACTAGCTATTTGTTACTGTCTGTCTTTGTGATCACGACCATCCTAGAGGTGTGAAGTGATATCTCATTGTGGCTTTGATTTGCATTTCCCAGGTGACTAATGATATTTAACATTTTCACATACTTATCGGCTATTTCCATGTGCTTATTGGCCATTTCCATATCTTCATTAGATATGTCTATTCAAATCATTTTTCCATTCTTAAATTGGATTTTTTTTTGCCTTCTTGCTACTGATAAGAGTTCTTGGTATAACCTGGATACAGGTCCCTTGTTATAAAAATGTTTTGCAAATATTTGCTCCCAATCTGTAGACTGCGTTTTACTTTAAAAATTTTGACTTTTGTTGCACAAATTATTTGAATTTTAATAAGGTTCAATTAATCAATTCTTTGTGTATTTTAGTGTCATATCTAATAACATTTTGCCCAACACAAGATCATGAACATTTTCTGTTTTCCTATTAGAAGTTTTATGGTTTTAGCTTTGATCTATGATACATTTTGACTTAACTTATTTTTTTAATTTTTAAATGTTTATTCATTTTTGAGAGAGAGAGAGAGAGACAGAGAGTGAGTGGGGGAGGGGCAGAAAGAGAGGAAGATACAGAATTTGAAGCAGGCTCCAGGCTCTGAGCTGTCAGCACAGAGCCATGCAGGGCTTGAACCCACAAACCATGAGATCATGGCCTGAGCCAGGTTGGATGCTTAACCGGCTGAGCCACCCAGGTGCCCCGTGACTTAACTTTCTATATGGTGTGAGGTAAGGATGAAAGTTTATTGCTTTCCAAATGAATACATAGTGGTCCCAGCACTATTTGTTGAAAAGACCATCCTCCCATTGATTGGTCTTAGCATCTTGTTGAAAGCAATTGACCATAAATGTAAGAGTTTATTTCTGGATTCTGAATTTTCTTCTACCAATATAAATTTCTATCCTTTTACCAATACCACATATAACCATAACATTGTACTGGGTTTTGAAATTGTAAAGTGTTAAGTTGTCCAATGTTGTTATTCTTCTCCAAGATTGTTTTGGCTACTCTGGGTCCTTTACATTTCCATATGAATTTCAGAATGAACATTTCAATGTATGCAAAATAGGCAGTTATTGGTGACAGGGGCTGCACTGAATCTACAGAACGATTTTGAGACTACTGCCATGTTAACAGGATTATGTCTTCCAATTCATGAACATGGGATGGCTTTCCATATTTACCTAGGTTTTTCTTTAATTTCTTTCAACAATATTTTGTGTTGTTTAAGCCACAATTCTTGTACTTCTTTTGTTAAGTTGAATTCTGAGAGGTTTTTTTTTTTCATGCTATGAATGGAATTTTTTAAATTTAATTTTGGATTCTCTATTGCTATTATTTCAAAATGAATTTGAATTTTGGGTATGGGATTGGGTTTCTACAGCTTTGATGTAATCATGTATTAAATTGTAGCATGTTTTAATAGACTCCTTAGGATCTTTCGTATAGGAGATCATGCATTGTGTAAATAGAGTTTTACATCTTCTTTTCCAACATAAATGCTTTCTATTTCTTTCTTTTCGTTAATTTCCATGATTAAAACTTCCAGTACGATGTTGAAAAGAAGTGGTGAGAGAGAACATCCTTGTACTGTTCTCAATCTTAGCAGGAAAGCCTTAATTGGTTCACCATCGAGTATGATATTAGCTGAAGATTTTTTTAGGCACTTGTCTAAATGCCTTCTACATATTATTTCTTTGAACCTTTATATTAGCAATGTGAGTAAATTTGTACTAGAATTTCTATCTTATAGGGCAGAAAACTGTCACATAAGTTAGTTAGGTGGTTGATCCAGAATTTATTTATTTTTAACATTTATTTATTTTTGAAAGACAGAGATAGAGCACGAACGGGGGAGGGGCTGAGAGAGAAGAGACACAGAATCCGAAGTGGGCTCCAGGCTCTGAGTTGTCAGCACAGAGCTTGACCTGGGGCTTGAACTCACAAACTGTGAGATCATGACCTGAGCCAAAGTAGGACTCTTGACCAACTGAGCCACCAAGGCACCCCAAGCCAGAATTTAAATAAGACAATCTTTTATATTGTCTCAATAATTACTAGTTAAATGACATTCACTGAAACTATAGTTAGCTTAAATGTAAAAAACTAATTTATAAAGTCAACATAATTGTGCATGAGTTTTATGATTTAATGATTTATTGATTGTAAACTGTAAGCAGCTGACTGATTTTCCTGTTTCAAGAAGTTTTAGATCTTAAGATGACAAATAAAATAATAATCTTAATAGTCCAAAGATTAAAATCACTTGTATGAGCCTAATACTGTTTACTGTATGATAATATATATATATACTACATATATATATATACATATAAATTAATATTTTAAGGTTTCTTATACTTCTGAGGGATTGGTTTGATTTCCAATGCATCTTCGAACTTTAACACTTTATGATTTCATAGAATTTGTTGTAAAAAAGTAGTTAACAGTTAAAAAAAAAGTAATAGGGCACCTGGATAGCTCAGTTGGTTAAACATTCAACTTCGGCTCAGGTCATGATCTCACAGGTCCTGAGTTTAAGCCCCATATTGGGCTCTGTGCTGACAACTCAGAGCCTGGAGCCTGCTTCAGATTCTGTGTCTCCCTCTTTCTTTCCCCTTCCCATGCTTGTGCTCTGTCTCTCTGTCTCTCAAAAATAAATTAAAAAAAAAGTAATGAATTTGAATTTCAGTTCTTGAGATATATTGGATTTACTGCCCATTTTGGTGCTTGCAGAATGGATATTACATAATCAAAAAAGATGTTGCTATTTCAAGGGTCCATTGAGTATGCTGAGGATAGCCAGGTCAATTTCCCCTTCTTGATATTGGCCATGAGGCCAGCTGTTTCCATTCTCTGTTCAGCCATGATCCTTCTTTTTTATTTCTTTGATTTGAGCTCAAAAAAAATATAAGTGAATGCAAAGGGAAGGGAAATGTACACTTTTCTTACATACTTTGGCTAGATTCTAAAGAAAAGCAATCATCTATAGTACTCAGTCCCTACTGATTGCATTACTGTATTTTATATATTTAAAGTATGTAAGTTTTCTAAATTAGAATTTTTAGTATTCACTCTAAGTGAAAAATTAAGACTTTTAGTTATCTGCAAACAACTTTTAACTACTAAACCAGGTCTGGGTATAAGAATGCTCCACTTGAACTATTTCAATCAGCTGTCATGATCTTCAGTTTCACTGTGTTGAATGCTGAATGTGTAGATTCTTTTAGGATCCGATCAACACGATGGTGGGCAAAACTATACTTCAAGGAAAACTTTAAAAATCAGTCAGTTCGGTGAGAAGAGAGAAAAAAAGAGACAAACCAAAGATAAAAATGTTTTGCAAACCACAACATTCGATATTTTAAAATCCTCATGGTTCCAATTGTAGATTCAAGGGTTGTTTTAACTAACATCAGGTGTAAATAAAAGAGTAAATTGTAATTAGTTCACAGTTAGCTATTAGTGCTTAAAATATTTCTGGGCAAATGAAGGCATATGGAAGCTACAATTTGCTCTCTTCTTTACCAGAAAACAGAACACAGAATATATGTATTTCCCCAAACGTTACTTGTCACACTTGAACTACATGGAGAAAACCAAATCTGCAAATGTATACCTCCAACAGGGTGAAACAATTTCACAATTAAAAGTAGATTTTCTGGAAATAAATTTCGATGAGAAATTTCCTGCTAGAAAATCTAAAAGTAGATTTTCTGGAAATACGTTTTCATAAGCAATTTCATTGGGAAGATAAAGATTCTTACAATGGTATTTGGGAAGTGTATAGATCTGGTAAAGCAAAAAAAAAAAAAGTCACACTGGAAAGGAAATCAAAACGATAAGGTAACTGTAGTAGGTGACAAGAACAAAAGCAGTTAATTCTTCTGTTTTCCACCTCTCACAGGCAGGCTAATCAGTTATACTTATGAGGCAAAGTAGCAGTCTAATAAACCTCACTTGTCGCTAGTTGTCATCTTAGTGATCAATTCACACCTCTATCACAATGACAGCAACCCTTCAAGTACCCTAATAACCCCACTCCTTGGAGTGTTGGTGGATTAGGGACGGGATAATGGATTGTTAAGGCTCTAATGAAGTGGAGGCTAAGGAGATAAAACCTCTCAGCTGGGGTGGTAGGGGGTGGATAGAAGCTCGCAAGAGTAAACTTTAATTAAGGTTTTGGCTCACTTTGGGTTCCTATATTTGAATAAATAAAGTTAACTTGAGACACTTAAGACTTTTTCTACAACCGTCATTCCCTTTCTCTATTTTTCCATATTCACAGAAAAATCTTTGGGTTAATCTCTACTTTGAGCTTTTTCTTTTTCTTTTTCTTTTTTTTTTTTTTTCTGTTTAGTAAATTACATTTAGAAGCCACTTTCATTTCAACCTCTTTTATCTCCTTTTTAAATATTGGTTTTCTCCACTTAGTTACATAAAAATTATATTAGAAGGAAATAGAGTCAATGCTTTCGTCTTCACCCCTTAGAAAAGTTTTATGTATGAACAGTAAGCAATCGTAAATACAGTCGTATTTTGTATCCAAGCTATGTCCCATCATTCGCTAACTGTAAAAAGCCTTAGATAAATAGAAGAAAATCAAGCAATTTCACATGGCTTGTAGAATCAGCCAAAGCAACTATTACATTATTTTTGCAGCATCGTCTAGTTTATGAAGTTATCCTTTTTAATGATGAATGCTAAGTGCACTTTTTAATGTTTTAAGCTATTTGTTTCCCAACATTGGTGAGTAAAAATAAATTTTATAATGGGAGCTAAGTGTTCACTGCCCAGGTATGCATAAAGCTATGTGGATGGCTCCTATCATCTTTCCTTGCTAACATGGCAGGGTGTGTGCTATTTGGCGACCAGGATTGGGATCAATCAGCCAGTCTAATCCTTGGCTTTGGGCTGTATCACATCAACAGGATCCTAGATCAGGGAAACTCTATTGTTTTAAAAATAAATGTCATCCTCTCCTTTGGTTATGTAGTCTGCTGGTCAGTAATTCTCTATTTTTCATTCATCTGAAAGTGGGGCTCATTTCCATGTACATAGTTATCATTCTTCCTTTATATATAGTTATTTCAGCAGAATACTTACTCATTTGGTTGAATCAGAACCATTGCAGCTGTAAGTGTAAGCTGATTAACTCAGGATTTTTTGTTTGTTTGCTGCTCTAAACAGAAACACTCTTCATCATGACCCTTCTTATAAAAATTCTCTATCCATGATCCTGTAGCCAGAGGACTTAAGAGATGTAATAGCTTAAGAAAGATTTTAGAACTCTACGACTTTAGTAATCTCATAATATTTGAGAGTAAAGATCCTAAAATTTATGTTTTTCTTCTGAAAGTCCATTCTTATCCAAATAGATAATAGATCCTACTATGCAAATAGGAGTGATGCCTTATTTTTTGGACTCAGCTTCTCACTGAAGGGTCCTGATGAAAGCTATTTGAAATAGTTTGAAGGCAAAGGATGATAGATGTAGTAACTCAATTGTTTTATTATTTGAAGAAAATTTGAAAAAAAATAAAAGAATTAAAAACATTAAAAATCTGTGTTTCTGAGGTCAAAAATCATTAATTTCCATTATTCTCTAAAAGTGGCAGTTTGTCCAGTGGGGTGTGACAGAATCTGTATATCCAGTATCTCTCCCATTAAACCCGAGACTTCATTTTTTTTTTTGTCTCTAAAATCAAATCCAAGGGCCAAGTGGTAGTATTTTGATGAGATTCTCGTTTCAATTTGGTTGTTTTAAAATTCCATGTGGAACACGAATACTTCCCAGTACGCGAGTGCCCCCCTCCACTTTATTCTTTTCTCCAGAGTCCTGCTTAAGGAGCACCGTACATGTATAATATTCAGAGAACAAGGTCAACATCTCACCGGCTTTTATTTATTTATTTTTCTTTTGTGCTCAACAGATTGTTGTCCACACAATGGCAAACTTGCGGAACATGAGCCCTGCTTCCTCTTAAGATGTCTTGCTGTGAAATATTAGAATAGCAAAAGGCTAATATACGCATCCACGGGGCAGAGGGGACCATTTCAGCCTACATTTCACACCGCAGTAATCAATTCATTGGTTTAAAAAAAAAGAAGAAGATGAAAAGAAAAAGAAAGGAGCCTGCTCTTTCCTTGTCCAGCTGCAGCAGGCAGGAGCTAGAACATATGCCTGTCTGAAAGAGGAGGAGGGGCACAGGCCTCTCAGGAACCGCCACACAAAGAAAGCCAATCTTCTCCACAAAGCGTGGAATGACTTAAACACTCTATTGTATTAAATATGAATGAGTCCTCATTGTGGAGCACAGTGTGTGGGGACCCGTGGTGTCCTCCCATTAGCCACATGATTAACCAGATTACACCGGGAAGCCGCTAAGGTAAATAAGGCCAGCCTTCTGTCACTTCCTCCCCCAGGCCTGACCAACGAGGGGCCGAAGAGCTGGACCCTTTGTAGTCAACTGGGTGGAAAGAAGAAATAACCATGAATGTCATGCTTGGTAATTAAAAAAAGAGAGAGAGACAGAGGGAGAGAAAGAAAGTTGTCTCCAGAGACCATCTATGAGAAACAGTGTGAAAACATCTTTCTGATCAACTAACATGTCAGTATTGTTCCCCTTGACCACATAGGACTAATCTAACCCTCTCCTAAACAGGGTCCCATATTCCCTTTTGTGGTCAGGGAGCCAAAAAGAAAAAAAAAAAAAAAGAAAAAAAAAAAAAGAAAAAAAACCCACATAAATTAAAGCTGCCTGATTCTCCTCATTAGGGGTGAGACCCGATTATTCCGCGCCTACAAATCTGCTAGTCTGTTACCCTAGCCTCCATCTCCCTCTATGTATGGGTGTCTCTTCCCCCCACTTCCGTCTGAACCCCCTGCTCATTCTTGGAACAGATAAACACCCATAGTTAATTGGTTTATGGAAATTGCACCAAAGTTACAATCCTCATAGCAGCTTGAGCTTTGAGGAAACGCAAGGAAATGGATAATGCCAAATGGCACCAATGAGAGATAATACAGAGTTGAGACCTGGAAATTCAAACATCTGATGTGTAAAATGCCTCATGGAATATTTTTTAGTTTATCAATATAATATAAAGGTGAAAGACTTTTGGTGAGTCATACTTCAACTGCAAAATATTTCTAGAGATTCGTCAAGACATATAAAAGTGTGGATTTCTGTTAGTAAAAAAAAAAAAGAGTCAATGTCTTTAAAAAAAGATATAAAGGTACACTATGGAATATTGTGATAAATTAATGTGAAAGCTAATAAAAAATCAACCTCGATTTATTTTAGCAGAACTTAGAAATTTTAAATTAAAACATTTTTAAATGAGAAGACTAGTTATGATACACCTAATGAGCATAAATTTATTGGCAAAGCCATTTAAACAAAGTATTATGAGAAGTTAACATCAATTTCCTTTTTACATAATTTTTGTCTGCCTTGGAGTTGCTTTATCATTGAAGACATGAAAATAATAATTTCTTGTCAAATTTGTTTACTGGTATTGACCTTTCTCTAAAAAGCTTAGAACAACCATGCAAGATGTGAGCCCCTACAACATAAAAACCCTCTCCCCAAGTAGTTTCCAAGCCCAGTTTGCAAGTAATATAAAATACACTAACAATTTGGAGATGTTTTGAATTTTTTTAAATATATATTGAACCTTACCTTTATCCATTTCAGGTGTCTAATGACTCTTATTCTCTATAATGCTTTTCTCCTCCATCGTAAAAATATGCAATAGAGAGGAAGTTGTCTCAAATGATGATAGTGAAATTCCACTTTGAGAAATCATTTATAGTATTTCAAAACTTGAAGGGGTGCCGGGTGGCTCCCTCAGGTAAGCATCAGACTCTTGGTATCAGCTGAGGTCATGATCTCACGGTTCCTGAGTTGAAGCACCACATTAGGCTCTACACTAACAGTGTGGAGTCTGCTTAGGATTCTCTCACTTTCCCTCTCTCTTTGCCCCTCCCCTATGTGTGCAGGAGCTCTCTCTCTCTCTCTCTCTCAAAAATAAACTTAAAAAAATCAATTCAAGCAAATGTCAAATGAATAAGATATGAAATAAATTTAACAATTAAACAATAGTAGAGCTTCTGTGATCGATTGAATAATTCATCGATTAAAGAAATTTGTTCTGTCTCCTCCAGCATTTCTTTTCTCAAAAAAAAATTTTTTTTAATGTTTATTTATTTCTGAGACAGAGAGAGACACACAGCATGAGTGGGGGAGGGGCAGAGGGAGAGAGGGAGACACAGAATCTGAAGCAGGCTCCGAGCTGTCAGCACAGAGCCCGACATGGGGCTCGAACTCACCAACCATGAGATCATGACCTGAGCCGAAGTCGGTCGCTCAACCTACTGAGCCACCCAGGCACCCCCCACTCCAGCATTTCTTATATGCAAAGAGCACCATGACAGGAAAGCAGATCTCAGAAATTCAAGAAGTACACATTCCATTTTGAAGGTCTAGAGGCTTAATTAGGACAGAAACCACTTCAGATAAACTCTAGATAAGAAATTTTCCTGGATTACTTAGGATTTAACTTATTTTCATGAGAAACCATTATTTAACTATTTTTGATAGAAACATTTATAAACTATCCAACTATTCATTTTTTATTGTCAAAATAAAGCAAACAATTTAAATGGGTTTTGGTCCAAGACCACTCTGAATGTCAACTATTATAGTTCTTTGGGAACAGAGCAGTGCTTGCTTATGATACATGGTGTGGTCCTAGACCTGAAAGATTTTGGTTTCCCTTGCTCCTCACCAACTTACCCAGATTCCCCAACCATACTGGTGGGCATCCTTTTCACATAACACAATGATTTCCTTGGTGGCAGAAGTCTGCGCTGGCAATGGTTATGGCCATGAACTCTAAATGGTATCTCTTCCTTTCTAAAATATCCATTGTAGAATTCCGTTTTTGCTGCCATTTTTAATTATGTATATTGTCTTCTGTTGCTTCATTCTAACCTTTAAAAATGTTTTATGTTGAGGGTTGTTTTATAAATGGTGTCTAAACCTCTTTTTTCAGCTGGTCATTGAACTAACTAATCCTAGCTCTGGCGTTAGCGTTTTTATGATTGTTGCCTTTTTTTCCTACATCTGAGGCTATGCGATGGCCTTTGTTTCTTCTGTCTTTTCTGGCTCGAAGATCACCTGAAACTTGAGGAATCCTGGAACACAGGTATCCAGAAGAGGACTATTATTTCAGAACAAGAGGGAAAAGTAGAATTTCAAATGGCTGCTTGTTGTCGGGGGAAGGGGTTCCTTAAAATTTGAGATACTTGCTACCTCCCCTCTTGCCTTGGAGTTCCATTGTTTCTGGAAAACAATCTGAATGATAAACGATACCAGTCATAATTTTTCTATCACTATATGAGAAAGAGGTGAGAATTCCTCTTTCTTGGTGTATGCAGAGTTGTTTCAAATAAGGTTTGAATAATGAATGAGATGTTTTCAATCTCAAATTTCATATGTTCGTTTGGATATGCAGAAATAAAAAAAATTTTGAAATGATAAACTATGATATTTCTATATGTTGTTCATATTTAATATACTTTTTGATTTCCAGTTATATCACCAATGGCATAAAAATTCATGTGTTATTAAAACATTTGTCAGTCCTTATGGAACCTTTCATTCTCTAAGATTCTGAACACTTGTTTTATTTATTTATGGCTAGGATTCAAGTCATTTATCAGGTAAGGAATTCTGCATTTAAATTACCTTAATTTCTTCCTCATAAACAACGGCAAACAAATTTTCATTAAGCAAATTATGTTAGGGACCTGAAGTTAAGCATAATGATTTTAGCTTTTTGGATTATTTTGTCTCCACTCTGCAGGGTACTGTATGCAGATTGACAAAGTGCGTTTTCTCTGGCATGAGAGAGCATGAAGGTTTTGTGCTTTGTATTTAGGCGTCTTTTCAAATGGTTAATGCAGAAGATCCCTATTTGAACTTTGATTTCGGAGGATGAGGAGAATGGCATACCATTAACTTTCCACATCATTATGAAAAATGAACAGTGCGTCCCCATACTGGGACCTGGTTTGAAATGTGCAGCAACCAAATCCTAATAAAATAAGGTGCTTATACTAATTCCTTACCTGCCAGTAGTATTAAAATTCAGGGGATATTTTTCCAATTCTGTGATAGGTAAAACATTGAGGCAGGACAACAGGGAAATTTAATAGAAAATTCTAAAGGCCTATACCTAGTTCTACTGGCTTAACAGCTGATTATTCACGAATATGTTAATTTAACTTAAATCTAAGTCTTGTTTCACTGATTAGATTTTAATATTTAAATTGAGATATGAAAACTTTAAGTTTAAAAATTACAAGTATGGAATGTGTTTTTTTCTTCCTTGGTACTGGCTGACTGACTAGTAATAGAATATAATGTACTATAATGAAATGACATTTTTACTACAATTAGGCTTTATTCTACACCCTACCTATTATTATTATTTATCCCCAGGATTATCATATTTCACTCTATTAATCCATAATAGTAGCATGACAATAACAGAAATCAGAAGAGTTATTACTGCCCAGATTACATACTAACAATTATTTTTATGCTTTTATTTTAGGCTTTTGCCACTTCATGTCGAATTAAATACAAAATGCTATGCATTTTGATTATGGAATAGATACAATATTGTATTCATTTTCTGCTCATAAGAGTAAAGATTTTACATTTAGTGGCACAGACTTTTAATTAATGCTTTAGGTTTTATCTAATATTCTAACATGGATGCGTTACTATTTGCTCAGTGTCTGTCCTGTGGTTACAAATTCAGGTTATTTTCAGGGTGCCTGGGTGGCTCAGTCGGTTGAGAGGCTGACTTTGGCTGAGGTCATGATCTCACAGTTTGTGGGTTTGAGCCCCACATCAGGCTCTGTGCTGGCAGCTCGGAGCCTGGAGCCTGCTTTGGATTCTGTGCCTCCCTCTTTCTGCCCCTCCCCCACTCACACTGTGTTTCTCTCTGTCTCTCAAAAATGAATAAACGTTAAAAAAAATGTTAAAAATTAGGTTATTTTCAACTTGCTATTTCCAATATCCCAATGATTGCCCGGTAAATGTCTTGTGAAAATAACATTTTCTTTCTGAGGAGTTGTTTCTCTAGAAAATTCTCAAGTAAAGAATCTTATTCCTTCCCTGGGTACAAGAAGAAGACTCTACTGTTTCACATATTAAACTTCTCTACATTAAAGACTAATTTCAGAAACTTGTGTTCTTTTATAAACCTTTTAGTCATTTTTGACACTCTTTTCTAAAATTTACTCTCTGTAAATTCTACCGCACAAGAAAGCTTCCGAGAAAAAAATGCTGTATTGCTCTACATCAACTTTACCTTTTCAAGACCAATTTGAATTTATTTTTTTCACCATTTTCTTGTTATTCAAGTTAAATAATATTATGAAATAATAACAGGTTTGGGACAGAGTCCTACTGAACACATTTGTCAATGTTCCATTTTTCCCGAAGTTCTTCCCTAAGTATGGTTTATGAATCACCTTTTAAAAAGCTGATCTTTGATGATAATATGATATAAAATATCTATAGTTCCATAATTCTTGAAGTATGTGCCATGGAAGATGTGATTTTTCAACTTGATTAGTCAATGTTAGTTGGAGTAGATTTCAGTTCATACATGAATAAAAACATAAATTGTTTTCATAAATGGGTATTTCAAAATATGTTCTCTCTTTCGTGTGCTCTGGATCACTCAATTTCAAGGTCCCAGAGGGAAAGTTAGTTCTTATTGTGGTTATTGATGTGAAGTCAATGTATGACAAAGGCAGGACAATGACATCTGCACTAATCTCAAGTAAATTTCAGTATTTTTACTATAGGAGCTAAAAGTCATTTTTATTTAATATCATGGTAATTATTATGATTATGCATTACAATACTCCTATGCTATAGTCCCTATTATTATCCTCGTTTCCCTGATAGTACAAACAATCGTAGAAAGATCTAAAACATTTGTCCACATTACTTAGTAAGTGATGGACCTAGGATTTGGTCCATATAGATATATCTTGTTCAGGGGCACATACACTTAAACACTGGTAGTGTCATTACAGAATCAAAATCAGTGGTGAAATGTTTTGTCTTCTGGATTCTGCTTCAGGTCATAGTGGAAAAGTTTGCAGCAGACCAATGCTCTCATTAAGAACAATTATAGAAACTTGATGATAAACAAAAATCATCTCATGGAAGGTATTGAACAGCTGCCAAAGCAGTTAGGGTTTTAGGGAACAAGATTCCAGAATAAGCCCACTTAGGTAGACCGTATTGTGCATGGCACTTCTTCCTTCAGGATATTTCCCAGTTGTTGGCATGGGGTCTAGGAAGAGGGTAGGCAGAGAAGTCAGATGGATGATGACTGTCAAACTGCAGACTTTGGGGACTCTCAAGAGCGGTAGTAAGGGTTTGGGGCAACGAATCAATTCAGACACAAAGGGCCATAGTCCCTGAGAGCAAAGACGTAGAAAGAACTGCATTCCCTGAATTTTTAAGCTGTGCAAAGTAAAAGGTTAAGAGGCTAAGTAGGAAGCAGATAAAAACAAACAACAACTCAAAGTAAAGATTATATTAATTCTGTTATTTTCATATTGCTGTCTATTCAGCAATACAAATCTGTCTTCCTTCCTTCATTTCTTCCTTCCTTCCTTCTTTCCTTCCTTCCTTCCTTCTTCATTCTCTTCTTTGTCTTCTTATTATGTATCACCTATATCTATCTATCTATTATCTATCTATCTATCTATCTATCTATCTATCATCTATATCTACAAGTTAAGAGATGAAACTCACAGGTTCATACCATCACCATGGAATCCAATCTGGTCTTCTACATTGCCACTGTCTAACTCCTGTATCCTCAATATGTTTGCTCACTTTCTCAGTCCTAGAATACATTAAAAGTGGTTTTATAATTGTTCACCAATACTAGCACAAAAACCAATCTACTAACTAGAGTTCAAAGCATATTTACTGTTCTTTCATTGTAGAATATATAATCAAAACGATGTGTTCAAAAGTTAATCAGATCAGTTGGTACTCCTCCCCTTCAGTGTGATTCTGCTATTCATTTAAAATGTGTTCATTTGCTTATGTTTATATTCACACTAAGGATTTCCCTCATTCATGTTGATATGTTTTCATTTTTTGAAAATTTAAAGTATGAAAATATTAAAAAGACAAAAGTACAGAAAAAATATACTTATAGAGGTATCTATTCCCAATTTTCAATGTTTTCATCTGTTCTCACTCACTTCTTGAGGTGATAGATTTGATTAGTTTACTTTTCCTGTTTTCTTACAAAAAGGCAAACTATACATAAATTCATTTGCACTTCGGTTTTTCCTTTACAACAAATCCTAGAAATGACTCCTTATTTGTTCATATAGGTCAGATTCTTTTCCTCCCCTTCCACCTCTCCTTCTTCTACAGTGTCATAGCAATCCACTTTGTGTGTTACCAAAATTTATTGAACGAAACTTCAGTTAACATGCTCTCCAGTGTGTTAAAGTTATTAGCAATGCTGCAATGAGTAACTTTGTTGATATGGTTTTTTTTGTTTTTTTTGTTTTTTGTTTTTGTTTTTGTTTTTTGCATTGTAACTGAACCTTTAGGGTAAACTCTAGAAGTAGATTTGCCAAAATTTTCTCAGTCATCTCTGGGTTGGCTGAAGCTTGAGGTATAGTAAACTAAAAAAAAAAATTCTTTTTGTAGTTGAGTATTCCATGGGTTATTGGTTTAACTTGGTTTCTTTAGATTGCTTGTTTGTTTATTTGTTTTTGGTATTCTTTATATGTGCCTGCATATAACATCTTTAAATCACAGTTTTTACTTTGAGTTATTTGAAAATGCTTCTCCATCATTACCTAGCTTAGTATGTCTTTTTCTACATTTTTTTTTCATATTCATTTGTCAGTTGATGGACATTTAGGCTCTGTCCATAATTTGGCTATTGTTGAAAGTGCTGCTGTAAACATTGGGGTACATGTGCCCCTATGCATCAACACTTCTATGATTTTTTTAAGTTTATTTATTTATTTTGAAAGAGAGAGAGAGAGAGAGAACAATCGGAAGAAGGGCAGAGAGGGAGGGAGAGAGAGAATCCCAAGCAGGCTCCGCACTGTCAGCACAGAACCTGACATGGGGCTTGAACTTACAAACCGTAGGATCATGACCTGAGCCAAAACCAAGGGTCAGACACGTAACAAACTGAGCCACCCAGGTGCCCCTACAATGTGTATTTCAAAAGCATCCTCACCTATCAGGAGCAAATTAAAATTTGTTAATGGTTTTCTTTTGAGATGATATCGTGGAGGGAGGATTACATGTCATTTGATTGCCATTGGGTCTCTTACAACTTACAGATTCCTAAATTTCATCTTTTCCACCTTCACTACTCATTCTGCACTTGTTCTTTTTAGCCTGTTTTCTTCAGAAATAATGCCTTTCTGTTCTATCACCTCAAATTCTGTACTTTTAAGCACAATTTCTGTAACCAGTGCCTTGAATTACCAAGATACTTTTAGTATTTTTACACTTAGGGTGGACTTTCTCTCATTTTTATTTCTTTGCCTCTCCTTCTCCTCCTTCTCCTTTCTTCTGATTCTCCTTCTCCTTCTTCTCCTTCTTCTCCTTCTTCTCCTTCTTCTCCTTCTTCTCCTTCTTTTCTTCTTTCTTCTTTCTTCTTTCTTCTTCTTCTTCTTCTTCTTCTTCTTCTTCTTCTTCTTCTTCTAATGGGATATTTGATCAATCTTCTTTTCCCCAATAATATGTTTCACTTCAGTAAAACATTTACTTAATAAGAAAAGACCATTCTATTAATCCCTACCCTCAGTTACAAAAAATTCTCATGTTCATAGCTGTGTTTATTGTGGTCATAGGTGTGGTGTTACCTATAATTCTGTGCCAATAGATTCTCACTGGGCCAGGTACAAAAACCTTGGGTTTAAAACTTTTTTGAAATTATCCTTTAATATTAGTGATAATGTATTTATATAGTGAGACATCATAAATTAAAATTTTCATATGTGTGATTATCTCCCCCAAACAGATATATTCTAATGTAATAACCAGATAATATAAAAAAGACAAACAAGTGTGTCTTTCTTATTTTTTCAAGTAAAGGTGTATCCAAATTTATCTTTTTAGTTTAATACACCACTTTGTTATTCATGAATTATTAGTCAAAATTATTTTTTTTCTGAATTCTCACAAATTTGTTATCTAGAAACGACTCTTTTTAAATAAGATAGTGTCTTATCTTATGTTCTTAATAGCCTAACACTGATAGAAAATAAGAGTTTTTAAATGCATATTGGGAAATATTAAAATGTTCTTTTCTTTCAGTACCAAGGAACATTTCTTGCCATAAACTGTATCTTTAAAAATTTAACTTAGAAGTTAAACTTGTAAAAAGTTATTCAAAATTTTGGCATTTTACTTTAAAGACATAAAAGCATGGAAATGCTAATGAAAATGTTTTTTCTGAAAAACAAGAAACAAAGAAACAAAAGCTTAATTTTCTCGCAGGCTTCGTGTTTAAATGGCACAAATAGAGAAAATAATAATGCTGGAGATATTTTTACAGCTGGACAAAATAACTAAAACTGAAATGTTTAATGCAATCGTTATTAAAAAAAAGCTCTAAACATTTCATTACTGACAAAGAAGAAAGGAAATTTAGAAAACATATACTGTGGTTTAGCAAATGATGTGACTTTGCAAGATTGCGTCTCTTCTCTGCTATTCCTGCTCCTATGAATTTGGTGAATATTGAAGCACTTCTAGCCTTCTAGCCTCTCAGTTTCAGGATTCAAAATAAGAATCCAAGGGGTGCCTGGGTGGCTCAGTTGGTTAAACGTCTGACTTCGGCTCAGGTCATGATCTCGCGGTCTGTGAGCTCCAGCCCCGCGTCGGGCTCCCTATACAATCATCTCAAAAACAACTATCTTTTTAATGAAAAGCAAAGGTACAGCATTCGGTGACCTCTATCCCTAAAGGTCTCCCTTTTATTCTGTCACACAGATAACTCATGTCTAATCCCTAGATTCTAAATGGGCCTAAAATTGCAATTTCAGACACTGTCGTCAACCAAGCAGCATTTACAGATAGAAACATATACACCAGCACTGCCCTTTCTAAATTCACTGCAGATATTACTAAATGATACAGGTGTTTTTCCCCCCTAAGATCAGATCCCGGTCCTCTTTTCATTTCCAGCTCATCATTCCTGATGATGATCCAAATGGGCGTCACCATTTTCCAGCCCTAATCAAACTAGAGTGCTGGAGTTTCTTATTCCATTCTATGTCTAACTCTCCGAAAGGACTGACTTCGTTACTTGTTTTGTTTGGAGGGGGTATGGTAGAAGTGAGTAGGAAAGCTTAGACATGTCCTAGACCATTAAGAAAGATATCTGAGCAAGGCAGTTCTAAAAGATTATGAGTGTTGGGGTATGAGGAAATATCTAACGCCAATAAAAGGGAAGTAAATGATTATAGATGATGATGTGGCTTTCTCACACAGCCAACAGCATTGGATTCAAATACTGAAAGCTGACCTTCAAGATTTCTTCATTGCTGACCATAGACTCAGTGGTTTTCTATCTCTATATTCCAGACTGCTCAAGCATCCTATATCCTCCCCCAAGCTCAGGAGCCCTTTTCTCTAGGATCCTAACCTTCCAAATTGCCATCATGTACTTTTCTCTAGTAGTTGGTGGGAGAAATAACAGGTAGCATTTTTCTTAATTCTCCTTTTAATTCTAATAGCAGCAACAACAGAAATCCTTTCTTTCTTTTTTTTATTCTCAAGTCTTATATGAGAAGTAACAAAAAACTGAAGATTGACTTTTTAAAACATGCACTTAAATATGGTAATTTCTATTCAAACATGCTCAATGTTCTAAAAAAGTAAAGAGTAGGTTGACCTTAAGGTCAAAAACATTTTTTATATTTTATATATATGTATATGTTATATATATATATATATATATATATATATATATATATATGTAGAGAGAGAGAGAGAGAGAGAGAGAGAAGGAAAGGGAGGGAAAAAGAGACTTCTCTTAAAATCAATAGAAGTTAACTGCCAAATGAAACATATGCTACCCCTGGTCTAAAGAATTAATATTCAATTTTTATAGTGTGCTTTATTTGGCTCCAATATATTTTCTTGAAATTTCTCAGAACTTGCCTGTTTTGCAATGCTCTTTTCACAGTCTTATATGTCTGGTGAACTCATGTTCATCTTCAAATCCTAAAATTAAACAATACCATGTCTGTGAAATCTTTCTTGATTCTGCCATGAGATTATATTATATCTTCTTCAGCATCACTCTATAACTTGTATCCACATCTATGCATTATAAGTGTTAATATAATTATATGCTAATTACTTGCTTGCTTGTCTATTTCCTCTACTTGTTGGTGAGATCTTTAACGGTATGCATTTGTTTTATTCGTCAGTGCCTTGTACTGTGCTTGACACATTTGAAATATTCAATGTTTGTTTGACACTCAAGGTCTATTAAATGTTCAATGAATATTCTGAACATTTTTTTAGCTTTGTGTCTTTTTAAAATAAACCTTTAATTTATCATATTAAAACTTTACTTTTTTAGAGTAGTTTTAGGTTTACCACAAAACTGAGGGGAAGTTATAGAGATTTCCCGTATAACCTCATCCTCACACATATATAGCCTCCTCTTTATCAACATTACCTCACTAAGTGGTCCATTTTTTTTTAATGCTTACTTATTTTTGAGAGAAAGAGAGACAGAGAGAGACAGAGCATGAGTGGGGGAGGGGCAGAGAGAGTGAGAGAGGGAGATACAGAATATGAAGGACCTCTGAGCTGACAGCACAGAGCCTGATGTGGGGCTTGAAATCACGAACCGCAAGATCATGACTTGAACTGAAGTCATACGTTTAACCGACTGAGCCACCCAGGCACTCATAAGGGGTCTATTTGTAACAATTGATGAACCTACATTGATATGTCATAATCACCCAAAGTCCATAATGCACATTAGGAATCATTCTTGGTGTTGTACATTCTATGGGTTTGGACAAATATATAATGACACGTACTAATCACTGGAGTATCATACAGAGTATTTTCAGTGCCCTAAAAATCCCCTATACTCCACCTATTCCTCCCTCCTCCCTCCCAGCCCCCCAAAACTATTAATCTTTTTATTGTCTTCATAGCTTTGACTTTTCCAGAGTGTCATATAGTTGAAATCATACACAAGATAGCCTTTTTATATTGACTTCTTTCTTTTGGTGATATGCATTTAAGTTTCTTCCAGGTCTTTTTGACCATTTAATTTTCACACAATTACATACAAAAAAAAGACTCCTCAACTATTTAAATCCATTGCTTGAATCATAGAACTAAAAAGTGGTTAAATTAGGATTCATGCCTAGATTATCTCCAACTCATGCCCAGTTTTAATTGTCTTCCTGTTATATCTTGTTTCTTCCCTATGATGTTTCTATTTATTTCCAGTATTTTCTTTATATTTAATATTCACATGTAGAATTTTCAAATGGTCTTACATAGATGTGTGGAATTTTAAAAAGGATCATATTTATATTTCATAGACTATTCAGTAAACAATTGGACACTGAGGGCAGGTAATGTTTGCCTTTTTTCCTCTTCTTTCGTAAGGAATTGATTGTCTAGCATGAAATATGGCACATAATGAAGCTTTTAATACCTATTTTTCAATAAATAAATAATCCAATGAATAAATGGATAGACATCACTTGTAAGAAGCACACATACCCCTTCCATGTATAACTGATGTCTATTCATGGGGAAGGTTAAAGTATAAACATTTGTACCTTTACTTTCATTCCCATCTTCTAACTATTTTTATCAGAAATCATGGACCCAGATTTTCATTTTTTAATACATAAAGTAAGGAAAGGGGTGTGTCACACACCTCTTTCAAAAAGACGTATGTCATCCTTCAAAAATGAAACAAAAATATTTGAAGACTCAGTAGTCCAAAGTTCGGTGAGTGGAAGGTAGGACTTAGTACCAATGACAGTAGTTGACATTTGGTCAACACTTGTGCTAAATATATGTATCCTGTCATGAAAAGATGCCTTTGAAATAGCTTTTGTTATTCACAGTTGGGTAAAAAGAACAGTAAAAACAACTTGTTCAAGTCATAGAGTAAGTGAACGATCTAGGGTTGGAATGGAGATCTATTTGACTGACTACTTCCTTGCAGAATGCAAGTTAGCAGGAATTTTAAGACATAGTGCAAACTGGTGAGTGACTCTAGAACATTAAGCTGGTGTCTTTACTGCTGGACTTCTTGGTGACTTTGATAGGCTCAGATGTGTTGTAAATTTCCATTAGGAAGCCAATGCATCGTCTTTTTAAAAACATTTTTTTCTTGACCGTGGTGATGAGGAACAGAAGCAGAAAAATGTTCACCTTTAGCCTGGAAGGCTGTCCTATAGCCTGCATAGTTCCGATAAGGATCAAATACGTGCTGGTGGCTACATTCTTAAAGGGTCTCATGACTGCCTGTACATCTCACTGATAGTTAATATCAAGCTGAATGATAAGCGCCAGAGAAATCTTGTGAACGTAGTTTTACACGTAGAAATTGGAAGAAGATATTTATGGTCCAATCCTTCCTGTATGTCTCTTCCTCCTTGAGCACTAATCGTATAACCATCAGCTACGTATGGCGAAAGCGCAGCGCTTTCTGTACCAGGTCCCATCCCCGTGCTGCCTAAGGAAACTTACTAGGTTGCACCATACAGTGTTTCAAGAATTCTTGCCCGGCCGTTGCACTCAACGACTCCACAACAATAAAATTCTTCATTTCATGTGACTGGCATTTTCCTGAACACCCTTTGGAAGCCTCTGCTTTAAAAGTTTCAAAATGTTCCTCTTTAATTCCAAGAAGCAACCAACTGACTATAGACCCAAGCCCAAATACGAGGCCAGAAATTAGGCCCAGTTGAACTTAACTATGAATGAATTCACACTTAGCTACGTGTGAATGGGACGTTATGTTTAAGCGACTCAATTTAGGCCTGTGTCTACTATCAGATTCTCAGAAAGATGATTTTTGCTTAGTAGATTTATAGTTAGCCTCTTAGGGCTCTAGCAAATAACATTAACTTCACCAAACTTTGTAGAATGCTTTAGAGTTTATGAAGCTCAAAATTATTTCATCTTTACAAAAACTCTGTGAGGTCAGATTATTTTACCCTCATTGTATAGATGAGAACACGGAGTCCTAAAATCACCTTTTACCCTTCTGGATTTCTCTTGGTTTCACACAGGTAGTGAAAAATGAAGTGTTAATTGCTCAAATTTCAGGACCTCCAATGATCGTATCAGTTCTCATCTCTCAAACTACACACTTACTACGTCCCGGAGCCTCTGGAAAACATACCCTGAGATTTTCTTCCAAGTCAAGGAGAAAAACCAGAGAAACACTTTATCTTTTCTCTTCGCAAACTTGGCCCATCATCATTTTTCCTTTTTTCATTTCTTCTCTTTCCTTTTCCTTTATTTGTGCATATTTTCTAACACCCGGTCCTATACCCAAAGTACTGTGTTTTTCATCTTACCTATTCACACATCACCAACTCCTGTTTTGTCAACACTGGACTTACCGGCCCGTGGATGTTTCACGACATGGCTGAAGAAACTTTCTCTCGGTGTTCGAGAGATGTTTGGTTTTTCTTTCTCACAGGTTGACTGTTAAATGTGTGCCGTACATTTATCAGGGATGCTCTAAATGGCACTAACGCCGACAGAGAACAAGCAGGGGCTGACAGCTTCACTCCAGTTACAGCTGATTAAAGGCTGCGGAGGCCTGAGGGCCCAGTTTCTAAAAGAGGACCACTGAAACTCGCCCGAGCAATTCCAGTCTGCGCATTTTACTCTGGCTACAGTGGAAATGTCAGGATCTTGCTCTGGTAAAAAGGGCTGGGCAGAATGAAAACCAGGACATTAATAGCATTTCCTACACGAGAAATGCATAGTTTGATTGGAAAAGAAGAGAAATGCCCATCCCAGGGTACCCCAATGCAGGTGTGCTCTCTACACAAACACAAAGACTACAGACAAGCCTATATTTCTAATGATGCCCCTTAATGATTATTACCAACAATTATGATGCTAATTGGTGCACATGTACACATAATAATAACAGACCTTGCATTTGCATAGCACCTTTAAATCCCCAAAATGTTTTCCCATCTGTTACCTCCCGTGATCTTACACAGTAATTGCACAAGCCGGGAAGAGGAATCAGCACCCCAATTTTACAGATGAGGAAATCGGAGCACCTCAAGTTTTGGTCGTGAGTCTAAGGGCTATTGCACAGCAAAGCTGGGGTTTAATTATTTCAACTTCCCTCTCTTGCTCCTTCGTAAATCTAGTGCCTGCATATTTAATAACTGTAGATTTCGGTCATTTTCTGAAGACATTAGCTGCAGTACAGAAACTACTTGGTTTGTTATTGTGTATTTCAAATTCTCTGTTTAGGTGGAGATGACATTCGAAGATTCTAAGTTCTTTGAGGGCAGGAACTATGTTCCTATTTATCTTCATATTCTCACTTTTGGCACAAAGACATTTGATTAAACACGCTTTTGGTACAAGCACATGGATTGAACTAAATGAAGGATTTTTTTTTTTCAAAAAAGAAGCTAATGATATAAAATGCTGCTTTGTAGGGGCGCCTGGGTGGCTCAGTCGTTTGAGCGTCTGACTTCGGCTCAGGTCATGATCTCGCGGTCTGTGAGTTCCAGCCCCGTGCCGGGCTCTGTGCTGACAGCTCCGAGCCTGGAGCCTGTTTCAGATTCTGTGTCTCCCTCTCTCTCTGCCCCTCCCCCGCTTGTGCTCTGTCTCTCTCTCTGACAAAAATAAATAAACATTAAAAAAATTAAAATGCTACTTTGCAAAATGAGACGAAATAACCTAAATGAATTTGCCAAGCTATCTGACTATAAAACCAGCGGCCATTATTAAGGCAATAGCAAGACAACTACAGAATGGCAGAAAAATGTTTGCAAATCTATATTTGACAATACCTTCGTCTTCAGAATCTATAAAGGACTCCTGCAACTTATCCACAAAAAGCCAAAAAAAGCTAAGTGGGCGATAGACTTGAATCGACCTTTCTCCAGAGTAGGTGATACATGGCCACACACCCTTGAAAAGATGTTTAATGTCATTAGTCAATAGGGAAATGCATTTCACAACCACAGTAAGATAACCACTTCACACACACTAGGATGGTTATAGTTTTTTAAAAAAAAAAGGAAAGAAAAAAAATATGAGAATGTAGACAAGTTAGAACCCCAGTTATATTGCTGGTCGGAATGTATTTTCCCTACAATAAACAAATGAAAAAAAAATCAGAGTGAAATGTGATCATACCTGTGATCTCACCATTGATGGAAATCTGTCGGTTAAAACAATCAAGGGGGGAGACAAATGAATTCCAATGACGCTTATAGGTTTGTCATATTTGACCTTTCATCTTATTTATTTATTTATTTATTTTCCCACAAAGAGAATAAAGGGGTATGCTTGGATGATAGAGGATTTAGGAAAAAAAACCAACCTGAATGATAACTTTCATAAGAGTTTTTGTTGCCAAAAATACATTTCAAATACAATTATTTATGCTCATGGAGCAGGCGTCCATATTTTTGTAAAAATAATGCAAAATAATAAGAATTATAATTTGCAGTTAAAAACATTATGGAAAAAAAGCAACTTTCAATTTTCTTAAATAAGGTTAAAATTCACAGAATCCAAGTTATGCAATAGGAAAGCTAAACAATTAACACAAATTGCTTGAATATCTTTGGCATTTATTTACTAAAATTATTTTTTTTTAATTTTTTTTAACGTTTTATTTATTTTTGAGACAGGGAGAGACAGAGCATAAACAGGGGAGGGTCAGAGAGAGGGAGACACAGAATCTGAAACAGGCTCCAGGCTCTGATCTGTCAGCACAGAGCCCGACCCGGGGCTCGAACTCACGGATCACGAGATTGTGACCTGAGTCGAAGTTGGATGCCCAACCGACTGAGCCACCCAGGCGCCCCTATTTACTAAAATTCTTTATATACCTCATGTCTATCTTCATAGCGAATTTCCAATATTTCTACTATAGAATATTCTCAGGTAAAGCACAGTATATCTATATAGTCAAACACTGGACCTATTTATGATAGGCATTTGAATGATTCTCTCTTTAAAAATTCCCCTATTTGGGGTGATACATTTATCATATTAAATCCATAACTTAATGGTTAAAAAGCTTAATTTAGTTAATCCAATGGAAGTAATCAGGCAAATATAATTTCATGACTCAAATTGGTTAATTTATTTTAAAATTTTACATCAGTTACTTTATAGAGTATAGGAAATCATTTTAATTAAAAGCCTTTAATTTTAGGGGTGCCTGGGTGGCTCAGTTGGTTAAGCATCCGACTTCGGCTAAGGTCATGATCTTGTGGTTTGTGAGTTCGAGCCCCACGTCGTGCTCTGTGCTGACAGCTCCGAGCCTGGAGCCTGCTTCAGATTCTGTATCTCCTCCTCTCTTTGCCCTTCCCATGCTCATGTTCTGTCTCTCTCTGTCTCTCAATAATAAATAAACTTTAAAAAATATTTAAAGAAATTGAGTGCAGGCATAGTTAGAGAAGAGCATGTACAGTTTACAAATACAGCTAAATCTTGAGAGTTTTCTCTCAGCTCTTCTTACTCATTATATGTTCTTGCACAAACTAGAAAGCCTAATGAGCACACATGTTTACCCAAAGTAAACTGTGACACATCCACAGAAGCAAGTTCTAGGAACATGCACCTGTTTACTTAAAAGACAAATGCTTTCTCCTTCCTTCTCTTGGATCCAGCCCTGCTCTGCTAAAAGTGAGTCCCAGCCTTCTGTAGAGCTGCAGAAGGGCTAGTGAGCAAAAAATAATAGATTGACGTTAAAACAAAACCCTAGGGGAGGAGGCTGGGGACTAGGAAAGGGACATTAGAACATAAGATAAAGAGATCAAAATTTAGATTAAATTCTATCAACATCTAGTCACAAGGTTTGCAAAACTTGCTTCTCAGATTGCATTTTCTTTTCTGAACCAGGGGAGTTGTTGACTTATTGATCTTAGCCATCCTTCTAGATACAATATTCTATGACTATAAGGTTTACGATTATGAAAAGAACAATGAATATCAGGGAAGGTAAATTTCAATCATCACTTTGCCTTTAAGTCACTGCGTATCTTTGAATATCTTTACCAAATTTTATTATTTATCATCTAAGTTAAAATAGCTGTATCTACTCGGAGCATGAGTATGTGAACATACTTGGGAAGAATTGCACAGGCTGTGCAAATGCCAATGTTTCTTCCTTTATGGCTTAATTTAACTAAATATAAAATCAGTGTGATAGTGTGTACTTCATTAGTTCTGGTCCCACCACAGCATTGAACAAAACAAGCAGGTTTTGAGAGGCTGAAAGCAAAAGTGATGAAGGTAAATGCAAGATTAGCTGGTCATCTCTTACTAGAAATGCTGTAACATACATGATCGGCCCATCAGCCAGGTGAAGGGGATAGCGTTGCCTCACTAACAGAGCGCTCCTTGTGTGTATCCAAAACACATCATCGACACCCTTCAGAAGTAATTCTAACAAGGCCCATATTCCAGCCATTTAGAAAAATAGTTCCATGGCCAGAATTCTTTGTTACTGGGACTAGGTCAGCCATTCTTCTAAACCATCTGATAGTTGCATCTAGGCTGTCTAGGAATTTTATCAAGAACAGAGTTAAGAAGTGCCACAGAGGCATTGTGGCAGATGCTGCTAGAACAAATCATTTATTTCTTTTCAGCTTCTTGGCAACTCTGAAATGTAGGTCTTATTGTCCCCGCTGTATACATGAGAAAATATTGAGTCCCAATAGATGGAAGGTTTTTCTGCATGCATAGAGCTAACATTGACAAAAGGAGGACTTACACCCAGTTCTGTGTAATGAGGAAAATAAAATATAAATGGGTGCGTGTTTGTGTCCGTGCACGTATGCATATGTGTGTATGCATGTGTGCATGCATTTAACTTGGGGAATCATGATTACTTAGTAACATCTGTTGGTTGCATGGGTTAATGTGGATTGAATAAGCATGAATGGCTATGTTTTTTCCTCATAAGTCAAAAAGAATCATTTGTTAGCTTTGAAAAGCACTTTTCCCTCTGATAGAATTCTATTAAAGATGGAATCCATTTGTAAGAAACCTACACATAAATGTCATTTATTCTCATAAAGTCCACACACACCGGATGTGCAAACCAAAGTGGAAAGCAGTATTTTAAGAGAAAAAAGTGATACGAGTTGTCTTACAAATTGTTTTCAAAGTGTACTAAGTGTAGGATCCTCCTATGTCTTAATAATGATCTCCTACCCAATTACATGTTTCGATATTGCCATTCAAATGGTAGAGTTAGCAGTAGGGAAGTACAGGTCCACATGTCTACTACGGTCTACTTGTCTTCCTCTCCAGTAATCTAGATTTATGGTGCATCTACCCTTCTCTTTCATCTGCAAGGTCCTAGGACATTCAGGTAGCCAATCTGCCCTTAAATATGTCTCTAAGGAAATGGTGCTAATTAGTATTGGAATTTACAGCCTTCCATTTTATTGACTTGTCCTACTTTCTTCGATAATTAACTAATGAGTAAAGTAATGAGCTATGTTAGTCAGTCATGCTGTTCAATTAAACGGCAAATCAATTATTGAAAATAGTTTCGGACAGCTCTAATGTTGGCATGATGTGTGTGTGTATGCGTGCGTGCATATTGAATGCAAGTGTAATTATGTCCTAGATATTACAAAGTCAGTCTGCGTGAGGATGAAAAGGTCTTTTCTGACTACAGTGCAAGTATGATCAGATATCAAAATACAAATAAGTCATGATTGTCTATGTCCATTCTTCAGTTTGTAATTTTTGCTTAGCTGAGACACTGCCACTTTCTTTGGTTGGAGTGAGAGACGTTTCAAAGCAATGTCTAGTGGATGAGTATTAGGAGAGGTGACAGGACACAGGGATCAACATTTTCACTTTAAAAGTGTCCAGGGTGTCATGGTTGAAGTGGAAGATGTGTCCTGTTGAGATTTACCTTTTTCCTTCCCATTTCAGGTTGCTTGTCTTAAGTATTTTCCGTTTCTCTTTAATTATACTGGAGACATCCTTAAGCTTGAAGATTTTCTCTAAAATATAGCATATAAATATTTATTGGGGATGAGAACAAATTTCAATCTCACCATAGAGTGAGCAGAGAGCACGTGCATGTGCACACACAGTATACACACACAGTACACATGAACACGCACACACACACATACTTGGGAGATTACAGCCAGGTAAAGTGTACAGAGTCCTTGTAAGTCTCCGGCCTCGAGTGTCCTTTGAGGACAGGTAAAGTGGCCGTGGGCTCCACAGCAGCCATGTTCTCTACTTCTCTGCATTTCTAATCTTTTCTGTTTTCTGTTTTATACTCAGTTCCTTTAAGAAGTGACTGTCACCTGCAGAACTGCTCTGTGCACGACCTTACACTGGTAGTTTACTGTGCGCTTTAGGTACAACACCCTATAGTTTTTCCACCTGCAGTTGACCTTGTGGCAATGCCTAACTTGGCATACATAACTGGCTCGGCCTAGTGCGGTTTTTTAAATCATGGAATGTCTCAGTTAACAGTTCCTCAAAGATGCCAGTTAACAATAATGTGGACAATTCAGACTCGTAATAACCCATCACTATTTTTTTTAAAAAAAGAATCTTTATTTTGAGATCTATTCCATTCTTATTTTATCTTCATGACAGCCTGTTGCCAGCAATAACATAGACTATAATAACTATAATATAGTTTATACAGATTATGGCTTTAGAGTTCTTAAATTCTTAAGCGTATCCTCTTTCAGAGAAAAGTTGAGTAAAGCTTTAAATGGTAAGACTTTTGTTAGCGTGAGAGACTGCAGTTTGCACCTTCAAAATATCCCCAGATTCTTTATAGGTGTAAAGATAGTTTTTATCCCCTAAACTACAGTTTAAAAATCTTAACCTTCAAAAGTGATTAAGGTCTGTTACATGAACAACAAAGCAAAGCAAATCAAAGCCAGGTCAAGAAAGGCAACATCAAGTTTTCATTTCCAAACAGTTTTAATTCTGTGTTTGTGTTCTTGCCTGAGATGAGACAAGGAACACAAACATTCCCATATGAACTAAATTAGAATTTACATATGAATGGCATTAGAAATATGAGCTCCATCAAGGAATAATTAGCACTGTCCTGGGTTATGTGAAGGCGAACAGAATGAAATAAGAACGATTTCAAAGCAAGTTTTGTTTTGCCTCTTCTACTAAGCTGGTTTAATCAGTGATAATGACTGAAATAAATCCACTCCGTCCATTGTAATGTACAGCCTACCATATTGTGTGAAATGCCATTACTGACTTAGCATATCAGAAAGCCAATGAGAGGACATCACTCAGGGGTCTTTGACATGGTTACTTAGTGCTTAATGCCAAGTGTAGAGGTGGGAGAACTTGAGGACTACTGTTATAAAAGTATCCCAGGGAGACATCATAAGAGTCAAGGAGACTCTTAGAACATGTCATCTGCGTTTTGCTTTGCGTTTGTTGATGTTGTTATTGGGATTGTGATCTTACGCTGAGGGTGGACAAAGACTGAAATTTCTCTCGGTAAAAATGGTAGTGCTACCAAAGAAACAGCGAAATTAGAATGCCCAACTGGAATCAGCCTGGTGACATAGACGCGCTTCAGTCACTCAACAGGACTATGGTTTATGAGTGCCTCCCCTAATGAGCTAAACTCCAGTGACCATAAAACTGAAATATAATTATGACATTAAAGATGCCTATATTTGAACTTAATTATTAATTAATTTAATGAGAGGAGAGAAGGTTGTAAAATTGCTAATTAAATGGCTCCGTAAAACTGCAGACGGTGGAGGATTTACCAAATGATGAATCCCACAACAGTATTTTTGCTGTATCAATATTCTATTAATATACAGTATGCCAGGGTACTAGCTAGAAGGTGGCTGTTAAATTGATGTGCAAGGGTGCAGTGTCGAATGACCTAAAATTCCAAATGACAGCAACCTTGAAGATACTTCAGCCTCTCCGTTGAGAGTAGATTCAGAGTCTGTTAGATGAACTGAGGAGGTCAGGGCACAGCTCATCTGAATGCGGCTAGGTGGAAATAAAGGGATTTTGTTGCTTTCATTGAGCCACTGTCTTATATCTTGCGTTGGTTAGGACTGTCAGCGTCAACTTGCTTTGTACTATCAAATGTGTGGGTTTGTAAGAAGTCTAAGTATTAATCCATCCCTAAAACAAGATGATGCCTCACGTAACATGCTTGTGGAAATGCAGTTCAATTGAGATTATAATTCTTAGCAACTCACGTACTAGAACAAACAAAATATAGACTTCAGGAGGAGATAGATTTAGGTTCCAATTCTGGTTCTACCCCATATCAGCTAGGTGACCTTAGGGAAGCAGGTACACTTCTCTGGGCCTCAGTTTCCTCATCAGTAAAATGGGGTAAAAATTTCTAAAGTCATATGGCTATTGGGAGGATTGTAATAATAAAATAACGCACACAGCATAGTTCTTACTCAGGTGGTGCGCAAAAGTCTCCATGTTGAATTAGAACTTGAGAAGACCACCTTGTGAGATTCCCACACCACATCATGGTATGAAATGGTACTTGAACCTCAGTACATAGGAAGCAGTATTCAACTAATGGCAGGCTTTAAAGATAATGAGTAATCATGAGAAAGATGTTCTTATTCACTATTCAATCTAATGCAGAAGAATTTTTATTGGAGCATTTTTCACCTGACTTGGGTCAAATATGAGCCAGAAAAAATAATATTTAAGGACATATTTCAAAGAATAGCTAAATGAAATTCAAGGTAATTAAAAATACAGTATGCTAATTGTTCATACAAGCTGAAAATTGTCCTTATCAATGTGCAAAGTACAGTAAACAGATTTTCTTATCATGAAAGTATGCTTAAAAATGGATTCAAATGAAGTGCATGGTGATGTTTGAATTACTTGAGTAAATCCAAAGTCTTTGCTCTTTAAGTCTACTCCTGTCTTATTGCACATCTTTTCCTAGTGAACATGAACTGTAATCCTTTTAAAAGCCAGTGATAATTGTAAAAATCAGAGCAATCAATGAATTAAGAAAGAATCTATCTAAGAGCAAAGACAAATCTTTTATTTAATACAAAAATGAATTTAGTCATTGAAAAAGCTATTGATTTTATTTACAGTGGAAAAATTCATAAGCAACCTTGAAGAACTTGGGCTTACTAAAAATCCATTTATGATGACCTTTTGTAGCAATGTGGATGGAACTGGAGAGTGTTATGCTAAGTGAAATAAGTCATAGAGAGAAGGACAGATACCATATGTTTTCACTCTTATGTGGATCCTGAGAAACTTAACAGAAGACCATGGGGGAGGGGAAGGAAAAAAAAAAAGAGGTTAGAGAGGGAGGGAGCCAAAACATAAGAGACTCTTAAAAACTGAGAACAAACTGAGAGTTGATAGGGGGTGGGAGGGTGGGGTGGGTGGGTGGGTGATGGGTATTGAGGAGGGCACCTGTTGGGATGTGCACTGTGTGTTGTATGGAAACCAATTTGACAATAAATTTCATCTTTAAAAAAATCCATTTATGGATGAGGATCTAAATGTATACATTTCACATTAAACATGACTTTGTTTTGTTTGTTGCTTGAATAACAGAAATTTATTTTCTCACAATACCAGTGTCTAGAAGTTGGCAGGAATGGTTTCTTCTGAGGTCTCTCTTCTTGACTTATAGGTGGCAGCCTTCTCACCATATCACATGATCTTCCCCCTGTGTAGTCTGATTCCTCGTTTCCTCCTTTGGTAAGAACACCAGTCATATTGAATCAGGGCCCTCCATGTAACCTTATCCACATGTAAATTTATCCACATTTACCCCTTGAAAGCCCACGTCTTCAAATACAGTCACATTCTGAGGTGCCGGGGGTTAGGGCTTCATTCCATGAATTTAGGGAAACATAATTCATCTCATAACAATGTAGAATACTCAATTTATGATCTTTTCCTAGATATTTGTGATCTCAACTAATAACACCGCCATCACCCTAATTCCACAAACCAGAAACCCAGGAGCCATTTTTATACTTTATTTCCCTCCCCCACTTATCTACCATCACCAACTACTGCTAATTATAACTACTTAAGTACCTCTTGGGTCATCTCTTTTTTCCACATTTATCCTTTAGTCTATCCAGTTAAAAGGACTATCCGTCTTACCAGGGCTCATGGAATAGCCTTCTAATTACTTGTTTTTCCTCAGCTGACACTCCCCCAATGATTCAGTACATAGAATAAAAATTAGATCCTCTTACTACCCCAAGTAAACGTGTTTGATGGTTTCCTATTGCTCGAATGGCAAAGACCAACCTCCTTAATATGGGCTACAAAGCTTATAGAGTCCCTAAAGCCCCCACCTGCCTCTTCAATCTCAACCTGAACTCCCTACGCTTTAGAGTTCAGCCTTAACAGCTTCTTTCAACTCTTCCAGAGCCCATGTACCTTCCCACCTGAGAGCCATGGCACACGCTTCACATTTACAAAGTATCATCTTGCTCTCCCCATTGTCTCTGAGCTCTCCGCTCTAATGGCATTTTCTCTCCATCCTTTCCTGCCCCACCTGCTTGGGTAGAGCCTTTCCATTATACCCGTGAAAATTTTTATTTCTACCTCGCACAATTCTGGAACCTGACACCTTGTAGGTTTAAAATAATAGAAGGAGCTTTTTATAATTCCAGTCAGAAAGGAGGTTGGTAATTTTTCACCCGGGGAGTACAGGAGATATGCCAGTGGCAAGCTGACCTCCACAGTGTTGAGATTCTATTTTTTTTAAATTTATTTACTTGTTTATTTTCTTTATTGAAGTATAATTGACATATAACTTTATATTAGTTTCAGGTGTACAACATAATTATTTGACATTTGTATACACTGTGAAATGATCACCCCAACAAGTCTAGTTACCATCTGTCACCATAAAAAGTTGAAAGTATTTTTTTTCTTGTGATGGAAACTTTTAAGACCTACTTTCTTGGTAACTTTCAAATTTGCAGTATAATATTACTGACTATAGTCACTAGCTCTTCATTAACTCCCCATGATTCATTTACTTTATAACTGGAAATTTGTACCTCGTCATCTCCTTTACCCATTTTGCCCACCCCCAGCACACTCCTCTGAGAACCAACCCTCTGTTCTCTGTATCAATGAGTTTTGTTCATTTTATGTTTTGTTTTTTTAGATTTCACATATAGTGAAATCATACAGTATTTGTTTTTTTTTTTCTCTGTCTGACTTATTTCAATTAGCATAGGTCCATACATGTTGTTGCAAATGCCAGGATTGCATTCCTTTTTATGGCTGAGTAATATTCCATTGAATAAGTTGATTGATAGATAGATAGATAGATAGATAGATAGATAGGCAGAAGATAGGCCACATCATCTTTACTCATTCATCCACTAATGGACACATAGGTTGTTTTCATATCTTGGCTATTATAAATAATATTTCAATGAACATAGGGGTGCATATATCTTTTCAAATTAGCAGTTTTGTGTGTTTTTTTTTTCATAAATACCCAGAGTGGAATTTCTGGATCATATAGTAGTTGTACTTTAATATTTTGAGGAACCTCCATACTGTTTTCTATAGTGGCTGCACCAATTTACATTCCTACCAATAGTGCACGAGGTTCCCTTTTCTCCACATCCTCCTCAACTCTTATTTTTTTATATTTTTGATACTAACTATTCTGACAGGTGTGAGGTGATACTTTACTGTGGTTTTGATTTGTATTTCTCTGATGACTACTGATGTTGAACCTGTTTTCATGTGTCTGTTGGCCATCTGGATGTCTTCTTGGAAAAATGTCTATTCAAATTATCTTCCCATTTTTAATTGGATTTTTTATTGTTATATGAGTTTTTAAATATATTTTCTATATTAACCCCCATCAGATATATAATTTGAAAATATCTTTTCTCATTCAGGAGGTCACTTTTTAATTTGTTTGATCATTTCCTTCACCGTGCAGAGCTTTTAGTTCGATGTAGTCCTATTTGTTTATTTTTGCTTTTGTTGCCATTGCCTTTGGAGTCAGATCTAAAAAAATATCACCAAGACCTATGTCAAGGAACTTACTACTTATGTTGTCTTCTGGGGGGTTTATGGTTACTTGTCTTACATCCAAGACGTTAATTCATTATGAATCCATTTTGTGTATGATGTGAATAGTGGTTCATTTTCATTCTTTTGTAGGTGGCTGTGTAATTGTCTCAGCACCACTTATTGAAAACAGTTTTTCCCGTTTTATATCCTTGCCTCATTTGTAGTAAATTAGTTGACCATATATGCATGAATTTACTTCCAGGCACTCTATTCTGTTTCATTGATCTATGTGTCTGATTTTATGCTGATACTATAATGTCTTGATTACCAAGATTTGTAATATACTTTGAAAACAGAAAGCATGATACCTCTAGCATGGCCCTTCTTTTGCAATATTGTTGTGGATGTTCAGGATCTTTCGTGTTTCCATACAAATCTTAGGATTGTTTTTCTAGCTGTATAAAAAAAATCATTGGAATTTTGATAGGGATTGCACTGAATGGGTAGATTTCATTGGTAATATGGACATTTTAACAATATTACGTCTTTTAATTCATGAGTATGAGATAAATTTCCATTTATTTGTGTCTTCTTCAATTTCTTTGTCAATGTCTTATAGCTTTCATTGTATAAGTCTTTTACCTCCTGGGTTAAATTTATTCCTAGGTATGTTATTGTGTTGGATGCAATTAAGTCGGATTGTTACTTACTAGTTCTAACATGCTTTTGATGGCATCATTAAGGCATTCAATATACAAAATCATATCATTTGCCATTTTGGTTGGTATCTAAACTCTATAAAGAACTTATCAATCTCAACACCCAGAAAAGAAATAATCCAGTGAAGAAATGGGTAAAAGACATGAATAGATATTTTTCTAAAGAAGATACCCAGATGGCTAACAGACACATGAAAAAAAGCTCAACATCACTCATCATCAGGGAATACAAATTAAAACCACCATGAGATACACCTCACACCTGTCAGAATGGCTAATATTAACACTTTAGGAAGCAACAGATGGTGAGGATGCGGACAAAGTGGAACCCTTTTACACTGTTGGTAGGAATGCAAACTGGTGCATTCCATTTTTGGAGGTTCCTCAAAAAATTAAAATAGAGTACCCTATGACCCAGCAATTGCACTATTAGGTATTTATCCAAAAGATACAAAAATGCAGATTTGAAGGGGCACATGTAACCCAATATTTATAACAGCACTATCAACAACAGTCAAATTATGGAAAGAGCACAAATGTCCATTAAAGGATGAATGGATAAAGAAAATGTGGTACACACACACACACACACACACACTGGAATACTACTCAGTGATAAAAAAGAATGGAATCTTGCCATTTGCAACAACACGGATGGAACTGGAAGGCATTATGCTAAGTGAAATAAGACAGAGAAAGGCAGATATATGATTTCACTCATATGTGGAATTTGAGAAACAACAGATGAACATAGGGGAAGGTAAGGAAAAGTAAGATAAAACCAGAGAGGGAGGCAAACCATAAAAGACTCTTAAATACACAGAACAACAGAGGATTGCTGGAGGGGAGGAAGTTGGGGGGATGGGTTAAAGGGGTGATGGGTATTAAGGAGGGAACTTTTTGGGATAAGCACTGGGTGTCATATGTAAGAGATGAATCACTAGGTTCTACTCCTGAAGCCAAGACTACATTGTATGTTAACTAACTTGAATTTAAGTTAAAAAAATGCTTTAAAAAACATGTCATTTGCTAATAGTGACAGCTTTACTTATTCTTTTCCGGTTTGGATGGCTTTCGTTTCTTTTATCTCCCTAATTGCTCTGGCTAGGACTTCCAATACTATGTTGAATAGAAATGATGAGAATGAGCATTCTTGTTTTGTTCCTGAATTTAAAAGAAAAGCTTTCAGCTTTTTTCAGTTCAGTATGATTATAGCTAGGCTTGTTATTCATGAGGTATATTTTGTCTATGCCAAATTTGTTAAGAGTTTTTATCATATATGGATGTTGAATTTTTATCAAATGCTTTTCTGAGTCTATTGTAATGATTATATTATTTATATCTTTCATAGTGTATAATTTTTTTAAATTTATTGTTGAGTCAGTTGGCTTTTATTTTGTTATGGATTTTTTTAATCTATGTTCATCAGGGAATTGGATCTGGAATTTTCTTTTCTTGTGTGGTGTCCTTGTCTGGTTTTGGTATCAGAGTAATTATAACCTTATAAAATGACTTCGGAGCATTCTTTCCTCTTCAGTTTTTTTTTGAAGCATCTGAGAAATATGTGCATTAAATCTTCTTTGAATGTTTGTTGGATTTCACCAGTGAAGTCATCTGGCCAAGGGATTTTGTTTCTTGAGGGTTTTTTGATTACTGAGTCAATCTACTTACTAGTAATCAGTCTGTTTAGATTTTCTATTTCTTCATGATTCAGTTTTGGAAGATCATATATTTTTAAGAATTTATCTCTTTCTTCTAGGTTGTCCAATTTGATGACATATAATTATTCATAATAGTGTCTATATTCCTTTGTATTTCTATTTTATAAATTGTAACTTCCTCTCTTCAATTTCTGATCTTCTTTGAGCCCTCTCAAATTTTTCTTAGTGAGTCTAGCTGAAGGTTTGTCAATTTTGTTTATCTTTTCAAAGAACCAGCACTTAGTTTCATTCATCTTTTCAATTGTCTTTTTGTCTCTCATTTATGTTCACCTGATGGCTATTATTTATTCCCTTCTACTAATGTTGGATTTCATTTGTACCTCTTTCTATAGTTCTTTTAGGTGCAAAGCCAAGTTGTTTACTAAAGATTTCTCTTGTTTCTTGAGGTAGGTCTGAATTGCTATAAACTTCTCTCTTAGAATAGCTTTTGCTGCATCTAGAGGTTTTGATGTGTAGTATTCCCATTTTTATTTGTCTTAAAGTATTTTTTATTCTCTCCTTTTATTTCTTTGTTGACCCTTTGGTTGCTACTGTTTAGTCTTTACACGTTTGTGTTTTTCCCATTTATGTTCTTGTAACTGATTACCAGTTCCATACCACTGTGGTCAGAAAAGATGCTTGTTATGATTTGAATCTTCTTGAATGTATTGAGACTTGTTTTGTAGTCTAACATATAGTCTATGATTCAGAATGTTCCATGCACTCTGATGTTTTTGGATGAAATATTCTATATTCATCTGTTAAGTTTATCTGGACTAATGTTTCATTTAAGGGTGATGTTTCCTCATTGATTTTCTGTCTTTATTATCTACTCATTGATGTAAGTGGGGTACTAAAGTTTTCTACTATTTTTGTATTGCTGTCAATTTCTCTCTTTAGATCTGATAATATTTCCTTTATGTATTTGCATGTTCTGTTGGTGGGTGCTTCAGTACAAATATAGGCCTCTTTCATGGAAAGACAGGGGTATCTTTTGTTCTCTCCGTGCAGCACCCTGGTGGCAGTAGCCTGCCAAGAACTATTTCTCTAATTGTTTCAGACTTTTGAGGCCCAGAATGCAATCATTCCTGGCCTCTGGGCCAGGCATTCAAGGGGCATCCCCTGTTTGGGCTGCTCATGCCTGCCAACTTTGGTGGAGCCGCAGGAAATGGGACAGGGCAAGCAATGCTGTCAGTGTTTTATGGGGATGGTGTGCACCCACCAACACTGGCAGGTGAGAGAGAGGGAGAGTGTAAAAGTAGTACCTACCAGTTTCGGTGCTAATAAGGTAGAGGGAGAAGGTAAAAACAACATCTGCTAGAGTTTTCATCCTCAGAGAGAGCCCTTACGGGCACCTGTCTCTCTGGCAGATGCTTTACGATTAGCAAATGAGTCTCCTTCACAGGTGGTCTGTGTGCTTTTCAAACTGCTGCTTTTGCACTAAGGCCGAGGGTAAGTAAATCTGTGTGCACGCCATTTAAGAGTGGAATCTCTGCTCCCTACCACTCTATGATTCTCCTGGATGTAAGCCTCATTGGTTTTCAAAGGCAGACATGTTGGGGGCTCATCTCTCTGGTGTAGTTCCCAGTGGTTGAGGTGCCTGATGTGGGGCAATCTTTGCTCCTCTTGCTCCTACTTTGTGAGATTCCACTTGTCTGTGAGTCACCATGCCAGGAGTGGTGTTTTGGGCAAGACTGCCTCTTTGCCTCTCCTATCCATCTTGATGTAGCCTTTCCATCCTTTGTTATAGAGTAGCTGCTCAGCCAGTGTTTAGGTCTTTTTCAGAGGGAGTTATTTCATATGTAGTTATAGATTCATTGTGTCCTTGGGAGGAGGTGATTTCACGATCTTGCAACACTGCCATCTTGAATTGCCTCACACTGAGCATGTCTTAGAGGTCTGCTTATGATTGCATGAGATCCCTGTTCTTAGAGTGAACCTATGAGCAGAATGAGGGGTGCCTGGGTGGCTCAGTCGGTTAAGTGTCCAACTTCGGCTCAGGTCATGATTTCATGGTTCTTGAGTTCGAGCCCCACATCCGGCTCTGTGCTGACACCTCAGAGCCTGGAGCCTGCTTCAGATTCTGTCTGTCTCTCTCTCTCTCTGACCCTCCCCCACTCGCACTTTGTGTGTGTGTGTGTCTCTCTCTCTCAAAAATAAATAAAAATTAAAAAAAATTAAACGATCAGAGTGGAAGTCTGAAAAGATTAATCAGGTAACCTTGGATTAGGAAATTTCAAACTAATTCAACTCATCAGTTAATCCCATACTGTTATCATATAGCACAAGATGATATAGCACACTGTAACATTACATAATTATAGTTGAACATTGTCACTTTAAAAACTTCAAAGGCAAGGGAGAGCCATTTTTTTTTTACAGTTGAGAATAAGTGGTGGAATTTATGGTGACAAAAATCAGCAAATTTGTATCAAGACTGTGATTAGAGAAAATATTATATATATATATATATATATATATGTATATTTAACAGTTACTTAAATATATGCCCCTCTGAGAGACAGAGAGAGAGAAAGGGAGAGAGCATGAGCAGAGGAGGGG
This sequence comes from Felis catus, assembly GCF_018350175.1. Taxonomy (NCBI): domain Eukaryota; kingdom Metazoa; phylum Chordata; class Mammalia; order Carnivora; family Felidae; genus Felis; species Felis catus. The sequence goes on from NC_058372.1 coordinate 19,143,146, forward strand.
CAGAGAAAGAGGGAGACGCAGAATCTGAAGCAGGCTCCAGGCTCTGAGCTGTGAACATAGACCCCAGCACGGGACTTGAACACATGAACTGCAAGATCATGACCTGAACAGAAGTGGAATGCTCAACTGACTAAGTCACCCAGGTGCCCCGAGAAAACATTATAATTAAGTAGGATTACACACATAGTATCTTAGTCTTTCTCTCCCTGCATGCATGTGCGCGCGCACACACACACACACACACACACACACACACACTGATAACAAATAATGGATAGTGGAAGAATGTGAACGTCAGAGTAGTGAACATTTATTCTAAATACAAAAGTACAAGAAGGGACAATCATTCCCCTATTAATAAAAAATTATTTTTTAATGAAAATGCTTGATCAATTATACCATAAGAGGAGATTTTTTTTTAAGTTTATTTATTTGAGAGAAAGAGAGAGAAAGCCAGCAGGGAGGGGCAGAGGGGGAGGGAAAGAGAGAATCTCAAGCAGGCTCTGCACTGTCAGCAATGAACCCCACATGGGGCTTGATCTCACAAACTGAACTATGAGATCATGACCTGAGCCAAAATCAAGGGTCAGTTACCCATCTGAGCCACCCAGGCTTCCCTACTGTTATGTTTAAATCATTAATCTACCTTGAGTGAATAATGAAAAAGTGATATGTATTTCTTTAAAAGTCGCCATCCAGTGCATGTAATACCATACATCTTTTCCCCAGTGATACAAATATAATTTCTACCATAAACTGCTACACTTATTGGGGTCCATTATAGTAGTTCATTATGTTCCATTGATCTATTCCTTACTAAGCATTCATAATTTCTGTAATTGTTATATATTTTTTTCTCCAGAAGTTCCCTGCACATTTTCTATGCTTAATTTTTAACATTTTCTAAAATAGCTGAAGTAGTGTCAAAATAGTTATTTTGTTATTTTTATTGACTTTTATTACCTGTGTAGATTAAATTATGGAAGATCAATTGTGCCATAATTTAGTCTTACTCCATAAGATGAAACTGATAGGTTATTCATTAAAAGTCTTAAATGTTTTCAGAAAAATTATAACATTTCTCCATAGAGGAATTTTACATTTTTGTTGAATTTGTATCAAGGCACTTTATATTTTTGCTACTAGTATAAACTGAATATTTTCTTTCACTATATTTCTTTTCTTTCAGGTTTATTGAGCTATAACTGCCAAATAAAATTGTATATATCTGACGTGTACAACTTGATGAGTTTATATATGTATCCATCGTGATATGATTACCACAGTCAAGTTAATTAACAGACTCATCACCTCACAAAGCTACTTTTTTTTCTTCTGGTGAGAACACGCAATATCTACTCTAACAAATTTCAAGTACCCAAAACACTATTATTAACTAGAGTCACCGTACTGTACATTAGATCCCCAAAATGAATGCATCTTGTAATTGTGAAGTTTTTACCCTATAACCAACAACTTCCCATTGCCCCTACCCTCCAACCCTTGGCAGCCACCATTCAACTCTTTATTTCTGTAAGTTTAACATTTCAGAATCCACACGTAAATGAAATCACACAATACTTTTCCGTCTCTTCCTTGTTTGTTTCACTTAGCGTAATGCCCTCCAGTTTCATCCATGTTCTCACAAATATTTTGTATTATAATAGTAATTAATATTGTGATGATATGTGATATTTGCTCATATTTTATAGCTGTGTTTTTTACCCATTATATTTTTTAACTGCTGGGTTTATTATAGGAAGGCTATTGGTTTTTCAAATTTTTATTAATTTTCCTAGATTCATTTCTTTCAGTTTCTCAATTGCCTCTATTCTGCATAACATACTATGAATTTAATAACATAATCTGAATAATAATAATAGTTTTGCCTCTACCTTTACATTTATATATGTCACTTCTTTCTCTTATCTAACGACATTAGCTAGTATTTTCAAAAATTATTTTTTAAATTATTTATTTATTTATTTATTTATTTTGAGAGAGAGAGCACAACAGGGGAGGGACAAAGAGAGGAAGAAACAGAATCTCAAGCAGGTTCTGCACTGTCAGCACAGAGTCTGATGCAGGACTCGAAATCACGAACTATGAAACCACAACCTGAGCCGGGACCAAGAGTCAGACACCCAACTGACTGAGCCACCCAGGCACCCCTAAATATTATTCTTTTAAATGGTAGCATGGGGACAGTGGACATCTTTGCTTTGGAACAATTAAATATTAAACTTTAACTACATGTAAAGCACAACATTAACTTTGGGAAGAGTCAAAAATGCTTGATGATATTTGAATTGCGTTATTAGGAAATTTAGTACATAAGGGGAGAGTTATAAGATAATAGTTCTAATCTGAGGTAAAAACTCCAAGGAAGATGCAGATGAAATGCAGTCAAAGTTTAGGTGAAAGAAGATTTTTTTCCAGGTAGATTTTCTAAGCTTATATGATGAGGACCTGTTGAAACAGGAACAACATCTTCTCATACAAGAGATTCTTCAGTTTAAAAAGAGAGAGAGAGGAGACTAGATCACTGAGTGAAGCAAGCATGCTGAAAGTAATTGTACATTTGGACTTATCAGACTCCTGAGGGTAGGAAATGGAAAGTCTAGTGAGTCAAGACCTGTATCGCTTGAAGTGGAATGAAATGGATGTCATAGACACAAGAGAGTTTGTGGTTCCAATTTCAGCTTTGTCATTGACGAGTTGATTGACCAAAGTCAAGTTATTCGACTTCCACAAGGACTCCATTGCTAACAAAATTAAACGAACAGCACCAACCCACCTTTCCTTTAGAGTTAAAGAGAAAATCACTCATGTGTCTATTAAATACTTTAAAAATAAATCACAAAAGATGTAACCACAGCAACAGACATTCTGAGTTACAACACATGTTGGTCTTTATCTATGGCCTACTGCCATTTAGGAAGAGAGCTTTATTTTTAAAAGCTATGATTTTTTTTAAAAGGACATATGGGAACCCAATACATTCTTCCACAAATAAAAAGCCAAAACATCTGGTGTACCAAATGGAGAGGGAGAAGAAAATGGGCTATTTAGGGACGCCATCTTTTAACAGTGCAGGTGTATATTGATAATCATTTGGCTAGAAAAATGCTCTGCCTAGTCTGGCTCCAGATTTCTGCTTTGAAGGAATTGTAGATAATTGAGAATAGGTTTATAAAGGCTTAGCTCTCCATTCCTAATTATGACATAAACTTTCTACATACTGGGCTGTTTTACATTTATAGTCCTGCATTTGTAATCTGAGAAGTGTTAAATCTGCTTTGCTTTATAAGCACTTGATCCATTATAAGTTGAAGTTTGCATTGGGGAAGTGGTGAAATGCCACATAACCGGGGCCATAAAGAGAAGACTGAGTTCTTCCTACATAAAAGAGAATAGTCAAGAGGGAGCCGATCAAACTGTTGAGCTAAGGAACAAATGACAGGAAGTTGGAGCTGTGAGGTTATGCTGGGACTACCTCCTTGCATGGTTTCAAGTCAAGTACAATATTAATTAGCAATGTGAGCAAGAAACAGATGATGTTTCATCAATCTCCCATCTATTTCGTCATCAAATAACACATTATTATACCCATACATTTTTCAAATGTATCAAGGAATTTGATAAGGTGTTATTTTTGAAACTTTATTAGCTGTATTTGATTTTGTCTTAGAATTAAATGTAAGCAAATGCTTTTGTATCAATATTCAATAAAATAGGTACAAAATAATTAATGGTATTAACAAGTGTTATCCAAAAGAAAATAGGGGATGGAATTGTTTAGGAAATGCTAAGAAGTTCTTGATAACAGAACCCTTGTGCAATGACATACTAGGACAAAGACTCTGAGGCTCTCTCTAGCCTCAAGAATTAACACGTCTGTGGGAACTATTCATTCCCAAACTACTGAGGTATACTCTGTGTGGAACACCACGTTAGAAGCTGTAGATGGACACAAAGAAGCATGACAATATGTTACTGTCCTCAAGGAGCTGGCCCTCTACGGAGAAAGGAAGATGACTAGAAAATAATATCGTGAAAGGAATTGGCTTTTGTGTGTGTGTGTGTGTGTGTGTGTGTGTGTGCAGTTTTTTTTTTAATACTGCTGTACTCCCAATGATGAGACTAGTGTCTGCTACGTAGTAGGCACTTAGAAAATATTTAGCAAATGAATGGATGAGGGAAATATTGTAAAGGGCCAGAAAGCTAAATGAGTGGACTTAGACTTGATTTTTCATTCTGGAGCAAATAGGGAGTAATTTCAGCCACTGGAGAAAATGTTGAGTAATCTCCCTTTTTCAGAATCCTGGCCATGAAGGGTTCAATCTAGATTAACATGCTGCTAATAAAATAGTGTAAATCAAGTTTGCGTATTTTGTCCACTCTCCATAATTATGGTTAACATAGCCAAAATTCTCTACCCAATGCTCATTCATTTTTCACACAAAGGTAAGGCATCAGGAGGATGAGTTTACTGCATTTTTCAAAGATCTCCAAGTGACCAAGATATTTCGTCTCATCTATATTTCATGACATAGATATATTCAAGGACTTTTTAGTGAAGTCGACTGGATTCAAATCTTAACTCTCCCACTTAGTGTATCACTTTCGTTACATTAATTTGATTCACTAAAATATCTCAATCAACCAGTCTACCAAGGAATTCAGCCTACTTATATTATACCATACTGTAAACCTACTTTCTCTCATTACGTTTCAATGAGGAAGGGCTAGTTTCCACTTTTTTATTGAACTACTTTAATGTATATATGTGTTTATATATTTTCCAGTTATTTCTTTATCACAACCACAATCACAATGGCAATCACAACCACAGCAGCAATGACAAACAAATGTAGGAACAAAACTGAGATCCAAAGCAAGGGCAAATTAAGAAAATCATCTGTAATACACCCAGTTGTAATAGAAACACCTTAAGCCAGCCCGACCTACTGGCACAGACTCATGCGGATAACAAATCATATTCTTAGTGAGATAACCGCAAATTGGATTTGCATCTAACACACCAAGTAAATATGAAAAGACTGCCAAGTCTCCCCAGCCATCTCATATATTTATTTCTTTGTGTTTGGCAATAATAAAAGAGAAAATGGGAGACATTACAATTGTCAGGAGATACAGACCATGTGGGGGGCGGGGGAGAGAAAAGGGGCTGTTTTGATGTTGAAAGTAACTAGGACCTATTAATAACTGAGTGCTTATTATATGCCACATATTCTCTTATTCTTTGTATTCATGATTTTACTACAGAATCAGAAACCCAATAAGGTAGATATCATTAAGCCATTTTAATATTTCCAAGAACTGGGACGTTGTAAGAAACTTGCCTGAGATTATTAGACCAGTGAATGGTTGAATTGATATTTAAAGCAAGACTTTCTAAGTGCTAGTGTGCATACTGATACATATGTTTTGGCCATTCTAAAAGTAACTATTTTTCTTGGATTTTGAAACAGAAAGTTTAAGAACAATGTGTTAAGGAGGAGGGTTATAGGAACAGATACCCTAAAAGCTAGGCTTTTCTCAGTGTCTACTTAAAACATAAAGATTAATTCTGGACAAATCTGTAAAGTAGGTAATGAATCATACATGATCTTAATCATTGCAATTTACTTTATTTGCCTTTTCTTTCTGGGACTTCTTATTTCTGCTTGCAATTATGCTCAGCCAAGAAGAAATGTTTTCTGTTGTTTTTGTTTACTTTATAAAACGCCACAGAAGTCGTCATCTCAATGTAAATTTATTATGAAAATGTTATCAATAGCTACCTAAGCCAGAATATCATCAGAAAATCACTGGAGGGCTTGTTGAAACACAGCTCACTGGGCCTCTAATACCAGAGTTTTGACTTCCTAGTCTTAGGGAGGGGCCCCACCATTTGCATTTCTAACAAGTTGCCAAGACATGCTAGTTATAAAGTAAGTATAAAGTTGTTTCAGCTGCTCAGGCTTCTGCACTGTAATATTTTTGGCAAGTTGTTCTAGGCAGGAAAGCTCCAACACAAATCACGTTGATGTGCTGGGGAAAGAACTTGATCCTGTCCACTGCTGTGTCCGTTTAGAGACACAAACGTTTGGGATGGACCTGAGTGGTCCAGAAAGATGTCCACCTTCAACGAGGGACAGAGGAGAACCCTGAAAGAGAACTCACGGTGTCATTGTAGTGTGGTAACATGTCTAGGAAAGTGAGCCTGAATCTCATAGAGGCAAGGTGGTTTCAGGAGCAACATGGCGACTGTTAACTAGAATTTATCCCAGATCAGCATGTGTGGTCTTTGGAGGAGAGGGAGTGCATTTGATCATTAAAGAAACCTGAGAGCAAATGCTACCACATTTTGAGGCTTGAACGACATTTCTAAGCTTAGGGTGGCTTAAAGCAACAGAAATTTGTGTGCTCACAGTTCTGTTGGTGCTTCTAGCTGTGGCTGTTAGCATTCCCGGACTTGTGCTGTATGACTCCAATCAATGCCTCTCCAGTCACATGGCCTCATCCTCTTCCTTCTGTTAAATCTCCCTCTGCCTCACTCTTATTAAGACGCTTGTCATTGAGGGGTGCCTGGGAAGCTCAGTCGGTTGGGCATCTGACTTCAGCTCAGGTCATGATCTCAGTTTGTGAGTTCGAACCCTGCATCGGGCTCTGTGCTGACAGCTCAGAGCCTGGAGCCTGCTTCGGATTCTATGTCTCCCTCTCTCTGCCTTTTCCCCACTCACATTCTATCTCTCTGTGTCTCAAAAATTAAAAAAAAAATAGAAAAAAAAGTCATTTGTCATTGAATTTAGAGCCCATGTAGACAATCTAGGATAAACCCTCCACTCAAAATCCTTGAGTTCATCACATCCTGTGCTATATAGGGTGATATTTATTCTTTTACTATATGACGTAGTTATATTCGTCAGGGTTCTCCAGGGAAATGGAACAAATAGAATATATATATACACACATATATATGTTTTGTTATATATTATATATACGATTAATTAAATGGTGTGGTCCAAAATCTATAGGGTGAGCCAGGTGGCTGGAGACTCTGGAAAGCCAGTGTTCCAATTTGAGTCCAAAGGTAGTCTGCTGCAGAACCAGGAACAGCTGATTTTGCAAAAGTAGTGCAAAAGCAATCTGCGGGTGAATTCTCTCTTGCTCAGGACAGGTCGGCCATTTTATCCATTGAGGCCTTCAACTGATCAGACGAGGCCCACCCACCTTCGAGGGGGCAATCGACTTCACTTAAAGTCCAGATTTATGGGGCGCCTGGGTGGCGCAGTCGGTTAAGTGTCCGACTTCAGCCAGGTCACGATCTCGCGGTCCGTGAGTTCGAGCCCCGCGTCGGGCTCTGGGCTGATGGCTCAGAGCCTGGAGCCTGTTTCCGATTCTGTGTCTCCCTCTCTCTCTGCCCCTCCCCCGTTCATGCTCTGTCTCTCTCTGTCCCAAAAATAAATAAACGTTGAAAAAAAAAAGTCCAGATTTAAATGTCAGTCTCATCCAAAAACGCCCTCTCAGGGGACGCATAAAATTAATCATCATGGCCATATTAGTAGGCTGTAAGGATTAGAACACGGACATATCTTCAGAGGGGGCGTCATTCAGTCTATTATATGCATGCTCATAATACAGGATGGCAGCAGAAAAAAAACCTCCCTCTGATGCAAACTGCATGTGCAGAAGATTTACTTGCTGTGCAACAGCTAAGATCGCCCCAAGTGGCAACAGTTCTTTCGGGATCTGGTGGGTCCTTCTTCTGGGGAAACTAACAAGGGAGAAATGGCAGCTTCCATCCTGTAGCTGGTTTATAGATCGCAACTGATTCTCCTAATCGGCCATCTCCACTGCCCATTACATATTCCTCTCACCTTGGCACAGCACCGCTGCCGATGTGGGTGACTGCCGTACGGGAGGGTTAACTTTATCCTCATCCATGAGGAGTCTGAGCAGCTAATCACCCCCCTTTTAGGTTGAGGCGGCTGTACGTGTCCATTTTCTGTCAAATTGAGCAAGGGAGTATCGACAATCCAGCTAGTGGATTATTTGGGGGCCAACACGTACTTCCTTACCACCTGCGTGAGACAGCAGCTATCTCTCATACTGTCAGTATCACTCAGTGGTACTCGTGGTCCCAATGAGTAGACCACCTCTGCGGCAGCATGGAAGTTCCTCTCTTGGCCAGCTGATCTCTTGGCGTGGGGGGTTCTGAAGGGAATGGGTTAGAGCCATAGTTTAAACTTTATGAGACTCTTGCGACTTTCCCTAATGAGAGAACATCTCCTCTCTGGGAACCAGGACCTCTAACCTCACAGAACCAAAAATGTTAAGGAGAAGTCATATAACTTGCCTAAGAGAGTCTTTGAAAGTGAAGGTAAGTAAAGTCCCTGCTTCCCTACTGGGTTTCCAGACTTTTGTATTCTCTGCCAAATTGGGGACACTGTATTTTTATATTGGTTACCAATTTAGTAGTCATTACATATCTGGAGGAGAGCATGTTATCCTTTCTGGGTCTCGTCTCAAAGCTGAATCCCAAGAGTACCCCTACAAGTCATGCCATCCCTTCTATCAGCCTGGAAACTTCTGCATGGGGTGGCGTTGTATAGAAAACTATATCCCATGATTAGGTGCTCCCTGCTTTACCCCTTTCGCCAGAAAGTGGGTTTTTGGTGGAGGCTATGCTATATAGGATCACATGTCAATGGACCTAAAACTTTGTAAACCCTAACATAGTGTGGCTGGCTGAATCCTTGCAGGCAGGAAAGGCAAATTCATCTGCAGAATATGTGTCATCCAGTCAAGATAAGTTGCTGCTCCTTCTAGAGTGGAGAAGGTCAAGTTAATCAACTTACAACTAACCGGCTAATTAGTCTTCCAGAAATGTGATACCATATAGAGGCATATGGAGAAGGAAAGAGAGGGGCATGGGCAGCAGGAACAAGAAAGGCTTTGATGAACGGGACCCCATCTTCCTGGATTTATGCATAGCTTCCACTTCTGCCACCATGGTTCTTCTGTTCACTCCCCAAAGGATCAGCACCAGGGTGACAGATGATGACTGATGTCAACAGGCTGAGCCATACTGTCTACTGATGGTTAGTACCTTTTCCACAGTGACTGCCCACTGATAAAAGTTAACATGTGATACAAAGTTCATCCCACTTTTAGCCTATGTCTTCAATATCCACATGTCTCTGGCCCAGACATCTTGCCCCAAATCGTCCTATATTAATCCTTCCAGGGGTGCCTGGGTGGCTCAGTCAGTTAGGCATCCCAGTTCAGCTCAGGTCATAATGTCATGGCTTGCGGGTTAGAGCCCCGCATCGGGCTCTGTGCTGACAGCTCAGATCCTGGAGCCTGCCTCAGATTCTGTGTCTCCCTCTCTCTCTCTGCCCCTCCCCCACTCATGTTTTCTCTCTCTCTCTCTCTCTCTCTCTCTTTCTCTCTCTCTCTCTGTCTCAAAAAAAAAAGAAAGAAACACTAAAAAAATTTAAAAAAAGAAAAAAAAGCATACATCAGCCTCTTAAGAATCGCTATTGTGGACAGTAAGATTTAGGGGAGACAAGCAGAGAACTTCCTATTTTATTCTCTACTTTTCTGAATTTCTTGCTTGTCTAATCAAAGAGCATATACTATTTTAGCATGAAAATGCTTTTAAAAACAGGTTTAACACACTTGAGGAACAGATCACCCACGGCGCAAAACAAAATAACCCAGTTCATTCTAGATCGCTTCTGATGGAGTAGCCTTCCTTTCCCACCTGGTCCCTGAAGCATGGGAGATACGCCTCCCACTTCACCCCCTCCTCTCCAGGAGCAGTTTGGGGGTGGGGCTGTGTCTTTCTATCCGACAGGCAATCCACGATCCAGAGTCGAACGCGTTCATATTCCTGGCACAACGCCAGGAAGTGGCATGACTTCTTCTTAAAGAGTAAAATATTCAAACCCTATTATACATAAATGTGGATTTTTTAAGCATCCCTGAGTGAAATTCTGGAGGTAGATTAGAAAGTGATTCGGTGTGGCATCGTAGATTATTAATATGACAGAAACATTGACGATATCTGGAGGATATCTATGGCTTTCATTTTGAGACTTTCGAGTTTCAGAGTTTAATTTGCTTCCAATCGCACAACTTGTTTATGGCAAAGCTAAGCCTTTTAATTTTTAGCACAATATCCTTCATGTAGAAGTCTTGGAATACTTCTTTTTTTTTTTCCCCTCATCAGTTATTTTCCCTCTAACAACCCCTGAATTGATGGCTGAATCTGCAAATGCATCTTGGCGTATGAAACCTGACTCTTTCTACTGGGAGGGAGCTACTAATACTGTTTTCCCACCAACCAAAATCTGAGATGCAATTACTGTATCATTTCTACCCGACAAATGGTAGGGAAATTTGTGGGTTCTCATTAAAGTCCTTGCGGTATTTTGTGGGAAGGAGTATGTCTTCAAAATGATATTTGAAAACTTGATACATGCCATAGAGGAGAACGTGTTTCAGATCATTTAGCTATTAGCTATGTTTTTGGAACAACCTAAATACAGAGTCAGTGATCTTAAAATGTGCAAATAGATAAAGGAGGAAAGGATTTGCTGGTTGGATTCTTACCCCCTTCATATTGTGACCCTGAAACACCAGTGGTAGGTGCTTAGGGGTGAAGGGGGCGGACTACCTGCACAAACACTCAAGGAGTCTTAAGACTTTGGGTGACTCAGATGGGGAAAAGTGGGGGAAAGGAAGAATAGATCATTTCAGAAAGAATAAAGAATGATGTTCAATTTTACTGCTCCGCATTTATCAAATTTGCCTATATTCTTTTCTTTTCAGCTCCCTTTTTTGAAACCTCTCTACCCATTACCCCTCCCTCTCTGTAAATTCAAGTGCCTCCATCAGCCATGGATTCTCCTACCAGAGAAGGAACACGGCTAAGGGAAGCCCCGTGCCAGGGAGGGCAAAAGGGGACATTGAGTTATAGTATCAAGTGAGAAAACACAGTTTAAAGGTAACAAACTTATCTATAATACTTCACACTTCAAATTATATTTATTTTGGGGAGAGAGAGACAGCGTGAGTGGGGGAGGGGCGAAGAGAGAGGGAGACACAGAATGGGAAGCAGGCTCCAGGCTCTGAGCTGTCAGCACAGAACCCGACGCGGGGCTCGAACCCATGGACCGGGAGACCATGACCCGAGGTAACGTGGGACGCTTAACTGACTGAGCCACCCAGGTGCTTCCACACTTCAAATTGTTCTTATAAATTTTTAAATCATAGCCAGTGGTGGGGGAGGGGAAGAACCGTGCACAATTAGAGCCTATTGAGCACATGACCTCCATGCACTCTTAGTAATTCCCTCTTGCCTCCTTTTAATATTATTTTAAAATGAAATTCTGACAGGTTTTCTTTTTATCTCTCCTTGCCTCAATTTACGTATTCAATATACTTCAGTCAATTAACACATAGATTTTGAATAATTTGCAATCTGGGTGACATATGGTTGGCGACAGAGCATAAAACAAGTAATCTAGCATTGGAATCATAAGCTTAAAATAAAACTAGATTTATTTATCTGGTACAGTTCAACAACAGTAGGTAATGACCTTCTGAAATAAATATTTACAAGGTACGCTACACTTCGTAAAACACGGGTAAGTAAAAATTTAACCGAAAATATGCGATATGCATATTAATTGATATGCAACTGAACTCATAAGCTACGTTATTCAGAAAGGTTAAGTGGAATGTATCTCTGTGTCTGTGTGTGTTCCTGACACAAAGATGCCACCCTAGCACTTCTTGCGATCTTGTTTTACTTGACGTGTTCCTTTTAGCTAGTCGAAACACTAGCTAAGTATTTATTTTAGGTATTTGAAAACATGCACAAACTTCTTCATCTCAGTAATAAAGCTGAATTCTGAAGAGGCCAATGTGGAGTGGATCATGACTACGATGGGAATTTGACGGGCATTTATAAATTCCATCAAATTCCTGTCCTTACGACAAGATTCAGAGACCTGAACAAATGTAGAAATATTTCACGCATTGGATTGCATTCACAAAAGATGATCCATGTTTAATAACATACACTCGAGAACTTCGGATACGACTCTAAAAATGTAAGGAGGCTCTGCTCAACATTGTCCGAAATGACGATGGCCTGCCCATCATCCATTACTTGTCTGTGGTAGCATTCCTAACATAATTGGCAAGATTTAAAACGAACATCGATTACTTGCCATTCGTTTCCTCACGTGATCAATGGAAGACCAAAAACACTCCCACGAACATAGGCATATCCTGAAAATCACTGCATGGCAAATTTTGGAAAATACACTTAACCTACTCAGATGAACTTTGAAGAAATGTAAACCTTGTGCCTGTGTCGTGTGTGTGTTCGATGAATCGTGTGCTAGGTACCCAATTAATCTTCGTAGACTACATCCTTCGCGTACTTAATCTCATTTGATCTTCACACTGACTTCCAAATTCAGTATTATTACTATATTACTCAGAGAAGTAAATCGAAGCAACAAAAGATTGCCCAAAGAGAGACTTTGGGAAAAGTCTCCTTGTGAAGTGTCTCTGATACCAACACCAATACTCTGGCTTCACCACGAAGACAATGGGATCCTTGTACTGCTATTATCTATTATTTTTTCGTGAGATGTAAGCATATTTTCTCTCTTAAAATATAAGCTTCTGAGGAATTAAACAGGATATCTTCAATTCTCCTGAGAAGTCTTTTTTTAGACCTCCTTTTCTAGAAATGTTAATTTTTCTAACGGCACATTGTCCTATAAATAGGAGAAATTTGACTTAGTTTTCTGAATAAGTGTCACAAAATCGGGAGACTTTAATTTTATTTATTTATTTTTTTATTGTATTATTTTTGTTTTTCTTAACGCTTATTTATTATTGAGAGACAGAGAGAGGCAGAGCATGAGCACGGGAGGGGCAGAGAGAGGAGGAGACACAGAATCCGAAGCAGGCTCCAGGCTCTGAGGTGTCAGCACAGAGCCTGAGGCAGGGCTCGAACTCACAAACCGTGAGATCACGACCTGAGCCGCAGTGGGACCCTCAACCGACTGAGCCCCCCGGGCGCCCCATGGGAGCCTTTAATTTTAAGCTGAAGAAGGTATCTTATTCCATTTGTCCTGTTACCACAAAATATCACTGGCTGGGTAGCTTGTAAACAACAGAAAATTTATTTCTCGCAGAAATTCAAGTTCAGGACGCCAGCGTGATTAGGTGAGGGCTCTCTGGGTCACAAATTTCTTACTGCATCCTCATTTGGCAGAAGGGACCAGCGATTATTCTGAAGTCTTTTCTAATCAGGACCTTAATCCTATTCATGAGGGCTCCCAAAGGCTCCCTAAGCACTTTCCAACGGCCCCACCGTCTAATATGTCGCATTGGGCTTTAAGATTTCAGGATATGAATTCTGTGAGGACACAAACATTCAGACCTCAACAGGAACGCCTACCTGATGATGCTGGTAGAGATTGGGATGCTAGGAGTCCGGCTCGCTTTACAGCCAGGGAGCGTTCATACACGCGAGTATTTCTGCATTCAGGGCAAAGCAAGCCCTACAAGTCTTCCTTTGACCTCACTGGATACTGAATTTGATAGGGACAGCCATAATCTTATGGTTGGTTTCCATCTCCCCTAGGCCAGTAATTTTCACCTTCTGTTACAAAATGTCACATCTGATGAGAGAGGTGAGACTCCCCTAGCAAAAAGGCAAACCGAAAGAGCCAAATTACTGTGAAGTTCAAACCTTCTGGCAATCAGCCTCATGCAATGCAGTTTTGTTTCATGCGTTTTAAGACGGTGGCTTGAGGAGGCTAACATGCAACTTTTTCGTTTGTTTCTTTAGCTTTCTGTCCAAACGAACACAGTTCTTTTATATTTCAGACAAGGCTCAGTTCTTCGTGTTGCATTGTCCCAAACTCTGTTACCGATAGTTTAACTCTGCTATCAACACACAGAAAATTTTGAGAGTGGCTTCTTGGAAATACTCGCGCCCTGTCCTTAGAGATACACTGTAGATCTGAGACATGACTTGGCAAGATGCGGGGGTTCAGTATGACAAAGCGGTAATATGAGGTGACATTGACGTCACAACGGTTAGTTAATTAAGAATCCATTAGTAGCAAGAGCCTTGTGATAGCTGGGCAAACTTCTTAAGATCACTGAACAATGCCATTATCTTTTCTTTTTTTTTTTTTTCATGTTTATTTATTTTAGAGACAGAGAGACAGAGCACACGAAGGGGAGGGGCAGAGAGAGCCGGAGACAGAATCGGAAGCGGGCTCCAGGCTCTGAGCTGTCAGCACAGGGCCCGACGTGGGGCTTGAACCCATGAATCATGAGACCATGACCTGAGCCCAAGTTGGAAGTTTAACTGACTGAGCCACCCAGGTGCCCCAACAATGCCACTATCTTATCACTCAAACCTTTTAAAACATGGGATCCAAGAGAGGACATTTATTAATAACAGGATCACTGAAATAAATGAATAAAGGTTTAACAATGTTCATAAGGCCTTATGAACCCATAGTAGAGGAAAAATGAGGGGCAATATTTCAGTGTGTTGTTTTTTTCACTTTTTCTTCTGTGGCTCCTGTTCATTCATTGCTTCATGGGTTTATTCCAATAAACTTACTTTGGTTGTGATAGATGGAGATTTATCTTGGTAAATAGAACAGACGCTGTCCCTGTGTTCTTGGAGATTATGGTCATTAAGGGGTTATAGTTACTGAGAATGAAACTCTGAGGATGAAATTTCAGGCCAGTGGGGGAGAAAGAATTCAAAGATTAACATCTTTCCTATTATTCTAGAAATCACAGCATGGGACCATTCCTTTTCTCACTGGTAAGGGCTACTATACATGAATGCCTCAAATGTTTCAGAATTTTTTTAAAGAAGATGTCTTAGGAGGGAAAAATGTAAGAGGAGGCTAGAATTTATTTTCCCCCAAATTTAAGACAGTGCTCAAAGAACCATGTTAAAGAGTGTGTTAAAAAGACAAAAAAAAAAAAAAAAAAGCCAAATTGGAAAAGTTCCCAAATAGTAAAATCTGGATAATTTAAACTTCAAAATAAATTATGGTAAAATGGATACATTAAATAAAATAAATCCATAAAAGAAAAGAAAAGAAAACTGATTAGCCCACATGAATGAAATTAAGTAAGGAAAGAAATAAATCAACAGAGAAATGGAAAAATCTCTTCCCTAAGTAGAACACTGATTAATAAATATATAACAATATGTGGTTAGAAAGTCATTGACAAATAATAAAACTAGGGGTGAAAATTTGACAAGGAACAAGGTGCTTACATAGACTTATGTTACAATAGCTTTCTTTTTTTTATTTTATTATATATGAAAATTATTGACAAATTGGTTTCCATACAACACCCAGTGCTCATCCCAAAAGGTGCCCTCCTCAATACCCATCCCCCACCCTCTCCTCCCTCCCACCCCCCTTCAACCCTCAGTTTGTTCTCAGTTTTTAACAGTCTCTTATGCTTTGACTCTCTCCCACTCTAACCTCTTTTTTTTTTTTTCCTTCCCCTCCCCCATGGGTTCCTGTTAAGTTTCTCAGGATCCACATAAGAGTGAAACCATATGGTATCTGTCTTTCTCTGTATGGCTTATTTCACTTAGCATCACACTCTCCAGTTCCATCCACGTTGCTACAAAAGGCCATATTTCATTTTTTCTCATTGCCACGTAGTATTCCATTGTGTATATAAACCACAATTTCTTTATCCATTCATCAGTTGATGGACAGTTAGGCTCTTTCCATATTTTGGCTATTGTTGTTATTTGTTTTTCCGGTGTGGAGTTTGGTGAGCTCTTTATAGATTTTGGATACTAGCCCTTTGTCCGATATGTCATTTGTGAATATCTTTTCCCATTCCCTTGGTTGCCTTTTAGTTTTGTTGGTTGTTTCCTTTGCTGTGCAGAAGCTTTTTATCTTCATAAGGTCCCAGTAATTCACTTTTGCTTTTAATTCCCTTGCCTTTGGGGATGTGTCGAGTAAGAGATTGCTACGGCTGAGGTCAGAGAGGTCTTTTCCTGCTTTCTCCTCTAAGGTTTTGATGGTTTCCTGTCTCACATTTAGGTCCTTTATCCATTTTGAGTTTATTTTTGTGAATGGTATGAGAAAGTGGTCTAGTTTCAACCTTCTGCATGTTGCTCACTCAGGTATCACCTCACGCCAGTCAGAGTGGCCAAAATGAACACATCAGGAGACTATAGATGCTGGAGAGGATGTGGAGAAACGGGAACCCTCTTGCACTGTTGGTGGGAATGCAAATTGGTGCAGCCGCTCTGGAAAGCAGTGTGGAGGTTCCTCAGAAAATTAAAAATAGACCTACCCTATGACCCAGCAATAGCACTGCTAGGAATTTATCCAAGGGATACAGGAGTACTGATGCATAGGGCCACTTGTACCCCAATGTTCATAACAATAGCTTTCTTATTAGTCATGGAGGAAATATTAATTTATTAATATAGAAACTTGGTAGATACATTGACTCAATCTCTAAATGTTATATCACTAACATTTGGAGAAACTGATAACATGCACCTTCTAATAAAATAAACTGAGAAGGAAACATCATCACTTTGTTGATATTCCTATCCAAAACAAACTATCTGAGCTGAATTATAAGGAGAGATCAGGCAAACCCAAATGAATAAGAATTAATAAATGCACACCTAAAGGGACATGCTGTTTTCAACTTACTCTCAATGGGTTAGGAAAATCAGTATCATCTATCTATCATCTATCTATCTATCTATCTATCTATCTATCCATCTTTTTATCCAGAGATATTAGAAGAGTGGAGGAAAATGATAAAGAAAATGGAGCAAAATGTAAACACATAGTGAATAGTAATAGTGAATGATAGACAATAGGTGTCTGGGGTTCCTTTATGGACGTTTGAAGATTTTCTGTAAATTTGAAATTATATCAAAACAGAAAGCCATGAAAACAATATGTGATTACTTGTACTATCTGAAAAATGTACGCCAAATACATTCCAGTGAATAACAAAGTTGTTTCTTTGTTGTTGTTTTTTAAACTACTGCTCCTGGCCAGTGAGTTTGAGTTGGTAGGTTTTCATTCTTCTTCAACTCTAACATCAAATATATTTCCTTCTTTTATCCGTGGGCAAACATGCCATTTGATCAAAGGCTTATTTTCCATATATACCCCATTAAATGTGTGAACAGAATCCCGCATTTACTAACTGCAAACATGCAGACTTTAAATTTATTTAGACACATGTTCAACTAGATCTTTCAAAAACAAACAAATAGGCAAAAAGCCAGACAGCATTATAAAAGTAAGTAAACATGAGAATTTTTAAATAATAAATGCAGACCAATAAACTTGAAAATTTGAAGAAATTGACAATTTTCTAGTAAAAGGTAATTAAAAATAACCACAGAAATACAGAACAGAAGAGATAGGCCAGATAGGTTTTCCAGGAGAGTTGCATCAAAATTTCAAGAAAGAGGCAATACAACTTAGGTACCCAGTTCCAGAGAGCAGGAAAAGAAATACTTGGAAAGCTCTAACGTATGCACCAATATAACCTCAATATCAAACTTAGCGAAGGATGGTACAATAATGAAATCACTTATTAATTTATTTTATAAACATAGACACATAGTTAAAATTAAACACCAATATAGGTAAAATAATTATAAAGTGAATCTGGGGTACTAGAAATGTTCTAGCTCTTGGTCTCTCTCTCTCTCTCTCTCTCTCTCTCTCTTTTTAAACTTTATTAATTTTTGAGAGAGAGACAGAGAAAGTGAGAGTGGGAGGGGCAGCGAGGGAGAGAGACAGAGAATGTCAAGCAGGCTCCGCACTGTCAGCACAGAGCCCGACGTGGGGCTCGAACTCACAAACTGTGAGATGATGACCTGAGCGGAAACCAAGAGTCGAACGCTTAACCAACAGAGCCACCTAGGCACCCCTCTCTCTGTTTTTTTAATGTTTATTTATTTTTGAGAAAGAGAGTGAGCGAGCGGGGGAGGGGCAGAGAGAGAGAGGGAGACACAGAATCTGAAGGAGGTTCCAGACTCTGAGCTATCAGCACAGAGCCCGATGGGGGGGGGGGGGGGAGGGCTCGAACTCACGAACGGTGAGATCATGACCTGAGCAGAAGTGGGACACTTAACCCTGAGTGTCCCAGGCGTCTCTTGGGTAGTAATTACATGGATACATACATACCATCCAGTTGTATGCTTAAGATTTGTGCTATTTATGCACCTACCTGCATGCAACATTGCAAGTCAATGAAAAATAAATAAATAAAT
The DNA here is from genome assembly GCF_018350175.1 of Felis catus. NCBI lineage: Eukaryota > Metazoa > Chordata > Mammalia > Carnivora > Felidae > Felis > Felis catus. The sequence goes on from NC_058372.1 coordinate 19,161,504, forward strand.
GTTAGTGTGGATGTGATGTAATACCTTTGCTTGTATAACCACAACTGAATTTTTTTATGTGATGTTTTAATATAGTTTATCTCATTTTAGAGGTTTCCTGGAGTTCCAAAGTTTTTATCCCACCGCTCACTTGGTCTATAAAATCCCATCTGACCTTTGCCCACAGGCATTGCATAACCTAAATATACGTTCCTAATTGCACAGTGGAAGACTGAGGATGAAAAAAAACAAAATCAAAATGAAAGATGTTTCGTTAGGTCACGTAGATGGCATTTTTGATTTCCCCCAACTTTATTTTCCCTTCCCATTTCTAGTCTTTGATAATTGGCTGTTTTGGCATGGCCGACTTCCAAGTCTTCCAATGCACTTAAAAGGCTCAGAGGAGACATCCAGTGTATATTAACCCACTGTGAAAACAAAGAACTTGAGTGTTGCCTGTCCGTATTCTCAACCATTAATGGCAGTGTTTGGTATTTACGCTGGGATCTGTGTACCCCCAGCACAGAGCCCAGGAGACGGAAACTTTCCCGAAACTTTTCAACAACTTTTTTTTTTTAATTTCTGGTCTTGTACAAAGGATACATTTGATATCAGTGACTTTCTCCTCAGTGTGAATCTTATCTTCATTCTCAACTGATGGAGAAGTATTACAAATCAACAAATAGTAGCTTTTCCTGATTTACGCGGTAAGACTCTAGGAAGGATTTGGAAACACCAAAGAGAGAATCTTCATGGCTGGAATGCATCAAATAAAATGTAGCCAAACAAACAGCAAAGAAAACGAAAGGCTCTTTGCTTTCCAGCATTACATCTACTATGATGTATTTTCTGAAAGCCACCCAAGTATAACTATTTATTTTCACTAAAGTAATCGAGATTAATGTCAGTGGTTATGACACACACTGTTTGCTAAAGAACACATAGAAGAATTGCTCAGGGCAAGCTTCATTAAGAAATCAGATAAAATTAGTAAAACTGATTATATTTCAAAACTCAGCAGCAGCTAAAATTGCCATTCAGGAGCTCGCAATTAACACAATTGGTCTCGTTCACAATCAGCTATTGTAATCTCATTAGCTTATTATATTTTAATCATTGTGATAACAGCACAGCAAAATTTATTTTATTTTGCATGGGTGGAGACTGGTCACATTGGGTGTGTAACCTTCCTAGTACCAGACCCGCATACGCTTCTGGAACTTGGCACGTATCCCACTCTTTTGGGGACTCATCCTGATCGAGTGTCTAATGCACATAGATCCCCCTACCCTAGCAGTGAGAGGGCATTATGGAAACAGACATCTCCTTTGGCATCCACTGATGGGAAGATTAATTATATAGCTGGCACCGTGACTCAAATCATTTTGTAATGGCATTTGGAGATTTGACAGTGTGTGCAAGACAGAGAGAAAGAAAAAGATTGAAGAGGAAAGGGGGGAAATAAAAGAGAAGGCATTCTCTGAGTACCTGCATTTAGCTACCGTACCTCTTTGTTCTACCACCGTGTTTTGTAAATATGTTCTGAAGATGCTAGTCATTGCAAAAACACAGAACCTTTTTGTCCTTTCAGGAGGAGAAGTGTGCACGTATCTAAAAATACTTGTGTTTCATTGATACCAAGTACTGCCTGCTGCAATGAGATTATGTTCTATTGATGGGAACTGGGGTGTAACAGCCATCTACAGAAAGCAATAGGTTGCCCTATTTTCTGGCTGAAAATGCTGCGTGTTTTATGAACTGCCTCTATCTTGCACACCAGGGATGTGTCTGTGGCTAAGGCCGTAATAGGATTTTCCTAAATGATCCAAAAATACAAATATTCTGACCAACCAGCTTGCAGAGCTTGCTTATTTTCCAGCAAGTTTTAATACTGCATTTTGCCACCGCCTTGGAAGAGTATTTTTTATTTCACTTTTCCATTACGAGTGTTTTCTCTAAAGACGTCGATGATCGCTAATTGTGTTCTGCAAAAAGGAAAACAACAGAGGCAGCGTGCCAACGTACGTGCAAATCCTTGTTCTTGGCAGGACCCTGCCCAACTGGAAAGAGAGGAAGAGGGGGGAACACGCATAGATGTGCACACTGGGAAATTCAGAAAGCCTTCCGTGGCCTCAAAACCCCACGGTGTCTTTTTGTGTTTTTGTGGGTTTTATTTTCCTTCTTTGTCTTTTTTTTTTAGTGGTTTACTCTAATTCTATTAAAAAAAAACAACACAGCCACCGAGATCCTGATATTTTAATGTCCATAAATAAGTAAATGAGAGAAAGTGCCCTCATAAATCCCAGGAGACAAAGTTAAATGAAAATGGAAGATATAGTCCTTCTGTGACTATCATATTACCATACCTAAGCACTCAAAAGGTGAACGTTCATCATTATTAAAATCATTCAATTTGTGTCTTTAATTATAACTTTTGGGGGCATGAATGGCTCCAGAGAAATCAGTCTTCTATTTGCTCTATGAAAGAATTTAATAAGTAATACATTATGTTAACTGATTTTTAAAAATCCATTTAATTTTTCCCTGAATTCTATTTTAGGATGATGAGTTTTGATACCAAAGAAATTCTTGTCCAGCATTTCCTGCCTAGACAGTGACAAATTTTTGTTTCTTAAACCACAAGTTCCTGGATTTTGTGTATTTGTGATTTAACTTCTAAGTTACACATCAGCCGTTCATAATTTGAGTCATGGCCTACTTAGTCATATATTAATCGGCTGCAGTCTCGGATTCCCTTTGTAAAAATCCACACAAATTGTTTGAATGATGGTCTCAGGTTGCTTCCAAGTCATTGTTTTCATTTCTAGCAGTGACACTTGCATATTTAGTGAGGCTCATGTTGTATAACCGATAAGTGTCCTCTTCCTGTGTCCATAAAAGATTTGCAGGCTGATACCCTCGTGGTATGGGATCTGCATGAGCTTAACGACAAAAAGAACATCTTATAATCCTTCACATCTATTCTGATGGCAACAGATAATTATGTTGAATTCTCATGTGCTATAGCACTTACAAATCACTTTTAAGAATGTGGTTTCATAAATACATGATGAAATTCCTATACCAGATGCGAGTAGGGAAGAAGGATTTCGAGATTCAGCATCTTCTTAATTTTTTTTAATGTTTATTTTTGACTGAGAGGGAGACAGAGCATGAGCAGGGAAGGGACAGAGAGAGAGGGAGACACAGAATCTGAAGCAGGCTCCAGGCTCTGAGCTGTCAGCACAGAGCCCGATGTGGGGCTTGAACTCACAAGCTATGAGATCGTGGCCTGAACCAAAGTCAGACGCTTAACCAACTGAGCCACCCAGGTGCCCTCGGCATCTTCTTTTATGCAATTTCAGAGAAAGATTTTTTTCTAGGCAGATTATAAGTGCACAGATCAGTATAAATATGTATGCACATATTAAAGAAAAATATTGTTCTAACTATTAAAGGGGAAAAATTCCATGATACTTGTTAAAAAAAGGTAAAGCAGATTTTATTCAATGGCGGGGAGAGAGGACAGCATCTTGTTGAATGAATGGATCACTGCAGCGGGGTCTTGCATGGGACAGACAGATTGGACTCAACTCCAACTCCAACAAGGAAAAGGGGGGATTTGTAATGAAGGAGCAGAGTGGAAATTGGTGGGGGACAACTTACCAAAAGGAGAGGTCAGGGCTACGGAAGATTCCTGTTAGATTTACTCAACAGAATTCTTGTAGAGGATAAGCAGGCTAAAATGTCAAGGGTGGTCTGATACCAAGGGTGTGGCATTGTTCCTAAACTGACTTAGCAAGGTTGCTACTCAACTAGGTTTTACAAGGATCTGGATAAAGGACCTTTATAAAGTAAGATCAAGAACTGAGCCTAGTTATTTATTTATTTATGTACGTACTTATGTATGTATGGGTGTGTGTGTGTGTGTGTGTGTGTGTGTGTGTGTGTGTGTGTAGATATACCTCTATCTCTATAAAGTTTGTTATATATAACCTTCCATACTCTATTGCGAAGTAAGTGTCTTATCGGTGAGCCAGCGGCTTCTGTGTCTATCAGAAGCATCCGGATCTGCAAGTGCCCCTTAAAATCCCTAAGGTATTTGTCATTAAACTACCCCTGCTGGGCTTAGTGGCGGAGAAGAGTCAGCAAACCTCCCCAAGTGTGGAGACCCAGAAAGAGCTCATTTGTTTATTCACTCAATTAAGAAACAATTATTCTTTTGTTCATTAAATGAACAGTTATCTAGTGGCCGCCACGTGCCATTGAGTAGTATGTGGTTCGAGGGCGATTGCATGGTTTAATCTGAGCAGCTGGAAGCCTTTTTTTTTGTTTTTGTTTTTGTTTTTGTTTATCATACAGCTTATTCTTTCCAGATAATGTTTAGTAAGTTCCAGCCACCGGTCACAGGAAAGTTACAAGCTAGGTAGTCAAGCCCTGGGAGTTCCTTGAGGTTCCAACTTGCTGCACCTACGTGAACCACATGAGAGCTTTTGCAGGATTCCCAGTTTTTCCTGGACTGACACCTCCAGCCGTTGTGGCACCACGTCTCCACTGGGCTCTTTTGGTATTGTGACATCAGTGCTCTTTTACCATTTTCACTCTCCGTCCTTGACACTGTTGACATTTGGGGCTGGATAATTGTCTTGGGGCTGTCCTTGCTTTGCAGGATGTTTGATAGCATCCCTGGCCTCCACCAGCTAGATCCCAGGAACCCCCTTCTTCCCAAGTGTCTCCGGACATTGTCCCCGGGCGCCTGGGGAACCGGAAGGAATCACCTCTCGTTATGGGCACCGCAATAGACTTAACAATGGTCTTTTCTCATAAAACATGATTCAAGTGTTTCCCACCACCTACATCACCTAAGGCTACTGTAGGTGAACACCTCTTCTCATTTAACTTTTATCTGTTCCTCTCAGGCAGAGCATACCCTAGTCACACGTAGTCCAGAAGGACAGGTACATCCCTTTCCTACACATATCCTGCAATGGCTATGATCATTTTTTTTAAAATATAGTTTTATTGGAAGCTGGGGGAGTGTGATCTTGTGTCCTGAATCAAATCGCATAATGTGGCTTTATTATTATAGCCAGTATAGGCTGACCTTGAACTCCCTGAGTGAATCAAGATGTTCCAGTTGGCCCTGTGTCAGAGTTGCCATCATCAAGCATGATGAGATTTTCTCAGGGACCATAGATTAGGGAAGATCCTTTTGATTTCCCCCTTCTTTGTGAAGTAAACAAAAGTTGTACAGATGCTAAGCTCCCCAAGTCCAAAGCAGTTCAATGATTTACATTGACAGCCTGGGGCCAGAGTTGCATTTCAAAAATATACCTGCCCACAGCCTCCTAGGAATATGTGGACCTCTGGAGGTAAGCCGAAATCTGCAGGACAAGGTAGAAATACAGGGAAGGATGAGCCTTGGGGCCCCCTCCTTTCCTCTCTCACAACTAAAACTCTATGACTTTTTTTTTTCCTAAGGAAAACAAAATTAATTTTGAGTCTTTCAAAAATCTTGGCATGTAAAATAATGTGGCAGAACCCCAATTTTGGGACTGCTGTTATTACATTCCCTAGTTAAGCACCCTAGATATCAATACTTAATGGTATTCTCTGAGCTCAGCCAGTGAAGAAAATAGGGTTGTTATCTATCAAAGCACATTTTCGTTTCTGACAAGTAAAAAGCAGCATGGGGAATGCAGGAAGGCTGAAATGAAAGCCTAAAAGAAAACTCATATAACATCTGGTGTCCTTTATCCCCTGTTGGCCTTTCATACTATGATATGATGAGCTTGTTCTGATTTAAGACCTGATGATTTGGTTTGAAAAAACAGGAGGAGGGGGATAGAGGCAGCCAGGCTGGCAGCAAATTGGGATACAAAAATCTGCTCAAATAATTGGAAACACGACAGATTTTCGTAACTGACGCCAGTGGCATCTTAGTTTATCCGTCTCTCTCAGTTGAATTTGTAAAGTGCATTATCTTATTGGTTTTAAAGTTTCCATCTCACTTATTTGCAGGGGGAAATGTGGGCAAATCAGTCATGATGGATTGCCTAATTTTCTGGGCTGAATAAACCAGTTTTATGAGAGTGTGGATTTCTAGGTTATTAGTTAACAGAAACATTGATCAATTGTAGCTTAAAAAAAAAGCTTATCAAACTATTGCATTTAAAATGTCCCATTACTGTTAACCACAGTATTGGTAATGAATATGCTAATTAAGAAATCGAGAAAGGATTTCGTAAAGGAGTTTTTCTTGGCTTTTTCCATTTTCAATCCAAATGCTAAAATTGGCCTGAGCTACAGATGTCAAAAGAGTAGTAATTACTCTACAAGAAATCATCTTTGATCAAAAAAGAAAAACAACAACAACAACAACAACAAACAGAGGAATGGGAACAGAAAGATCATTTCCTGCCTAGAAAATATAGGTCCAATTTAATTCACTGCAAATTTCTCAGTGCTTTATTTATAAGAGCCAGAAAGTAAGTAGAACTAAGTAGTATAGAGCCGTATTTTTTAAATTAAATAAATCATTTAAGGGTCATCGGCTGTGGAAGTACACATGGCAATTAGCAAGGAGGAGTTAAAAAAAATTTTTTTTTTCATTTTCTTTATTTTAGAGGGGAGAGGAGCAGAGGGAGAAAGGGAGAGAGAGAGAGAGAGAGGGAGGATCCCAAGCAGGCTACACACTCAGCACAGAGCCCAACGTCAGGCTCGATCCCAGGACTCTGGGATCATGACCTTAGCCAAAACCAAGAGTCAGATAACCAACTGAGCCACCAGGTGCCCCAAGGAGTAGAGCTTTTATTTGTGATCCTGTTTATTTGACAAGGATTGTTTTCATGGATGCTCCAAATGTTAATGCTCCAATGAAAGCATTTTCCCTACACTTTTTAAAAAATATGAAAATATTTGATATGTTTATTCATCAAAAATCGATGTACCCAGGTGAGAACACCAAATAGAAAAAAAAAATCACCTTTATCATTTTTCCCCTCAAGTCTGAAGGATGCTCATAAGAATAAAACATCCTTTTTGTTGGGTTATCTTAAAACAAAGAGTTCCGGTAACTATGCCACAGCGGCTCAGGAACAATTAACATAAATTCAGACGTCATGTTTTTGACAGATAAAAAATGTTCCTTTTTTTTTTATTTCTTTTTCTTTTTTGCTTTCTTGCTTTTTTTTTTTTTTTTTTTTCCCTTCGGTCCAACCTTTTTAACGGGCTGCCTCTTAGCGAACACACTCTTTCCCAGTGTGAATCACGAGTGAAGAAGCAGTTCCTTTATAAAAGGAAAGAAGGGAGTTAAAAACTTTTATGCAAGTAGACTTTGCTGTGAAATGTTATCTTTTGTTAGTTCAAAGGTTCCCAAAGATATAAATTCTTCAGAACTGCCCTGAGGTGCTGGGGATGTAAATTGAATACTTTACAATTTGTAGACTGTTCCTGCAGTAATGTGTATCTCCTCTGTGAGTGAGTGTTTGGGGATTTTTCAATTACTGGAGTCTGAAAACTCAGAGATTCTTTAGGGCAGAAAAAAAAGGTTCTTCTCAAAGTTGAGTCACTGATGTTCAAATTAGCTGCCAAAAGCACTATAATGATCTGTGTTCCAGATTTTGCTAAACAGGGAAAAATGGCCCATTTTTGTCAGGGGGAAAATAGCCTCTTCTAACCGCATCCATGAATAACTGCGGGATGGGTTATGTGATAGGTTAAAAGTGAAATAAATTGTTGATATGTGCCATATACGATAAACCTATGTTATTTCTAAAAGACTCAAATGAGTTTCTTTATATTTTTTAGAGTGAAAGCTTAAGTATGGCCTTTAGGCTTACTCTTAACAGCTTTTTACAAAACAATGAATGAAAAAATTGATAAAAAGGTATGTGTGCATTTAAAATTAGGCATACTTCAAAATTACATGAAGTCGCACTGGCTCAAAATAATGTGGGGACGGAAACTTACAATTTTCCAAACTCCCATCTAATTTAACCAACCTTTTCTTGTTACATGTCTCTTCCTCCAATCCCCAAATTAATGGAATTGACTGGTTTAAGTTGTAATTCTTTTCCTATAGTAGGCATGCTGCACATTAGTAAAACACAGTCCTAAAACGTCAGCAGGAAGGAAAAGTCATGAGAAAGAAACAAAGAAATAGCTTAACACCGGCCCTCTTGATAGGAATGAACTCTGGGCAATGACAGTCTGAATTACAGTAACATCTGTTATGGAATTTTTAACCAGGCTCAAAAGTGTTACCAGGTAGTCATTCTTTTTTTTTTTTTTTTTTAATGGAGGATCTATTTATTTCAATTAACATATCTAAAAGGATTTCTTATCCTGCAATTTTAAATCCAAATACCTGATTCTGTATTATTTAAAATGGCTCCTTCTTCTAAGTAGGTCAAGCTATTCTCCTCATGTTGTCATTTCATGCGTCTTTTGCATCCTTTATAAATGCAAACTGATTTGAAAAGAAAAAAAAAGGTCACAAATAAAGCATCCTTTATCTGTCAGATTGGAACCTATGCTCATGTCAGATGCTCAGGAAAAGATTCAGAAATGGTGGATTTGATTTTATTGCACCAGAGAGGAAGAGAGAATTTTCTTCGGGCTTTTTTAACACATCCACAACCTCACAGAACCTTCAGACCTTTAGTGGGTATTTTCTGACCTTGCTGTTTTTGGAGAAGGGGTGGATGATTAAAAATTAAGACTAATGGGGTATCTCGGTGGCTCAGTCAGTAGAAGCCACTGACTTCGGATCAGGTCATGATACCGCATTTCGTGAGTTCGAGCCCCACATCGGGCTCTGTGCTGACAGCTCAGAGCCTGGAGCCTGCTTGGGATTCTGTGTCTCCTTCTCTCTCTCTGCCCTTCCTCTGCCCGCACTCTTTCTCTGTCTCTCAAAAAAATAAATAATAATTTTTTTTAATTTCTTTAACGTTTTATTTATTTTTCAGACAGAGAGAAACAGAGCATGAACGGGGGAGGGGCAGAGAGAGAGGGAGACACAGAATCGGAAGCAGACACCAGGATCTGAGCCATCAGCCCAGAGCCCGACGCGGGGCTCGAACTAACGGACCGCGAGATCGTGACCTGAGCCGAAGTCGGACGCTTAACCGACTGAGCCACCCAGGCACCCCAATAATAATTTTTTTAAATAAATAAATAAATAAATGAATGAAAGAATAAGACTAAGATGCAATTAGTCCCAGAATACTTACTAAGTCAAGAAAGTGGGTTAAAACCTTCCCATTTCTAGTTAAGAAATATTTACCTAGGAACTATTATGCTCTGGGAAAAAAAACTCATGCACAGGATACAAACCTAAAAATTCATCTTGGAACTTTTTAACTCCAAGGACTTTCCTATGGATAAAATATGCGAAGCAGAACCAAGAAGCAGGTGCAGCAATGGATGCTGGGAAAATGTGCAAAATATTTGGTCTTGGGAACTTCGGAAGGCTTTCCAAGAAGGATGGGATATGTAAGTTGAGTGATGATGAAGAAGGGGAAAGAAGGGCACAGGCTGGGATCCTCATGACCCTAAGGCCTACATACACGAAGGCAGGGAGGTGGGAAATTGCATCCTGTCTGTAGAGAACTAGTACATTCAGTTACTCAGAGGGCAAACCAGTTGTGAAGTCAAAAGAACAAAGTGGTTGGCATAAGGAAGACCAGTCATATGGACAATGTTTTATGCCAGACTGATGTTTTCTTTAAAAGTTTTTCCTGGGCGCCTGGGTGGCTCAGTCGGTTAAGCGTCTGACTTCGGCTCAGGTCATTATCTCACAATTGGTGAGTTCGAGCCCCATGTCCGTCAGGCTCTGTGCTGACAGTTCAGAGCCTGGAGCCAGCTTCAAATTCTGTGCCTCCCTCTCTCTCTGCTCTTCCCCTGCTCATGCTCTGTCTCTCTCTCTCTCCTTTAAAAATAAGTGAAAAGATTTTAAAAAATTAAAAAAAAAATTTTTTTCCTGACATAGGACTGCCTCAGTAGGTTTCAGTGATATACCTGAGTCCTAAGATTGGGGTTCTTCAGTGACTCAACATCATGCTTTGAGGCAACACCTGTCCATACTAAGTCAGTGAGTGGCATTGACTTGTTTTTAGTTTGGTCAAAGTTTTGGAAGCCAATTTAACAAAAAACCAGACTGCCAGAAGGCTATTTACTAAGTAAGTGATAAACCAAACAAGCAATTCACCAAAAGGCAATCTGTCAGTTTCTCTGAGGGAATCATTTTGCCAAACCTTCCAAATACATTTAAGAACACAAAGACGAGGGGCGCCTGGGTGGCTCATTCAGTTAAGTGTCCGACTTTGGCTCAGGTCATGATCTCGCGGTCCGTGAGTTCCAGCTCCGCGTCGGGCTCTGTGCTGACAGCTCAGACCCTGGAGCCTGTTTCAGATTCTGTGTCTCCCTCTTTCTCTGACCCTCCCCTGTTCATGCTCTCTCTGTTTCAAAAATAAATAAATGTTAAAAAAAAATTAAAAAAAAAAAGAACACAAAGACGAAACCACCCATGAATCTTAGCTTTCCACAAATTGAGCACTCCTTAAAATGAATGTCCTAAGAAAAATTGTTCTTAAAATAGTATTTGGAAAATGGCAAAAGCAAAACAAACGACGACAACAACTGGCTAATCTTGTCAAATTGTCTGTGGGCAAATAATGTTATTAAGCCATGATGCATGTCTCATATTGATCCATGGTGGTGTTCACTTAACGTCTTGATCTACTGACAGAATCAGAATTTGGCCTAATTTTTTATTATCAACAGTTCATGATGCAGAGTTCAAAGAACAAGTCAGTAAAGAAATGGCAGGTGTCTTAGCCCCAAAAGTGGGAACATAATCTTAAAACATACTAACATTTTGTGGCGTTGAAAATTTCTAGGCTTGGGGTGCCCGAGTGACTCAGTCGCCTAGGCATCGGTCTCTTGGTATTGGCCCAGGTCATGATCTCACGGTTGGCCAGTAGAAGCCCCGTGTCCCACTCTGTGCTGACATCCCAGAGCCTGCTTGGGATTCTCTCTCCCCTGGCTCTCTGCCCCTCCCCCGCTCGGCCCTCTCTCAAAATAAATAAACCTGAAAAAATAATAACGCTAGCAGGCTATTCATTGGTGAATATTCATTCAAATCCGTTTTCCTATTCTAACTCGAATCCCTGACATCTGCACGCCTACACTTCCCTCATTTGCTTACTAAAGTTATTTTTACAGAAACACATACACACAGAATTTTACTGTGACTATACGCACATTACCTCGTCGCGATTAACAAACCAGTAGTTCATTTCATATGTGTTCTTAGAGCTTCTTAACGGCATATTTCCTTTGTCAAGGGCAGACTCTTTTTTTTTTCTTTTATACTCTCCAACTAATTGTAAAGTTCGAACATCACAAACCATTTTCTGTCCTCTGCCCCCTGAGATTTGGTCTGCAACCGGTAGACCATCCCGGCTTCGCTGGAAAAAAAAAAGCATCCTGCCAGGCCATGCCAGATTGTGTTAACCCTGGGTAGAGCGATAACAGATGTGCCGAGCCGTCCTGCTTCCTGGAAATGCCAGCATCTCTCTCTGCTAGTTTCCTGAGCAAGCAGTGGCGCACTGCGGTCCCCTGGCCAGCGGCCCACTCCCTGGCTTCAGGATCCACTGGCCTCCAGTGGGCCTTGGTCCCACCGCCCGAGGTTCCGCAAGCTCGTTAGCCCGGGCCTGGTGCCCTTCCAGCCAGGCAGCCCGGGGAGCCCAGGGTCCTGCGGGGACAGCTGGGTGGCACCAGCGAGGAGGGCGGGGGATGGGACTCTGCCCCTGGAGGTCACGGCCAGGGGTTAAAGGCCAAGGTGGCTGGAGCTCACCGCGTGCGATCTGCTAGGTCTCCCCTCCTGCACCCACCCCGGGCCGCTCCCACCCTGCGCCGGGCAGCCTCCCTCCCTCCCTGTGAAGTCAGCAGTGGGCAATGACAGAGAAAGAGCTCATCTATCTGTGAGGAAAAAAGCCACGTTGATGGTTCCCCAGTGGACGTAATTGTGCTCATTACTGCCCATTTACATTTCATCACTCGATTATCACAAATGCCTCATTACTGTTGAAAAGGGTTTTCTGCTGGTGAACTACTTGCTAACTATTCATTCCTCGGCTCCGATGTCACCAGACAGGCTGATTGGAAAAGGAGGGGAGAGGAGGAGCCGAAGAGGGGCGAAGGTGAAAAAGGTCTTCTATCAGATTTGATTAAAGGCCGTGATTTAAATCGATATTTAATAAAGTGGCTGCTACCACATAACACGGGCAATTCCCCATGCAGTCAGAATCGTGATTAGGAGCCCCTCACTGCCTGCTACATAACTCAATTGGGTTTTGTGCACTGGTCTGGCACCTGTGTCCCTTAGCAAGGCGCCTCCAAGGTAATAGGTTTATGAGCCGATGAACAGAGCTGATAGGTTCTAAATGGATTAACTAGGTGTCTGCAGTCTGGTGATGAATACATCAGGAAAAAAAAAAGTGTGCATAAGCAGGCAAGTGATAGGAGTGTTGACAGACATTGTGTGTGTCAGGAGCCCCACAGGGTAAACACTGGCTCGGTGCCTGTCATTCAAGTGCTCTCTCAGAGTAATGGGTGAAGATATCAGGCTGGGCTGCTTAACAAGCCTGCAGGTGCCAGGGAACAGAAGCCTGATGCTGAAAAAGGCTTCCACGGGGCTCCGCTCACCCACCAGCCACAGCCAGCGTCAGAATGAGCTTCCAAATGGATGTTTTTTTCTGTCCCAGGAATGACAAATAGATTGAAATTCCTGGGCTAACTATGATTCGTGGAGTGTGGTGTTAAGAAAGGTTCTGAGGTTATAGGTAGATTCAGAAGAAAACAGTGATTAAATAGTGCTATGTGCTACGGACACCAAAGGGAGGAGTGAGGTATGACCATCACAGGGTTGTCGCTTCTTTATTTTGTTCTCCACCTTCCTTAGATGCCGGAAATAGCCATATATGTATATGTTATGGTTTCGACATCATAACGCAAAGACTTCTTTACATATATAGTCGAAGCGGATTCAAATTAAAATCCAATTTAATAATCTTTATCGGGTGTTAAGTGTATGGTATATGGATTTTATCATGGATTTCTGGCATTCCTAAAATCTTCCTGAGACCAAAAATATGTGTTTACTAGTAGGGTAAAGCTGGTATAAATGTAAAAATCAATTACATGGCAACTTCCTCCCCCTTCTGCAATATTACTAAGCTATTAAGTTGAGAAACAGCGCCATTCATCCAAAAAAGGAAAAAGCTGACTTAAAGATATGTTCCTAACACACAAAGAAATTATTTGCATTGAGAATATAATTATGAATGATTCATAGATTTAGTCAGGATGCATATTAACATAAGGAGCAATGAATGTCCTGACTTTTGAGAATTATTATGGAAACAATCCTGAAAAAGGAAGCATGAAAAAGAGATAAACTACCATTCGATGAAACTGCTAAGTGTACAAAGTGTAATAATGTAAGAAAAATTGCTGAGGAATCTAAATTTGACCCCAATGTCATTCTGGAATTAAGAATTTGATTTTAAAATAAAATCAACAGGTATACTTAAGAAATGACCTTGCAGATTCAGGGGAATCTCAGGTCCAATGTTTTTTTTTTTTGTTTTTTTTTTTGTTTTTTTTTTTTTTTAGAGTGAGACACTGTTAATGCTTTCCAGACGTTTTTGAGTTCCACCATTTGCAATCTCAGTCACTTTTTCTTTTGTGATTTCTGTTTTCCATAAACACCAAAATACAACTGGGCACTGATGAAATGTCAGACAGCTGTAAAATCCATGAGTTTTCAGTGTCCATGCAAGAGAAGTTGAAGAAAGCACTGGGATATCTTTAGGACCTAGCAATTCACAAGTAATGAAGTACCTGGGTGACTCAGTCAGGGGAGCGTCCAACTCTTGATTTTGCTCAGGTCATGATCTCATGGTTCAGAAGAGTGAGCCCTCCATCAGGCTCTGTGCTGACAGTGCAGAGCCTGCTTGGGATTCTCTCTCTCTCCCTGTCTCTGTCCTCCCCTGTTCTCTCTCTCTCTTTCTCTCAAAAACAAAAACAAAAACAAAAACAAAACAAAACAAAAACTCAGTGAAACTATCTGAGGGTAGGTGCTAATGTAATGAGAGGTACACACTCTAAAAGGGTAAACATAGCTGATCTGAAATGGCCTCAGTACACTGGGCTGACTGGATTCCAGGAACCCTCACAGCTAAGGAGCCAAAATTCCCTTTCAGGAAACATACCTCACACTGAGGAGAAATTGCTGGAAATAAATTAAAATATAGACAGGTCAAGAACAATAGGAATAAAGGAAAAAGAAGAGTCATATAAAAGTGGATGGGGAGGCAGGGCAGACTAAGGAGATCTCATGAAGCAAGGTGTCATATTTTTTAACCATTTCACAAGAACAACAGAGGAGAGTTACTGAGCTATTTTAAAAGATTCCTAGAAGTTAGGGAGGCTATCATAAACTTTCCCCCTAAAAGTTTGGCAAAAGTTAATTTCATGTAAAATGGAGGAACGTAAAACAATTAATATCAATTCATGCAATGCTATCTTAAGGGAAAATATTAAATTAGAGAATAATATTCCTGTAGAAAGTGAATGTCTTCCAGAAAGGTCTGCCCATAAAACAAAAGCAAAATATTACCAAATATTTCCAAACAAAGAAAAAAAGTTACAACCTAGAAGTTGACGATGATGCAAGATATGAAATAATAGCATAAACACGAATTAGAAAAAAAGCTCAAGATTGAGGTGACAGAACTCCAGAAAACATTAGACGTAAAGGAAATGCCATTTCAGAAAGGAAAGTTAACCCGGAAAGCACACAGAGTGAACAAACTCAACAGATACTTCCTTAAAAGATGCAGAAGATAAAAGAAGAAAAACATTTAAAATCAAAAGGAGAAAGGGATTTGAAGACTTGAGAGAAAGTGACACATATAGAAACTAGGCAGTCATGATCCCAACACACATATAATGGAAGCCCCTCAAAGAAGAATACTAAAATCAGGAAATAGAATAATTACAAAATCACAATTCTAGAAAAACTTTCTGATAAGAAAAGGATTCAAAATTATACACTGAAAAGGTGTAATGTGTACCTGAGAAAATAAATTCAGAATTATCAAAACTGACATGTATTCTAGTAAAATTATTGGATTTGTAAAACCACTGGGCATTCAAGAGAAAGAAAATCAAAGGGAGCCTGGGGGACTCAGTCGGTTGAGCATCAGACCCTTGATTTCAGTTCAGGTCATGATCTCTCGGTGGTGAGATTAAGCCCTGCCTTGGGCCTGTGCTGACTGTGGACCCTGCTTAAGATTCTCTCTCTCTCTCTCTCTCTCTCTCTCTGCCCCATCCACATCCCCGACTGTGCATGCACTCTCTCTCTCCCTCTCTCTCAGAAAGAGAAGAGAAGAGAGAAGAGAGAAAAGAAAAGGAAAGAAAAGAAAAGAAAAGAAAAGAAAAGAAAAAAGGAAAAAGAAAAGAAGAAAAGAAAAAAGAAAATAAAAGAAAAAAGAAAAAGAAAATCACTTATGTGAGCCAGTTACTGATAAGATTAACAAAATCAGACTGTCATTAGATTTTCTTACAGCATCAGTTCATGACAGAAGACAAAGGAATATTAGGATACTTAGGTAAGATAGCTAAAATACTATAAGATAGCTAAGAAAAGACAAAGTGAATGAAAGATTTAACATCCAGGCAAATTGACTTTTACATGTAAAGACCACAGATATGCTGACATTTCATGAAACTCAAAAATATTTCTCCCATGAGCTGTCCTTGGCAATCAATTAGAAAATAAGCTTCAGGGCACCTGGCTGGCTCAGTAGGTTAAGCATCGACTCTTATTTTTTTTTTTAAGTTTAATTAGATTTTTTTCAAAGTTTATTTATTTTGAGAGAGGGAGAGAGCGTGCACAGATGTATGAGTGTGGGGAGGGGCAGAGAAAGAGCTAGAGAGAGAATCCCAAGCAGGCTCTGGGTTATCAGCACGGAGCCCAGTGTGGGGTTTGATCAAGCATCCACCTCTTGATTTCAGCCTAAGTCATGATTGAGCCCCACATGGGGCTTTGCTCTGACAGCACTGAACCTGTTTGAGATTCTCTCTCTCCTCTCTCTCTGCCCCTCTCCTGCTTGCTCTCTCTCCCTCTCAAAATAAATAAATTAAAAAAAAGAAGAAAGAAAAGAAGCTTTAGACAACCAAAAAAAAGTAAAAACATCAGTGTAAAAACTAGTTGTAAACACTAGAGAATTGAAACTATAGAACCGAAATTCGTAAGGTAGAGATTACAGTAACTGAGAGCTATATGTGTGTGCAGGATAAATGTAAATGACATGGAGAGAATGAATGAATTGTGTGCAAAAAGCATATCTTTTTTAAACTGTTTTTAGTAATCTTATCATTGGTGGCAGTCCTGACACCTTATTTTGAGCATAGTTTATGTATTTATAATCCTACCATGTCTGGCATATTAAGAATTATTATGAGGAGCGCCTGAGTGGCTCAGTTAGTTAAGTGTCTGACTTCAGCTCAAGTCATGATCTTATATTTCATGAGTTTGAGCCCCACTTCGGGCTCTGTGCTGACAGCTCAGAATCTGGAGTCTGCTTCTGATTCTGTGTCTCCCTCTCTCTCTGCCCCACCCCTACTCACACTCTGTCTCTGTCTCTCTCTCTCTCAAAAATAAATAAACATTAAAATAAAAGAATAGTTATGCTGAAGGAACAAGTAGCTACAGCTGTAGGGATAAAAGAGGTTAGATAAACATGCTCTAGTCCAGAATTCTAAGTGGAAATATCAGTATGAAAAATGATGTGTTTTGTCTTAAAAAGGAGGAAGATGTTTATAATTCAGAATTCTATGTGGATGTATATGTGTATATTTGCACACATGTTTTCAGAATTCAACTTTAAATTCAGAATTTTAAGGTGTTTCCTTCATCAAAAAGGACTAGAAACAATGAGCAACCAACCCAGTAGCCATGAGCATTGCATGCCCAGTGTTCATTTCACGGGGGCTTCTTGGAGGAACGGCTGTCTGCAAGTCTGGGGCAGGAAATGTACAAGTTGAGGAGCCTGGGGCATGTTCTCATCGCTGGTAAGAGGACACTCTCCAGAGTTTATGGAAAGAAACATGGGAGACTACTTGAGAAGTGTCTTATTGGCCGAACGTGAGACAAATTAAGCACCAATAAGGAAAATAACAGCAGTAGGCAGAAACACATCATAGATGTTAAATACATGAGTTCATAATCACACACACATGCATGACGACACCTGTGCATGCGCACACACACACACACACACACACACACTCCAAACAGACAAAGGAAAAAGTACTAATGGGTCCCTTGGAAGGATATTAGGTAACCAATCATTTGAAAAAGTGTAATAAAGAGATAGAATAAAGAATTTATTCTGCATTTCCTTTACAATGGATAGCCATTGGGAAACCAAATAGAAGGAGTAAAGTTTCTCTTCGTAAAATGCCCCCAATGAAGAAAGTGTTCTTGGGTAGCCGTTACCATAAGAACGAAGCCTAATAAAACACTTCCTCAAATCTTCAGGTCTTAAAGTAGCAATTATCTATTCTCTTGGATCTGTGGATGTGCCAAGTGTTGGCTGACATACAAAGGTTGGACTCAGCTGAGTACTCAACCTCAAACTACAGATCTGGTTCGCCATGGCTGTTCTACCTGCATCCATTCTGGGGCCCGGGTTGAAGGGGTGATTGACACTGGGATTGAGGGGAAGTTTTTCTCATGGTGATGGCCAAAGCCTAAGATGGAAAATGGAACCACAGAAGCCTCTTAAAACATAAGCTTGAAACTGTCACATGGTCAATTCCACCCACATACCATTGGTCAAAGCAAGTAACAAGTCTAAGGGTAAGGTCAAGAGGCAGGAAATGTGCTCTGACTTTGATACACCAAGGCAAAGGTGCGATATGGACACAGGAACTGGTGAAGAAGTGGAAAAATACTTTAAGCTTCCTCAGATGTCATCGGAATATTATTTTTTCAATGAGGATGGGTTAAAGGATCTAGGTATTGATGTCAATACTGGCAACATCATGGAAAGAGATGGTCTGACATTGCACACCTCTTGTTGAAGGATGAACACCGCCCATGAAGTGATCTTGCCTCCTCTCTCCCAAATTAGCCACGTTTGATACGATTAACTGTCTGGATGTCGTAAGCAATTTACAGAAATGTAGGATGAAGTAGAACCTGTTAACTTATATTGTGAGAATGCAGCTGGCAAAATCCAGACTGTGAAAAATTCTCGACGAAAGATGATCAAACTTCTTCAGTAGCTAGATTGAAAGACTGACCATATGATTCTCTTTGTATAGCATTCTTAAAATGAAAGATTAGGTAGAAGAGATTAGTGATTGCCAGGGTTTAATGATAGGCAGGAGAGGAGGTCTCTGTGAGTATAATAGGATAATTTGTGGGATATTTGAAAGGTTGGAACAGTTCTGTGTCTTGATAGCTCTAATGGTCACAAAAAATCAACCCATGTAATAAAATTGTGTACAACTATAGGAACATGTGCGCGTGTGCGCGCGCGCGCGCACACACACACACACACACACACACACACACACACACAAATGGGTGCATTTAAAACAGGTAAAATTCAGGGGTGCCTGGGTGGCTCAGTTGGTTGAGCGTCCGACTTTGGCTCAGTCATGATCTCGCGGTTCTTGAGTTCGAGCCCCACGTCGGGCTCCCTGCTGTCAGCCTGCCAGCACGGAGTCCGCTTCAGATCCTCTGTCCCTCTCTCTCTGCCCCTCCCCTGCTTGCGTTCTCTCAAAAAATAAGTACATATTTTAAAAATAAGTAAATAAAACTTGTAACATTCAGATAAATTCTGTAGATTGAGCCAATGTCAGTATCTAGTTTGATATCATACTGAAGTTACGCAAGACATTATCATTGGGTGAAACTACATTGGTACTATTTTCTGCAACATGCTATTGATCTATAATTATTTCAGAATAAAAAGCTAAGAGAGAAACAAAAACCCAATAGTACTCAGAGATGCACACTGGGTGATAAAATTATAAATCAGAGTAAGAAATTGAGTAAGAAAAGTCAGGAAAGTTGTTCCTTTTGAGTGAGAGAGAAGGCTGTGAGTGGGTGGTGGTACGTGAAAGTCTCCGGTGGGCCTAGAAATATCAATTTCTCGAGACGTTGGTGAGTATTACAAAGGTATTCATCATATAATAATTTGTTAAGCTGCGCGTTTATTTTATGCAGTTTTCTGTACTTGCATTATGTTTATCAACAAAATATTTTAAGTTAAAAATAATTAGAATGAAACCACCTGGAACTGTGATTATTTGAATACAGGGGAGTAATCACAACACAGTAAATGCTGTGGCTACTTTCTGAGTCAAAGAAAGAACAAGTCAGGAAGTAGGAAAATACTATCAGCTTGGGAGAGAGATAGTTATGCAAAGGCAACATTATCTAGCAGAGAGTATTGCCTTGGAAGTCTGCCAATCATGGGAGAAAGTAGAGAGCAAAACAGAACAGTAGCTCAAGTAGAGGACTTTGACAATCCTTAACAGTTATGTAGCATGGAAGGAAGTAGAGTTCACAAAAAGACTAATGAGTGCAGCCAGAGTCGGAAGTGCCAAAAGGTAATAGTATTGTGGATCCCAAGAGAACGGAGTAGTAGCTCTTCTCTATCAGGCCCCAAACTGATTTTCTGGGATCATCTTCTCAGATAAGAAATGCCCATACAGTGGTGCAGTTTGTATACTGCACAACTCTAGGGAGGGCATCCTCTGTGAATGAAGCCCTGAGACTGAAGACATATACATCCCGTCTGACCTCCACACCTCTATGATACTCAGGGCTTATGGGATTCTTTTCACTTCTCAGCACAATGTATTATTTGCACAGATGTTCACTCTGTCGTGAATACACTTTTATTCTTCCCGCAAATCACCTTGCTTGGAGTCTAATAGAAAATTTATACTACTCTGTGAAAATTTTGCAGAAATCTACCAAACTCACTTGGAGTGAATAAATTTCCCTGTAGTGGTCACATGGTCCGTCGGGAAATAATAATCTCCACATTCTTCATGTGTTCTTTGCATATTTGTCTTGATCTGAGGTTGAGAACTTCTTGAACACAAAGGCTCTGTCTTCCTATCAATAACTCCCACAATTGGCACATCAAGGTTCATCAAGTGTTTGTTGAATAGATGAATGAATGAATAGCCAAGACCCGCCTCTAGATATGACTCTGTACATCGTAACGTAACAGTCTTTTGAATAAAATCTCAACAAGACGATATTTTTGAGCCATTTCCTCTGGAATCAGGAAAATAGACCTTACATAAAATATTCTAGCCCAACTAATATGCAAGTAGGATTGAGAAGATTGATAAGCAATAAAAGCCCCATGATCTTTCTCCTGTAGAGGTTAAATCAAAGTCAGAAGCTTTCTTTGGTGGCTTTAGAAAAAAGTCCCTCAGATACAATATGTTAAATGATTGTCTGCTTCTAGAACCTAAGGTACACAATGATGGGACCAGAATCCTCGAAGCCATATAGCACAGTCATGGATGCCCAACACTGTGGTTTTTCTTGTAGTTGTCTTCTCTTAATACCCCTTTTTCTCCCTTTAGGTGCGTTAATGTTATTCTTGGTGCCATAGTTTTAATAAATGAATAGAGCTAATATCAAAGGTAGACATCTCAAAGGAAAAGTCATCAGCTATGCATTTACCGGGAGTTTGTTAGGTTGACAATTTGACATTACCAATTCTCCTAAAATGGGTTTGAGGATTTCTTATTCCTTCTTGGGGTATTCCTCTCAATGGACCCAAAACGTCCAAGTAGTTCCACTTGACTTGCTCATTCCTTAGACTTCCAAGTAATTTCTTTGAAGCAGAGAGATCCACTGGGGCAAAAAGTTAAATTAAAAAACAAAAACAAAAGTTGTTTTGAAAAGCTATTCTTTCAATGACCTGCCGAGTGCTAATGGGGGCGGAGGGATGATGGGAGGAAGATGGGAAGAGGGGATTGAATAGGTCTTTGAGTGGGAAGTAGACAGTTGAAGAAGTGGTTCTTCCTCTGGGGATACTCCAAGAAGACTTCTGAGCCAAGCACTGGTCATGGCATTTGAAGCATGACCTGTGCCTCCTGGAAATCTCTTCAGTGACCCTTGAAGGCTGTGCATCCGCAGCTAAACTCATAAACTTCCTCCCTCATATCACCTATTCAATATTCTCTATCTCAATGAACGTCACCGACCGGCTGCCCTTCTCCCAAGCCAGAATCGGGGTGTGGGTGCAGTTAACCTTCCCTCTTTCTCTGCCTCACAGACATAACAAAGTCTTCAGGCATGCTGTCTCTTGACTCTGTGCCTTCCTTCGTATGGTCTTCTGTCCCAGGCATGGTTCTCTTGCGTCCTCTTCAGCTCCCAGCAGTACTAGATGGCCCGGCTCACATTTCCTACCTTCGATTTCATGCACTTCTGTGCTCACTGTTAATCCATTCCATTGCAATGATTTGCTAATGACTGCTCACCTCTCCTGTGAAGCCCATGTCTTTTGTGCAGTGACGTTCTTCAGATCAAGAACCAGGTATATTGACCTTTGTATGCCAGCAACTCAGCACGGATTCACAAACATAACGACCACTCGGTAAATGTGTGTGATGATTGAGATTCAGTAAATGATTTTACACTCTTATTTGTAGTTCTCTGCTTGATTTCCAAGCATGGTTGGCCATGGAACAGCACAGGGCTAAACAGCACAAATCCACTCATAAGCGAATTTTTTTTAAATATAAATACAGTACAGTACTATAAATGTATTTACTCTTCCTCATGGTTGTTTTTACAAACATTTTTCTATACCTTACTTTATTGTAAGGCTACTGTGTATAATACATATAACCTACAAAACATGTGCCCATCAATTGCTTTTGTTATTGGTAAGACATCCAGCCAACAGAGGACTATTAGTAGTTGAGTTTTTCAGCAATTGCAAGTTATACACGGATTTTTGACTCTGCAGGGTGTCAGTACCCTGAGCCTCCACGTGGTTCAAAGGTCAATTGTATCGACACTTTTTTCCTCAAAGAATTTCTCCTAAATTCTTGTGTTTTTCTTGCTATTTTCAATTCCAGAGAGATTACTGTCAGGCTTCCAAGAAGATGTGCATATAACTGCCCAAACTATGCATGTTTTGCTAAAAATTAATTTATTAGTTTTTTACGGTCCAAACTTTGTCCTCAGTCTATCAGTGATGACATATGATTTAAGAATGCATTTAAAATATTAGTATTTGTTACCATTTCTGGTAAATACTGGCTGTCCTCAATTTTTCATGCTTTAGGACTTTCAGGAAAACGTAACACCTCTTTGGACACATGAGAACCGTTGATAGTGAAAAGGTGCCCGATTAAAACTGCTCAACCGTCCCCCAACTGGAATGGGAAATGGACACAGAAACAATTGCCCTTTCCTGGTGCTGTGTGAATTTTCCCATGTACGATGCACCTGTAGATTTTTGGCAATAAGCTTTGTGGGAAGACACCCAACTCTAGAGTCAGCATTTTGTCTCTGTTTCCTTTGGTGAGTTTTGCCATATTTGTAGCCAACGTGTCTGAACCGCTGTGCCATAACTGCAGAGGAAAGGCAAACGTGTGAATTCTTACCAGCGCTGTGCAACTGCTCTCCTGTGAGCAGAGCTGAAAGCAGTAGTCAAGATGTATAGGGAAATTATGCCAGATTCATTTACAGAAAGCGTTTGTGTTGAACTACCAGGTTCCTGTTGTGTCAGCAATTTCCGATTGCATTTATTTGTTACTACAGTACTCGGCAAGAGTGCAATCCTATTAAACCTGTACAATACATTACATGAAATTGTAATCATTTTCTGTTTTATAAAATAAAAATAACTGTGAAATTTATACAATTGCGGAGTCATGAATCAAAATGAAAAGACAGAAAGCCTTGAAGTCAAGCTTTTTTTTTTTAAATTTCAGACCATTGGCTCAGCTTGTATTTTTCCATAAACCAACAACCTGAAAGTTTATTATTTTAAAACAATAAGCTATTGCCATTGCTCAGCGTTATATTTTGCATGATGTTATTATCTTTAACAATGAGATTAAAGTCTTTAAAAAAATTTTTTTATGTTTTTATTTATTTTTGAGACAGAGAGAAACAGAGCATGAGCAAGGGAGGGACAGGGAGAGAGGGAGACACAGAATCTGAAGCAGACTCCAGGCTCTGAGCTGTCAGCACAGAGCCTGACGCGGGGCTTGAACTCACGGTCTGTGAGATCATGACCTGAGCTGAAGTTGGACGCTTAACCGACTGAGCCACCCAGGCCCCCCTGAGATTAAAGTTTAAATGAAATCATCTTTGATACTAATTGTTATTAGTTCCAAAGCCAATTGCTGCCTGTTCTTGCCACGTTCTGGAGCAGGTCCTGATCGGCTGTGGTTCTGATCCACTGATAGAGGTCCATACCCATTGGTGAGTGGGGGTGTCTAATTAGTGTTATTATCTCAGAACTACCAAGTATACCTGTTGCAGCAAGCGCAGGGTCCTATGTGTCAACAAAGCTACAACACCCTCCCCCATGTTCCAACAATGTGACACAACCTATGTGGGCCAAGGCTTCTAGCTGATTTCCTGCTTTGTGCCCCATGTTCACCTCTGAGACTAGAGTCCCTCCCTAGCACTGACTCACTTCCTGGCTAAGGAAGAGTTCAGGGTTCGATCCTTGTGCTAAGACTTCATAACTAAGGGATTTGGGGCAAAGTAGCACCCTCCCTGAGACGTCATAACTTCACCATTAAGATGGAATAATAGGAACTCCTCGGTTTCATTTTATACAGGCTAGATATATGGATTGTGCACAGTGTGTGTGCTGAGAATTAAGTGAGATGTGGACAAGAATGTGTCATTTCTAGTAGGTGATATGTGCTGGGTTCGTGGTTATTAGTCCTAGGGAGATGATTGGTATTGCTGATCAAGGACAGTAAGACAATGCTGCCCCCAAACATGCCCTATTGCCTTACTGGTTATCTGGAGCTGAAACCATTTGGGGAAAGAATGCAGGGAGAGGCTGTCTTTGAACTTCTCTTCCCTGCCCACAGAGAGATCCTCCAAAGGGACCATAATCACCATAGCTCATATCCCTGGAAGCTTCATCAGCCGGAGAAGATTGGGGCTAATAACAGGAGAGGAGAATGGGAGTTGACACCACATCTAGACAAACCTTGTCAGAAGCTGTCATAGATTTCATCTGTTCTTCTAAGTACCATTCACCCTTCCTGAAGATCACTCTCTCCTAAGAGATCTGCATCTGCCTTCCCTTTGCCTACTAATATGCTATTTAATCCTTGACAGGAAGCCACCTTGGGAAGTTACTCATTTTTCCCTGGGTATCCCTGCACATATACAGGAGGTTAATAAGCTTCTGTTTGTTTTTCCCTTATTATCTGTCTTTTATTACAGGGGTCTCAATAAAGGACTCAGAAGGGTAGAGGGGGAATTAGTTTCCTCCCTTACATTGATATCATTACCATTATTACCAGTCTCCTCCTCTGTTCTTCTATGTTCTTTTTTTAAAAAAATTTTTTAGTGTTTATTTATTTGTGAGAGAGAGACATACAGAGCCTGAGCAGGGGAGGGGCAGAGAAAGAGCAGAGAGAGAGAGACGAGAGAGAGAGAGAGAGAGAGAGAGAGAGAGAGAATCCAAAACAGGCTCCAGACTTTGAGCTGTCAGCACAGAGCCTGATGAGGGGTTCAAACAGCGAGATCATGACCTGAGCTGAAGTTAGACGCTCAACCTACTAAGCCACCCAGGCGGCCTCCTTTTTTATATATAGTTTTTCCATGTTCTTATTTTTTCTAGTCATTGGCAGTGGTCTCATTCTAAATAGTATTGATAGTTCAGAAAAATTGTATTTCTATTACAATAGAACCTCTATTTCCTATAAATTTTTGCTGTTTATTTCTGGCTCCTCTCGTATATAAGTCAGACAGAAGGAATGCAAAGTGGAACTTGAGGATACAGATAGCTTCTTATGAAATTAAATATATTCTTATCATGTGATCCAGCCATTGGTTCCTTGGTATTTATCCATCTGAGTCAAAGCTTGTGTCCCTCAAAAACCTGCACATAAATATTTATGGCAGCTTTATTAAAAATTGCAAACCTTGAAAGCAACATGTTGTCCTAGTAAGTGAGTAGACAAAAGACTGTGGTATATCCTTATAATGGAAAATTATTCAGTGATTAAAAAAAATGAGCCATGGAGCTATAAAAAGACTTGGAGGAAATATAAGTGCCTATTGCTAAGTGAAAAAAGCCAATCTGAAAATATTACATACTTTATGATTCCAAATACGTGACTACAGAAAAGGCAAAAATATGGAGGCAGTAAGAATAGCAGTGGTTACTGGGGTGAAGGGGTTGGAGAGCTGAATAGTAGAACACAGGGGATTATTAAGGCAGTGTTATTCTGTATGATGCTGAAAAGGTGAATACATGTCATTATGTATTTGTCAAAAATCTATAAAACGTGCAAAACAAAGTGTGAATCCTATTGTGAACTGGGGAATTTAGTCAACAACAATGTATCAATCTTGGTTCCTCAATTATACAAAGGTACCATACCAATGTTAGATGTTACAAACAGGAGAACCTGGAGAGAGGGGTGAAGGGGTAGATGAGGACTCTCTGTCCTTTCAGCGGAGAGGATTGATTGGTAGTCCTGCCGGAAGTAAGTGACGAACAGGCCAAAATAATGCTCCAGAAGCTCAGAAACATAAACTTCCTTTAGCATCACAGCCTACAAATGTAGGGCAAGATCCATGTGCTAAAAACCTTAACAGGGTGGCTGCCTGCTGAAATAAAATATTGAAGTAGGATCCAGAGTCATACTAACATAGTAGCTAAAATGTCCAGGAGGCAATAAAAATCAGCTGTCATACAAAGAATCAACACGATTCCAATAGGAATAAGATAAGGCAATCAACTGATACAAATACTGACTATCAATCAGATGTTGGAATTATCTGACAAGCACTTTGGAGCAGCTGTCATGAATATGTTTGTTTGTTTAATTTAAATCCACGTTAGTTAACATATAGTGTAATAATGATTTCAATAATAGAATTTAGTGATTCATCACTTACATATAACACCCAGTGCTCATCCCAACAAGTGCTCCCCTTAGTGCCCATCACCCATCTCTTTCCCCCTATCCAACACCCGACCAGCAACCCTCAGTTTCTTCTCTGTGTTTAAGAATGTCTTACAGGGGTGCCTGGGTGTCTCAGGTAGTTGAGTGTCCAACTTCGGCTCAGGTCATGATCTCACAGTTCGTGAGTTTGAGCCCCGCGTCGGGCTCTATGCTGACAACTCAGAGCCTGGAGCCTGCTTCGGATTTAGTGTCTCCCTCTCTCTCGGACGTTCCCCCGTTCATGCTCTGTCTCTCTCTGTCTCAAAAATAAACGTTAAAAACATTTTTTTAAAAGTCATAAACATGTTTGAACCACTAATTACAAATTACCTTGAAACAAATGAAAAACTGAAACTGAAACTGAAACTTTCTTTGCTAAGTTTAGCAAAGAAATAGAAATGATTAAAAACAATCCATTGGAAATTATAAAACTAAAAGAAAATAAATAAATACAAGAACAAATTAAAAACCCAAAACTTCGCTAAATGGTCTCAACAGGAAAAGATATACATGAGAAGGGTGGAATTAGCGAATTCCATAGAATTCACCCAATGTCAACAACAGAGGTAAAGTAGACTCGGAAAAAAACAAAACAAACAAACAAAAAAACCAACCATGGACAGAGCCTCAGAAGCCTGTGGAACAACAATGTAAGAGCCAACACTTGCATTTGTACCAGCAGATCCTTAAAGGAGGGAAGAAAAAGATTGGGGGATTAAAGAGTCTTTGAAGAAACAATGGCTGAAAACTTCCCAAATTTGGCAAAGGATACAACATTCAGATCCAAGAAACTGAGCAAACTATACACAGATTAACCCCAAAGAAATTGAAACAAAGACACATTGTGATTAATGTTTTGAAAACTACAGATAAAGGCAAAATTTCTTGAAAGCAGCCAGAGGAAAAATGGGTCATTACCTCCAGGAAATCTATCAGGTTTCGCATGCCCAACCACAGAGGCCAAAAGGAAGGAGCACAGTATTTTGCCAAGTGTCGAAAAAAAAAATAACTGTCAGGTATGAATTCTATATCTGGAAAAACTATCATTCAAGGAGAAAGAGGAAATGAAGACAAAAACAAAAAGGATTTGTCTCTAACAGATCACCCTTAAAGATCAGCTAGAGTAAATTCTTCAGAGAAGAAATGGTCAAGGAAGGTGTCTTGAAACATCTGGAAGGAACAAGCAGTAATGACTGAAACAGAAATTTCAACATGACCTAATTTCTAAAACAATTATATTTGCAAAAGGAAAAAGGAAGTGGGTCTAAATGAACGCGAGGTTCACACACTTTCAGGGGTAGTAAAATGTTGATTCCAATAGACCTTGGTAGTTCCTACATGTACTGGGGCTCCTGGGTGGCTGTTGGTTAAGTGTTGGACTCTTCATTTCAGCTCAGGTCACGATCTCTTGTTTCATGAGTTCGAGGTCCATGAGTTCTGTGCTGGCAGCACAGAGCCTGCTTGGGATTCTCTTTCTCTGCTTCCTTCTCTGCCCCTCCCCTGTTCATTCTATCTCTCTCTCTTTCTCTGTCATAATAAATAAATAAAACTTAAAAAAAAAGTCATACGTGCACTTTGTAATACCCAGTCAACCACCGTGAAAACTATGCAGAGATACACTCAAAAATACTCTACAGGCTTACCCTGTTTCACTGGGCTTTGCTTTATTGTGTTTTGCAGATACTGTGTGTTTTTCAAATCAAAGATCTGTGGTGACCCCCCATGGAGCAAGTCTTTGGTGCGATTCTTCCAATAGCATTTGCTCACTTCATGGCTCTGTGTCACACGTTGGTAATTCTCACAATATTCTGAATCTTTCCATTATTATAGTTATCTGTAATCAATGATTATGATTTGCTGAAAACTTAGATGATAGCACATATTTTAATAATGAAGCTCTTTTTTTTAGTTTATTTGTTTTGAGAGAGAGAGAGACGGGGAACTAGAGGGGGAGGGACAGAGAGAAAGGAACCAAAGATCTGAAGGGGGCTCTGTGCTAACAGCACAGAGCTTGATGAGGAGCTTGAACTCACGAGCTGTGAGATCATGACCTGAGCTGAAGTCAGACGTTTAACTGACTGAGCCACCCAGGTGCCCCTAGCAATGAAGTATTTTTTAATCAAGGTATACTTATTGTTTTTCTATGTTTTATTTTATTGTTTATATCTCTTGATTTTTTATTGGTCCTAATTAAAAAGAAATAGAGATATGAACCTCCATTTCTTCTATATTTTTTAAAGCTTTGTAAGTTTCATCTGAAAATAAAATACAGTATTTCATAAAATACTTTTTAAATGTCTAAAATATAATTATTTCCTCAGTAAATTCACTTGTAGCTCTTAGGATAAATGATCTGGTCTACAGTCATTTTGGGGAAATAAATGTCAAAGAAAAGCAAATTTAATTTTATAAACTTATCTCATTTTTTAATGAGGTACAGTGGTCATACAGTATTACATTAGTTTCAAGTGTGCAATATAGTGATTCGACAACTCTACACGTTATGATGTGTTCACCACAAGTGTAATTACATTCTGCTTGCAACACCACACTATTACAATATCACGGACTATATTCCCTATGCCATACCTTTCATTCCATGACTTACTGATTCCATAACTGGAAGCCTGTACCTCCCACTCCCCTGTACATTATTTTGTTTTAGACCTGATGCTATGTCACACTTAATAGACTACAGTATAGTGAAAACATACATTTTATATGCATTGGGAAACCCAAAAATATATTTGATTCTCTTTATTGCGGTGTTCACTTTATTGCAATGGTCTGTAACTGGACCTACAGTATCTCTGAGGTATGCCTATATGTAAATCAAGATGGAATCCAAAAACCTGTTTAAATAATTAAATACCAACAGATACACAACAGATATGCAACAATAAATACTAACAGATACACAAGAAAAACATGAGCACAAAGAGGAGAAAACAAAAGAAGAAACACACAATAAAGTGGCAGATGTAACCACAAACATATCAATAATTACCTGAAAATGCGAATGGTCTAAACACCAATCAAAAGACAAATTGGCAGAGTGGATTAAAAAAAAAAAAGATACAACTGTATGCTGCTTACAAGAAAACCACATCAAATTCAATGATGTATGTGGGTTGGAAGTGAATTCAAAAACTTAGAAGAAATGGACCAATTCCTTAAAAACCACAGACTATCAAAACTCAGCCAAAATGAAGTAGGCAATCTGCATATTCCTATAACCACCAAATAACTAGAATTTGTAATTATAAAGCTCCTAAAAAAAAGAAAACTCCAAGCCCAGATGGTTTTCAGTAGCAAAATATTAGCAAACTGACTCCAACTATGTATAAAAAAGAATTATATAGCATGACCAAGTGGAATTTATTCCAAGTATGCAAAACTAACTCAATATTTGAAAATCAACTTATGAAATCCATTATCTCAACAAAGCTAAAGAAGAAAAATCATATCATCATAAAAATTGATGCAGAGAAAGCATTTGACAAAATCAAATACCAAGTCATATATAACTCTCAAGTTAGGAACAGAGAATTACTTCAAACTGATAAAGCACATCTACAAAAGAACCTACACTTAACATTATATTTAATCATACTTAATGGTGAAAAGTGGAATGTTTTTTCCCCTAAGATCAGGAGCAAGTCAAGGATGCTCATTCTAACTTCTTTCACTCAACATAGTAGTAGAAGGTTCTAATTAGCAGAACAAGGCAAGAGAAATAAATAAAGGAACGGACATTGGAAAGGAAGGAATAAAACTAACCCAATTTGTAGCTGATGTGATAGTGACATAAAAAATCTGAAGGAACACACACACGTGTGCACACACACACACACACACACCTCTAAGAAATAAGTGAGTTCAGTAAGGTTGTAAGATTCAAGACATACACACACACACACACACACACACACACACATACACGCACACACACGCCAATTGCATTTCTGTATAACATCAATGAACATAAAAAAACACTTTATTTTTTATTTTTTTTAACATTTCTTTGTTTTTGAGAGACAGAGAAAGACAGAGCATGAGTGGGGGAGGAGCAGAGAGAGAGGGAGACACAGAATCCGAAACAGGCTCCAGGCTCTGAGCTGTCAGCCCAGAGCCCAACCCGGGGCTCGAACTCGCAAACCGTGAGATCATGACCGGAGCCAAAGCCGAACGCTCAATCGACTGAGCCACCCAGGCGCCCCCAAAATATCTGTTTTTATTATGTTCATTCAAGATTAAACTGGATGTACAATAAGGCATGAAAAACTAAAAGCCATAAAGAAGTAAAGTTAAATATACTTCATCTTTATCATCAGTCAATTCAGCATCTAGCTATTTGTTGAAAAGAAATGAACAGATGTCCACACGAAACTTAAAGATTACTAATATTAAAGGTTACTAAGTAGTGGCCATAACCAAAACAGTATAATCTTGGTGGAGGAAAGACACACTGATCAATGAAACAGAATCGCGTAGCCAGAAATTATGGTACGTAAATGCACGCAACTGATTTGCAAAAGGTTCAGAGAGGGAAAGGTAGCTCTGAAGATGATGTTGAAGCAACTGGATATCCAGAGACCAAAGCAAACACACAAAACACCCTCTATTTAAACTTCCCATCTTATACAAAAGTCATCTCAGAATGGACCACAGAAATTAATGTAAAAGATGACTCCGAAACTTTGGGGGAAAATAAGAGAAAATATTCGGGAGTTAAGTCTAGGCAAAGAGTTCTCAAATTTGACATTCAAAATGTAGTCCAAAAAAGGAAAAATGATACATAAAACCTCATCAAACTTTTGCTCTGTGAAAGCCCATGTGGAAAGGTTAAAAAACAAGATCCCACAGTGCCTGGGTGGTTCAGTCAGTTAAACCAAGGACTCTTGATTTCTGCTCTTGTCATGATTTCTGTATCTGTGAGATTGAGCCTTGAGTCAGACTCTGTACTGACAGCGGGGAGCCTGCTTGGGATTCTCTCTCCCTCTCTCTCTCTCTGCCCCTCCCCCATGCCCTCACATAGGTGCTTTCTCTCTCTCTCTCTCTCTCTCTCTCTCTCTCTCTCTCTCTCACACACACACACACACACACACACACACACACAAAGTAAATAAACATTTAAAAAAAAAAGCTTCCGGGGCGCCTGGGTGGCGCAGTCGGTTAAGCGTCCGACTTCAGCCAGGTCACGATCTCGCGGTCCGGGAGTTCGAGCCCCGCGTCGGGCTCTGGGCTGATGGCTCAGAGCCTGGAGCCTGTTTCCGATTCTGTGTCTCCCTCTCTCTCTCTGCCCCTCCCCCGTTCATGCTCTGTCTCTCTCTGTCCCAAAAATAAATAAACGTTGAAAAAAAATTAAAAAAATAATTAAAAAAAAGCTTCCAATGGGAAAAAAAATCTGCAAACCACTCATGCAACTGAAAGATGATAGAATATGCCACCTTAATTTATGTGCTTTTTGACCTAAGGATTATTTTGAGCTAAAGGCACTTAAAAAACAGCAGATGCAGAAAGGACATTCTGATCTCCACTCTTCATCCTGAAAACAGGAGATAAACACATCCATGCGAAAGTGTCCTTTTTGTCCTAGAAAGAAAGTAACATTCTTATCATCAAGGAGGAGGAATGGAGACTGAGAGAATTCTATAGAAACAGACCTTGTGAACATAATTCTCATTGTCTGCTAGTTTTCTCACATCGTTCAGTTCCTTTTTCACAAGCTGCCTCCCTTCGTTCAACCGAAAAAGTCTGTATTTTTCACCATTTCTCTGGGTCTTTGTTTCCTTATGAGGGCTCCTGTGCCATGTAAAATTTATATAAATCTGTCTGCCTTTTTCCTGCCAATCAGTCTCATGTCAGGCCTGGCCAAAAAACCCTAAAAGGGTAAAGTTAAAATTCCTCTCCCCTACAAAACAAAGAATTAGTATCTAGAATACATAAAGAACTCTCATGCACAACGGTTTCACACAAAACTCCAATTAGAAAATGTGTGAAAGACACGAAGTGTCATTTTGCTGAAGATATCAAATAATCACATGCAAAGATGTTCAACATCATTAGCCATTCAGGAAATGCAAATCAAAACCACAATAATCTATAACTACATACTTATCAAAATGGCTAATACATATATATATGTATATATATATATATATACATGTATATATGTGTGTATATATACATATATATGCATATATATACACGCATATATATATGTATACACTCATTATAATATATTTGGGGGAAGACATAGAGAAACTGGTCCACCTATACATTCATTGATGGTGAGAACGTACAATGAAACACTCGGAAAAGTTTAACACTTTCTTAAAAACTAGCCATGCAATTACCATACGACTTAACAATTGCACTCCTGAGCATGTATCCCAGAGGAAAAATAAAATTATGTGTACACAAAGACACAAATGTTCAGAGAAGCTTTAATTTGTGAAAGCCAAAACCTGGAAGCCACCAAAATGCCTTTCAAGAGACGTATTGTTTGGGGTGCCTGGGTGGCTCAGTCGGTTGAGCGTCTGACTCTTGATTTCTGCTTAGGTGGTGATCTCTAGGTTGAACTCTGCATTGGACTCTGCTGACAGCATGAAGCCTGCTTGGGATTCTCTCTCTACCCTTCCCTGGCACATTCTCTCTCTCTCTCTCTCTCTCTCTCTCTCTTTCAAAAATAAATAAACTTTAAAAAAAAATATTAAAGGGATGTATGGTTAAACCAACTATGGAGCATACCTTCCATGGATTTCTACTAGGAGCTATTGATAGATGCAAAGCTTTGGGCGAATCACCAGAATTGAAACAAGCCAGTCCTATCATGGTAGTAAAACCACAAACCCACAGGAACAGTATCCATTAACAGTAGAATGGGTACATTGAGCTCTACATATACAATGAAATACTCTATGACTCTTTGAATTGGATGGACTATTGAAAACACAACAGCATGAATGAATCCCACTAAAAAGTACTCAACAAAAAAGCCAGTCAGTTGTATTGCCCAATTCCATTTGCACAAAGTTCAAGTAAGGGCCAGAGGACTCCATGGTGTTAGAATTCAGGAGAGTGATTACTTTTGGGAAGGAGGGGTGGCACTGGCTAAGATGGGTAGAAGAGGGTCATCTGTGGGCTGATGACGTTCTATTTCTTAATATAGGTGGTGGATTAAATGGGCACGGTCCCACTCAGTGAGTGGCATCCTCCTCTCTTGTATTCCTTCCTCAGAAACCTTCCATGATTCCCCATTAATGGAAGAATACCATTTAAACTCAATAAAGGGGCATATAAGTCTTTTTGCTCTCCGATCCAGCGTCTTTTAACCAACCACTCCTCTTGCCCTGCACCCCGCATTTACTCATTTTCACGAACATTTGCTGAGTGCTCAGTTGGTACAGGGCACTGTGTTCAGTGGCAGGCATACATTTTGGAGCAATATAAACATCTTTCCCTCTCCTGCAGTGTTTATTGTTCCGTAGAGAAGACATAACCTGAAATAGTTAATTATATTTGATAAGGCTGAGAGTTCTATGAGAGAAGAAACATAGGATCTTATGTGCACATAAAGAGGAAACATCTAAAGAAAAGCAGAAAAGATTTTTCATGGGAATAAGGTTGGTCTTGATAAAAGGATTAATAGATATTCACCAGACCTGATGCTGTGTGTGTGTGTGTGTGTGTGTGTGTGTGTGAGAGAGAGAGAGAGAGAGAGAGAGAGAGAGAGGACAGAGATCTTAACTGGTCACTGATTTCTTTATTGTGAGATGGTCTCATTGGGCAGAATTAAAATAGAATAGAATAGAATAGAATAGAAGCCATAGAAACAAAGATTTAATATATATATATTTTAAAACAGTTTTATTTTTTTTTAATTTTTTTTCAACGTTTATTTATTTTTGGGACAGAGAGAGACAGAGCATGAACGGGGGAGGGGCAGAGAGAGAGGGAGACACAGAATCGGAAACAGGCTCCAGGCTCTGAGCCATCAGCCCAGAGCCTGACACGGGGCTCGAACTCCCGGACCGCGAGATCGTGACCTGGCTGAAGTCGGATGCTTAACCGACTGCACCACCCAAAATTTAATATTTTTAAATGAACTATTTCTAATCAATTAAAGCTTTCTGAAATTAGAGGAGACAATTGTGTTGAAGTCTTAATTACAGTAGCTTTACAAACCAGATGACACATCATATTATTACTCTTCTATGAGGTATCTAAAATAGTCAAAGGCAGAGAAGTAGATAATAGAATGGTGGTTACCAAGGGATGGAGAGAGGTGTCTATGGGGAGTTGTTCAATGGGTATAAAATAGCAGTTCCACAAGATAAGTTCAAGAGATATGCTGCCCAATATAGTGCCTATAGTTAACAATGAGGTGTTGTGTACTTAAAAAATTGTGGAGGATAGGGGCGCCTGGGTGGCGCAGTCGGTTAAGCGTCCGACTTCAGCCAGGTCACGATCTCGCGGTCCGTGAGTTCGAGCCCCGTGTCAGGCTCTGGGCTGATGGCTCAGAGCCTGGAGCCTGCTTCCGATTCTGTGTCTCCCTCTCTCTCTGCCCTTCCCCCGTTCATGCTTTGTCTCTCTCTGTCCCAAAAATAAATAAACGTTGAAAAAAGAAAGTTTAAAAAAAAATTGTGGAGGATAGATCTTATGTTAAATGCTCTTTACGTACACACACACACACACACACACACACACACACCAGAAAACCAAACCAAACCAGAGAGATACAAAGAAGGTGTAGGTGTGTTTATTAATCTGGATTGTGGCAATAGTAATACGAGTATGTGCATATGTCCAAACTTGCCAATTGTATACCTTAATTATAGGTAGTTTTCTGTACAAAACTGCATCTCAATAAATCTGGAAAAAATAAAAGATTTCTTTTATATAAAAGCAGAAGAACATTTAAGCTTATGAAAGAGGAATCAAAATAAATCCCTTCTAACACCATGATTGCATGTTAATCAGAGACTCTCTGCATTACCTGTTGGTCTTCAGTGACTCATTAAGGTGGCACAATTTCTAAGAATCACATTTAGGTTATGTTTTCTCAATGCATAGCACCCACATGAACACACAGAAAGAGATTAAGGTACTGCTTATATTTCCCATGAAAATTACTTAACAGGAGCTTATTTTTCATGAAAGCCATGACCACACACTAATTCATAATTAAAACATTTAACCTATGCTTTTTCCTGTAGTATCTACTTTTCCCTCCTTCAGTTTAGAGTTGGCAGCATTTACGATTTGACAAATTATGATACCACACTATTTTTTTTTTAGTTTATTTATTTTGAGAGGGAGGGAGGGAGCAGCAGAGAGAGAGGAGAGAGAGAATCCCAACCAGGCTCTGCACTGTCAGTGTATAGTCTGATGACGGGCTCAAACCCAGGAACCGGGAGATCATGAACTGAGCCGAAGCGAAGTCGAGTTCTTTGGTTAACTGAGTCACCCAGGCGCTCCCATACCATGCTTTTTTAAAGTGATGTGAGTGGTTACAGTCAGGAAATAAGAGAACATCATGAAACCATGCTCTCGTCATGGATTGTGTGGCCACATTTCTAAACCAAAATATTTATGTTTTGCTTGTGCCTTTAAATTGCTTTAAGTGAACCTTTTA
This sequence comes from Felis catus, assembly GCF_018350175.1. Taxonomy (NCBI): domain Eukaryota; kingdom Metazoa; phylum Chordata; class Mammalia; order Carnivora; family Felidae; genus Felis; species Felis catus. The sequence goes on from NC_058372.1 coordinate 19,197,400, forward strand.
TTAACTAGAGCAGATAATTTATTTTGCACGTATTTAAATAGTTGGACCCATGCCAGGAAGTGAGTATCTATGAGGCTGGGCCTTGGATTTTGAGCAATCATGAAACTCTTTATTTATTTATTTATTTATTTATTTTTACCCTTTACTCTAACTATCATCCAAATCTGATTCTCTTCCTTTGGCTCTTAACATTTTATTCAACAACCTCTTCCCATAGCATTCCTCCAGAGCCTGAAACTCGTGCATTTTGCTACACAGTGCCATTCTACTGCTGTGGTTCGCTCTGCAGATCTGACTGGGACATGTATGGCAGTATGGCATGTGTGGCTTTTGGGACTGGACTTTCTTCCCCACAGAAGATTCCAAGGAAGCTTGGCCCACAGAACACGCAGGTCAAAGAATTAACCACCAGCATCACATTCTCAGTGCTGTTGCAAAACTAAAATGAAGGAAGGAAGGAAGGAAGGAAGGAAGGAAGGAAGGAAGGAAGGAAGGAAAGAAGGAAGGAAGGATGGAAAGATGGAAGGAAAGAAGGAAGGAAAGAAGGAAGGAAGGAAAGATGTTGGGAGACTGAGTTTGGGTTCTCCATTCTGTCCAAGACTGTGTTGCGTCTCTGCTCAAGCAAAACAAACCAAAATTGTTTGATCTGCAATAACCAAATTCAAGACCAGACTGGTTTGGGGATACAGTCACAATTGAGACAATTACTTCTCTACTTTCCATTGCCAATGTACTACTGGCTTTGGAAGCTGAACACCGGAGCACCAAAACCTTTCTTCAAACATTGTATGGAATATATTTCTAGGTTTTTTCTTTGAATTATAGGAAAATTTCCAATTAGCTGGTAACAGATTTCAATATCTAGATTAAAAAATATATGTCTGGAATTTGTATCTGGCAGATTTTTTTCTTCCTAAGATTCTAAGTACAAAAACAAAATAAGGAACAAGTAAAGAAATCAATATGCATTTTAAATTGTGAAATTCCATTTTCACTAAGCTGTCCTTCTGTATAGCCAATTTAATATTATTGTGATACAAGAAACATAGATCTACCAAAGCAAAATACAGCCTCCTTTTCATATAAAAAGTAACACAGCCTCCTTTTGATATAAAAAGCCTCCTTTTGATATAAAAAGTAATAAAAGATCTGTATGTAAAAGTTATAACTTGGCTTGGCTGATACATTTAAAAGAAGGAAAAAGGGAAGGAAGGAAATGAGGTAAGGACTGAGGGAAGGGAAGAGAAATAAAAGGGAGAAAGAGAGGGAAGAAAGGAAAGACTAGGGATAGGAGACAAAAAGGAAAATAAAGTTGACAAAATGACTATTTGAAGCATTATACGAGACCTTGTAAATCAGTGTTAATGTTGACTGTCTTTGGTGTTGTGGTATTAATGACACGTAAGGCAATATAAAGGTGTTAGGTTTGGACTCATAAAGATCTCACATAAAGTTACATTAATTGGCAACATTAACAACAGGTGTTTTACCTAGTAAGTATCTATTTTGCAGCATTAAAACTGTCAGTCTAAATACCCAAATATTTTTCTCCTGTAGTTGACTGTTATACACCAAATAATAATTAGCACTATCCAGGATTGATCTTATTTGGTTATATTTCTTATTTTTTTATTAATTGTTATGCAAAGCAAGGTGCATGGACATCTGTTTTCCCTATTACTTCTTTTATGTATTTTTAAACACTTAGTCTGGAATGTTAAACCTCATACGGAAGAAATAACATATTAGTATTGAAGGTATTTGCAAACATATATGCTATGAATCATGTGTTAACATGATAATTGTTTCCACACACACATGCCCACAACTCACAACTAGAATTGTTAACATAATTTAAGGGAAACTTACCACAAAACTTTAGAGTCATTTTTTTAAAGAGCAGTTTTGGGGGCTAATTGATAAATATATAATAAAACAATTAAACTTGTAACTTTCTCTGAATGTTTATAAATGTTAATAGTTTCTTCTTAATTCTTTTAACAATTGTATTTTTTTAATTTTTTTTAACATTTATTTATTTTTGAGACAGAGAGAGACAGAGCATGAACGGGGGGAGGGTCAGAGAGAGAGGGAGACACAGAATCTGAAACAGGCTCCAGGCTCTGAGTGGTCAGCACAGAGCCTGACGCGGGGCTTGAACTCACGGACCGCGAGATCATGACCTGAGCCGAAATCGGACGCTTAACCAACTGAGCCACCCAGGCGCCCCTAAAGATTGTATTTTTAAGTAATCTCTCCATCCTACATGGGGCTCGAACTTACAACCCCCATATCAAGAGTCCCATGTTCTACTGACTGGGTCAGTCAGGCACCCCTCTATCTTTTTTTTTTTAAGAATCTCTCCCTAAACTGTTCATACAAAATTGTGATTTTAGAATGTTTATAATCATGGCCAATAATAATAATAATAATGTAGAAAGGCACTGCATCAGTAACTAACCAAAATTAAAAATATTTGTCCCAGATCGTGAAAGTTAAAAATTTCAGGTTATGAAAGATAGGAGGAAAAGGAAATCCTAGGAAGGGATGTATTGTATTGAAAGAATCTGAAGAAAGCCAGAAACTTTCCCCTTTCCCACATACCTTCCCCCCCCCATTCTTCCCCTTATGTTACTAGAAAAACAAGTAAAGGCCTTTGGGTCACCAAAAAGATCAGTTTTTAAAGAAAAGAAAATTAAAGCAGGCTAACCAATGACATATGAAGGTGCACAGAATAAGCATTCTCGGATGGAACTTGAGCCAAGGACCCTCTGGGTCCAAAATATCAGTTTTACCAAAATACGTATTTGCTTCCTAAAGATACAGGCAATAGAACTCCATTAAGATTTGCAATATTTCATAAACAAATGAGGACCAGCTTTCTAGATACGACATTATTCAATTACCCAAGAGAAACTTGACATAGTCGTTTTAAAGGTACAATAAAGACTGTGTTTGAATTTCTCAGTTACCGAGAGTTTGTGTGTGGATGTGTTTTGCTTTCTGTTTCTCCTCATTTGCAGGACGAGATTACACAAAAGTGAAGGCCAAGAGAAAACCCATTCTTTCCTTTTGGTGATAATGACAGCACAGCTGACTTACATCTTCACATTACATAAATTTTAACTAATTTGGGTAATTGAATTTATCAGTCTTGTCTACACTATATATGGGTGTATTACTTTTAAAGTGAATGGTACACTCAAATAGCTAACATAACGGACTTTTAGAACCTTTGTTTTCCTCTCCAACCTACTACTCGTCTTAGGCAAGTCCCCGTATTAAAATTTCCTCATATCAGTATTTCTTTCCATCTTTTGTGTTCACTAGAAAGTGCCCACTTATGTCCTTTAAAACTTTGAGACAAAAATAAAATCATATAAATCAAAGGAAAGGGGTAGGTATAGTCAGGGAATCCATCCTGAGAAAAGGAGAGTACATGAGGAATGTGATGCTGTATATTTTTGATATCACAGGAAGTCTAGATGTGGCCAGCCAATTGCTCAGAGCTGCTGGGAAGTTTTTCAAAGCTCCAGACTATTTTTTTTTTTTTTTTTTTTTTTTTTTTTGCTTCCTCATCGACCATCCTCGACTTGTGGCTTTAGACCTGATGTTCAAAATGAATGCGGCTGCTTCACCCTCACACATCACAGCTGCATTCCAGGCAGGAAGAAGGAGAAATGCTAATGGTAATGGTAAAAAGGTGTATGTGCGTGTGTCTGCCCCTATGTGATTCTGCCTTTTTCGCAGGAAAACATTACTTTTCCAGAAGCTTGACCCAGTTGAGCGCTACCCGTTACATTTACACCTCATTGGTTAGAACGGAGTCACGTGATCATCATACACTGCAGGGGGAAAGTCAGTTTTTCTAACAGAGTAAAGTCAGAGTTCTATAAATAGTGGAGGAAGAAGGAGTGGCTTACAAGAAATAAACATCAGTGTCCACCCCAGGGATGAGACTGCATCCTAGTGAGTTTCCATCCCTGCCAGCGCTGTGAGTCTTGGGGAAAAGGCAAGTTAGAGGAAGGAAATAGAGTTGAATGAGTGAATGAATGAATGGATGCATGGGATGCTTCTTGGGACAAAAAATATTATTACTGTTTATAAGTTACCTAGCAAATTTCCGGGATCACAATAGGCTCTGGATATTTGTTTTAAGTTTTAAACTTTAAACTTTAGAAAAGTGGGTGCTCTTCTAAACCCCACACACACCAATCCAGTCTTGCAGCCATCTAAATGTAAATTGCAAGGTGCTCAATTAAAGACACGAAGAGGGAAAGAGTCTGAGTTCCCAACACAATGTATGTATGTATGTATGTTCATGTCATACAAATACACATGCACGTGATAAATGTAGGCAAACCTTATGTGTAAATAGTCTGGGGAGTGATTTTGCAGGGGATAAATTTATGAAATTTTAAATCTCTACCTTTTTAAGTTAAATCTACTAATAACAGAAACGATGACATTAATTTTATTGTATTATTTATTTTTAAATCTAATTTCTTCCTAAGTCACGGTGTGCTTTCAGTAATAATTCTTTACTAACTTCCTACCCATTCTTTTTGCTTTACCATGTACTGGGTTAAAAAAAAATCTGAAATCTCAGAGGAAAAACTGATGGTTACCAGAGGGGAGGCAGGTGGGGGATGGGTGAAATAGGTGACGAGATTAAGGAGGGCACTTGCCGTGGTGCCACAGGTGTTGTATGGAATTGTTGAATCACTAAATTGTACACCTGAAACTAATATTACACTCTATGTTAACTAATTGGAATGTAAATAAAAATAAAAATCCAAAATCTCTTTTTTTCCATATTTCAACAATTAACTATAATACTCTTAGATAAGCAATAAGAAATCTTAGTATTACTTATTAAAGCATAGAGTGAAACCCATAGCATATTAATAAATATTGAATCCTGATATTTTAAAATTCAAATTCCTTCTGTCTTCTAAAAATTTAATATGGTTGTAGGAATTCTGTATTAATAACCTTAGCACCTTACATTTATCCAAATTCTCCAGTGACTGCTTTTAAAATTGTTAAAATTATTAATATATACTTATTAATATGAAAGATGTGAAGATCTAGGATGTTTACATATTTGTGTATTTTAACCCTAACACAATGTGACATAGTGAATTTATATATTTTGAATAAATATTTCAATTTAATTATCTACAATTCTGAATTCAAGTGGTAATGACCTAAGTAATGACCTAAGTGGTAATGACCCAAGGTAAAGACCTTGGTCTTAGAAAAGTTACACGTAGAAGAGAATGATTGTTTTGGTCCTCAAAAATTAGTTTATTTTGACTTTTAGCAAGCTACAGACACCTAGCGTCTAATCAAAGGCTCATCATCAATAACCTAGAAACAGTATGTCTAGGAAGTTAAGTCAGTTATGATATAATCATTTATCAGACCTTTATGGAGTGTTTACACTTCCTTCTCCCAAACCCAAAACATATAAACCTTGTTGGCAATATTCAAGCCCTAATACACACACTGATAGTATAATGTTTAACATAGGGAAAGACATTTAAAGACCACTTTGTCGTAGCTCTCCCGATCTTCGGATGAAAATCCCAAATCCAAAAGGTTAAACAATTGCTCAAAGAATCTTGCGGCCATTTGGGGAAGAGTCAAAACTTCCAACATCATAAGCTGTTCTCTACATCGTACCTTCTCATTAAATATAAGTGTCTCAGGTTACAGAACCAGAAAGTCAAAAGTGTCATTGGAGTCATCTACTCCAGACATTCTCAACCAAAATTAGGTAAACAGCTAACATTGGAACCAATATTTGAATTCTTATTCCCCAAGGGCCGTGAGATGGCACTTGTTGGTTTTCAGATCCTATGGGCACATGGCTTCTCCACATGAACAGATTCCTGTTAACTATATACAGTGAACAAGTATTATACTGTTCTATGTGTGCCATTGCGGGGAAGCGTTAACTTATGTCAACATACCTTTCAAGACAGAATCCCCTTTATATTATCTCCAAATGGTAACCATTCAGTCGGCTTGACCCTATCTATTAAATAGAAGAGCAGCCTGAATGATTCAGGTTGAATAGCACATTATCCAGGTCTCTGACTTTGGCCAAGATCCCTCCATATCTCCGTGTGGAAAAGAATGTGATATATCAATGTGCAGATGGTTATGGGCTCCCTTTAACAGATTCTTCTATGAATTTAACTTACCTGAGAGACACCCCTAGAGCCGTCCCCCATAAACCTCACCCTAGAATAAAAAGTACTATCAATTAGCACATTGGAAAGTAATACTTTAAAGAAGTAGGGAAATCAACCTGTTGCCCATTGCAGTCAATGTCCCCTAGGTTATTGTTCAGTGACCCCCAGCTGACATCGTCTGGATAAAAAAACTCAAAAACAAAAAACAAAAGTGAAATATCCAACAACACCAGCATAGACTGAAAAAATAACTCAGAGGGCAAGATCTGATGGTGGCTCGTTTTGATAAAAGGCAGTGTTAGAACTAAAACACAAATGTGTTTGGGCTGCTTTCATAAATTTTAAAATAAAGTCCTGTGCCCATGATTATGAGGACAGCATACCTCATACATCCATAAAACATGCAGTAAAATTATTTAACACAGAAACCCCAGTGGCATACAGTAAGTAGTAAGCTGAAACATCCCGGGTAGTTGTCTAGACAGTTCTACCAACCCTGGCTACTGTGCCCTTAATAGGTCCAGGATTTGGATCACCAGTGGCTCATCTCAGAGATCCTGGCTGGCGAGACTAGAGCATCTTGGCCTGTCCTTTGTGTCTTTCTTCCAGCCAAGGCATGTTCGCAGGGCAATGGCAGAGGTTCAAGAGAGATCACGCCCAATCGTGCAAACACTTTTCAATCCTCTGTGCGTATTCCATTTGCTAAGAGTCTTGTGGCTGAAGCAACGCCATGGCTGAGGCGAGAGTTAGAACAGAAGAGCCCTTCCGACTGACATGGCCAAAGGCAGGAATTTAAGACCAGGTGGGGAATTGGAGCCAGTTTTTTCGATTTATCACAAAATACGGATTTAAATGATATTGTAAATCAAGGAAATTTCACAGAGAAGACTTCTCAACGTTCCTTGCGTGGGAACACAATGCAATGACAAACCTCAACCACCCTGATAATGTGATTGCTTCACTTATAAAAACACTCGTTTTCCCTTTGTCTGGCGGTGAGAATCATATACCCACTTTTACCACTCTTGTGCCTTAGCTGCCAACAAATACAAAGTGAAATGTCATGGTTTTATATATATATATATATATATATATATATATATATATATATATACTTCTTTTCTTATGTTTTTTTGTGATGTTGAGCTTGAATTTTTATTCATTTGATCTTATCTCTTATTTTACATAAGTTGATTTTAAGTCATTTACCAAAGCATGCGGATTATACACTGTATTATGATACTGTGACATCTAAGGCCACGTCCTGAGTCATCGGCACTTGACTTCTAGTGGAATAACTCAAGCTGAAGGTTCCTACAGCAATCCAATTGATGCAATGGCGCTATACGCAAACTCCTTTGTACTTTTATAATTCACTTCCCTTCTGGAACTATCGATTCAAATGTCAGCCCCCCAGAAACATTTTTCTGGGCTCAAGAATTTCCATTTCCATTTTTGGGGGGTTTCAGTTGGTTGAGGGAGAATCAGTTATACTTCTCCTAAAGGGTCTGCAAAACTCCTCTGTGATATCGAGCTGTTTTACGTGGGGAAATGTAGACACGCTAAGGCCAAGTGATTTACTCCATCCTACGACTAATCAATAGCAGAATAAGGAGGAGACCAGAGTTACAGCACTTGGAGAGCGGGCTAAGCCTTATTAAACAACATGGAATCATGTATATCTGATACTCAGCTCGAAGTATCGAAATTAGACCACCACATCGCACAGGTGGAAATGTGTGTACAAGGTCTGTTAAACATGATATATTCCTAATGTACTGCAATTACTGAAACACCTGTGGCATAGAACACACTCGGTTCTTGAGGGAAAATGTGTAGCTCATTCAAATAGTCTGTCTCACATTTCATTGCGTTTACCTGCGGTTATACGATCTAGCCATTCCATGTTAGTGTAAGTCACAAGAACTGTTTCTTAATTAGAGTGACTCTTGGGTGTGACTGTGTTGATCTGTGGGGTTTATTTTTCTTTCTTAGAATTTTTGTTAGTTTCGGAAGCCTGGGAGGGAAACGATGTCTTTTAACTGAGTGCTCGACAGCTCCGGGAAAGCCATCTGCCTAAGTTATCAACCTGTGGAAAAGACTCCCACGCTGAACTAGGATTCAACATCCACTTAGAATCTGGAAATTTCCCACCTAAGTCCTTTAGTTCAATAACACGCCACAGGCGCAATGCTACCCAACAGGTGGAAATTGGTTTGCTATTGAGAGGGCAATTCTCTTTCTGTAACACGCTCAGCCTCAGGGATGCGGCGCATATGTTTATACAGTTAGATAAAGCTCAATCCCTGATTGTTTCTGAGGGATGACAGAGTAAGTGGAAAAAATATAAAGAGTATGATGACATTACAAAGGTGAGAAGAAATAACTTTTAAAAGTCAATCTTCTGGTCAGAGGAAAAAAAAACACATTGCAGCTATATTTCTTTACAGGTTTAATGGCAGTTTTCAGATTTTCAGGATTCTGTTGATTTGCTGAAATTTCCTATATAAATGGTATATTTATAATCGTCTATCGAAATAATAAGAGATGAGAATACGTGGCTTACGGACAAAATTAATTTTTTTTAAGTAGGCGATAGAATCCCATTGATGAGCTTTTACTGTATCCATTATAGTACCCAGAAAAGAGTTAGTGCATGAAAAAACATAAATTATTTGGCTGGAAGAAAACTTGGGGATGATAGAGAATAGAGAATGCCCACCCCTGGTTCCCAACTTTCACAACACCTAATAAACTTTCGAAAAATTAATAAACTTACCACAGCAAAGAAATGACCTGTATTAATGACAAAACTATTTGCAACAGCTAACTTTTGAACCTAGGTTTCCTGATTTCAGAGTTCACTTCTTTTCACCTTTTCCTCTCATTCCGCTGATTTTTAAAAAAATTCATGGTTTAGACAAATGCGTCTTTTTCTCTGCTATGAGTACTATGTGTGTTTGTTCCCTCTCTTCTTTCTCTTTTAAAAACTAACTTGAAGATCTCTTAAAATATTTTAGAGTCACAATTACGATTGAAGAATAATATAAAATCCGTGTTCCTAACACCTCATGCATGAAAGTTATTATTAAACATAAAATGAGCTGAAATTTCCTTTGCCATCCTTTCAGTGTGATCCCCAGATAATACTGTTTTCTTTTTCTTTTTTTTTTTTTTTTTTTTTTTTGCGAATGTCAGCATTCCCATACTTTATACCTTCACATAAAAGGAAGCTTTTACGTAAAAGTATACATAAGCTTCCTACATACACAGTTTTATGAATTAAATTTCTTATAGCATGCCACACATGACCTACTGATGTTTGTGTGCTCAATTCAAGATTTGACCATATTTATATAGCTCATTATTTGTACTGCTGTGTGTTATTCTATCTTATAACAATAGTTCACTGAAGTATCCATTCCCTAGCTGGTGGGCAGCTGTGTTGTATATGTAATGATTTAATAAATATATACCTAACTAGTATTTGTTGAATAGTCCATCCATTCCCCACTGATGTGCAGTAAAAGCTTGTCATAAGCGATCGCTTGCATATCTGTGTGGTTTTGTTTCTAAGCTTTCTACTGTGTTCTTTATGCAGACTGACCCTACCATCTTAACCATTATGTATTTATACTGTCTTTTTTTTAATTTTTAATTTTTTTTTTATTTTTGAGAGAGAGAGAGGGGAGGGAGACATAGAATCTAACACAGTCTCCAGGTTCCAAGCTGTGAGCACAGGGCCCGACATAGGGCTTGAACTCATGAACTGCGAGATCATGACCAGAGTTAAAGTCCACACTTAACCATCTGAGCCACCCAGATGACCCTAGTAAGTCTTGATATATGGCAGGCATGGTCCTTTACCTTTTTATTCTGAACAGTCGTGGCTTTATTGCTCTTCTATAGGAAATGCTTGCAATTTTGATCCCTTGCCCTCCCTCCACAAAAAAATGTTTGAGTTTTGAGTGAAATGAAATTAGTTTTAACATGAATTTAGGTAAATCTGGCATACTTTCACTGTTGAGTGTTTTTATTCGTGACAAGCTATATATTTTTTAATTTAATTAGGTCATTTTTAATCTCTCTCAATAAAGTTCAAAATGTTCAGTGCCAAGTTCTTTCACATATTTGGTTGGATATATTCTTTGTTGTTATGTTTAAATTGGATCCTTAATTTTTTTTCACTTAAATGTTTCTTGGAATCTAGAAATCAAATAATATTTTTGCTATTCATTTTATGCATAAACCTTGCTAATGACATGACACCTAAATTTAGGAATTATCATATAGACACAAAGTTTAAATCCATGGGGTCGGCATAGCTTAGTGTGAGAACACAGAAAGGAAAGAGGGAGTAGCTCCTACATGTAGAGGTCAGGTAGAGAAGAAATGTGGCTGGTCGCTGAGGAGGAAAAGCACAAGAGAAAGAGACTGGCATGACATGGAAAAGGAGGGGAGAGTTTCGAAGAAGAAACAGCCAATAATGTCAAATGCCACCAAGAAGTCATATAAAGTAAATACTAATAACACAGAGAGCAAACCGATGATGGCTAGAGGGGAAAAGGGTGAGAGTATACGCAAAACTGGGTGAAAGGGAATGGAAGGTACAGGCTTCCAGTTATAGAATGAATAGGTCACAGGGATGAAAGGCACAGCATAGGGAAAATCGTCAATGGTACCGTAATAGCGTTGGATGGTGACAGATGGCCACCACTTGTGAGCCACACAAGTGAGCACAGCATAACGTACAGACTTGTCAATAATTATGTTGTACATCTGAAACTAATGTAACGTTGCGTGTCAATTGTACTTCCGTAAAAATAATAATAATAAATAATTTGATAGAAACCAATGGACCAGAAGTGAAACTCAGATATATTAATGAATAAATAGGCTATTAGAAAACAAAGAGATTAAATGTAAATTGTTCTTTCAAGAAGTGTAACAGTGAATGACAGTGGTCGGAAGTTTATATGTGTATATGTAAAAAGCTTGTCCTAATTCATGAAGTAGTTTATCCCACCAGTGGGATTTCAATTGTATTGAAATATTATTTCGCATCTTTGAGAAGCCCAGTGGTTTTTCCTCCTTTTATCTGTTAATGTGGTAAATTTCAGTACTGGGTTATTTAATATATACACATCATTGAATTCCTATGCTGAACACAAAGTTGTCTATATAAGTTTACATATTAGTTGATAAATTCAGTTTTGTTCATATTTTAAAATATTTGAATGTATATTTATTAATAAAGACACTGACCACTAGTGATTCTTTTTTTTTTTAATTTTTTTTAACGTTTATTTATTTTTGAGACAGAGAGAGACAGAGCATGAATGGGGGAGGGTCAGAGAGAGGGAGACACAAAATCTGAAACAGGCTCCAGGCTCTGAGCTGTCAGCACAGAGCCCGATGCGGGGCTGAAACTCACGGACCATGAGATCATGACCTGAGCCGAAGTCGGCCGCTCAACCAACTGAGCCACCCAGGTGCCCTGACCACTAGTGATTCTTAGGCTGGTCTTATGAAGTTTTGATGTCAATGTTATTAATCTTTATACAATAAGTTATTCAGTGTTAACTCTTTATTTTCTAAGATTTATTTTAAGTTTACTTATTTGTTTTGAGAGAAAGAGAGCACACAGGAGAGGCAGAGAGAGAGGAAAAGAGAAAGGGAGAGAAAGAGAATCCCAAGCAGGCTCTGCACTGTCATAGCATGGCACCCTATGTGGGGCTCAAACTCAGGAACCATGAGATCATAACCTGAGCTGAAATCAAGAATCAGTCACTTAACCGACTGAGCCACCCACGCACCTATTACCTAAGACACTCTGTATTAGCAGTATACTTTGCCTTGAAAGTGTGGTAGAACTTAACACTAAAACCACCTGGTCTGGAGGTTAAATTGATATGTGTGTGTATATTTTACAGTTAATTTAACTTCCGCTTATAAGTCCCTTTCAGGTGTCCGTTTCTTCTTGGTACATTTTTTTTTTTTCAACGTTTATTTTTTTTTGGGACAGAGAGAGACAGAGCATGAGCAGGGGAGGGGCAGAGAGAGAGGGAGACACAGAATCAGAAACAGCCTCCAGGCTCTGAGCCATCAGCCCAGAGCCCGACGCGGGGCTCGAACTCACGGACCGCGAGATGGTGACCTGGCTGAAGTCGGACGCTTAACCGACTGTGCCACCCAGGCGCCCCCTTCTTGGTACATTTTTAGCAAGTTATATTTTAAGGAGATCTGTTATTTGAAGTAAAATCTCAAATTATCAAGTTCATCCTTGTATTGTATTATCTTTATATTTTTATAATTTCTACTTTCTCTGTGCTTGTTTCACCTTTTTTGATTCTTAATACTAAGATGCTTGTGCTGTCTCTCTCTGCCCCCTCCCCTCTCTCTTTTGCCAGTTGATTCATTTTCTCAATCTTGATTAAGAACTAACTTTTGGCTATGTTGATTCTTTCCAATTTATCTCTGCTCTAATCTTCATGATTTTCTTTTTTCTACTTTTTTGGATTAGTGTATGTCCTTGGATTAGTATATAATTTCATATAATGTTTCCACTGTTTGACTCTAATAATAACCGTCGTATTTTCGGAGATACTCTTTTGGTATTGATCAGCTCTAGGTGTTTTCATGTTTCCATTTCCATGTTTGGATTTTGATTTTGGAGAAATGTGTTGATAAATTTCAAAACATGTTTTATTTATTTATTTATTTAGCATCAGAGTTTTTGTCAAGGTTCTTAAGAATGATACGTATTTTTTGGACCTAAAACTTAACTGCGTTATCACAAATCCTTTGGTGTCCAGTGCTACTGACCTTTGCTCATTGTGATTCATTTCTCTTTGTGTTTTATAATTTTGGATTGTGAGCTTATTCTTGACAGAGCTTCATCTGTGAGAATCCTTGAAACCTACATCACTGTATTTATTCTGAGAGAACTGGCATTCACTGTTATCAGCTACCCCACAATTACTTGAAAGTGCTTTGAGTAGACCTAAAAATAAGTCCGCTTTAAGTTGAGTTATTTTTTGTTTTGTGTTTCTTTAGTCATTAAGGTGGTATACATTAGAATTTCCGATGCATCTGAAGGTATGCCCATAGATCAAAATTCTTAGGAGATCCTTTTCTCTTGCTTAGAGCCCAGGCTGAGACTTAAATTTTTAATATTTCTTTTCAGGAAGAATAGTATTTAGAGGAGTTTAGGATTATGTGTGTTGAGTGTGTCTCCATTCTAGCTTTCCATCTTGGCAGGCTTACGGCCCTTTTTCCCATCGCCGTGTAATTATTAAGATTCAAGCGTCTTCATTACTTCAACTGGCAAATTTCCTCAGTAGAGGAATATAATTAGCATGAACTCTCCATTGTGATTTTTCAGTTCCTTTGTAGTGTATGATCTCTAAAGATTTCCTTTATATCCTATGTAATCAATTTCATTTTTTAGAGTGGTTTTAGTTATACAGCAAAACTGAACAGAAGGTACAGATATTTTCCATATACTCTAGTCCCCACACTTGCACACCATACCCCATTATCAACATCCTCCACTAGAGGATTTTATTGTAATTGATGAACTGAAAGTAACACATCATTATCACCTGGAGCCCATAGTTCATATCAGGGTTCAATCTTAATGTTATATTCCTTTACATCTTGAAAGTTCAAATATTCATTGAAAGATGAGTGTCTTGTTGAATATCCCATATTTGTACATATTTTTAGTTAGAATTGTCAGACTAAGCAACCATTTATTTTATTTTTTATTTTCAATTTTTTGATTTGAGAGAGAAGGAGCAAGAGGGAGCGAGAAGAGCAGAGACAGAGACAGAGAGAATCTTAAGCTGGCTCCACACTCAGTGCGAGCCTGATGCAGGGCTGGATCCCCTGATTCTGGGGTCATGACCTGAGCTGAAATCAAGAGTTGGATGCTCAACCAACTGAGCCATCCAGGTGCCCTTCTAATCCACCATTTTAAAAAGAATGGAAATGAAGCTGCCATATCATTAAATATACCTTTAAAAATTCCAGTGATCAAGTTGTCACATACCAGAAGCTCATTAGCAATTAGAAAAGATCATAAACAAGGAAGGAAGAAACAACTGAGAATAGTGAAATGAATTAATTGGTATAAGTCCAATGACCAAGTCAGACCTGAGGTAACCAGTGGGCCAAGGATGTGAAGTATGTATTCACAACACTTCCATCAGTGATAGAAAAGCAGGTCTCTACAAGTGGTAGTTGGGAATGAATCTCACGGGTTCCAGGTTCCTTTCTACTTGGCTCAATGTGCTCTTGATGAGCTGGGAGCACACTAATTGCCAGTGATAAATGAGAAAGAGAAAAATTACCAAGTTACATTGTGTAAGATTGTTACAACTGATGTGTCAAATTTTTAATGAGATATTTAGGGATTTTAGGCTTTGCTCTTTTTTTTTTAATTTTTTAACTTTTTTTTAATTTATTTTTGAGACAGGGAGAGACAGAGCATGAACAGGGGAGGGTCAGACAGAGGGAGACACAGAATTCGAAACAGGCTCCAGGCTCTGAGCTGTCAGCACAGAGCCCGACACAGGGCTCGAACTCACGGACCGCGAGATCATGACCTGAGCTGAAGTCGGCTGCTTAACCGACTGAGCCACCCAGGTGCCCCTAGGCTTTGCTCTTTATAGCAAAAAGGTATATCTATCTATGTATCTTTTTTATATCTATCTATATCTATATCTGTATATGTATCTACTATGGATAGATCTATCTATGGATAGATACAGATACAGATTTGAAAATGTGCAAATACTGCTTAGCTACTTCACCAACACATAAAGCTGAGATCTTTGTTATTACATTCAATTTAGAGCTGTGTAACATCCACCCTCCGGATCAATATAATAAGAAAACAACACATAAGCAGTAGTTCTGTTCATGACCTAAGTGAAAGGTCATAGTAAAGAAAAGGATAATAATGGAAGAAGTTGTGGACCAACTTTCCTTTTCTTTTCTTTTTTTTCTTTTTTTTCTTTCTTTCTTTCCTTCTTTCTTTCTTTCCATGAAATTGCATTCCTTTTTTTAATGTTTATTTTTGACAGAGAGAGAGAGCGAGAGAGCACAAGAAGAGTAGGGGCAGAGAGAGAAGAAAGAGAAGAGAGAGAGGAGAACAGAGTATCCGAAGCGGGTTCTGGACTGAGAGCAGAGAGCCCAATATGGGGCTCAAATTCAAACTGTGAGATCGTGACCTGAGCCGAATTTGGATGTTTAACAAACTGAACCACTCAGGAGCCCCAGTGAACCAACCTTTCTGAATTCAAATCCTGACTCCTCCACATATGATTCACTTGACACTGGACAGTTTCCTTCACCTCTATGTGCCTCAATTACCTCATCTGAAAACTGGAGATAATAATAGTGGCTACTCCTAAAGTTGTTATAATGATTTCATGAGTCAATGCCTTTAAAGATCTTAGAACAGTGCCTGTCATATAATAAGCACTCCGTTAATACGTGTATAATTATTAGCTACTATGGAGAATGACTTCAGAGCCAAATACTGCTTGCTACAAGAGTTTTCTAATGATGTCAGAGTCCTGGTAGACAAGCAGGCAAGATGAGAGAGTAAAGAAATGGTACATGCATTTGATTTTACAACACAGTGTAACCTCCAACCTGTTACCATCATTAAACTTTAAATCCTTAAAAGTAGGGCTCCTCATTTACTTTATAGTCCTAGTTCTCAACATAGAAACTGGCTTACAGGTGCAACTCATTAAGTTAGTGTGTGTGTGTGTGTGTGTGTGTGTGTGTGTGTGTGAAAGAGAGACAGAGACAGAGACAGAGGCAAACAGAGAAGAGAGAGAGAGAGAGAGAGAGAGAGGAGGAAGAGAGATTCAGACATGACTATAACAGCAGGTGAGGAATAATCACGGCTGAGCCCTGTAGATTACAGTGAGAATGCATTCAGCTGTCTATGCCAGCAGACTTATTGGCTAGAATCCGTTCTCCATGACCTCATTCTGCTTGGTAGCCTGCTTATTATTTGTTTGACCCCAAAATGGCCTCTATTAATGCCTATGGGCTGTTGATTGCCTTTTGGCATAAAAACTATTGAAAAAGAATTAGCTCCTGTTCCACATTAATTAACAGAGAATGCCTTGGAGTACATTTAGTGCAGGGAATTGCTCTAAAAGTATTCAAAAATATTATATAATTAATTCTTCATATAGATGATAGATAGATATAGATATAGATATGTATATATGTTGTTACTTCAATTGACACTCAAACTTTAATATTTTTTCTGATGCTTTCTAAGTCTAGGATTTGAAACTCTGAGTACTTTAACCACACTTCAATGTAAATTATATATGTCAGATTCAAAACTACCAAAACTGCTTCAAAAAAATAAATCAGTAGCATCGCACAATTATTTTATATAACATAATTGCACTGAACATAACAAAATAATAAAATTGCTTTAGGAGTAAGACCTGGATATTTTATGGGCAGTCCATGAGTTTTGAAAGTTCTTTTCTACATCTAGGGATGGTCTCCAAAGTATAAAAATTAATACAATTAAGGACTAGGGAAAACTTGAAATAATAAGGAAATCATATCTATGTGCTTTATTGTGAAATATTTTAAAGAAAAAATTTTAATGGCTATTTGTTTTTGAGAGATAGAGCACAAGCAGCGGAGGGGCAGAGAGAGAGGGAGACACAGAATCTGAAGCAGGCTCCGGGCTCTGAACCGTCAGCACAGAGCCCGACGTGAGGCTCAAACCCATGAACCGTGAGCCCATGACCTGAGCCTAAGTTGGGCCCTTAACTCATAAGCCACCCAGGTGCCAGTAAAGACATTTTTAAGTAAAAGTTTTGTAATTTAATGAAACCTTCAACCAATAAGCTCAAAGAAGTACCTTCTGTGAGTAGTGGCTACTTCTAGCCCTTCTTCCCAAGAGGAATGGCGCATTCTCCAGCCAAAATTTACATGCAGGAGAACTCCTTTACTACAAATTAATAAATAGTTTTTCAAATATCCAAAGAAAAATTGCAGTAAAACAAATGCCTATAATCACAGGTGTTTTCAGAGACTTCAGTTTTCTTGGAATAAATAATATTTACGAGGTTTTAATCTTATGAGGGAACAATAGAATTTAGCACATTTATTGTTATAAAGGCAACAAAATGTACATTTGAATAAAAAATTTAATACACTCCTTTGCTTCTGCAGGAAAGCAATTATGACGGTTTATTCTTTATTCACCAAAAGGGTGCTCCAAGACTGCAAATTGTTATTTTGTGAAGCTGTTGGAAATTGTTTTCCATTTTTACCTGTATTATGAAAGCTGTAAATAAATATTTTCAACATCTTAATATAGCGTGTTACATCTTGAAAGTTGTGTGCCAAACACTAAGGTACAAAATAAACCTAGTTACTCTACAGGCTTTTGTTCAAACTGTTCTAGAGTTAAAGTGAAGGATAAAACCTTTACAAGTGTGGCACAGGGATGCCTGGGTGGTTCATTCAGTTGTGTCTGACTTTTGATTTCAGATCAGGTAATGATCTCAGGGTTCATGGGTTTGAGCCCTGCATGGGTCTCTGCACGGATAGTGCAGAGCTTGCTTGGGATTCTCTCTCTCTCTCTCTCTCTCTCTCTTTCTCTCTCAAGAATAAACAAATAAAAATAAATAGGGGAACTTGGGTGGCTCAGTCAGTTAAGCATCCGACTTTGGCTGAGGTTATGATCTCGTGGTTTGTGAGTTCAGGCCCCATGTTAGGCTCTGTGCTGACAACTCGGAGCCTGGAGTCTGGTTCAGATTCTGTGTGTCCCTCTCTCTCTGCCCCTCCCCTGCTCACTCTCTAACTCTCTCTCACAAAGAAATAAAGATTAAAAAAAATAAAAAATTGGGGCTTCTGGATGGCTCAGTCAGTTGAGCGCCCAACTTCGGCTCAGGTCATGATCTCGCAGTCCGTGAGTTCAAGCCCTGTGTCGGGCTCTGTGCTAATAGCTCAGAGCCTGGAGCCCGCTTCGGATTCTGTGTCTCCCTCTCTCTCTGCCCCTCTCCCACTCATGCTCTGTCTCTCTCCGTCAAAAATGAATAAACATTTTTTAAAAATGTTAATTAAAAATTAAATAAATAAGTAAAAGTATAGTATACAATTCCAAAAAGCAAAAAATAAATATTGTCTCTTGACTAATTTTAGTTCTGTCCTAAAGCCATTTCAAAGCAGCAGTAACATGAAAAAAATAAAAGTTTTAAAATGCGGAGATAAAGACAATTGTTTTGTTATGTAGTGTATTAGGTAGGAGTGATGTTTGCCTGTTCTAAGGAAGATCCCACAGTGGTGCAAACAGAATAAAAACTTACCCCTTTGCCATAGTCTAAAAGTGAGTAACGTAAGACTGATACTGCCTCATGCTCTGTGGTTCTTCTATTTTTCACTCTTGCATCCTTGACGTGCAGCATCCTTGTCAAAGATGGCTGCCCCATTCTCCATCAGTGCGTTGTGTCCTCTAACGGTGAGATCAGGAGGTCGTGCATGTGCTAATTGCAGTCCATAGACTAGAACGGGGTCAGATGCCTATTTCTTGCTGCTGTTGCTGCACCTGGAAAATGTAGTCTTTATTCTGAGCGTCCAAGTGCCCAAAAAACATTGGGCTTTATTACCCACAGAAGAATGCAAAACTGGATATTTGGGAACAATTAGCTATCTCTGCCACAACACAGCCCCAAATGATCAATCCAGAGTATGTATATTTTACCTAGCCTGTGGAAAAAGAAATAAATTTGCAGTATTTTTATAGAACCAATTTCCACTTAACCTGAATGGCAGTTTTAGACTTATTTTCTGTATTTTCAGTATCTAAGCATTAGGCATTTGACCCCCTCATATATATTTTCCATTCTTCCAGAATATTTTCACAGATAAATCTTGTTTTTAATTTAGACTGCTGTTTTTCTATTTTTATTCTGTTCCTAATCAGTGGAATATTAAGTATACATTAATATAATAGCATAGATGGTAAAGCTAGATTTTAATATTATACTAGTATTCAATCATATTTAAACACCACACTAGGCACATTACACAAGACTAGACCCATGTATTAAGCATCAGATACGACATTTTATGTAGGTGGGATGTATAAAACTTGGAGAAAATCCAAAAGAGTATAATAATGAGGAAAGAACTGGGAAATAATCCCTTTGATAAAGGGTATGAAGAATTGGAAAGTTTTAGCAGTAAAACAAGAAATGGATAGATGATTTAATAACAGTATTTACATCTATGATGAGGTCTTTCTTTTTTTCCTTAAAGTAAAAAGTAGGTGCTTTTGGCTCTTGGTCTCAAATAAGGAAAGAATATAAAAAGGAGTAAGATAAGTGAACATGTAGGTAGACTAACAAATGCCAAATTTATCTTAAAGGTCATATCATCAGTTAGGAGAACATGACCTTAAGCACCAGAGAAATTTGTAATGGAATATACAAAACCAAAAGACACGAAATCCCTCTGGGTTGGGTAAAGTGGATAAATATATAGAAGAAGGCTGTGCAGTAGATATATTGTTGCTTCATTATATCTCCAGGTTTGAAACAATTGCCCGGAATTCCTATAGAGGATTTTGAATTGGAAACACACTTCAAACTCTAGAGCTATTTTGATTCTGTCTTATTAAAGAAGGAGAAAGAGACTGAGAAAGGGAACTTTTTAAAATTGCTTTAAAATTTTTATTTATTTTTGAGAGAGAGAGAGAGCATGAGCAGTGGAAGGACAGAGAGAGAGAGGGAGACACAGAATTCAAAGTAGGCTCCAGGCTCTCAGCTGTCAGCACAGAGCCTGACATGGGGCTCGAACCCATGAACTGCGAGATCATGACCTGTGCCGAAGTCTGATGCTTAATCGACTGAGCCACCCAGGCACCCTGGGAACTTTTTTTTTTGTTTTTTGATGAAAACTTTGATCAGTTTTTTTCTTCTTCTTCTTCTTTTTTTTTTTTTTTTCGTAACAAGATGTTTTTATAACATAGTTATAAGTTCAAATGAAACTATTCTCCAGGCTGAGGCTTTGGACATGTCTTTCACTCTTGGATATGACTAGAATATACCAGATTATGGATTGAAAATAATTTACTGCATCCATGCTTTGTCCTTATTCTAACTCATTGTTGTCATTTCTGCATACGTATTTTAATAGACTTCTATTATAGCCTAGACTATTAAGCAGAAATCACAACGGTTACAATGTTGCACTCAGCCTGTGTTGGCTTTAGTAACTTCCCTTAATAACTTCGGCTCCTTTATCCTTTCCATGACTTAGTTTCCTCGGCTGTAAATGGAGACAATAGAGCCACCCTATACAGACAGGCTCAGTTTCAGTCAAGTGTGCCATAATAAGATCACAAAAGTAGAATTCAAGAGCAACTAATTAGTCCCTAATGATATACTTAATAAAATTCTTGAGGAACATTCAACTTACTGTGTATCCCACATAAACCCACATGCACTCACGCAATCTCAGACCAGTGGATGCCCCAGCAGGGGGAAGGGTGTTAAGGGTTCATTTTGAGTCATTAAGTACAAACCTGCCACCAGTATTTGGAAAATCAAACTCCAATAGAAGATGGTTAGTTTAGGACTTTTAAAGTGGTAAATTTCTAAGATAAGTAAGTTTCTAACTCAATTCAGCTAAACATGTCCTTTACCCCAGCTCCTGCCATGGTTCTCTACTCCATCCCAATAAATACAGTTTGCATTGAAAAATAAGGTGGTTTATCATATGCAAGATGCCTACCTGTTATCGTGTCCATTCAAATAAGCACAAGCATCCTTAACATTTAATTGTTATTCAAAACATTTTCAAAGTGTTTTCAGAAGGTGCCAATCTCACAAGGTTAAAAATTTCTTAGGGAGCAGTGTTTGAAATGTTTTGTTTGATGCTGGTGATAAAGTTGTTAAAAGCTGTTATATTGTTACATTTGACCATGTTCAGCCATTCTTATTTCTTCTTTTTAAACCTTTTCATTTCTCTTCGATAGATAATTCAAATACCTATTAGATTAAAATTTACGCAAGAAACTGATATCAAAATGTATTTTTAGCAAATACAACCTTGCCTTGAATATGTAGAATTACCATGTCAACTTCAAGACTGAAACCTTTAAACACAATCTTGAGCTAAACGTCATGCCTCCAGGGTCACTGGAATATTATGCACGACACAATCTTTTACATCAACAAACTTAGAATACAAACATTGGAACTGAAGCATCATATACAACTTTAAGTGATTGCATCAAAACCAAAAAGGTTATTTTGCCAAAAAAACTTAAAAAAAAATAAAAAAGACATAAGTGGAAGTATTCATTTAAGTATTTCTTTGAATATATTAAAATAATAATTGACATTGTTAAATACTAAATACTAAAAAAAATTTCTTTTGAGTAGTAATGTGTAGATCCACATGGATCCGCCTCACATTTATATTAAGACAAGTACTTGTTAAAGCAGGAATTGTTGAAGCCAAATATATATTCAAAACCTGTTTTGACAAAAATGGTCTAAACCAAAAATGAACATATTTAATTTTTTTAAAGTTTATTTATTTATTTAATTAAATATTTTTTTTGAGACAGAGAGAGACAGAGCATGAAAGGGGGAGGGTCAGAGAGAGAGGGAGACACAGAATCTGAAACAGGCTCCAGGCTCTGAGCTGTCAGCACAGAGCCCGATGCGGGGCTCGAACTCGCCGACCACGAGATCATGACCTGAGCCGAAGTTGGATGCTCAACCGACTGAGCCACCCAGGCGCCCCAAAAATGAACGTATTTAAATAGCATACATTTTTATAGGAAAACAAGATTATTATTAGAAGACACTTGTCAACGTAGAGACAAGTCTAGAACTCATTTTCCAACTTGTGCCTTCCATAAAACACTTTAAAGACATGCGATCATCTATTTAAAAAGAAAGTAAGGGACACTGAAAGGTCAGAGCCCTGAATGCAGCTTAGTCAAACAGCCACTACCATTATACTTAGGTTCACAGTTTTAGAACCTGAACATAAAATATCAGGTGCAAGTTTACCATTGTATTTTATTTTTTCAGTTTTATTGAGAAATGATTGACATATAACACTGTATAAATGTAAGCTGTACCACACAATGAGTTGGCCTACATATATTGTGAAGTGAGTACCATGATAAATTTAGTTAATGTCCATCACCTGATATAGTTACAAAAAGGTTTTTTTTCCCCCTTGTGATGAGAACTTTTAGGATCCACTCTCTTAGCAACTTTTTGTGTTACTATGCAGCCGTGTTACGTAAGCTTGCCATTTTAGATATAAGGAAAATAGCTCTCAGGGAAAGTAATCTACAGGTAGAAAATGTAGCTACCCACTTTGCTCATTCCAGTTTATTCTATAACCCCTATACTGTTTAGTTATGGTCTCCTCATTGCCAAGGTCAGTTCTTTGTCTTCCTGGTCTAGTTTCAAAGTTTGCTTTCAGTGTCCAGAAGGTAGTAGAAGGATATTTTTCATTAACTAGTCCCATGACTGGTATATTTTCATGACCATGATATCACTTATACACATAAGATGCTGGACAAACACAAAATTTGCCTTAATAATGAAAATTCAATTAAAAAGAGAGTTCCAATAAACCATCTCTGTTACTATACCTGTCTTTATAACACAATAAAAATTATAGAATGACATCAGGAAAGTTACAGGTACTTTTTGACTTAAAATTAGTGAGCAATTTGATTCTAACATATAACTTTGTTTGCTTTTAACATGAAAAATATGTCTCAAATTATACTATTTCATCTTTCATAAAAGTGATGTAATTCAATGTACTACTGATGTCAGAGTTCCCATAAATTAGGTTATTCACCCATAAATACATGAGCTGTTCACATTAAAAAATAAAACTGTATTGATCTTTATTTTAGAAGTGTTGCTCTGAATATTAAAGTGCAAAATTAATTTTAGTTATTTTTATATTCGTTGTTTGTTAGCATATATGTTAGTACACAGATATCTGCTAACTGGTGTATACGGGTAGAAAGCATGGTATAACGTTGGAATCTCAGCCCTGTCCTCTCCTACTGTTACACCATTTGACAAGTTCATAACCTCTCTGAGCCTGGATTTTAATAGCTGGGTTTGGGGCGCCTGGGTGGCTCAGTCGGTTGAGCGTCCGACTTCGGCTCAGGTCACGATCTCACGGTCCGTGAGTTCGAGCCCCGCGTCGGGCTCTGGGCTGATGGCTCAGAGCCTGGAGCCTGCTTCCGATTCTGTGTCTCCCTCTCTCTCTGACCCTCCCCCGTTCATGCTCTGTCTCTGTCTCAAAAATAAATAAACGTTAAAAAAAATTAAAAAAATAATACATGGGTTTTAGAGGCATCATAGACAATATATGTAAAATATAGTATATGTTAATATGTAATTAATAAGATTGCACTTGACATTTCATAATGTTCAACAAATGGGCATTTAAAAATATCAACATCATTATTTTTAGATAGAACATAACCACAGGAATAGTAGCCATTTTCAATCAGGATCATTAACAATTAGGAATATATAGGTAAAATGTGAAAGACGTGTAAAGCATAAAATTTTGCACTCAATACTCGTTAATGTACAT
This sequence comes from Felis catus, assembly GCF_018350175.1. Lineage (NCBI taxonomy): Eukaryota > Metazoa > Chordata > Mammalia > Carnivora > Felidae > Felis > Felis catus. Next base: position 19,221,255 of record NC_058372.1, read on the forward strand.
AATTAGAAGATTATCCAGACAAAAGGTGGAAATACTTCACAATTCTTTACAAGCAAATTAATTATTTGTTTAGTTGAGGATCTGTTTCCTGTTGTACAAAGCATTAAACAAAGAACCGAAATGAAAAACTAAGGAAACTGAATCTGTCCTTCAACATGATCTGCTTGTATTGTATTATATATTAACCCTTCAAAACAACCAGAACATGACTTAATAACATAGAGACCACTTACTTTTTCTAATTTACCATTATTTAAATCTATCTATCTATCTATCTATCTATCTATCTATCTATCTATCCAGGTTTATTTCACATCAGTGGCATTTATAACTTATCATGTATAAAATTTGCAAAACACTTTTTTCCTTTACAAAATTTTAGGACCCTCAATTTCTTTCAAGCATTAGTGTTCCCTTGTTCAAACATTCTAACGGGACGTAAGGCCATTTTCTATATATATTTGAACTATGTCCATAGATACGGTGGCAAATTCTGGCATCTTTTTTCTGAAAACTGAATAGAGACAATAAGTTAAACTGGTTTCAAGCCCAGTTCAAGAGGTGAATCCGAGATTTAATCATTTGCCTCTTCATCCATCCATGTTTTGACACATTCATTGAAGATTAATAGTTCGCCTACCATATCAACCCTGAAAGCATTCTTTCCAGCCCTTTATGAATCTATTGGGGTATTCTTGTTGCTACCCTTCACCTTGAGTGAAAGAGATTGCAGGAAAGCAGAGTTTTTAAAACCATAATAAAAGCAACACACTTTTAGTGATGTATATAGAATCTCATCATGATTTCATTTTAGTAAACATTATTAAACAGAAAATATATCTCAATAGAATTCTAAAAGTGATGGTTAAATTTAACATTATTTCAATGAAAATCTCTTGACTTAAAGTCAGATTTTTAAAAGAAGCCAATAATCTGAAGCTCAGTTTTGAATTTGTGAGGTTCAGTGACTCTGATAGACCAATAGAACCTGACAACCCATAAAAGGTGAGCCATACAGGTGTTGGCACAAAAACAGACACATAGACGAATGGAATAGAATAGAGAACCCAGATTTGGACCCACAAATGTATTGCCAACTAGTTTTTGACAAAGCAGGAAATGGCAATGGAAAAATGGTAAAAAAAAAAAAAAAAAAAAAAAAAAAAAAGACAGTTTCTTTAGCAAATGGTCCTGGGAGAACTGGACAGCAACATGTAGAAGAATGAAACTAGACCACTTTCTTATACCATACACAAAAATAAACTCAAAATGGATGAAAGATCTAAATGTGAGACAGGAAGCCATCAAAATCTTAGAGAGAAAGCAGGCAACAACCTCTTTGACCTCAGCCGTAGAAATTTCTTGTTTGACACATCTCCAAAAACAAGAGAATTAAAAGCAAAAGTGAACTATGGGACCTCATCAAGATAAAAAGCTTCTGTACTCCAAAGGAAACAATCAACAAAACTAAAAGGCAACCAACGGAATGGGAAAAGATACTTGCAAATGACATATCGGATAAAGGGCTAGTATCTAAAACCTATAAAGAACTTACCAAAGTCAACACCCAAAAAACAAGTAATCCAGTGAAGAAATGGGAAGAAGGCATGAATAGATACTTTTCCAAAGAAGACATCCAGATGACCAACAGGCACATGAAAAGATGCTCAATGTCACTCCTCATCAGGGAAATACAAACCAAAACCACACTGAGATACCACCTCACGCCAGTCAGAGTGGCTAAAATGAACAAATCAGGAGACTATAGATGCTGGCGAGGATGTGGAGAAACGGGAACCCTCTTGCACTCTTGGTGGGAATGCAAACTGGTGCAGCCATTCTGGAAAACAGGGTGGAGGTTCCTCAAAAAATTAAAAATAGAGGGGCGCCTGGGTGGCGCAGTCGGTTAAGCGTCCGACTTCAGCCAGGTCACGATCTTGCGGTCTGTGAGTTCGAGCCCCGCGTCAGGCTCTGGGCTGACGGCTCAGAGCCTGGAGCCTGTTTCCGATTCTGTGTCTGCCTCTCTCTCTGCCCCTCGCCCGTTCATGCTCTGTCTCTCTCTGTCCCAAAAATAAATAAACGTTGAAAAAAAAAAAATAGAACTACCCTATGACCCAGCAATAGCACGACTAGGAATTTACCCAAGGGATACAGGAGTGCTGATGCATAGGGGCACTTGTACCCCAATGTTTATAGCAGCACTTTCAACAATCGCCAAATTATGGAAAGAGCCTAAATGTCCATCAACTGATGAATAAAGATGTGGTTTATATATACAATGGAATACGACTTGGCAATGAGAAAGAATGAAATCATGCCATGTGCTGCAACATGGATGGAACTGGAGGGTATTATGCTAAGTGATATAAAGTCAGTCAGAGAAAGACAGATATCATATGCTTTCACTCATATGTGGAACTTGAGAAACTTAACAGAAGACCATGGGGGAAGGGGAAAAATAGTTACAGAGAGGGAGGGAGGCAAACCATAAGAGACTCTTAAATACAAAGAACAGGGGTGCCTGGGTGGCGCAGTCGGTTAAGCGTCCGACTTCAGCCAGGTCACGATCTCACGGTCCGTGAGTTCAAGCCCCGTGTCAGGCTCTGGGCTGATGGCTCGGAGCCTGGAGCCTGTTTCCGATTCTGCGTCTCCCTCTCTCTCTGCCCCTCCCCCGTTCATGCTCTGTCTCTCTCTGTCCCAAAAATAAATAAAAACGTTGAGAAAAAAAAATTAAAAAATACAAAGAACAAACTGAGGGTTGATAAGTGGGTGGGGGAGAGAGGAAAATAGGTGATGGGCATTGGTGAAGGCACTTGTTGGGATGAGCACTGGGTATTGTATATAAGCGATGAACCATAGGAATCTAGCCCCAAAACCAAGAGCACACTATGTTAGCCAATTAGACAGTAAATTACATTAAAAAAACATAAGAGATTGTTATATATATATATATATATATATATATATATATATATATATATATAAAGGGAGCCATGTAATATTCTCCCTTTGTATTTAGATGTTTCGCCTGAGGTGAGAATTGGGAACTGGAGTTACCTAAAGCTAAGGGAGGAAAGAAAGCCTGAAAGTCTCAAGGATTTCCTGTCTAGAGGCACCTGGGTGGCTCAGTCCCTTGAGAGTCCAACTCTTGATTTCGTCTCAGGTCATGATCTCATGGTTGGAGAGATCCAGACCCACGCTGGGCTGTGCTCTGAAAGTGCAGAGCCTCTTGGGATTCTCTCTCTCTCTCTCTCTCTCTCTCTCTCTCTTTCTGCCCCTCCCCTGCTCTCTCTCACTTTCTCTCTCAAAATAAAAATAAACATTAAAAAAAAAGATTCCTTGTCCAGCTTCACCACTTGCTATAATATCTTCGGCCAGTGATTTAACTTATCAGAACTTCTACTCTCTTGAAAATGAAGGACATAATTATAGCATTGGTTATTGGGATAATTCATTGAGATAATGTATGGAAAAGGGTTTGGCCAATGATAAACTCAGTAATTATCTCATAGGTCACCACTGAAAACTTCCCAAAGAAATATTTTGGATCTGCTTCCCTATTTTGTTCACACTGTGTACCCTTCCCTATAAGACAACCAAAATTACTGAACATTATTATATAAAAAAAAAAGCAACCCACTGAGTGGGAGAACATATTTACAAATCACACATCCAATAAGGGGTTAATATCCTAAATATATAAAGAATTTATACAACTTAATATCAAAAACCAAATAACCCCATATAAAAATGGAAAGAGGACTTGAGTAGACATTTTTCCAAAGAAAACATTCAAATGTCCAACAGGCACATAAAAAGATCTCAACATCACTAATTATAGGGAAATGCAAACCCAAACCACAATGAGATATCACCTTAAACTTGTCATATTGACTTTTACCAAAAATGCAAAAAATAACAAAAGTTAGTTAGGATATGGAGAAAAGGGAACCTTGGTACAGTATTGGTGGGAATATAAATCGGTGCCGCCACTATGGTAAATATTAGAGTTTCCTCAAAAAATTTAAAATAGAAATACCATCTGATCCAACAGTTCGACTTCTGAGTATTTGTCCAAAGAGAGCAAAAAACATCAATTTGATTAGATTTATGTACCCATATATCTATTCATATTGCAGCATTATTTATAACAACCAAGATATGGAAGCAACCTAAGTGTCCATGAATAGATGAATGGATAAAAAAGATGTGAGATATATATATATATATATATATATATATATATATATATATATAATGGAATACTACCATAAAAAGAGTAAAATCTGGCCATCTGCAACAACATGCATGAATGGTGCTATGCTAAGTGAAATGAGTCAGAGAAAGACAAAAATTGCATGATTCCTCTTATATGTGGAATCTGAAAGACTATATGATTCACTTGTATGTGGAATCTAAAAGACAAGCAGAAAACAAAACAAATGAACAAACAGAAAAAAACAGAAACAGACTCATAGATACAGGAAACAACCTGTTGTTTAGCAGGGTGGGGAGGGATTGGGAAGCAGGTGAAATAGGTGAAGGAAATTAAGAGGTACAAACTTCCCCTATAAAATAAGTACGTCATGGGCTATAACGTACAGCACAGGGAATATAGTCAATAATACTGTAACTTCGTATGGTGATAGATCGTAACTGGACTTACCATGGGGATCATTTCATAGTGTGTAAAAGTATCAAATCACTATGATGTACACCTGAAACTAATAGGATATTGTATGTCACTTATACTTCAATGAAAAAAAAATTACGTAGGATTTCCAGCAACTGAATTGTCACCAAATTAATGGAAAGAAGGTATCATTTTAACAATTGCTTCTTCATCTTTAAAAAATATGTGATTGAGGGGCGCCTGGGTGGCTCAGTCGGTAAAGTGTCTGACTTGCGCTCAGGTCATGATCTCATGGTTTGTGAGTTCAAGCCCCACATTGGGCTCTGTGCTGACAGCTTAGAGCCTGCAGCCTGCTTTGGGTTCTGCGTCTTCCCCTCTCTCTGCCCCTCCCGTGCCCATGCTCTGTCTGTCTCTGTCTCTCAATAATAAATAAATGTTAAAATTTTTTTTAAAAATATGTGATTGATTTTTCTGGACATAAATGGCCATGGTGAGAGTAGAACCTATCTTCCTGAAGTCCATTAGAAAAGATGGAGTGATGCGGTTAGCTGGCTGGGAGTAGTTGTCATTCTCAGATCCACGTCACAACTGAGATGACATTAGGTGATCTCTAGAGGCTAACAGGTCGTGAAGGCAAATTAACTCCATAGTGTGAGTGAGTGAAAACCTCTATAGTCTTTGACAATGGCTGTAGGAGCATCTCCAGATTGTTGGCTCCTAAGGCTATGGGGAGCTCATCAAACCAGAACCTAGTTGGAAGGGGACTGTCAGGCATCACAGGACAAGTGAGAAGAAGAGTAATCTAATATGAACTTTCCACAGTTTGACCCATATCAGATGTCCTGGGAGCACTGATTGACAGGGAGGAAAATAGGACATCATGCCAGATATCAAGATATAAAGTCAGGATGGTGTATCCTTAAGACTCGAGTCAAAGTAATGGCCTGCTCCTCTCCCGGGCTAACTAGAGACGGTATTTTAACGACTGGCATATGTGATTAGATATGGCACATGCAAGAGAAATAGTGATGTTGTAACGTAATGACCATGTGTCATAGTTTGCTATCTTGTTTTTAATAGAAAGACCATTGTGAAGAGGTCAGTCACGAGGGGTGATGAAGATGTCCAGGAGCATAGAGAGGCAAACAATTATTCCTCCCTGAGTGCTGCTCCAGGGCAGAGTTCTTGAGCTTCTATTTGTTGTATGTATAATCTTGAATTATTAGAGTTAGCCTGTAAACTCTTGCAAAGGCAGGGATTTTGTATCGTTTTCTAGAACCTCAACCTACCTTTCTGACATTCAGTTCTTTACCCAGGATCTTTACATTAAGTAGGAGCTCAAAATACGTAGTGACTTAAATTAATTTCAAATAAAGCCATGATAATTCTGGCTTTGAGGGGTTACATGAGGGCATTTTACTACTTCTACGACCCGGCCAACAAAGGATCTGCTGTCACAACCAAAGCCATCTGCCCCCTGATGAATATTGACAATGCATTAAGGTTTCCACCTCGGGAGCCGTGTAGCCGTGCTGTGATTCGAACCAGTGAAATAAATGCCTCATAGTCTTTCTCTCGCTTGCTGTCTTCTGATCTCACTTCTTATAAAACCTAAAGTCACATGAGCAATGTTACTTCAATTGAACCTAGGATATAATCTTTGGCTTTCTGTTTTTTCATGATCTAAGAGAAAAGGCACTAGAAGTCACTGCAATAGATGTTGAGCAAGCAAGTGCACAGCATCCACCACTGCCCTTATCATTGCTTGGAATTATTTTAATTAGTTTTTTTTTTATTATTATTGGTCTCCCACCGAAAAAAGAAGAGATTCTTTAAGAGGTTTTTTTTTTCCTTTCACTTTTGTACCTCCATACCTAGAACAGTATCTGGCACTTATTGGCTGCGTATTAAATATTTATGGATATGGAATGAATGGATCGTTGAATTAATGGATAATGCAGTTATACCCAAGAAGGATGAATTATAGGTTGTGTTTTCAGAACATAGCTCTGCTTAAGTTGAGGCAAGAAACTTAGAGAATATTATAAACTTCAATTCTTTTTAAAAATTTTTTTCAAGCTTATTTATTTTTGAGAGAGAGAGAGAGAGAGAGAGAGAGAGAGAGAGAATGTGAGTGGGAGAGGGGCAGAAAGAGAAGGAGACACAGAATTGGAAGCAGGCTCCAGGCTCTGAGCTGTCAGTACAGTGCCTTACGTGAGGCTCGAACTCACTAGCCCTGAGATCCTGACCTGAGCTGAAGTCATGTGCTTAACCGACTGAGCCACCCAGGAACTCCAAACTTCAATTCCATTTTTATAAAGATCATACTACTACCTAACTCATAAGTTTATCATGGTGGGAAAAAAAATGTATATGAGCCTCTGATAAAACCTGTGTTCTATCCCCAACTAACCCCCACCACACCCCCCCACACACCCACAAAGAGAGCCTGAGATCAAGGCTTGTGTGCAGGACCTTGATTGGTAAGTGATTCCTAATAGCAGGAGAGAAGAAGGGGTCCAATACAGCATCCCCACAATTCAGATACGCCTTGCTGTCCACTAAGTCTAATCCATTGTAAAATGAAATCCATTTGAAATAGATGGACAACTATAATCCCCACAAGGGTATTTTTATTTTTGTTTTTGTTCCCCAGCGTTATTGAGACATAATTGACATATAACATTGTGTTAGTTTGAGGTGTAAAACATGCTGATTTAATACACTTATATATTGCAAAATGATTACCAGCATAGCAGTCAGCTAACACTTAAATCATGTCACACAATTATAATTAGCAACTTTCAATTATATAATACAATATTATTAATAATATTAATAATATTAATACAATATCATTAAGTATAATCACTATGTTTTACATCAGATCCCCAGAATTTATTTATTTTATAACTGGTAATTTGTACTCTTTGACCAACATCTCCCCCCTTCCTCCACCCCTCATCCCGTGCTAACTACCATTTTAGTATGTGTTTCTAAGAGTTCATCATTTTTAATTTCACATATGATATCACACAATATTTGTCCTTCTCTGTTTGGTTTATTTCACTTAGCATAATGATCCCAAGGTCCATCTATGTTGTGGCAAATTGCATATGTCCCTTTTCTAGTGGCTGAAAAATCTCTCTCTCTTTCTTTATATATATATATATATATATATATATATATATATGCACATACACACTATATATTAGAATTATATATTATAATTAAAATATATTATATATAAGTATATATATTATTAATATTATGTTTTATATTATATATCATATATTAATATATATGTGTGTATGTATATACACATATATATGTAAAATATAATTTCACATCTTTATTCATCTGTCATCCATGGACACTTTCCTTCTTTTCATATCTTGGTTCTTATGAATGATGCTGCAATTAACATAGTAGTGCAGATATCTCTTTTTGTTTCTGTTTTCATTTCCTTCTGGAAAAGGAAGAACAAATTGAGCCCAAAGTTAGCAGAAGGAAGGACATAACAAAAATCAGAATGGAAGTAAATGAAATAGAAAATAAAAGATAATATAAAAGATCCAAGACACTAAGATCTGGGTTTTTGAAAACATGAACAAAATAGGCAAATGTTTGGCTAGACTTACCAAGAAAAAAGGAAAAAGGGCTTAAATAAATATAATTATGAATAAAAAAGGAGACATTACAACTGATAACCTACACATACAATGGATTACACGACTACTATGAACAATTATACACCAATAAATTGGACAATCTAGAAGAAATGGATAAAGTCCTAGAAACATACAACCTACCAAGATTTAATCATGAAGCAATAGAAAATCTGAAAAGACCAATAATGAATAAGGAAACTGAAACAGTAATCAAAACCTCCCAATAAGAAATGTCCAGAACCAAATGGCTTCACTGGCAAATGCTACCAAAGATGTAAAAAAGAATTAATACCAATTGTTCTACAGTCTTTCCAAAATATGAGAGGGAATATTTCCAAACTCATTTTACAAGGTTAGCATTATCCTGATACCAAAACCAGTTAGATACTACACAAAAAGAAATTTACAAGCTAATATCTCAGATGAATATAGATGCTAAAATCTCAAAGAAATATTGGCAAATAAAACACAGCAATACATTAAAAGGATCATACACAACAATCAAGTGGGATTATTCAAAAGTTTCAACAATGGTACAACATCCTCAAATCAATGTAATATACTCCATTTAAAAAAATAAACGGTAAAAATAATATGATCATCTCACCAGAGGCATAAAAAGAATTTGACAAAAGTCTACATTCTTCTTGATAAAAATTTTCTATAAATTTGGTATTGAGAGAATGTATGTCAACATAAGGAAGATTATATATGATAATTCCACAGCTAACATCAGACTCAATAGTGAAAATCTGAAATTTTTTTCTCTAAGATCAGAAACAAGACAAGGATGCCCACTCTCACCACTTTTATTCCATATAGTACTGGACCCTAGCCAAAGTAATTAAGCAAGAAAAAGAAATAAAAGTAATCAAAACCAGAAAGGAAGAGGTAAAATTGTCTATTTGTGCATGATATGATATTATGTATTAAAAGCCCTAACTACTCCAAAAAAAAAAAAAAAAAGAAAAAAGAAAAAAAAAAAACCCTGTTAGAACTGAAAACAATTCAGTAAACTTTCAGGATGCAAAATCAATATGCAAAAGTCTGTTAGTGGGAATGTCAATTGGTACAACCACTGTGGAAAACAGCATGGAGTTTCCTCAAAAAAACATATGTATATAAATACCATATGAACAGTAATTCTACCACTGGGTATTTATTCAAAGAAAATTAAAACACTAATACAAAAATGTATATGCACCCCTCTGTTTACTGAAGCATTATTTACAATAGCCAAGATATGGAAGCAATCCAAGTGTCCATCCATAGATGAACGGTTAAAGAGGTGATATATTTATATAGTGAAATATTACTCACCCATAAGAAAGAATGAAATGTTACCATTTGTGATAACATGGATGAACCTAGAAGGTATATGCTATGTGTAATAAGTGAGACAAAGAAAGACAAATATCACATGATTTCACTTACATATGGAATCTAAAACACAACACAAATGAATAAACACATAAAAGAAACAGACTCACAAATACAGAAAACAAATGATAAATGAAAGGGGAGGTGGGTAAGCGGATGGGCAAACGGGTTAAGGAGGTTAAGAAGTACAACCTTCTGATTATAAAGTAAATAACTCATGGGGATATAATGTACTACATACAGAATATAGTAAATAATAATATTGTAATAACATGTGACAGATGGTGACTATATTTATTGTGGTGAGCATTAAGTAATGTACAGAATTGTCAAGTCACTATGAAACTAAAATAACATTGTATGTCAACTAAACCTCCATATTTTTAAAAATAGGTTGCCTTTCTATACACTAACAGCTATCAGAGAAATTAAAGGGGAAAATGATGCTGTTTACAGTAGCATCACAAAGAATAAAATACCCAGAAATAAATTTAACCAAGGAAGTGAAATGCTGCTATGCATAAAAGTATAAGACACCGGGGCACCGGGGTGTCGCAAGGGGTTAAGCGTCCGACTTCAGCCAGGTCACGATCTCGCGGTCCGTGAGTTCGAGCCCCGCGTCAGGCTCTGGGCTGATGGCTCGGAGCCTGGAGCCTGTTTCCGATTCTGTGTCTCCCTCTCTCTCTGCCCCTCCCCCGTTCATGCTCTGTCTCTCTCTGTCCCAAAAATAAAAATAAAAAAACGTTGAAAAAAAAAAAAAAAGTATAAGACACCAAAGAAAGAAATTAAGGAAGACACCAATAAATGGAAAGATAACCCGTGTTCATGGATTAGAAGAATTTATGTTATTAAAATGTCTATTCTACCCAAAACAATGTACAGATTTATTGCAATCCATATCAAAATTCCAATGGCACATTTTTTTATAGAAATAGAAAAAATATTCTAAAATTTATATGGAACCAAAAAAAGATCTCCAGTAACCAAAGCAATCTTGAGAAAGGACAGAGCTCAGAGCATCACACTTCCCTGATTTCAAACTATATTACAAAACTATACTAATTAAAACAGTATCAGATTAGCATTAAAAACAGACACATGGATCAGTGGAACAGAACAGAAACCTCAGAGATAAACCCATGCAAATATGGTCAATCAATTTACAACAAAGGCACCAAGAATATACATTGGGGAAAAGATAGTCTTTTCAACAAACGCAAAGGTATTTTTAAGAGACTTAATAGAACAAACTGTAGTCCTTATTGTTTGAGCTAATCTTGAAGCCATTAGTGATGCTTATCATCTCCTTCTCCTGGCATCTATTCTAGAATTTCTTCACTTTTCACCAATGTTTAGACTTCACTTGGTAGCTTGATTGATAAGAAAACCCAAACATTCATTCCTGAATAGGTTAAGATCATCACATCTTGCCTTTTTTGTGACCAGAGTTCCTGCAAATGTCATTTATCATCAGGAACAGAAGCACCAAAAGACACTCTGGTGAACTCTACAGGTTATAATTATACCCTTCCTTGTCCTCAGGGTATAGTAGCAATATTAACTTGTTATGGTTATTGGAGTGAATTATCCCAGTACTAATAACAATCATTTTTCTTGACTAAAGTGACTAGGTGGTAATCATCATTACTAGCTCAGTAGAAAACTTAGTGTGTTTCCTTGTGGAAGCATTTCCCCCTTTGGAACCAGACTTTGTATTCCTTGTGGAGGTCAACAATGTGAAGACAGGATGTGTATATCCCATAAGTAGTTCACTGGGAGTAATACTGAGAGACTGAAAGTCAATAGGTGAAAAAATATACAGCAGGTAAATACTAAGCATAATAAGGCTAGAATGACGGTTTTACTACAAGATAAAAGAGACTTCAAGGTAAAGTGTACTACCAGAGAAAAGGAGAAATATTTCACAACAGTTGAAGTGTAGGGGTGTCTCAGTTAGGCATTCAACTTGGTCTCAGGTCATTCTCTTATGGTTTCTGAGTTTGAGCCCCACATCAGGCTCTCTGCTGTCAGCACAGAGCCTGCTTTGGATCCTCTGGCCCACTCCTCTCTCTCTACTCTCCTCCAGTGGTTAACACTCTCTCTCTCTCTCTCTCTCTCTCTCTCTCTCTCTCTCCCTCTCTCTCTCTCTCAAATAAATCAACTTAAAAAAATAAGGTATCTATTCATCAGGAAAATACAACAATCATAAATGAGTATGGGCAAAATTCGGCAGAATCAAAGGAATAAAGATCTACAATTATAGCCACAAATTTTAATACTTTTCTCTCAGCAATCGATAGAATAAAGAGACACTATTTGAAGTATCAGAAAATACACAGAACATATGAACACTATTAGTTACCTTCATCCAAGATGTTTAGGGAACACCACAGACTATAACAGCATATTACACATTGTTTTCAGATCCACTCAGTATATTTATCAATGCTGATGCTGGGCCATAAAAAAAGTCTCAATATAGTTAACATGATTGGGGATCTTACAGTGTATGTCCTCTGACCCCAGTAGAATGTAATTAAAAATGTATAACAGTAAGATATTTAAAAAGACCTCAATTATTTGGAAATTACATAAAGGAGACATGTCTGCATAATCCATAGGTCAAAGAAGAAATCATAAAGGAAAATGAGAAAATACTTCAAACTGAATGGAAATGGAAATGCAACATAATGAAATTGGGGATGCGGCTAAAATCGTGCCTAGAGGAAAGTTTCTAGCTTTAGAAATGTACTGGGAATGAAGAAAACTCTTGAATCCCTTTGGAAAGCTAAATAACCCAAATCGAACTATAAACCAAATAAAGTACAAGAGTCAATAAAATGGAAACCAACTGAATAATAGAAGAAAGCAACAAAGGCAAATGTTAACTGTTAGGGTGTCACAGCTATTACGCAACCTAGCACTCCACCTTGCCCTTGTACCTCATTCCAACCTACCTCAGGTGTGACTCTTAGTAATTTTGCTGTGAGTGCCTGCCCCCACTGATCACCACCCACTATATACCCGCAATAGGATTCCTATTGTCTGACCAGCACATAAATCCAGCACCAACATTTCATTGGGAAGGTCTGTTTTTCTGAGGTCACGTCCAGTACCAACAGTCTTAGCCTTGTGTCTCCCGAAAGGAGAGCCTCAGACAAAGGCTTGGGTGCAGACACTTCACGCGTAAAGACATTTTAGAAATTAGGAATGAAAAACAGGCTTAAACAGGGAAGAAGGGCAGCTAACACAAGGATGTGTTCCTGATTGTACCGCCCACTCAGATTGATGAGCTCTCATTCCTGCAGCTCCTCTGAGGAGCTTTATGAAATGTATCTCACTCTGAGGACAAAAGGGAGACACATCGATGCATCAGATCCTAAGCTCTGTTGGTCAATTCGGCGGTGCAGGCATGGACTCCTCCACTCGGTGATGCTGGGCCTGTAGGAACGCAGAATGAATTCATAGCGCTGTTTCATGCTGCAAGATTAGAGAAGTCCTTACAAGGAAGCAAGAGGTAGTTGGCCACCTCTCTGAGGGGTTCTCTCAGGTGCCCCCTGGGAAAACCCGGGTAAAGCCCACTTGTCTTATTGCTGTAGTGGTAGATGTAGTAAGAGATGGCTGAGGGGATCGGAAGGGACGCGTGACGGGTCCCAAACAGATAATCATCATTCTGCGGAGGACTAGTGGTATTTATTAGGAATTTGCATTCAAATTTAGGCAAGGCTGTTCAAGTGTGGTCAGTACATGCGTAACGTATTCTTGCATATAGATTCACTTTTATTTGCTGTAGCAAGAACTCATAAGTTTTTCCTTCTTAAAATTTCCTGAAACCAAGGTCGCACTGTGTGCTAATTAGAATTGAAATAAAAATATGAAAAGAAAAAAAATGGTAAATAATAGTCGCTTTCAAAATTAAAAAGAAAGAAAGAAAGAAAGAAAGAAAGAAAGAAAGAAAGAAAGAAAGAAAGAAAAAGGAAATTTCCTGCCCTGATGGAAATTGTATGATCTTAAAAGTCTTGCCGAAAAAAATGGACGTGCAAACTTATCTTTACAAATGAAAGTAGCTGCGTACGCCAATATTGGAAGACTCCATAATGCTTCCAAGGGGTAAAATATTTTTATCCTTCTCCACCCCCCCTTCCATTCATGATGAAATGTTTGTGCCTGTAGACTCAACCTCTTCCTTGTTTGTGGTCACTGGCGGTGAGCCAACAACCCCATTACCATCACATGTTAGCTTTCCATTATGGTGAGTCTCTCTGGCTTTCTAGGGCTTCAAGGAAGAAACAAAACATGCATTTATTAAACATCTACTGTATGTCAGGCACTGTAGTTCTACATGTGTATTTAAAATAGATACCCACAAATATAGTTGTTTAATCCCTGCAAAAACCCTGGAGGTGCATATAGTCTTCATTTTGAAAACAAGAAAAAAAAATAGGTTCAAGGAGATCCACAGTTTATGTAAATTTACATCTTGCTGAGATTTAAACTCCCTGCTGGATGCTCTTTTCTTTGTACCCTTATTAACTCTTACAGCTTAAGTACCTAACAAGGTGCTGTATCAGTTATGCCTCTTTATTCTGTATTCTTGATGATGTGACATTCTTGGGGTTTTGTTGACCCCGGAGGGACTGCCCCTCCCAGGGCTGGCTAATACCTATAGATATAGCAAAAAGCTTGCTTGAGAGCGTGCCCTTCACATGCAAATCGCCAACCCAGATCCTATACCCCAACTACTTCTTTTATTGAGCTCTTACAATCTGGGACACTATTCCCCTGCCCTAATCACAATAATTTTAGTTGGTTCTGGGGTATTCAGTCCAGGTACCAGACTAGGGACAGCCTGCATACCCCAGAGCCAAGTGAAATTATTCAAACTAGCCAATCCTAATTCTGCTTAGCCTATCTCACCTATCCTTTCTCACAGAAACCACAATGAAGTTTCTTGCCCAAGTATTCCTATCACCTCTGCCTCCTGACTGATCCTGGGGCCTCTCCGTGTGCACTCGCCTCCCCCACCAGGACTGTCCCTCCTTCTCTTGGGATCTGGAAGTAACAGACTATTTTTTTTTAATGACAGTTGTCTCCTGATCTGGTGGCTGCACAACTGAACAATATAAGACAACCTATAGGTTAAAAGAAGCCCTCAGCTTATAGCAGACATGCAATATTTGTTGAAATGAAATAATGGAAATTTTTCATAGGGAAGAACAAAAAAGCAAAACTAGATCTACTATCTGTCTAATGTGTATAGGGAGCTATTTAAGTGTGTGTGGTAGAACAAATCACAATAATAAAATCCATCAGTTTTAGAGTTTTGCAAATCCATATTTGCTTTTGCAGAAACTTCACATTCCACAGTACAACTGCTTACTTTTTCTCCCATTTGGAATGTGATATAAGGTATAGGACCATCCATATTCCCTCCGCCTATACGGACAGGTCTATTTCAGGACATGCCATGTAAGGGCTCTGTGTATACCCTCTTCTAGCACCCCTCTGTCATGCTGCTCCAAAGTTGCCAAGTTATTGATGGACAGGACACTTACAAAGAAGATACAAATTCTGGAGTCTACATTCTAGCCTGTCGTGGGGGAAAAGTAGCGATTGTAGGCGGTGCTAAAAACACTGCTTTCAGTTTCTTATTTCTCTCCTAAGAATCATTGGCAACTTGAACACATAAGAAGTTCAAGATATTGTTTCTCTGTAATTTGAAGCTATTTAGGGGCAATTTCTATGATCTGTTGTTACCCACTCACAACACTTCTGACACCAAATGTGTTGATCTTTCCTCACCGACCACCAGTTCTCAAACTCTCTGGTCGCCAGTTAGGTGTCCACGGACTCAATTTAATTCTGACACTATCTGGAATGAGAGCAGATCTCACAGGTTAATGGCTCAGTCCCATCAGACTGCCCCTACCACCACATCAGATGTCATTAGCAAGTCTCAAGCCTTCTATGCTTCTGACCAATCAGCTATAAATTGAGGGTTCCCATGTTCCCCTCCACAAGTTCAGTAATTTGCTGAAATGGCTCACAGAACTCGGGAAAACACTTTACTTGCTATCATTGGATTATTACAAAGGATATAGCTCAAGAATGGCCAAATGGAAGATATGTGCAGGGCACAATATTTTGGTGGGGTAAGCGGGGCAGACACATGGAACTTCCATGCCCTCCCGGGGTACACCACCCTCCCAGCATCTCTCTGCACTCACCCATCTGGAAACCCTCTGAACCTCATCTTTTCAGGTTTTTAATGAAAGTACTATTACTTGGCATGATTGATTATATCACTGACGTTTGATGATTAATTCAGTCTCTAGTCTCTTAGCCTCTAGAGTTCTCAGGTGAGCCTAAATGTCCCAAACCTCTAATATGGATTTGGTTTCTCTGGCAACCAGCCTCCACACTGAAGCTTTCCAGAGGTCCACCAAGGTCACCTCATTAGCATAAATGTGGTTGACAGGGCCTTATTTTGAATAACAAACGATGGTCCTCTCATCCCATCAGGAAATTGCAAGGGCTTTAGAAGCTCTTATGCCTGGAACCAGGAAGCAAGATCAAACACATAATTCTTATTATATCACAATATCACAACTACCAATTAGGAAGTCAATCAATCCACATTTGAGTGTAAGGTCCTTTCTATATAAAATAAGAGGATGTTTTCTAAATTATGTCTTATTGACTGGCTTAAGCCACTTGGAATGAAAATGTATTGGAGTGCTTGGGTGGCTTCGTTGGTTGAGCATCTGACGCTTGATTTTGGCTCAGGTCATGATCCCATGGTTCATGAGTTCAAGCCCAGCGTCAGGCTCTGTGCTGACAGTGCAGAGCCTGCTTGGGATTCTCTCTCTCTCTCCAAATAAACAAACAAACTTAAAAAACAACAAAAAAAGAAAACATATTAAGTTGGTTAGAAAAATAATTTCGTTACTATAGTTCTAAAGAACATAATTTCCTATTTCTTTGTTTTAATTTTTTTTTTTAATGCTTATTTTTGAGACAGAGAGAGACAGAGCATGAACAGGGGAGGGGCAGAGAGAGAGGGAGACACAGAATCGGAAGCAGGCTCCAGGCTCTGAGCCATCAGCCCAGAGCCTGACACGGGGCTCGAACTCACGGACAGCGAGATCGTGACCTGAGCTGAAGTCGGACGCTTAACTGACTGAGCCACCCAGGTGCCCCCATAATTTCCTATTTCAATAAGCTAGTTGTCACAGGCCTATGTGACACAGAACTGTTATGTGCTCTACAGTTCTTTGAAGCTCAACCAAGTTGGGGGGTTATGTCTCTGAGGAAAAAGTCTTCACTTGAAAATTTATCTATCTCATTTAGAATATAGTTGACAAGGACTTCCCAGAACATTTCTTTGTAGAGGTATTTCTTCTAACAGTTTCTTTTTTCATATTCTTAGTTTGGCTTGCACTAAAAGGTTAACTACAGTCCACATTTAGAAATTTTCTTAGATAAAAAAAAGTTTCAAATATAGCAACTAATGAAATGCTCAATAGGACAAGGGATATATTATGGCCCCGTAATTGCGGGGATAAAGTGTGCCACTGGCATAAGTACTGTATTAGTCAAATGCTTAGAAACCTGTTCACCTCTGTTCTTTACTTGAAAATTATGAAATTATGCTCCCTCTACGTTCATTTATACACAATTGAACAAAATGTGCATAATTCTCCAAGTGCAACAATTTGTGTTTCACTAATTTTTTTGAGTGGCAACATTGACTTGAATAAAAGGCTACTGAGATGTTTTCAGGTCCCATTGAATTTGATTTGTATATATTGTAGAGACAGGTTTGTTTAAATTCAGTCAGGCAGGAAAAAGGGGCAGAGGAGTAAATGGCTTGTTTTAAACCAAAGGCAAAATTCACTTGAGTATAGGCTTACAAGTGAGAGAAAAGCCTGGAAACATTGGATTGTACACGCTTAGCCGTTACATTCTGAGTAAAGAATTTTTTTTCCAAAGATTAAAAATCCCCCTCACTTAAAAAAAAAAAATCACAGTGTTTCCCATGCAAATGCCAATTCTCATTTTAGTGTTGATATCCTATGGTAAATTAACAGCCATAGTATCATTCATGTGCACAATCCATTTACCTTTTCAGCATATGGATCATTTGTTCATCTCAAAGGGATTTCAGAGAGCAGAAAAAGCAGAATGTGCATGTAGAAGAAAATGATAATTTGTACCAAAGAGAGTGTCAGGAGTTCAGCTTACAACTTTACAAAAGCTTGTAGATAAATAAGACTCAAACCGACTTGCTACATTTGCTATGAAAATAACAGGTTATTTCCCATTTCCATGGGAATCCATTCTCCAAATTGGCTGGCGTAATGTGGGCAGTGTTGTGTAGAGGAATAGTCTTTGATTGCATCGTAGATAGAGATCCAATTAAAAAAAAAAAAGACTAAAATAAACGTTCCTGTGTCTTTTGCCTGGTTCAGTGAGAGCTGGGAAGAAAAGAACATGTATGTAGACACAAAGGTGCATGCACAAGCGATAATACAATGCCAGAGCCAGAGTGTTACCTGTGGCTTTTCATTGAGATACAGTGTCCTTTAAAAATTATTATTATTTTTTAACTTTTTAATTTATTTTTGAGACAGAGAGAGACAGAGTATGAGCAGGGGAGGGGCAGAGAGAGAGGGAGACACAGAATCTGAAGCAGGCTGCAGGCTCCGAGCTGTCAGCCCAGAGCCCGATGTGGGGCTCAAACTCACAGACTGAGATCATGACCTGAGCCGAAGTCGGACGCTTAATCGACTGAGCCACCCAGGCGCCCTGAGATACAGTGTCCTTTAAACACATGGTGGGGAAACAGTCCAAAAAGTGAGGGAGTGAGAGGTGGCCAAATAGAGTCAAGAGGACAACAGTCTTGACTCCAAAATTCTAGAGACACATTATCTGTTTAGGTCACACATTTCTTTTTTTTTTTTTTAATTAAAAACAAATTATGGTGTTTTTTTTTTTTTTTTTTTTTTTTTTTTTTTTTTTTTTTTTTTTTTTTTTTTGAGAGAGAGAGAGAGAGAGCAGGGGAGGGGCAGAGAGAGAGGGAGACACAGAATCAAAAAAGGCTCCAGGCTCTGAGCTGTCAGCACAGAGCCTGACTTGGGGCTCGAACCCACAAACTGTGAGATCATGACCTGAGCCTAAGTTGGACACCCAACCGACTGAGCCACCCAGGCGCCCCTAGGTCATGCATTTCTGAAACACTAACCTAAGGAATTATAGAGAAAAACAACTTTCACCTGCAGACAAGGAAAAGTTTGATGCTATCTTTACACTTTCTCAGAAAGTATTCTATCCTCGCTGTCCTTCTTTTCTCAGGCTTCCAGAGGATTTTTATCACTGGCAATGCAGGACCCATTCTGGCTACCCAGTGCGTAGCCTGAAATGTGTTCCTCTTGGATCAGCATGCCTAGAGACTAGAGGAAGGTTTTCTGTGTTCAGTGTGCTTTGTAATCTGTAGCCTTGGCTATAAACTTGGTGATGAAACTTGGTCCAGTGTAACAGCTTACCCTCTAGGTAAGTCTATGAAAGTCTAGAAAGTCTATGATGGTCTCCCCAGACAATAGAACATTCACACTCTGTGACCTACTCCTATCCACCAATGCTTCGTCCATCCCAGAAACTTAAATATCATTTCTAAATAAGATGAAATAAGATGGGATGTTAGTGACCACTCTTAAAAACATTAATTATTTACTCAACAAAAGGCATCAAGATTGTTGAATCCCGTTCCCCAAAATCACCGGAACAGGTGAGCAACCCCAGGGGTAATGCTTTTAGAGCAGACTTCTGATGTAACACCTTCTCCCCGCTTCTAATCTCACTCGAATTTGTTCTGCAGAAAGAGGTATCTTATCATCCATCCTAGGCTTGTCCTATTTATTCATATTTGACAAAATTGTTATATACAACGAGAGTTTATTTTCGTTGTGTTATGAATTCTTAAAACATATTCAAGCATTATTTTTCTTTCTTGGTGAGATAAAGTTTAACGCTAGAGGTCAAGTCGTTTTTTTTAATTTTTTAATTTTTAATTTCCATATAGTTAACCTACAATGTATATTAGTTTCAGGTGTACAATACAGTGATTTAGCAATTCTGTACCCAGTGCATATCAGCACAAGTGCATTCCTTAATCTCCTTCACCTATTTTAGCCATCCCCCCACCCCCCCAACTCCTCCTGGTAATCATCAGTTTGCCCTCCATATTTAAGAGTCTGGTTTTTTGTTTGTCTCTTTTTTCCTCCTTGTTCATTTCCACGTATCGGTGGAATCACGATATTTGTCTTTCTCTGACTTATTTCACTTAGAAGTCAAGGGGTTTTTGTAGTTAGGCAAAGTAATGATCAAAGTCAAGTGATCTCTGTTTCATTTTCTCAAAAAATGCATTCTAAAAAAAAAAGGTGTATTTCTGACTCGACTTTTCCTTTTTTTTCCCTGGGTGAGACATGAACACCAGTATGACATTCTCCTCTTAGGAGACTGACGTCTAAGTAGGTGTGAGGGGCGCCTGGGTGGCTCAGTCCATTGAGCGACCTACTTCGGCTCAGGTCATGATCGCACGGTTTGTGAGTTCGAGCCCCATGTTGGGCTCTGCGCTGACAGCTCAGAGCCTGGAGCCTGCTTCTGATTCTGTCTCTCTCTCTCTCTCTCTCTCTCTCTCTCTCTCTCTTTCTCTCTCTCTGCCCCTCCCCCACTCATGCTCTGTCTCAGAAATAAACATTAATTTTTTTTAAAATTAATAGATATGATAAAGGCCATGTAAGAGAGAACACCCATCAGTCTCTAAGTTATTGGGATCAGGGTTTCCTACTCTTGTTTCTTTTTCCTGCAGTGCCTATTATAAGGTTTGGCACAGAGCTAGTACTAAATGAAAGGATTAATTTTATTTCTATTTTCAAATTTGTGTTAAAGCATTATCCTAGTCAAGTGTTTCCAACCTGAGTTTTACAAACCCCAGAAGGCTTCTGTTTGCCTCAAAGGATTTCATAACCTCAAACTTTTCTCTTGACCGTGATTTTTTAATTCACTTTTAGTATTAAAGTCTATGATTTTACATGATCCCTTGAGAATGAGTAAATACTGCTGAAATGTCTTAAATGGCCTGGGATTTTTGTTTGGTTATTCTGGATTTTTGTCTAGCTGTTAATGTAATTTTTAGAATCAATAATTTTTTTCACAGGCCATATTTTTGAGCAGTTTATGATACATAAAATAAGAATGCTTCCTAACTGCTCCTAATAGCAGTCCTGTAAAATGTTTGCATAATCTTCCATTGGTACTCATTTTCAGTCAACTCATGGGGTCAAATAGGACTTTAGAAGTCAGCCTATTATTTTGTAGTTGTTTAGCTAACTTATATAAAAAGCAATTGTTTGAATCATTTAATTCCAGTTGACATATCAATGTATAAAGATGAATTTGCCAGTAGGAATCTGGGTAGCAGCATGTAGAACAGAAGCTAACATCCGATATATATCATATATCATGAGTAAAAGAAAAAAAAATAAGAAAGAAATCAATGAATGAATCCAACATATGCTCTGGATTATGACCTCACTTAACACTGAGTTAACAACTTCAGAATTAAGTATTTGGAATAAGTAAATATTTATATTCCTGGTTATGTATTTTAACAGATAATGGTGTGTGTGTGTGTGTGTCTGTGTGTGTGAATGCACATGTACATGTGTATGTCTATATAGTTAGTGGCTTAATACCAGTGAAGTATTCCCTGAAATTTTTTTTAATGTTTATTTATTTCTGAGAGACAGAGAGAGAGAGAGAGAGAGAGAGAGAAAGAAGCAGTGTGAGTGGGGGAGGGGAAGAGAGAAAGAGGGAGGCACAGAGCCGAAAGCAGCCTCCAGGCTCTGAACTGTCAGCACAGAGTCTGATGCAGGGCTTGAACCTACGAACTGCGAGATCATCACCTGAGCTGCAGTCAGATGCTCAACCGACTGAGCCACCCAGGCGCCCCTGTTCCCTGACTTTTGAAACAGATTCAGCAGGGCATAACAATTGGGAATTGTACTAATATAAGCTTGAAAGTGCTTAGCACCAACCAGTCATTTATCTGGACCCCTAAATCATCACAGAGTGATGAAATCTATACCCTCCTCTCTCACAGAATTCAAGGCCAGTGCATTGTAGGTATATGTATATAGTTAAAAAGGGTATAAACTGAGTAAAATCCGTGGACATTTAATTTACTGTCTTTTGAAATGCAAAGTTAATTTCAGCTGGACTTTATAATTGATATATAACAGAACTCACTGCTACCTCACTTAATTCAGCAGCATTAAGATGTTGCTTTCCTTTTAAAATATTTTCCTCTATCCCATGCCTCGAATTCAAATATTACCTAATTATTAACCTTCTACTCAATTATTCCAAAGAGTCTTTTCTATCTCAAAAATAGTAACATAATAAAAAAAACAAAAAAACAAAAAAACGGGATGGACTGTGACATCTTGTCCAAGTCGATGGATGGTACAATCTTTAGAATCAAGCTTTCCAAGGTGCAGATTAACATTTCCTGAGACATTAAGTCAAGTCATACAAGTACACAGCTTGATTACTAGATGTAATCAAAACCAGGCCTGCTGTTGTGGACTAGAAATTTCCAGCTAGAGCAAGCACTGTTATTGCCTACTCTTGTTTTTCCTGCTTTTCTTCCGATTCACAGGGTAGGAAAACACATGTAAGCAAGAGAGGAAAAAGTAGGCTATGTGGGAACTTGCCATAGATCTGGCCTCATTTTTGTCTTACCTTTTCTGTAACACAAATGCACGCGTGGGTACAGGCGTCGATGGTATGCAAATCTAATTGCAAAAGTAATAAACAGGACCGACATGGATGTTTCTTTTGTAGTTAACTCTGTTAACGTCAGAGTGGCAGTTGTCTAAGTGTCTAACATGTCATTGAATCAATGGTAACCCATTTTAGACGTAAGAAGGGTTGGAGAGTGCAGGAAGAATGTGATCTCCATATATCTATGACATTCCCAGAAGACTTTATTAATATGTGCTGGCATGCTAAACAAAACAGTCTAAAGAATAGAATTTTTTGGTTCATTTTGGGCTCTGATTTGATCCACTTAACTGTTTTCATCAAAATCAAATGGCTATTGGCTTGCTTATCCTATGCAAAACAAAGCAGGGAGAATTTAAAACAAAACAGACCACACGCCCAACCTCATGATGAGATTAGGACATTAACACAGTGAGTCTCATAGTGACATTCCCCAACCAGCAGAATCGCCAACTAGGAGTTGACTAGAAATACAAAATCTCCAACCCTGTACCAGACTGCCTGAATTAGAAACTCTGGGAGTAGGGCCAGCAGGAGCATTTTAACAAGACTTCCAGGTGTTTCTGGTGCTCATTAACTGTTTTTTTTTTAAGTTTATTTATTTATTTTGAGAGCGAGTGAGAGAGAGAGAGAGAGAGAGAGAGAGAGAGAGAGCAGGGGAGGGCAGAGAGAGAGAAGGAGAGAATCCCAAGCAGGATCTGTACTGTCTGCACGAAGCCAGATGCGCACAAACTGTGAGATCATGACCTGAGCTGAAATCAAGAATCAGATGTTTAACCCATTGAGCCACTCAGCCCCCCACCTTTTTTTGACAGAGAGAGTGAGATAGAACGAGTGAGAAAGCAAAGGAGGGGCAGAGAGAGAGAAAGAGAGAGAGTCTTCAGCAGGCTCTACACCCAGTGTGGAGCCCGACACATGGCTTGATCTCATGACCTTGAGATCATGATCAGAGCCAAAATCAAGAGTTGGACACTTAACCAACTGAGCCATCCAGGGGCCCCTCACTAACTTAGGAGAATGACTAGGTTAAAAAATATCCCCCAGTTTTCAAATAAAGTTCTTCTTTGGACCTACTTTTCCTAAACTTGAACCAAGTAATGTCAAGTAATCAAAAAGAAGGAAACACAACCAAACTAATTTTACCAATTTTTATTTATTTACACTTGAAACTACCCACTTCATATACCGTTTAGAGAAAATGAATTAAAAATCATTATGAAGGTAAAACTAGTAAGAATACATTATTTATACTTATTTTTTTACGGTTATTTATTTTGAGAGAGACAGAGAGAGTGCAAGCGGGGAAGGGGCAGAGCCTATGTGGGGCTCGAACTCACAAGACTGTGAGATCATGACCTGAGCCAAAATTAAGAGTAGGAGGCTTGGGGTACCTGAGTGGCTCAGTCAGTTAAGCTTCCAACTTCAGCTCTGGTCATGATCTCATGGTTCATGGGTTTGAGCCCCATGTTGGGCTCTGTGCTGACAGCTCAGAGTTTGAAGCCTACTTCAGGTTCTGCATCTCCCTCTATCTCTGCCCCTCCCCTGCTCATTCTCTGTCTTGCAAAAATAAACAAACATTTAAAAAATTTAAAAAAAGAAGTAAAAAGAGTAGGAGGCTTAACCAACTGACCCACCCAGGTGACCCAGAATAAATTATTTTTATAAGTAGAAGAGAAATAACTTGGGAATTTGAATGTGGATTTAGTTCAGGCTTTCTCCCCCACCACAAAATTGATAATATGGACAGGATAATTTTTTTTAATTTTTATTTATTTTGAGAGAGAGAGAAAGAGGCAAAGAGAGGTGGTGAGAGAGAGAGAATGTTAAGCAGGCTCCATGCCACAACTCTGGGATCATGATCTGAGCCAAAATCAAGAGTCTGCTGTTCAACTGACTGGGCCACCCAGGGTCCCCAGTGTTCATCAATTTTTAACCTCAGGATGCCCAAAAGTTGCTGATATGAAACACAAATGTTAAAATGGGTATTATTAGGCAGTCAAAAAATGGAGGTTAAATTACTCACCCAACTTAGTACAGAAAACTAAGTGAAGCACAACCAACATGCCACTGACCTATATGTCAGAAATCACGTTGGTTTCGCTCTCTCATAACAGCCATGGCTTATTCAGCATTTCTCGGGTTTTCTATGACAGTGGCTTACTCAAAATGTGGCCGACCTTTCAAGGGTCCCATTTCTGCTTCTGTGACCTTAACTAGGAGGATCCTAAAAACCAAGAAACAGAAAACAAAACAAAACAAAAAACCAGACAGGTGAGTTTCGTCGGTTGTCTTTTTCTAAACTCGAGACAAAAGGTTTGTCAGTCGATCTGCACAAAAATTGCAGGACTGTTGCGGCGCCTGGCTCCTGGCGGAGTGTCGACGTGCGCTTTCAGTGTTATTAGTATTCTTCGTGGCTGCTTGTTGTCTGCCGGGGCAATCATCTTGCTTTAATTTAGGTCACTAATGATATTATGAGATAGTTTGATGGTGGGTGTAATTTCTTTTGATGTTGTTTTTTGCTCCTATTGCTTATATCAACTCATTCCGATTCCATGAAAGACTGAATTCTATACCCACTGAGGGAGGAAGGAGAAAGGAGGCTGGAGGGGAGAGGAGGGAGGGGGGTGGTGAGGGGAGGGAATGGCATGGCTGGTCCCTCACTTCAGCAGCTTTTAGTAATTGAAGTCTAATTTATAAGAGAGATCATTTGCTTCAGTGACCCTATCTGGGGTCTCCCTAAGCTATCCTACACAGAGATCTCACCTGAGAAGTACTAAGCTCTCCCAAACCTACTTCCTCCAGTCTCCTCCTCCTTCACCCCACATGGCCCCCCCTTGAATGGACAGCTTGGAGGCTCTAGTGATCCTTGTTCAATATAAACACTGTCCCTGGTCCTTAACTTCATTCATTTAGTTTCCTATTGCATGTAAAACCGTAATATTTACCTAAGATGTACGCTCACTGGTTTTAAAGGTGTTTTCATGGCAACCAGCTCTGGGATGTTTATTTCGTCATTCTGAATGCCGGGGGGGCGGGGGGTGACTTTGTGTTCACCTACGGAGATATTGGTCCAATCTACAGTCCAACCTGAGTCTCCTGCCACGTTACCTGCCTGGAAAGCTACCACGGGTGGATACGGAAATGTGAGTCCAAGTTCTCATCACTTTTTCTGCTAGAAGAGAGCCACGTATTCAAACATATCTACGGGATAAACGAAACACAGTTAAAACCTTGGTCTGCGAGCATAATTCATTCTGGAAACACGCTTCTAATCCAAAGCACTTGTATATCAAAGCGAATTTCAAGAACCATTGGCTCGGTTCTGATCATGTGACATTCGGCATCATGTACTACTCATATGGCAAGACCTCGCAGGTTTATCAAGTTAAACTTTATTAGAAATGTTTGCTCATCTTGGGGAATGGACGCAGAACAAGTTACTTGCAACCCAAGGTTTTACTGTATTTAGAACTTTGAAATATTATTATTTGATAACATAATTTTGATATTATTTAGAAAATATTATTTAAATGACACAATTTAGATATGATTTAGAAAATATTATTATTAGAAATATTATTATTTTCAAAGCAGTAATCCAGAGACACTAGTAAATCAAGCTAATATAAAATCAATCTAATAAAAAAAAAAAAACTCGGGGCGCCTGGGTGGCTCAGTCGGTTAAGCGGCCGACTTTGGCTCAGGTCATGATCTCTCAGTCCGTGAGTTTGAGCCCCACGTCAAGCTCTGTGCTGACAGCTCAGAGCCAGGAACCTGTTTCAGATTCTGTGTCTCCCTCTCTCTGACCCTTCCCTGTTCATGCTCTCAAAAAGAAATAAAACGTTAAAAAAATAAAAAAATAACTGATGTCAGCAAAATGGCAGCATAGAAATTTCTACTGCTTGTTCTCCCAATTTGAACAAGTATCTATCCATAAAGATACCTTCACAAAATCCAAGGATCACAGGTGCTGGATTATAGCACCTGGATGAAGCACAAAAATAAGAAAGGATGCATGGAGGAGGGTAGGAAAGTTAGATTCACACAACTCCCATTGCCCTCCCCACCAAGCGTGGGCAACCTGGCCAGGAGAGACACCTACTCCATGAGGGAAAGAGAGGAAAGTGAGTGTCAGACTTCACTGTGACCCCAGAACCAGCACCAGGCCAACTCTCACAACCGTAGGTGGTTCCCTGCAGGCTTCCATTAACCCAGGCCCCTCCCTCACCCTGGTGAGCCACCTCCAGTGACCCAAGTAGATTCTGTGACACCAGAATCAAGACACCAGCCCGACAAATGTGCAAGGAACACAAGCAAAAATAAAGAAGTGGGACTATATCAAACCAGAAAACATCTGCAGAGCAAAAGAAACATTTAGCAAAATAAAAGGGCAACTACGGAAGGGGAGAAAATATCTGGAGACCACCTCCCTGATACGGGATTAATATCCAAACATATAAAAAGGACTCCCACAACTCAATAGCAAAGAACTACAAGCAATCTAATTGCAATAAGGACTAAAATTGTCTAATAGACATTTTTTGCCAAAGAAGACATCCAAATGGCCAATAGGTACTAATCATCAGAGAAATGCAAATCAACACCATCATGAATTACATCCTCACGCCTGTTAGAATATCTGTTTCCAAAATGGCAAGAAATAACAAGTGTTGGCAAGGCTGTGGAGAAAGGGGAACACTTGTGTACTCTTGGCCGGAATGTAAGTTGGGGCCACCCTTATGGAAAACAGCATGGAGTTTCCTCCAAAGTTTAAAAATAGAACGATTGTGTAATCTAGCAAGTCCACTGTTGGGTATATATCTGAAGGAAATGCAAACACCATCTTGAAAAGAGGTCTGCACTCTCATGTTTATTGCAGCATTCTTCACAATACCCAAGATTGGGAAACAACTTAGATGTCCCTCAATGGATGGGATGGATAAGATATGGGATATGTATGTACACTTTGACACATCATGCTAAGTGAAATAAGTCAGACGGAGAAAGAAAAATACTGTATGATCTCACTTATATGTGGAATATAAAAAAGATGACCTCATGGAAATAAAGACTGGTGGTCAGAAGGTGTTGATCAAAGGGCACGTCCTCATAGCTATAAAATACATAGCATCTAAGGATCTGACGCCCAGCATGGTGACTCACAATACTGGGCTATACTTAGGCAACCCTCATTTTATTGTTCCTTGCTTTATTGGACTTTCCAAATATTGCATTTTGTACAAATTAAAGGTTTCTGGAATTTTACAAATTGAAGGTTTCTTGGAAACCCTGCTTTGAGCAAGTCTACTGGTACATATTTTCCCAACAGCATTTGCTCACTCTGTGTCCCTGTGTCACAGTTTGGTAATTCTCACAATGTTTCAAGCTTTTTCTTTACTGTTATATTTGTTATGATCTGTGACCAGTGATATGACTTGATGAAAACTCAAATGGTGGTTAACATTTTTTAGCAATAAAGTATTAGTTAAGGTGTATACACGGATTTTTTAGACATAATGCCTTCGCACACTTAGTAGACTACAGTGTAGTGTAAACATAACTTCTGTATGCAGTGGAAAGTCACAAAAAATTATTTGGCTCACTTTATTGTTGTGGTCTTGAACCAAACCCACAATATCAACAAAATAAGCCTATCCTTGATATCTGTTAAAAGAGTAAACTTAAATGTTTTCAACGCACACGTGCACACACACACAGACACACACACACCTTGTAATTATGTAAAGAGGTAATGTTAATTCACCTTATTGTGGTTATCATTTTGTAATATATACATGGCCTAATCATCATATTGTACACCTTAAACTTACATATGTTTTATGCCAATAATATCTCAATAAAACCGGTAGGGAAGGAAATTGAGCTGCATTTCTGAAGTTGTGCAGTCCATCCAAAGTAGTGAATTCCATATGCAACACCCACATCTGAAACTGCTAAAAGCCATAAACAGTGCAGTTCAGAAGAATGCTAGTTAATGCACATTTTCTGGCTTTTGTATCATCATGGGAATTTACTGACTGCTACACAAAACTGCTTGAAGTTTCCAGTCTCCAAGCTAGTTAGGAGAGCCGATTTCTCCACATTGGATACAGAAACCATCACCTTCAGTGGTCACTGTTCTCAGAACCATGATGAAACCCCGGAGTCTGCTAGTTTGCATTTCCAGATATATTTGTCCAGGTACTGAGCTAGGTACACATTTCGATCTTTGGAGATGTGGGAGAGTAGTCATTTCCATTGGTTGGCTGTGTATCATCACTGGAGTTATTAGAGACGACTGTTACTCCTGAGGATTCTGTCAGAGTTCTAGCTATTTAGTATTTGCCAAATCACTAGGTTTTAAAAGAGCTGGGAGTAGAGTTCTCAAAAGTTCTTTATTATTAGAGTATTTTTTTTACACTAGGGATGTTAACTTTTAATTTCAAAATTGTTCCTAGCAAATTTCCAAGAAGGTCCTGGTATTACACAAAAATAACTTTGAAAATAAAATAAAAAATAATTAAACAAGAATAAAGGGATTAGGATTATTGTCCAAAAAATGAACATGTGAGTACCACATCTGGTGAATACAATATTTTTTATTTTTATTTTTATTTATTTATTTAAAAAACTTTTTTTAATGTTTATTTATTTCTGAGACAGAGAGAGACAGAGCATGAGTGGGGGAGGGGCAGAGAGAGAGAGGAGACAGAGAATCCGAAGCAGGCTCCAGGCTCCGAGCTGTCAGCACAGAGCCCGACGCGGGGCTCGAACTCACAAACCGTGAGATTGTGACCTGAGCCGACGTCGGTGGCTCAACCGACTGAGCCAACCAGGTGCCCCAATACAGTATTTTTTAAATCACAAAATGAACATGAAAATTGGGGAACATGAATCCAAGGAAGGAGACAGCAATTTACACGTGTCAGATACTGTGCTAGGTTAAACTTCTCTCAGGAAGTGTCTTTGTAATTTTGGAGAGAGAGAGAGAGAGAACGAGAGACAGCGAGAGTGCACGTGTGAGTGGGGGACGGGCAGTGGGGGAGAGAGAAAATCCCAAGCAAGCTCCATGCTCAGTGTAGAGCCCCATGGGGATTTTGATCCCACAACCCGGGGATCATAACCTGAACTGAAATCAGGAGTCAGACGCTGAACTGATTGAGTCTCCCAGGTGCCCCTCCTCTCAGGAAGTTTATATTCGGTTATGTGTGGCCAGAGCAGGGAAATCAGATTTTGCCAAGGAAAACATGAACTGAGTTGTAGAAGGGCCACAAAACACTTTGAAAAACCTCCTGTCATAGGAACCTGCATCACTGAAAGGTCCAGTATGATATATGGCATATTGAGTATCCAATAAAGTCAGCAGGCTGGGGTAACCATAAATTCTTTGATTTAGGGGAACAGAGTAACAAAGTCACTTCAGGTAATCTGTGTGTGACTGAATTGAGAGTTCTAACACTTCCTTTGTTTTCATCTGGAAAAACTCGTCTCATGTATTTGATTTTTTTTTTCATCTTTCTTACCAATATAGAGATAGAGAAGCATACAGCCTGCACTTGAATTACATGTAGAATTTCATAATGCTTTTATTTAAAGGCCAATGTTAAGCTTTGTGGTGTTTTCTTTAAGCCTTGTGGGACTGCGTCCTTAGCCTGTGGGATCCGATGCTAACTCCAGATAGATAGACAATGTCAGGATTGAGTTCTAGGGCACCCAGCGGCGTTGAAGAGTTGCTTGCTGGTGTAGGGACCACCCCCTACACACACTAGAATTTGGATCAGAATCAATAACATCTTAATCTCATGCGATGTGACAGTGAGGAAAGATGATATATTAAGGCAGCACTAACCTGAGACTCAGAGAAGCTTGATCCTAGTGAGAGCCTGTCACGGATACGACTCTATGATTTTCATGCGGCCATTTAACTTGTCTGAGCTTCGATTTTCTGGCTTATGAAATGAGTGGTTGCGCTAAATAGTACCTAAGATCACGTTCCAGTCTGAAGTGTTACGGTTCTCTTAAAAATCAGCCGCAAATCGGGGCGCCTGGGTGGCGCAGTCGGTTAAGCGTCCGACTTCAGCCAGGTCACGATCTCGCGGTCCGGGAGATGGAGCCCCGCGTCAGGCTCTGGGCTGATGGCTCAGAGCCTGGAGCCTGTTTCTGATTCTGTGTCTCCCTCTCTCTCTGCCCCTCCCCTGTTCATGCTCTGTCTCTCTCTGTCTCAAAAATAAATAAACGTTGAAAAAAAAAAAATCACCCGCAAATAGAGATTGGCTTAGAACTATACCTTGCCTAGAGCGAATCAGTTTGTGATTGGAGATTCAACAATGTACGTGCTTGATGTCAATACCCTATGCTTCCTATCCTTTGGAAACTTTTTTCCTGTTTGCTTAATAATTTACTCCAATGTTCCTAACACCTTCATGCCAACAGATGAGCCAAGCTAAGGGGGAAAAAAAAGACACAGGAAGTAGACACAGAAGTACTCTAAACCAGCTTGGTTTTATGTAGCCTTGTTTAAGGAGAACTTCCAAATTCCAGCTGTGTACATTTAAATGTCTCCTTAAATGAAACTGACAGAGGGAAAATAGGATCCGATTAGCAAGAGTTTCTTTTCCTTGCATCTGATAAGTTAACATCTGTGCCTTCTGATAAAGGCGCTCTAATTTTTTTTTTTTTTAGCGGCATTTTCACTATTCATTAGTTCTCTTTTACTACAAATAGCTGACTCCAAAAAATGCCCCAGGGCTACAATGAATTGTGAGACAGGTGGTAGAGAGGTATCACCTGAGAAGGAGCCTCTCCAGGTATACATTTGTGTTTCGACATTAACAATATATATCAAAACGTGAAAGTAAACTTGGTTAGTCACACCAGGTTTTTTAAATCCTCCAAAACAAGGATTCACCTAGCACAATAAGAATGTGGTGATAATGACGACGAGATTAGTTACTAATTTGGAGTTATCTGCTGATTCCCTCAAAGCTGCACTTTGTATGTAAGTAAATACGGTGGCTTTTTTTTTTTTTTTTCTTCTTGTGATGACGTGTCCTTGTCTTTGGGTAAGAGAAGATTTTTTGCTGTAGTTTGACCCTCATTCCCAAATGTCGGACCCTCAGGTTATATTATTGTTGGGAAAATTCTCCCCTCACCTCCGGTTTTTCTGCCAACCTCCCTTGCTCTATCATGTCCGACAATGTCCTCAAGAGCCACCATCTGTCAGCAAGCACTTCCGTCCTTCTGTTTCCTCACATAAATGTCCTCTTCATCTGTCTTAAAGGAATTCAGAAAACTTGCAGTCGGTCCTTTTACTGAGAGGCTGGTGAGAACCAGCAGTTTGCTACGATAAGGCCAAACGGTAATGTCTCCTCATCCCTGTGAGAGAAAAAAGCCTCTTGTCAGGCTCTGCCATCCAAATTTGTCACAATCCTTAGTCACGATTTTCTCTCTGTTTACAACCTTTAGAAAAAACACACACACACACACAAGCCCATTTTAACACCAACAGCATTGCTAAGAGATTTGGTCCAGAACTTTCTGTTTGAGGTATTTCCCTCCTTACCTATCTTATAGATTCTGAAATAATAGTCCTACTCACTTGCCATGTGCTCAAGAGCAGAGCTACTGGTGTTAAACTCAGGGATATTTTTCTAGCAGGGACGCTACAGGCACTTGAAAGACGTGTTCCATTCATACCTCCATTTTTGGTCATCGCTGGGAGGACAGTTGTGGCCCAGTATCTTTCTCCCAGAGAACATCAAACTGAAAACAAAACAAAACAACAACGACGACGACAACAACAACGCTAAGGAACTGCTTTTTGATTAATAGTGATCTGACTTAAACATCTATACAGAATCCAGACCACTGTGGCTTTATTAAGGTAGGTAGACAATTTATTTTATAGGCATTGCAGCACTAGAAGACTCTCACTCAAATTATCACATAGCTGTTGGTCATTTCAAATACATAAAATAATTGTCCTATTATCTGATATCAAGCAGAGAGAGAGAGTGTAAAGTCAAAAGGCTTCACCCTGAGTGTTATAACTAGTAAAGATATGATGTTTTCTATATCGAAGCTTCCAGATCAGTATGTCTGTAAATGTGGACAAGGCCAGAGGACTTCTAGTGTGAAGATATGCTGGCAATTTCCCTCCACCCTAAACAAATCTGAAATTGGACAGTATTATCAGAGACAACCACCTCAGAGCTCTGGAAAATGACCTGGAGTAAACAACACATAGAGAAACATTCCTTCTTGAAAAACCTGCGCTCCAGATACAAGCTGTGGAGTCTGTGGTTAAGGGAGGTTCTTGCCAAAGGGTGTTCCGTTTCCCCCTTCCCGCAGGTCAGTTAAGTTTGTAGTGCTGTGAAGGCAGGACTGGTTGTAAAAATGAGCAGTTTTGTTGCTACGGGAGCCTAACCTGATTTGGTACAGGGCGAAATTCCCACCCCGGGGCGGGGGGGGGGGGGCAGGCATCGTCAATAAAAGTAGCAAACTTAATAGGAAACAAGAAGGATAAACTAGAAGGTGGAGTTTTGCTGGCATGAGCCACAGAATGGTACACCAGCCAGGCATACCGTCAAGACATCTGACGCGTCAGAGAGCCACAGAGCCACTAAGTAAGCTGTCTCCGTGTGTCTGACCGGTTCGGAGGCTGCGTGACACTTAAATACACTCCCTAAGTCACACACCAATCTGTCAGGAAAGGATGAAGCCTGACTGGTGAGAAGTATTTGAGCACAAAATCTGGCTAAAGGATCGCCTAACCGCTCAACTATGCAGGCACAGGGGTGATCCTTAGGATGTAAGAGGAAAACAGAAAAATAATAATAAGCAAACAAAACAAAATAAAACAAGACACTGTAGGGAGAGAATAATCACACAGACATAGTCCAAGCAAGTTTGAAAAAAAAATAAAATAAAACAAAAGACAGAGAAGAAAAACTCACATGGGCAAATAACCAGAATCCAGAGTGGCCATAATAAATTACCTAATATTTCGGTGTTTTCAGCCAAAAATTATAGAACATCCAAACAACAGAAAAGTTGCTAGATAAGAACTAAAGCACAGGAAAAACAAGAACTAAAACGTTCTTAAGAGTGGGTAAAGATGTTGGTTTTAGCAGAGAAGTCCTCAAAAGAGCTGTGTGACCATATATGCATGCTCAAAAATGCATGAATCTACAAATATGGCTCGCAATAAAAAACGGGAGCTATGAAAAGGGCCATGTGGAAATTCTGCAGTGGAAAAGTATAATAACTGAAAAGGAAAAATTGTCATGAGCTCAATGGCAGATTTGACACGGCAGAAGTGAGAATAAGTGAGCCTAAAGACAGAACAGTAGAAATTATCCAAACTGAAAATCAGAGAGAAAAAAGACTGAAAAAAAAAAAAATGAACAGAGGATCAGACTTATGGGACAACTACCAACTTACCAAGGAGAGAAAGGAAGAAGAAAGAAAACGTATTGAAAGAATAAATGCTTACGATTTCCAAAACTGGATGAAAAAATTACTATACAAATTCAATAAACCAAAGGGGATAAATTCAGAGACCCACACCCGCCACATCATCATTAAACTGTTGAAAGACCAAGAGAAAGAGAACATCTTAAAAGGATGGAAAGAAAACCGTACACAGAATGGCAATATAATTAAAAGTTGACTTTTTATCAAAAACAACGGAGGCCTGAAGGTAGGGCAATGGCAAAATTGAAGTCCTCAAAGGAAATCAGAACAAAAACAGACTTGTCGACCAAAAAGTCTGTGTCCAGTAAAACTTCATAAATGAAGGAAAAATAAAGGTGTTCCTAGATGAACTGTGGCTGATCAGTAGCAGAACTACTCTAGAAGGTCTACTGACGAAAGTCCTACAGACTGAAAAAGAATCACATCAAATGGTGACTCGAATCAAGGGGAAGATGTCAAGAGCATAGGTCATGGAAAATGTGTGGGTAAATATAAAAGGATATGTAACTATGTTGTTCACTTAAACATTTCTTTTAAAGTCATAAACATAGAATTATGGTGCTACTTTTACGGTTTTATAACACAGATACATGTGATATGTATGGCAATCAGAGCTGTAAGAAATGGGAAGGAAAAGAGTTATACTGGAGCAAAGTTGCTATATTTTACTGGAATTAAGTCATTAACCTAAAGTGGAGTATAAAAACGTTAAAAGTTGGGGCACCTGGGTGGCTCAGTTGGTTGAGCATCTGACTCTGGATTTCAGCTCATGTCATGATCTCTCGAAGTGTGTGATTGAGCCCCATTGGGTTCTGTGCTGACAGCATGGAGCCTACTTGGGTTTCTCTCTCCCTCTCTCTCTTCCCCTCCCTGACCTTCTCTCTCTCTCTCTGTCTCTCTTTCTGTCTCTCAAAATAAATCAATAAATATTAAAAAAATATAAAAAATAAAAACAAAAAAAAGGCATATTTTTTTTTAAATTTTTTTTAATGTTTATTTATTTTTGAGACAGAGAGAGACAGAGCATGAACGGGGGAGGGGCAGAGAGAGAGAGAGACACAGAATCTGAAGCAGGCTCCAGGCTCTGAGCCATCAGCCCAGAGCCCGACGCGGTGCTCGAACTCATGGACTGGGAGACAGTGACCTGAGCTGAAGTTGGACGCCCAACCGACTTAGCCACCCAGGCGCCCCAAAAAAGGCATGTTGTAATCCCTACCAACAACCACTAAAAATAACTAAAAAAATTCACAGGAACTATAATTGTACAAAAAATTCATTTTAACATAATAAAAGGCAGTAAAAGAGGAACAGAATTTGGACAAATAGAAAATTCATTCAGATTAGCCAACAATACAAACTATATCAATAATCACATTAAAGATCGGGGCGCCTGGACGGCTCAGTCTGTTAAGTAGCCGACTTCAGTTCAGGTCATGATCTCATGGTTCAGGAGTTGGAGTCCCGCATGGAGCCCCGCATGGAGCCCCACATCAGGCTCTGTGCTGACAGTGTGGGACCGGGCTGGATTTCTCTCTCTCTCCCTCTCTCTGCCCCTCCCCCAGTTTCTGTCTCAAAATAAATAAATCAAACTTTAAAAAATAATCCCATTAAATGTGAATGAGCAAAGCACTTTGATCAAAAAGCAGAGATTGTAAGACTGGATCAAAAAAAAAAAAAAATCAAGATCCAACACTCTACAAGAGAAACACATTTCAATCAGCGATGCAAATAGGCTGAACATAAAGGGACCAAAAGGTATATATAGCATGCAAATAGTAGCTATCAGAGAGCAGGAGCATCTATGTTAATACTAGAAACACAATAGAATCTGTGATACAATTTATCACCAGAGGTAGGGACATATTATAGTGACAAATGTTTCAATATGTCATCAGGAAGATAGAATACTCATAAACATCTATACACCTAAAAGAAGAGCATCCAAAATACATGAAGCGAAAACTGACAGGAAAGAAAGGCGAAATCAACAATGTAACCACTGGCATCAGAGTTCATTATCCAACTCAATATCTGATAGAACTAGACAGAAAGTGGCACAAATAAACATCACTATCAACCACCATGACCTAACTGATATTTATAGAATATTATATCCAGTAATAGCAGAACACTCTTCTCTTCTCTTCTTTCTCTTCTCTTCTTTCTCTTCTCTTCTCCTCTCTTCTCTTCTCTTTTCTTTTCCTTTCTTTTTTTCTTTTCTTTTCTTTTCTTTTCTTTTCTTTTCTTTTCTTTTCTTTTCTTTTCTTTTCTTTTCTCTTTTCTTTTCTTCTTTTCTTTTCTGTTCTGTTCTTTTTTCTTTTCTTTTCTTTTTCTTTCTTTTCTTTGACACACACAGAATAGTCTCTAAGCTAGATCAAATGTTAGGTGAAGCAACTCTCAAAAAAGTTAAGATGAATTAAAATTATTCAAAATCTGTTCTCCAACCAGAATGAAACACAACTGGAAATGAACAATAGAACGAAATTTGGGAAACCCTTAAGTATTTAGAAATTAGACAATACACTTCTAAACAATTTATACATCAAAGAAGGAATAACAAGAAAAATGAAAAGGTATTTTGCACTAAACGAAAATGAAAATTCAATATATCACAATTATATTACATGTTAACACATAGATGTACCTCAAAAACATCACACTAAATTAAAGAAACCAGATACAAAAGAACTCATATTTCATGATTCTATTTGTATGAAATGTCCAGAAAACTCAACATTGTAGTGACAAAAACCAGATCAGGAGTGGCCAGGGCTTTGGGGTAGGGCTGCAGAGATTGACTGACAGGACAGAGGGGAACATTTTAGAGTGATAGAAATTTTCTAAAACTGAATGTGTTAATGGTTGCATGACTTTCTAAATTTGTTAGGAACCATTCAGTTGAACACTTACAATGGGCCCATTTTTTTGGCATGTAAATTATACTTCAATGCAACTTAAATAAACAAATACATTTATTGAAAAAAAAAATGTTTAAAATCTGGCCAAAATCTGGAAAACATGTTAAAACATGGTATTCTAAAGAATAACTTGGCATACTTTGTTTATCTCTCAGAAATAACTCCTAAATATCGAAGATTACAAAGTCCCATTCTTCTAAGAAAGAAATACAGGACATCAATGACATTCCAAGCATTCAGATTGGGTGACTAGCTGTTACGTGTTTGGCGTGTCTTGTATTTACATGATGCTTAATTACAGTACATAACTGTGACAACAAAAGTCACTGACATTAACAAGTATAGATACAAAAATGTGAGGTAAGCCTAGGACCGAGCCGGTGGAAGCAGAGATGGGTTTCAATTAATCTGGCCAAGAAGTCCAGTGGATACCGTTTGCAGCAAGCATTTGAAAAGGCGTTGCCATCCACTTGGGTTTCCATATCACTAGCTCACGTTCTGTGTGGAGCTCCTGTTAGACCGTCGTCTTGTATAAGTTATTTAGTGCCATCATAATGCTGCACCACAACTGCCACACTTCAATGCCTTGTAAAAATAAGCATTTATTTTTCATTCATCTGGCTCCAGCAGAGTAGGCTAGACTGCTCTGTTGACCTTCATTGAGTTCTTCATGCTATTGGCTGGTCTCCAATGACCTCAGCAGGCTCAAGTGGGGCTACTTAGCTTTGTTCAGAATGTCTCATCGACCAGCAAGCCACCTGAGCATATTTTCAGGACACAGGCAGAGGAAGAAGAAAGAGAAAGTGTGGACCACAAGTTCTTTTTCAACTCCTGCTTGTGTCACATTTTCCAACACTCCATTGGCCAAAACTAATAATGTAGACAAGCCCAGAATCGAGTCATGGGCACAATGCCACAACCACAGAGGGAAGAACAAAGGGAAAGATTGGGGGTATGAAGAATAGAGAACACTTTTATTATTAATCTTCCTATCCTGGGAATAAAATTCGCGTGCATTACCTAACACCGTAGACCATGAGTCCCTTTGTGTCTTCAACTACCCTATCTTTCCATCTCTCCACTCCTGTGGCCTCACCCTCAGGTTTTATTATTCCAGCTCTCAATCTAATCTAAATCGAATCAAATCATTCCAGCTGCATACCTCCCTGACTATACTTTTCCAACCTCAGTGTAAATGCTTTTTTCTCCAAATATATTGACTTTTCAATACAAATGAAATTAACTAGACACATTTTCCACTTATACTTAGGTTGTTAAGTGCTTCTGGAGAAAAACCATAGAGCTTTTCTGAGGTAGATGTGGCTGGCTATCTGCAAGGGAGAAATTCTGTCTTTTTCGTGTTAAGTTTTCCTGCATCCTGTCCAAGTTGTACATTTTCCAGCACCCCCAGCCCCCGGCTTCTTTACGTGGCCACGTCACTGAGGTTGTCAATGGAATGAACTCACTGTATGACTTCTAGATAGGACCACTAAGAATACTTTTGTGATTCTCCAGGCTCATTCGCTTTCTCCACCCATCCGCTGGCCGCTGAGTATCCAGCAAAGAACTCTGAGGCCCCACGATGACAGAGCCGCCAGGTAGAAAGAGCCAGCGTGGCAAATGGAATATGAGAAAGGTCGCCTCACAGCCAAGAACACCACGTTGTAAGCAACATGAGCAGGACATACATCTATTGTGTTAGGTCACTGAGATTTTGAGGTAGATTTCTTCAGTGACTTTCATCCCATTATGCTTAAAATAATCCCTGTAGGGCGCCTGGGTGGCGCAGTCGGTTAAGCGGCCGACTTCAGCCAGGTCACGATCTCGCGCTCCGTGAGTTCGAGCCCCGCGTCGGGCTCTGGGCTGATGGATCGGAGCCTGGAGCCTGTTTCTGATTCTGTGTCTCCCTCTCTCTCTGCCCCTCCCCCGTTCATGCTCTGTCTCTCTCTGTCCCAAAAAAAAATAAATAAACGTTGAAAAAAAAATTAAAAAAAAATAATAATCCCTGTATATTAGTGCATCGAGATCCGTGGTCTGCAATTCCATTGAAATTCCTCATACAGTTCTGTAATCCTGAGACACGTTGCTGATCATTTTCTTCAGGTTCAGTGGGAACTTTCAGCTGTGGTCCCATACCATTTCTTCCCTCCTCGCATCTCAAACTATACATGTTCCCACAACTCCATCATTAAGAAGGTAAACTTGCTTTCTTTTTCACAAAAGTAAAATTCTCCCTTCCTCCTCTCTGAAATACATGTGTCAAGAAAATATAAAATGCGCCCAATCCTTTAGTGGCTGTGAATGAACCAAATGTTCTCTGACAAGTGTTTAAACACATCAGGAAAATCAACTTTTTCAAGAGCTGGTGTGTAGGATTGGCTTTGACTTTCGAGTTTTGAAATAAATCACTGGTAGAAAATGTAAGTCTTTGGACCCTGACTACAACCAGTTACAAGTGGCATTTCATTAGAATGCTTTACTCAGTCTATTAAATAGGACCATTACATAATAACGATCTTCTCCCTCTACTAACTACATTCTTGCGGGCTGGGAATAAAGTTTGCTCATTCTGCGGAATAGTAGTTCCTAACCTTTTAGAACTCGTGGCATTCTCTCAAATGGTGAAATGCGAGCTAGCAGAGCTCGAGTATGGTAAAGCCTCAACACGACACTTAATAAACAAGAGCTTCGGTAGAATCATACTCCTAGAGAGTGTCTTTAGGAGGCTTACACTTACTTAATTATTTACTCTTTCAGAACTGCGACTGTCTTACATAGAATTTCTGCCTTGAACTTGCTCTGTTAAACTCACCAGGAACATTTCAACAATTACGAGAGAGAGAAAGAGAATGAAAACAGCAAGATACTCTAATGGATCAGGCTCCATAAGGTAAAATTTCCTTCAGTGACAGGAAAATGTAGAGCATTTCAATGCCCATCACTATCAAAAGGATTAAAAAAGGAGTACACTATGTCTAAACGTAGTGCCCTTGGGGTACCTGGGTGGCTCAGTCGTTTGAGCGTCTGACTTCGGCTTAGGTCATGATCTCACGGCCAGTGAGTTCGAGCCCCAGGTCCGGCTGTGTGCTGACAGCTCAGAGCCTGGAGCCTGCTTCGTATTCTGTGTGTGTCTCTCTCCCTGCCCCTGCCCTTCCCCCTCTTGCACTCTATCTCTGTCTCTCTCTCAAAAAATAAATAAATAAATAAATAAATAAATAAATAAATAAATAACAACAATAAAAAAATAAATAAATAAACATTAAAAAAAAAAAAAAAAGAAAGTAGGCTGCCTGGGTGGCTCAGTCGGTTGAGTATCCGACTTCGGCTCAGGTCATGATTTCAGCGTTCATGAGTTCGAGCCCCGCGTCAGGCTCTGTGCTGACAGCTCGGAGCCCGGACCCTGCTTCGGATTCCATGTCTCCCCCTCTCTCTGCCCCTCTGCCGCTCTCTCTCTCTCTCTCTCAAAAATAAATAAACATTGAAAAAAAAGTTGTGCCCTTTCATCTGGCAGAGCAGTGTCATGAAATGTTAAAAAGCCATGTTTCTAGCCTTTCTGTATCACATGAAATCCTCAAGACAGGAATAATGATTATTTCAGAAACCTACACAAAAGGAAGAGTGTGGCATTAATTTACCAATCA
The DNA here is from genome assembly GCF_018350175.1 of Felis catus. Classification (NCBI taxonomy): domain Eukaryota; kingdom Metazoa; phylum Chordata; class Mammalia; order Carnivora; family Felidae; genus Felis; species Felis catus. Next base: position 19,261,819 of record NC_058372.1, read on the forward strand.
ATGAGCCATTTCAGCTGATCCTGCAAGCAATTGAGACCAAGTAGACATCATTATTAAACAAAAAGCACCGTTCTAATGCCAAGCATACGTCATAATTTTAAATAATAATACCTCACATTCGTGTAGCACTTCAGAGCTTACGAAGCACTTTTATGTGCATTATCTGATTTATCAATCTCTAAAAGAGGAAGACAAATTTAAGGCAAGGAAAGGGATTAATATCAGTGTTGCACTGGATAAATGAGGGTGAGTTTCTAGAATAATAGAAGTCCTCAACAAATCTTTATCAGAAACTGATGAATTGCCCGTCTCAACTTCATTATCCTTATCATGAGCACTTATGAGAGAAATGTAAAATTGATGAGGACCGTCATAATCAAAGAGAATAAATGTTTCTCTGTTAAAGTGAATGCACAATCTTTCCGGGAATAAAATAACAATATTCATTCATTATTAAATTCTGAGAATGCTGACACCAAATCTCATCTCAACCAGTGAAGGAAATTAGCAATATAGAAGAACCCAGTGTGGACTGGGCATTGTTAAACTGTATATCCGTGGATAGATAGTTTCCCCCTAAGATCTACTACCCCGCCTCTCTCAGTTGGGGAATATTTTTGGAATCTATTTATGATACAGTGAAGGCTCGTTTTTTAAAGCTAGACTGATTACCTTCTAACATTTCTTTTCAATGTTTTATTTATTTTTGAGACACAGACAGACAGAGCATGAGCAGGGGAGGGACAGAGAGAGAGGGAGACACAGAATCCGAAGCAGGCTCCAGGCTCTGGGCTGTCAGCTCAGAGCCCGACGTGGGGCTCAAACTCACAAACCGCGAGATCATGACCCGAACCGAGTCGGATGCTTAACTGACTGAGCCACCCAAGCGCCCCTTGATTACCTTCTCAAGACAGAATGAGACAATACCAGGCACCCCATGCCTTACATAAGGGAGAAGTCAATGGCATCTCAACAAATGAACTTTTCCTGAGTGATCAGTTTTCATTAAGATTGTTGTGTTTTCTTTATTATGTCCTATACCATCTTAGCTCAGCCTTTCACAAATATAAAGAAAAACAATTTACTCCCTTAAGTAATTGCCTATTTTCTCTAGCTGGTCCTATCAATTATTTCTATTACACTGATGGAAACTAAAATAGAAAAAGGTGATATTACCCCATTAGCTTCTTTAAAATGTGCACTGGTAATGTGCTTAAGATGTAGTACTTTTTTACCACACCCCAAAATTGAACTTTCAAAGAAATACCAAATACAAGTAAGCAAAAGAAAAAAAAAATAAAACAGCTTTAGTATTTCCATTACCGATAGAGAACTGCTGCAGAATTGTTAGTTTGGGGCCATCAGGCTTGTTTTCTGTGACTATACTTGTGTGTACCTTTGCATATGTCTGCATGAATCTGTGTGTATCTGTGTGTGTATGTGTATGTGTGTGTGCGTGCATGTAGTCTGTAGGTGGGCACCTATGTAAATCAGTGTAATACTGTGCTTAATTAGAAATGTCTTGGTCAATCTCATACATATATTTTTCATATATATTTGGTCTTCCTCCACAGTTCCCGGCTAATAGCTCCCCAAACCCTTGGAATTTCCAAAGTGTTGAGAGTGATAAAGGTGTCTTTTGTTATATTAATGAAGATGAATTTTGGACCCTATCCAAGGGCAGTGGGTTAGTTGCCAAGAAGACCAACCAAATGGCTGGAGATCTGGAACTTTCAGCCTCACACCCTGACCTCCAGAGAAGAGAGAGGGAGTGGAGATTGAAATAGCCAATAGCCAATGACTCAAGCAGTCATGACTTTGCCATGAAGCATCCCCAGAAAGCCAAAAAGAGTGGGTTCAGAGAGCTTCCGGGCTGGTAAAGATAGAGGAGATGGGGAGAGGGGTGGGCTCAGAGAGAGCATGGAAGCTTCATACCTTTTCCCCATACCTTGCCCTCTGCACCCCTCCATCTGGCTGTTGATTTGAATCCTTTATCATATCCTTTAATAAACTGGTAAGTACTAAGTGAGTGTTTTCCTGAGTTCTTTGAGCCTCTTTAGCAAATGAAAAAAATCTGAGGAAGAGGTCATTGGCATATCCAGTCTGTAGCTGGTAGACCAGAAGCACAGGTAATGGGGGGGGGGGGGCTGGGCTTGCAACTGGCATGGGAGGTGGGGGCTGGAGGGCAGCTGTGTGGGTTCCTGAGTTGACTGAAGATTGACTCCAAACTGGGAGAAATCGGTTCACGCGTTTGGCAGTCACTTAGGTGGAATTTGATAAGAAACAGATCTTTAAAGACTATAGGGGTCAATTTCTTGAAGGGACTTTAGCCTTTCAAGGGATTTTGGACTAAAGCATTCTATAGTTTCTGAAATTGTCCACTTGTTTTTTGAAATGAGTATCTTGCAGCATTTAAAATTTTTTTACCTTAATTTGCAAAAGTGAAACTGCCCAAGAAGTAAGATTTCACTGTTACAGTTTATACATTTCACAGAGAAACAAAATTTGTAACCAATCCTGTTGCCTCTAATAGGAGATCTATTATATTGACCACGAAAAATAACCTTTGAGGGCATTTAGCTATTGGAAGTAGATATTTATCTCAGTTCAGGGTGTTTTCCCCTTCCTAATCAATCTCATTAATATCAAATGTCAAAAAAGGTTCCTATCTGAAAAAGGCACAGGAAAAAAGAAAATACTGAATTAAATAAACATTGTAAAAGGTAGCCTACCAAAAGAAAGAACTTTTAATCATCACCATAGTCTTTACTCTTTGAGTTATGTCAAAGCAAAGCATAGCAACCGGCTTATCTTTCCCTTTGAGGGAATTACACAGTAAACAGTATGCACGATATTACGGCACAGACATCCACAAAATGGAATATTATTGGCCATTTAAATGTTCTTGTTATTGCTAAGTAAAAAATGTGGTTTTGGTATAGCATGCACTTACGATTCCACTTTGGAAACATATACGTACATCTGTTTAGAAAAAAAATGATCGTCAAACTACATTTAAGAACATTTAAAATGTGTCCTTTTTACTGCTCTTTGAACTTTTTACATGTTCTTGAAGGAAACTGTGTGCTATATAGAAATAGAGTATTTTGATTTTTCTAAATGGGACAAAAAGACAGCTTACTTTTTGTGTTGCTAAAAACATTAATGAATCTGTCCTAAACACATAAAAAAGACAATCCAGGGCGTAGCAGTTAACATACAATGTATATTAGAGCAAATAGGAAACTGCAAGTTGGGATTCTCTGCCTGAACTGATCCGTAAGTTACTCTTTTATCTCAAGCCAAGTCCACACATTTTCCCTTCCCTCTACATTTCTTAAACGTCGCAGTCACAGACCAGCACTAGACAGTTGATTGTACTCAGTTCACTTTTTGCTCAGTAAAGATTCAGGCAGCTGCTCCTCATGGCTACAATTTCAAGAGGTCACCTCAAGAAGATGTGACCAACCTGGAACACAGCAGTGAGCCCTCGCCCCAACTCATGGAGCGCAATGAAATTCAGTACAGAAATCTGAAATAAGTAAACTGATACAGAAAGGAGGGGCACTCTTGAAATTTAGGGGAGATTTCAGGTCGGGAGAGTTACATTCACAACGTCTCTCTTAACAGCTGCCCCTCCATGGAGAAAGGACAGAAGCCGTAGAGAGGGCAGCAGTCCTCTAAATCCAAGAAGGCGAGACATTTTCAGAAGGAAAAATGTGACAGCTTCAATGTCTTATCATTTTTCTTCCTTTCTCTTTTTCAAAAATTTCCCCTAAGATTAGGAGTATCAGACATTGACATCAGTCTCAGGGAAGTGACCCGTAAAGTAATTAGAAGAAGAATTCCCCCCATGCCCCACCCTCTGGTCCCAGAGCTGGGTCAGATGAAAGGCGTCTCTGTTTACTTCCTGATCCATCTAATTTCTGTAACAAGGACCGTCCCAAACTCATCTCCCAGCAGCTGCTATAACTGAAACTCAAGAGATTGCCCCGGGCGCCATGGCACCTTCTTAGAGCTGTCGACCCTAATGGATTAGTCTTTTTAGCGCAGGTGGCAATTTAACAGGAGACCAAACTTCTACACTAGTAAGAGACCACTGAAAATCACTTCAAAGATCATAGGCCTGGAGCAGAGCTAAGAAAACACAGGGTTTTCTAAAATGTATGTCAACGGCCCATCCTCACTTTTCAAAGGAAGGCGATTATGGGAAGAGTGGGAGAGACAGGGAGCAAAGATTAATAAAATTTCAAAATTAAAACAAATAAAGGAACAAACATATTTTCATTAGGAGTTCCACAACTGTAGGTGTTAACCTGGGAATATAAATGTAGAGGCCCATATTTGCGTAAGGACTGAATCATATTCCAAACAAAATATTAGCACACTTTTGCCTCAGAAACTTTTCCCAATGACACAAAAAGCAATGTCAAGGATTAATTTCCTCTTGTTTTATTGTGTAACATTTTCCATTTTTTTTTTAAAAATACTGAAAACCTCAAGAAAAGGAAAAATTCATATCATTCTTTTCACAATAGCCCAACATTTAAATTAATCTGATTGCATAAAAATGTTGTTAAACAGGGCATAACACATATACCACACTATTTCCTAACTTACAGTGAAAGCTCACTAAAGAATTCAGAAAGCAGATGAGTCAGATGTTATACAAAGACCAGATTGGCTGAAAGACAGATTGGAGGCTGAGAAAAATGACTCAGAAATGCTGACAGAAGATTCTAAATTACAGGATATTGCACATGAAAGCACTTTGACACATGTAAACCCAAAATGTAACTTTTATTAGAAGGTAATAATTAAAAAAGAAACAATACTTTTCTTTACTGTATTCATATGTGTATACATGGTAAACGCATGCCTATACATGAAGAACCATCAAAATATTTCCTCAGTTTTTTAAACATCAAATTTGTGAATTCAACCACAGAAATTAAAATGATTTAGGGATTGATTTCTTTTTGCATTCTTAAAACCTGAGTTGTGGACATCAATGGAGAGGAAGAAAAAAGATATAACATGTTGGAAACATGTCAGACCTGTCTTACAGTTTTAGATTTTAATCTCCTCCTAGCTGACCACTACCTAACTGTGTGCAGCTACTGGAAAGAATGTTTTCTTCTTTAAAAAAAAAAAAAAAAAAAAGGAACAGATGTGGAAAGGAAAACAACAGAAATGAAGGCTTGTTGCCTAAGAATAAATAAAGCCTCAAAATGCTTCACAGCCCATATTGCTTCAGATTTTGTTTTCTTACGGGTGGAAAATTGAAATAAAGGTATCCTAATCCTACTTTTTCTAAAAATGCAATTTTTACTCCCAGTTCTCAAATAAGTCTGTGCATTTTCTATTCCTGCCAGGACTTTCTCTAACATTATCTGAGTAAGCTAAACATGATGTCTGCCATATGTAAGCAAAAGCGTAGGAAGGGGTTTGATAATGATCTGAGTAGGTGTTTAGGGCTGCAGATGCGCCCTTTTGGGTAGATTCCTTTTTTTCCTTGTTGCGCCTCACTTGTCTTTCAGAAAATAGTTCTCAGTTCCAGTTACAGAAAAGCATTTTTTCAGGCGTGGTCCAACACGGATCCCAGAATCCTGTCGGCTATTTTAACCTCATTTCTTGAGGTGCTATGGAGATGTTCACGAATTTTATAGCAAGAGAAGAGTACACTGGGGAAAAAAAACACCGATTTGAATATCAGAAGGCCTGTGTGCTGGGACAGCCACCAGCTTGGGAGTCTGGGCTGGTCACTTCATTTCTGTGGACTTGATTTCTCATCGGTAATATACGGAGATGGAGTGGATTTGATTGCTAAGGTCAGCTTTGAGATTAACATTGTATCATAAGGTAAATTATATACATATATATATATATTTTTTGTACCCATGGCATACTCTGTACTACTATTGTAATTTTGGTTAATTTTCTGTTAAAGTTATGTTCACAAAGGAGCCGAGAGGACATGCAATGGGATAGATTAGCCTCTTTTGCTTTTCTATTTTTAAAGGTAATGGAATGAAGGCCCTCTAAACTTGTGACTCACTGCAAGCCACACAGCAACTTAGTGACAGACAGGAGGGAAACGACAACCCCTAACTTCCTCATTGGCGTCCTGAATTTATATTGATTTAAGAGAAGCATTTCGCCAGGAAGTGCCAATTAGGAATAGGATTTGACCTTTGCTACTATTGTTGGTTCATCCAAACAAAATTGAAAGAAAAAAAAAAAGACAAAACAAAATGATGAACTATGCTCAGCCACATAGTGAAGTATTTCTGGGAGTAAGTAAACTGGGTCCAGAATATGAATAAATAACCTCGGTCTCCCTTTCTTTCTCTGTCGGAAGTAGCACCTGTTGTCTCCCACTCCAAAGGATCTTTCTTTATATCATCTGTAAAGGATAGTTAGTAAAATCTTTATTCTTTTATTTCCTTACTACCAATCTTAGATTATTTATTACAGACTTTATCACTGAATCTGGAGGAGAGATTTCATACAATATGAGCTAAGTAAATCCATATATGCACTTACCCATAGCTTAGGTGATTACATTGCAGTTTCTATACTAAGAAAGACCTGTTTATAAACCCCTGCTTTGACACAGAGCCTTGTAACCTTTAGCAGATTATTCAAATTCTCTGAACCTTAATGTCATCATTCCTAGCTCACAGGATTGTCATAAAGATGAAAGGAAGATAACGCACGTAGAGTTCTTAGCACAGGCCTGTTTGTTCTGCTCCTTCCTATTGTTAATTTTATTACTATTTTTATCTTTATGTTCATCTAGTTCTTTTATCCCCAAAGACAGAGTCCTGCCTTAATCATCTTTCTATATCAGCCCAGAAGGAATTGAATTTTTGAATTTTTGAAAAACATTTTTTTTTTTAGTTTTGCCTTTATTAATGTCTGTATCGATAACAGTTTTTATCTTCTAAGTCAGGAATAGCTCCTGTCTGTATGGCCCGGTTATGTCTTCTAGTTTCATGTGAGACCCGTGTCTGGCCCAGACGGGCAAATACCAGGGAGACGGGAGAAGATGCAGAGAAGGGGATGGAAAGGAGCTGATGGGTTTTAGAAGGAAGAGAAGAGAGAGGAGCCCCAAGAAATGCCAGTGTTCCAAACGGGGTCACTGGGAAGATAGCCATGTCACTAGTGAAAACGAAAATCACTGACAAAGAAGGTGAGGTGGGGGTCACAGGGAGCTCACAGGGTATCTGTCAGTGATGACATACCTTCACCTGCTGAGGTGGCAACACACAGGTGACAGTGAACCCTTGAACCTGGGAGGCAGGTGGCTCTGGTGTCACGTGTTCCGTGGTTTCAGTTGAAGCCGGAAGTTTATATTAGGTTGTAAATGAAAAAAAAACCACAAAAACTGAAAAAAAAAAGGTCAAGAGCGAATGTTTAGAAAATTTTCATATTTAGGTGTTGGAAGGAGAATTTTTCAACACAGATACTGAGCACTATGTCCAAGATTAATATAGGTACAATTTATAGTAGCCAAAAAACTGGAGGGGTGGGGTAAAAATATTCATCTTAAATGTATTATTAATGCACATTTTAAAGTAACAAGTGGGCAAATATAACCTTTTTCTATTTTAATTGAAATACAGTTGCCTATATATGCTCTCAGGTAGACTTCTCTGTTAAAGGAGTAGTCACTCGTACTTAGCAAACTTGAATAGAACATTTTCATGGGAATCTGTTGCTTTAAATAATTACTTATTTGTGGATATCTTTTACTCTCTTTCTTCTTCCTTCCATTTTACATTGCGATGGTTGGGGGTCAACACCTAATTACATCTCCTTCTAACTTCAGGCTCTGCCTTTTGCTAGCATCACAGGGGACTTTAAACCTCCTGGTGCCCAGGTGGCACCCCAGGGCAATTCAATTAGAATATGTGGATGGGGCAAGCCCAGCATTAGTTTTAGGAGACCCTCAGGTGAGTCCAATGCACAACACGATTTAGGACATAGTGTTCTGAGGACAGTGTGAATGAAGGAAGCTCTCTGCCTCTGAGAGATATCTCTTTACACCTGAGAGATAGCTCTGTGCATCTGAGAGAAAGCACCTGTGCTTTAACGTGGATGGGCTAAGATTTCATTCAGTGAGATAGGAGTCTCCTAGCTTCACCTACACCGTGATCCTGGTTCATTAAAACTGCAACCGTTGAAATCTCAAACTCCTATACAACTGTATATGAAGAAAACGATTGCAGAGAGACTTTATCTGGAATCAGGAGAATGACCCTGATATCTGAGCCTAAGAAGTGGCTGTTCTGCTTTGGGGAATGAGTAGCTGCTATTTGACTTTTGGAAAAGTGTTAAGATCATTTGTGCCTCTATCTCAAAGTTGGAAGACCTTTGTAGAGTTGCTGTGTCTAGAATTGCCTGCAAATGATTCATAGTAAAAGGCAAGACAGAACAAAACAGAACGATTATCTATGCTCAGTAGCAATATGGAGCTTAGGAGAAAGAAATTTGAATGTCAAATGCCATAAAAATGAGCATGTATTAATAAAGGAAAAATATCACTGCCTTCAGTGGTTTTGGTTATTTTCCTTCTTTGTAAGGTGGAACAAAGCTATATTAGTTTTTTATATATAGGTAGCTTTGCACACTTCTTTTTTTTTTACATGTTTTTTTAAATGTTTATTTATTTTTGAGAGAGAGTGAGACAGAGTGTGGGGGGCGAGGGGCCGAGAGAGAGGGGGACACAGAATGTGAAGCAGGCTCAAGACTCCGAGCTGTCAGAGCCTGATGCGGGGCTCAAACTCACGAACCATGAGATCATGACCACAGCCCAAGTCGGATGCTTAACCCACTGAGCCACCCAGGCACCCCGCACACTTCTTTTTTAACTTAACACTATACTGTGAGCATTTTATTCCCCCTCCCCCCAATTTTTTTTTGGAAAACATTTAAAAATATTTTTAATGTTTTACTTATTCTTCACGGAGAGAGAGAGAGAGAGAGAGAGCATGAGCAAGGGAGGGGCAGAGACAGAGGGACACAGAATCCGAAGCAGACTTCAGGCTCTGAGTTGTCAACACAGAGCCTGACGTGGGGCTCGAACTCCGGAGCCGTGAGATCATGACCTGAGCTGAAGTCAGAGGCTCAACAGACTGAGCCGCCCAGGCACCCCATGGGAACACATTTTAAATGACTATGTAAATGTCTGGCATATAGATGAACTATCATTTATTTTAATAATCCAGTTATGTTAGAGAACTTGTGTTTCCAAAATGTTGGTATAATAAACAATATTATAATAAATATCATTTTACAGAACACTTTGTATATTTAATTATTTTATTGTATGGATTCCTTGGATTAGAATTATGATGGGTACAGCAGGGAAGATAAAGGCTGCAGACTCTTTGAAGGCCCATGACACTCACGGAGATGATCTTTCCTAGAGGAGTTGTGGAAATAAAAGCTTTTGCTAGTATTTTATGAGTATATGCTTATTCTAACCTAGAGCATTATTGCTTTAAATCATTGTTAATGTAACTGCATTGCTTTAATTCACATATCATCAGTTATTAGTGATGTTAATCATGAATAAACCCGATTCATAACTTCCTGCTTTAGCAGCATACATAGAAAAGCAGCGTCCTCGATTTCATTACTTGTTTGAATTTCAGGGACTAGGATAAAATTTTGCCAATTAAAAAAAAAAAAGCGAGAGAAAGTCTTTTCCTGTAAAAAGAAGAGTGATGGCAGTTTTTCTTTTTTTTTTCTTTTTTTTTTTTTTTAACGCTTATTTATTTTTGAGACAGAGAGAGACAGAGCATGAACGGGGGAGGGTCAGAGAGAGAGGGAGACACAGAATCCAAAACAGGCTCCAGGCTCTGAGCTGTCAGCCCAGAGCCCGACGCGGGGCTCGAACTCACGGACCGTGAGATCATGACCTGAGCCGAAGTCAGCCGCTCAACCGACTGAGCCACCCAGGCGCCCCGATGGCAGTTTTTCAAGGATAAAGAAATGTAACATTTTTACACAGGTACCCTATATTCTTATAACCATTTGGGGATTCAGGATTTTTTCAATTTTAATTTTAATTAATAAATTTGTTTTTTGGGGGGGTTATTATTTTAACTGGGGAAAGTAAATCTCAGAAAATGTAAGCAAGGTTTTCAGGATTTTTCATTTGTTAAGTAGCATCAATGTGATTATACATCAGCTTTAACTTCACATCCTATTTTCTTTTGATTATATGATTTTAAGTAAATAATGGTTTATTCTTATTTCCATGGTAAAAAGGAAACAAAAGAATGTGGGATTAAGAGAGGGCATTGCTTTTTTGAAGGACTACCTTCTTAGAAATTGTGTTGAAATTAAGTGTTGAATATTACAATAAATTAATTTAATGGGTAAAAAAGAGAGAGAGAATGTTTCCCCAAAAATATAAATATTACAAAAAATGATGGGGCAAAAACAAATATGTTTACAAATACATTTTCAATTTTGTTGAGCCACAAATGGCTTTAAATTAACTGAGACAGTCAAGGAACTTAAACATTGTTTTATCTCAATCCACAAAACCAAGGATTTTGTTTCTAAGTTCACTTCTTAAGATATAAGATGCCACATCACAGAATCCCTACTTATGTCACATAAAACTTTGATATTTGATGTTCATAATCCACACTAAAAGTGAAATAAAATTATTTTTACATGTAGAGAAGAAGATTTTTTTTAAGTTTCAAAGTAGCAAAAATGATAACACTGAACTTTAGTACTGAGTCAAGCATTCCTATTTTAAGAAGAAAAACAGCTTTTTATTCAAATACAGTGTATTTAAAATATTTCCTTGTGATCACATATTTGTGAAGATGGTAATAAAAATTATGTTTTAACACATGTCACTTAGTATTTTGATATCATAAATATGTATATATGTGTGTATATATATGTGCTTGGATTATAGATTGAGATAAATTTTCTACATGTATATAAATATGTGTAAAAGTGAGGAAATAACCACTTATAAATATACAGATGAAAGGCTTACATTCTCTATTATATATATGTATTTACAGAGTATCTCTATGCTATATAAGCAATGTACATATTATCTGAAACTATTTATACATTATGTATTATACATAAACTATGTAACTTTAAAAATAAATTACACATTTTAATTGGAATAAGGTTAACTCTGCATTTCTAAAAAATAATTTAAAACAATAGGACAAGGACCCAACATGTAATTGTAACATCTAGGCAACTTTCCCAAAGTAACAAAGTATAAATACAGGAACAAATTAACAAAAGGAACCAATGTCCTTTATGCTGAACATATAGATGGCTAACATTTTTTTTCCTCTGTTTCTCTATTTTTATCACTTGTTGTTTATGATGGGTGGGGAATGTGGAAACCACCTTCAAAACCAAAGTTAAATTATGTGTGTGAAAGTTAAAACGTGTTTACTTAAATGCTTAGGATTAAGTGTTTCCCTTTTAAAAATAAGCATTCACTTTTTTTTTTAATAAAATTAGCTCTGATTAAAAAAAAGTGATTACAGGGGTGCATGGGTGGCTCAGTCGGTTAAGCGTCTGACTCCTGATTTTGGCTCAGGTCAGAATCTCAAGGTTTATGAGATCGAGCCCGATGTTGGGTTCTGTGCTGACATCGTGGAACCTGCCTCGGATTCACTCTCTCCTCTCTCTCTGCCCCTCCCCAGCTAGCATTCTCTCTCTCTCTCTTAAAATAAATAAACGTTAAAAAAAGATAATCGAAAAAAATGATTACGAATGTGTGTGAAAGTAAGGTCACCAGGTGTGCGTTATTTGTAAAATCTCCATCAATCATACCTGCCACAAAACATTTTAATCAATAATTTGAACCCTTCTCTGTCTGATGCTGCAGATAGTGTTGGCAAACTCTTTCTGGTGACACTAAAGGTGATTTTGACCTGATGAGTTCTGGTTACTGATTCTGGACTGCTTCTGCCCTAAAGATCTGTAAACTAGCCAAATCTGACATTCTGGTTTAGGAGATCACTAAAGTGCAAGTCTACTTAGCTAAGGCCTTTCACCATGTTTTCTAAACCTAAACTAAGTCACGGAATATCTATTTTAACACTCAGAAACACACATCATACTTAGGCGGTGAACTAGGAATACAAAAACGTCCAATGAGATCAAAGGAGAAATTTGCATTTTCTCCTCTTTTTTAGCCAAAATGTCACTACTAACCTTTCCAAAAATTATGACATTTTACTAGGTGTCTTGGCTGGCTTTAGCCTCCAGGTCACAAAAGTATGAAGCAGGGACTAAAGACTCCGAAAGAAGCACTAAAATTTAAGCATTTGTACATTAAGAAAAAGAATGCTATCTATTTAATTAACGTGTCACCTGCTAGAAGCCCAGGTGTTCCTTAGAAGTTACCTACATAAGTATTGATCCATCTAAACTTCATACAAGTTGACAAGATAATGTAACAGAAGCTTTGTCAGAGGGAAAAAAAAATATGTCTAAAGACTTGTTTACTACAATTTCTGTTTAAGAAAGGATCTCACAGTGCAGGCTTTGTTCCTGAGCAGGATAGTGGCTTCAGTACAAGTTGATGCTTGTAGACAACTTTACCGTGATTATTTGTTGTTCCTTATTTCGATGTGTAGATTAGAAATGTTATTGGAGCTTTTCAGGCTGTATTCACTCTCCATATATCAGGTAATTATCTTTAGATATGGTGGGGTTGGCTTTAGAAAACAAGAAAATGCTGCACAATATAGCAAAAGAATGTTTATCTGCCTCTTAATATTTATTTATTTAATTGTATGCATTTATAGATGCACATATATACACACGTGCATGTTTATGAACTCAAACTACATAGCTATGCAGATATTTATATATTAAAATGTGTTTTCGTGCAGACCCATACATTTATTAGAATTCTTAATGTAACTGGGATGATTTGTTTAAGTAGTGAATAGTTCCTTGAGAACAAGAAAACATAAATATGACGGACTCACTACCTTAAAATGTGGAGGAATAATAATGACTGTATAGTCCAGAAAAGAAATTTAAGAGAAATTCAATAAAAATATAGATTGTTCCAAGGACCAAGCTTTTGTTGTTTAACCAAATATAAACATGTGACCAGTAAGTGCCATTTCAGAACAAAGCTGACCAAGCCCAAAGTAGTTAGTACTCACCATCTGTGAGACATGTTCATTAGATAACCACTTTCCATTGCAACTAGTATATGACTTATTGCTCATGTTTAAGAGCCAGGCCAGAATGCTTTGAAATATAAATAAAATAAAGTAATTTCCAATTTTAGAAATTAAATGTGAAAATGTACTGTCATAATCTGCCATGAGTCACTGAATTGATGAGCAAGCAATAGCAGTAAAGGGATATTGGGACATCTAGCCAGCCTGGTGTAAAGAGATACTAATTCATATGAATCTGGGTGATTAGAAGGATTTAATACAGGGTAAAATGGCAATGATTGTCCAGGATCTACCATAGCATAAGTACAATATTCTATTATGAACCCATTTGATCAAATTTTGTGATTTTTTTTTTTTATTTTTTTTTTTTATTTATTTTTTTTTTTTTAAATTTTTTTTTTCAACGTTTTATTTATTTTTGGGACAGAGAGAGACAGAGCATGAACGGGGGAGGGGCAGAGAGAGAGGGAGACACAGAATCGGAAACAGGCTCCAGGCTCCGAGCCATCAGCCCAGAGCCCGACGCGGGGCTCGAACCCACGGACCGCGAGATCGTGACCTGGCTGAAGTCGGACGCTTAACCGACTGCGCCACCCAGGCGCCCCAAATTTTGTGATTTTTTTAAAAAGTAAATATATATATATGTGTATATATATATATATATGTATATATCTACATACACACACACACATATATGTATATATATATATATATATATATATATATATATATATATATATTTGTTTTTGAGAGTGTGTGTGTGTGTGCATGAGCAGGAGAGGGGCAGAGAGAAAGGGAGAGAGAGAACCCCAAGCAGGCTCCATACTATTAGTGTGGGGCTCAAACCTATGAACTGTGAGATCATGACCTGAGCCTAAATCAAGCGTAAGATGCTTAACTGACTGAGCCCCCCAAGTACCCCTAGATTTTGTGAATTTTTTAAGTCGGGTTCTTTTTTAGTTGTCTATTGCTATGTAACAAATCACTCTTATGCTTAGTGGCTTAAAAACAGTGACTATTTTATTATTTTCCATCATCCCCTGGGTTTTCAGGGCTTAGCTGGGTGGATTTTTTATTCCTGTGATGTCACCTGATGACTTCAAATTCAAGATGGCTGGGTGCTGGGAAGTCATGTGAAACTCTTCGAAATGCCTCATTTCTCTTCCACGTGACGTCTCCACATGGTTTGGGCTTCTTACAGAGAGCAACTAGGTTCCAGAAGGGAGCATTCAAAGAAGACACATTCCAATGCGTGAAGGCTTATCAAACCTCTCTTTGCATTATGGTTTGTATCAGCCAAAGCTAGACAACAGGCCAAGCTCAAAGTAAATGTAGGAGAGGATTACAGAAGTATGACTAAAGAAGGCATGGGTTCATTGAGGGCCTCAAAAGTTACTTTCTTTCGTAGTTTCCCTTGTGTTTAGTCAGGGAAGAATCTCAGCAAAAGTAATTTGAAGGTAGAAAGGCTGGGAGGGGAAACAGCCTGGCAAGAATATAGCGCCAACTGGGGAACAGTCTCAGACTGATCCCATGGCTTCCCATCTGAAGCTAAACTTCACAGAGTTAGTCCAACCTTTAGGCAAGGAGGTTACGGGACTCATAATAACCAGGCTTGTCGGTTTCCAACCAGGGTCAGCTCTACTCTCTCAGAAGAGCAGTAAGGGGACACAGCCTCCCAGTGTGACAGTTGAGGGTAATTCTCTAGACCATGAAATAGCTGTTAGTTATCAGCCAGTATTCACAGTAGCTGGAGCAAGAAACATGTACAACATCCTCTGTAGATGTTCACCTACGACACTTGGGTTTCTCCTTCCTTGGAATATTAATCTCAGCAGTTTTAATTCCACCAATGCTTTCATTGAAAAATTGTCACCCATTCTGTCTTGACATTGGAAACCTAAGATACCAAGGACTATAAATAACCCTAATACAGTAAAACGCTCATGAAGCTAAATCCTCCTATTTTTTCTCCTACTTTTATATTTAAGAGTATTTTTATATTTATTGTAAGAATTCTTATGTTCTTTCCTCTCCACTTTTATAAAATCTACAGAAAGAATAAAAATAATCCATGACGTTCTTATTTTTCTTTTACTTATTTTCAAAAAAAAATCCTAATGAATACCACAATATTCCAATTACACTTTGTAGCATTGAATATTTAGCCAATACTTCTCTTACTAGATGATGGGAATAAATAAAAGAGGTAGAGAAAGAAGAGGAAGGAAACAGGGAGGAAACTTTTCTACAGAGGACCTGGAGACCTAAGGGAATAAAAATGCTTCCTGATGAACAGGAATTAGCTATCTTTTTACTCAGTAGTGCCTTTATCAAAGATACGTGGCTTGCTGACGAGGCCAGTGAAAGATGAGTTCGTTCATGAAATACCAAGCTGAAGATATAATTTTGATGAATACAAACATTATTCTGAAAAAGAAAATGATCTGTCTTAAGGAAAAAGGGAATTTACAGGTTATCCCAACAGAATGAAAATGGGAGAAATCATTTGTAATATATTCGCTAGATTAAAAAAAAAGCAAATAGTTACTAGAGAGATCATAAAAGATATAATCACTTTCAAGAAATAGAAGTTGGGCTTCAAAACTAAATATATTTTTGGATGGAAATATTTGTAGGATATTGGAGCAGAATATAAAATAATATTTGCCTACATATGAGATTTTATAAAGTTTACATCCAAACTGTATAACATATGATCTTTTTAAACATTACTTCTAACATTTCAACCCAAAATGTGTAATTTAGCAGTTTTTGATTTTAAATATAATATTCCCAATTTAATAAGTACATTGGTATGATACATAAAATTGTCTTTAGTGGTTTTCTTTTGTAATAAAAATGTTACACTGTGAACAAAATTCTAAACAGTAAGATTAGTGAGCGGAGACTCATTTACCAGACATTAAATGTATTGCAGAGTTATAATCACCCAAACAGTTTAGTGCTGGTAAATGAGCAGCTCGACAGGGAGAATAGAAAGTCAAGACAGACTCAGGTGGACATACTTTCTAATAAAATAAAAGTTGCATTAAAATTAGTTGTGAGAGGATGCCCCCAGAATTCCCTTATTCTATAATACAGTTTTGATGTCTCCGTAGTCAATTTAAAAAGAATACATTAAATCATAAAGACAGTACAAGGAAACATACTACTAAAAGAATAACCTTGGGACAGGGAAGTTTTTGTTTGTTTGTTTGTTTGTTTTTAAATTCAGTCACAATATTCCAATCACATATAGCAAAAACACTGATGAATTCTCATAATGATTAAACATTTCCGTAGGTCAAGAAACCATAAATAAGATTATATCTAAAACAACAAAATAGGAAAAATTATTACACATAGGACACAGAAAAGGTTAACAATAATACTTAATAAAGGTTACTTATAAATCATTAATCAACAATTTAATAAAATTATTCAGTTATATGTATGTATATGTATATATATGTGTGTGTGTGTGTGTGCGCGCGTGTGTAGGATAAGAGAGAATATACATGTACTTGGTAGACAAAACAATAAGGAAATGTTCAAAAGCTTAATAGACAAATAAGCAAACCATATAGATTAATTTTTAAGGAGAGACTGATGGTTGAAAAATACTAAAATTAGTCATGATTTTATAAGCCAATTCAAATGTAAAATGTAAATACATAATTGAGTCTATTATGGAAGCCATTTGATGAAAGAAAGAATTATCTAGACTAGTTTGAGGAAATAGGCCCATCATGTTGTACTGGGGGGAATGCTAATTGGTGTACCTAGCTTGTAAGGAAAATTATCAATATCTACAAATTTTAATATGTGCATACTGTTAGGCCAACATGGTAAACCTAACATTTGAAAACATTTGAAAATCTACTTGAAAAAATATGTTCAAATATGTTTCTAATTGGTGTTTGTAATTTGACAAGACTTGAAGAAATGATAGACTGATACAAGTAATAATTTATGGTTATTTTCAAAGAATATAGTAGATCTACCTGTAATCTATTGCCAATAGAAACACACACACACGCACACACATTCATTTGTCTATATTCATTTTTCTGTACATTCTGTTTTCTGTATTGAAATTTTCTTGAAGCATCAATAGCCTGAACTTGGCTCTGTGGTAGACTAAATGGGTACAATAAGAATAGTACTTTTTGAATTTTTTAATATGATATGCACTTTGGAAGTGATGAACCACATGCTCGCCAATCCCATTTCCTCTGCCTGGGGCCACAGGAAAATGGTTTCCCAGCTGACCTTGCATTTAGATTGGGACCATGACACTTGTCCAGGCCAATGGAAAGGTGGGTGCAAATGATCTGAACTACTTCCGCAGCTGGCTGTCAAGTATGGAACGTGATCTCCTATACTCTTTGTCTTCAATCCTCAGAGAGGGAAGAAAAAGTCCTAGTGATAGGTGAGCCACATGGTGAAAGGGGTGCAGAACCTGGGTCACTGACTTACAGAGAATTGCCAGGTGACCTGCTGGACCCACCTATGACCAAAATGGGAGCAAGAAATCACTGCTCATTGTCTAATGCAACCAAGACTTCAGGGTTCATTTGTGACTGCAGCCTAGTCCTGCCTATGTCAATAATAATAATAATAAAATATATACACTTATTATTAACTTTTACCAAAAGTACAAAATAAATCTGAATACAAGAGTTGTCTTAAGTTTGATTTTGTTATGGTCTACCTTAGAATTTTATTTTCTGGGGCACCTGGGTGGCTCAGTTGGATAAGCGTTCTTCTGCTCAGGTCATGATCTCACAGTTCATGGGTTTGAGCCCCACATCAGGCTCTGTGCTGACAGCTCAGGGCCTGGATCCTGCTTCTGATGCTGTGTATTCCCCTTTCTCTCTTTCTCTCTCTCTGTCCCTCTCCTTCTTGTACTTTCTCTCTCAAAAATAAATAAACATTAAAAAATTTAAAAAAATATTTTCCAAGAAGGGCATATTTTTCCATTTTTTATGAGTCAAGAAAAACATAAGATTTGCTGTCATTACATTTATTTTATGATTTCAGCACACATCAACTTTTTTTTTTTCTGAGTCAAAAGTATTTGAAACACCAATCTAGTTACTAGGAACACTGATAAAATCTTGAAATACACTCATAATGTAAGGCGGAGAAAGAAGAAGTTATTTCCCAAAATGTCCCAGAGGTTATGAATGTAGAAGACTATGACTCGTGACTAGTTAAATGCCTCAGGTAGAGTAAATGTCCTGTGTGTCACTGCACAATCCCAAACCTAGGAATGACCCATCTCAGGTGAAGTTTACATCGTACAAATGAGGAAAATCTTGTACAAACTAAAATACAGACTTAATTATATGCTTCACTATTCTGAACAGATCTAAGCATGTAATTTTCAAGCGATGACAAATTATAATTTTTATAGTATTCTACTTAATTATGAAACCAAATACAATGTGGCTAAGAGTTATCTAATCCTCTGAATGACATATCACTAAATAGTGAATTCAGTAAAAATGAGCACATCCACTGGGACAATGGCTTCATGTAAACTTTGATGATCTAGGAATAGTGTTACTTTTACCCCACAAAGATAGAGAACGTTGCTCTCAAATACACACATCATTTGATAGTTAATATTTTAAGGTATTGAAGACTGACGCGTTAGTGTTTCCTTTAGAAAATCAGTGTTCTGTCAGTGTTTTATTTGAGTCTTTATTTGGAGGTAATATAGTTGGCAAAGCTACAATAATTTTGGTATAATTTTTTTAGTGTTTATTCATTTTTGAGAGACAGAAGAGACAGAGCATGAGCTGGGAAAGAGAGAGGGAGACACAGAATCCGAAGCAGGCTCCAGGCTTTGAGCTGCCAGCACAGAGCCCAACGCGGGGCTCGAAGTCAAGGACTGTGAGATCATGACCTGAGCCGAAGTCAGACGCTCAACCGACTGAGCCACCTGGGTGCCCCTGTGTACTTTTGGTATAAAAATAAAAATGTGTTTTTCACTAATGAAGGCTCTATTTAAAGTATCCAGGAAAAATATAAGGTAGTCTATTTTTTTTTTAATTTAAAGATCCATTTTATACCCATGTAGGCATATTTTATGTAGACATACATATTGTGACATACATCTCATGCTGAATTTATGTTTTTTTCTTGTCTCTCTGCGCTAAACTCCTATCATTCTCAAATATGATGAGCCTTGTTAATTGATATTCTGAGAATAGAGTATTACTTGTCACCTTGAGATTCTCCTTCTGACATCCACACTACTCTGGATAATCATCATTTGTTCTATTTTGACCATAATTTTTTTTTTACGTAAAATGACTTCAGTTTTCAGATAAATACCTGAGTATAGATTTTATATTAGGATAGAAAACAAAAATGAAAAATGATGATGTATCACCTGGCTTTGTGATCAACCCAGTCCTTTGAAAACACTACTCTTCCCAAAATTTCATATAACAATATATTTTTACTAACTACTCTTTTAAAATGTTTCAAATTCTTCCTGTGTGCAAGACACAGCTATATAAAATTTGGAGTGTTATTAAAATTGAAATTTTCTGCTAACAGCAATCTTCTGAGCAATGTGAAATATGCAAATATTCCTAGAGCACATTCATTGAGGTGTATCCTCCCATGAAACTGCTTAAAAGTTTCCACCTTTTCCAGATGTTGCCATGTAGGAAGAGGCATTTAATGATGAAAAAAGAACTCCTTGATGACAATCCCATATCACCTCCAGTTGAAGAATGCATATTATTATAAGGCAATTCTTATTTTCTCACATCATTGGAAGAAAATAAGAGAATATATGTGGGAATCTTGTAACGTTTATTAGAAAGAAGCCTGTCTGAGCAGGGCGGAAAAGAATAAAGGAACTCTACAGTAAAAAGGCTGTTTTTAAAATAATTTTTTAAACGTTTATTTTATTAGTGAGAAAGAGAGACAGAACACAAGTGGGGGAGGGGCAGAAAGAGAGAGAAGGAGACACAGAATCTGCAACAGCTCCAAGGCTCTGAGCCTACAGCACAGAGCCTGATGTGGGGCTTGAACCCATGAACTGGGAGCTCACCATTTGAGCTGAAGTCAGCGCCTAACGGACTGAGCCACCCAGGTGCCCCAAGAGGCTTTTTCAACTCCTAAGGGTGCGCCTCAGATTTATTGGAGTAAGTGATGGCAACAAGAAAATAGACCTGTGGTTTCTTTGTTCTTAGCTGTTTAAAGAGATTTTATTTCATTCCGTTGCTTCTAATCAAGTGAAAAATGTTGCTCGGTATCTTCTCCTATTAGCGTCTATATGCTTGAGAGAGTTTTATGTTGGATTTTTTTTCAACCACTGCCCATCTTCTCCCCTAACCCCCACAGCTGGAACATGAGCTGTACCGAGTCAGGGGCTTGGCTTTTGCCAGGGATGTGTCCCCAGTCTATGGCACAAAGTAGAGAGTTAAAAAATATTTGTTGAATGGATGAATGAGTGAATCTGTTTTCATAAGCCGTAGATTCCCTACTGGAAGGGAATTATGAAGTCTTGTCAGGCAGACACTAGAAAGAGCTTTAGGATTTGGGGAAGAGAAGTTATTAAGATCATGCCATTTCCTCGGTCTCTGCAATATGTCCCTGTTCAAAATTCAAGTGATTCCAAAACAACTAAAAGAAAGGAAATGATAGTCGTGACATATTTATTTGTTTCCAGAGCAAATCTCTCTATGAGAGAACTTGGACAACCATACTCACGCTATTCCATTATTTCTCAAGCCACAAGTAGATTAAAGTCATGGGCATTTCACTAATTATTTTGCTTTTAGATTTTCAGGTGACTTCTGATGATGACATTCTCCAAGACAGCAAAATAGCTTCATAATGGGAACTAACATTTTCTGGAACTTCACGACTTAAAAAGTAAATTCATGTATGGTGAGTAGAGAGCCAAATGTTTCTACTAACAGTAATTCTGCATTTTACTTTTTTCTTCTGATCTGGAAATCCACGAAATGTATCAGATTTGCTATTCTACTCTGCACTTATTAACTATTATTTTTTATTTAGTAGTGATAATATCTTGCATATGAGTTGTCAGTAGAAGTGGGAGAGGATTTTAATGTATGTTATTTCATTTAATCTTCAGAAAAATCTTACATTGCTTGTATTACCCTCATTGCACAGATGAAAAAATAAAAGAAAAAGAAAAACAAGATTTAGCAAACAAGAGGATGAACCCTGAACCCAGACCTTTCTTATTTTAAAGTCTGTGTTCTTTCCGCTATTTCAAATTGCCTCCCACATAATACTTGCTATGTTGAATTATTGGCTACGAAGAGTAGCTGGCATTCATCCGAAAGTTCTTTTCCTTTATTTACACAACTTTACTTTCAGGGAAATCAGTCAAAGAAGAATCACAGTTCTGTCTTCTTGTCCAGGCAAGTTTACTCCTGTACTTTTTCCCCCCTGGTATATTCCTCAGTCTTTTTCTTTTTTTTCAGGTTTATTTATTTTTGACAGAAAGAGAGAGAGAGAGAGAGAGAGAGAGAGAGAGAGAGAGAATGAGTGGGGGAGGGTCAGAGAGAGAGGGAGACACAGAATCTGAAACGGGCTCCAGGCTCTGAGCTGTCAGCACAGAGCCCGACGCGGGGCTCGAACTCACGAACCGCGAGATCATGAGCTGAGCCGAAGTCCAACGCTCAACCGACTGAGCCACCCAGGCGCCCCTATCTCAGTCTTATTCAAAGTATTTTATTGGATAAAATGCCCTTCTCACGTTAAACATATATTTATGAATTGGAAGGGTTTTTTTCCCTAGTCACTAATTTTTGTTTTTACCAGTTCGTCTCTCTGCTTCTTCATATAGAAGTTGCTACATTGAACATTGAAGTTTTATAATACTTCTTTTTATATATAGTGTAGTTATTCAGGGCCGCAGAGTTGTGGGCAGGGTAACAACATTGTGAAATATAGAATAATTTTGAATATGACCACCACTATTTTCAGGATCAATAGATCCTAGAACCAAAAATGTTGGCAGGAGAATAAACAAGTGTATTTCAATTAACAAGATAGCTAATTATGCAAACTTCATGTGGTCAGATGTTATATAAATACACATTTCTAGATTATCTGAACTCACTTTTAGTTATACCCGATAAAAGTTTTTGTTTGTTTGTTTGTTTGTTTTAAGAAGGGTGTTTATTTTCTTGGAACTTCATGTTTTAGTACCTTTATCTAGATACGATTTCAGTTATAACCTAATGTTTGAAACAGTAATGTAATTTATTCCAAAATGAGTATTCAAGTGGAGAATTACATTATAATGATCCTTAATTGTGTACAGTCCTGTGTAACCACTCTTATGTTAGCGTCAGCCTAAAAACACATTGAACTGGGGTGCCTGGGGGGCTCAGTCAGTTGAGTGTCAGACTCTCGATTTCTGCTCATGTCATGATCCCAGGGTGGTGGGATTGAGCCCCACATTGGACACCACTAAGCTTGGAGTCTGCTTAAAATTTCTCTCTCTCTCTCTCTCTCTCTCTCTCTCCACCCTCTGCCCCTCCTACCCTACTCATGCGTGCATGTGCACACACTCTCTCTCAAATATAACTAAAGAAATAAGCAACAAATAAAAACAAATTGAATTCGATCCAGCAAAGCAGATTCTTATTTCAGATTTTCCAATAGTTGTGAGACTTCTTCAAAGTTTGGTCAGTTATGGTTGTCATCACCATTCTCACCCAACATTGTCCAAAAATTCTTTCCAGACTTCATTCAAAGAAAAGCATAAAATTCCCAGAATCATCTATTCTGTTATTGATACTCTTTTGTTATCGATACTATTCTGTTTTTACTATTTGGATACTTCTTAAGGTTAAAAAAATTCAGAATCATTTGTTTTTCCCTTCAGTCCCTGTTGACATCTGCAAAATACCTTAATATCTTTTAGTGGGTTTGTGATTGAAGAGAAATCCCATGTCCACAGTAATCATGATGGTTAGGGAAAATATACTGCTTACAGACATGATTCAACAGTAAACTTTATGATATAAAAACCTCATTAGAATTTTATTTCTTTCAATTTGGCTCACATTGAGGAACTTTTAGCTAATATGTCCTCTATCATTTATTTATTTATTTTTAGTTGTTTTTTTTTTTCTTTATTTTTATTTTTGAGAGAGAGAAAGAGAGAGGCAGAGGGAGAGGAAGAGAGAATCCCAATCGGTCTCCATGCTCCATGACCGTGGGGTCATGACCTGACTCCTAACCAAGAGTGGGTCATTCCGTTGACTGAGCCACCCAGATGCCCTTATCATTTATTTAGCACATATGATGTAACACTTACTGCACTAGCATTGTACGTGCATGAAATTGTTCACTATTCACTCCTTTGTGGCTCGTAAGGATGCGGCTTCAAAAGGTTCACAAGAGGCCACGAGTGGTTCTACGGGTAAGCGATAGGTCTCACGTGTGACCTGTGAATGGCTAAGTAGAGATATTTCCACTAGGGTATGGTGCTTCTCTAGGGAATAGAAGCTGGAGATCTTTTTAGAACATTGATTCATCAGGGCCCAATTAGGAGTGAGATTATCTGTCAGTAATTTGAAAAGAAGGAAGTTAGTATGAAAAATTATTGACCTAAGAAGAGTTACTACAAAGATGTAAAGACAATGCTAAAGGGTCCACCGAGGATGAGAACACGTCCCCAAGGAAGGCAAAGTTGGAAGTGGAACCGCTTCCCGAGGCTGAGGTTTGGACCTCACTGGAGAATGGATGATGTCTGTCCAATGGACGGGAGAGAAGTTTGCTGGTGTTCCCAGAGTTGGTGGATGGTCATGCACCAGCAAGAAGAAACCGGTCAGGGTGAAAGCAAGCAGAGGCCTGTGAGCAGGTCTGCAAATGCAGTCAGGGTACTGTTGAGAATGTGAGGCCAAGGGTACATGCCATCCATCCTGGGAGACACAGAAAATCAACCTCCGGAGTGCAGCTGAGCCCAAGCCGCTAAGCTCTTGGGGATGTGGCCAGTCCAGCTCTGTGGGAGGTTTGTTGGGGGGGAGTCAGCGGGCTACTCAAGCAGCAGTCCTGGGGCACCTGCTGTCTGTGTCGGAAGGGCTGAAGGCAAGGTCATTTCCAAGCCCAGGCCAAGAGGATTTCATATCGCTGAGCGACTACCCCCTCTGGGTGTATAGATGGGGCAGTGCACCACTTGATGTCCCACCCATACCTACATCCTATTTGCTAATCCTGTAGCAGCAAAATGAAGCTCACTAGAACGAAACCCATTTTCCCCAAGAGGGTAGAAACACAGCCTCTTCCTCCTCCAACGTTCCTACTGTGCCCCCTTCTGACCAAGCTCTACCTAGTGATCACTGTGTGAGAGAAATGCTTAGAGTCTAGTATGTTAACGTACAGCTGGTACCGAAGGGTGAATTTGCAGATGCAATAAAGTGATAACTGGTGCAAACCACCCAAAATGTTATCATAGAGTTGCTATGACAAAGCCGTTTAATTTTAATTTTTTTAATTTTTTTAAATGTTCATTTAATTTTGAGAGACAGAGTGTGAGCGGAGGGCGGGGCAGAGGCAGAGAGAGAGGGAGACACAGAATCTGAAGCAGGCTCCAGATGGGGCCTGACATGGGGCTCGAACTCACATGACCTGAGCCGAAGTCTAACGCTCAACCTACTGAGCCACCCAGGTGCCCCCAGCTGTTTAAAAATCAATGGAGAAGGAGCGCCTGGGTGGCTCAGTCGGTTGAGCACCTGACTTCGGCTCAGGTCATGATCTCGCGGTCTGTGAGTTTGAGCCCCGCGTCGGGCTCTGTGCTGACGGCTCAGAGCCTGGAGCCTCCTTCAGATTCTGTGTCTCCTTCTCTCTCTGCCCCCACCCCTCCACCCTCTGTCTCTGTCTCTGTCTCTCTCTCAAAAATAAATAAACATTCAAAAAAATTTTTTTAAATCAATGGAGAAGAATTCCACCAGTAGTTAAAACTGTCTTTTAAGAGTAAGTGAAACACCTAACTTGCATAGTTCTTCCAAAAATATATATGCAAACTTTATTGCCTAAATTGCAAGGAATTCTGTACCCCAAAGCTCACAGGGCCAGCAAGTACTCCCAAATATCTTCCAAAGCACAGGTTTCTCCATGGAATTATTAACATTAAATAGACCACTTTCCAAGACCCATCTCAGGAATTGTTTCAGATGGAACGGTCTTAGCTATCTCTCAATCATGATACTCATAATCAATACGTGTGAGAACTCTTTGAAATCCCAGTCACGACTTCCTCCAACTCTGGGCATGTTTCACGGAAGACCCGTGAATTCACAAAGAAGGGAACTTAAGACATCTATTATAATTGCCTTTTAGAACTGAAGATGACTTGGGTTCATAACAACTCAAGTCCTACTCTAGTGTTAGATTTATAGGATCATGAACAGACTAGAAACTCAAAGTGGTTGCTCTTTGGTCAACTTTTATTATTCACGACAAACTAGAAACTCACTTTCCTTTAAAATTTCTAACATCAATTCCCCCTTTTGTTTTTGAATTATTATTTTGAAGAGCAGAGAGGAAACCACTTTTCAAAACCACTTCCTTTAAGGTATGTGGAAAAAGAAACTAGAATTAGACAAACATTAAATTATAATTTGTGTTCCCACGAGCTAGATTCAAAGAACATGTTTACCCTAACATCATCTGAGACAGTTTTACCTGAGCCAGTTTTCTATCCTTAGCATAGGAGCAAACAAAGTATGGCAGAAATCCTTTCCAAATGAGAATAGTGTTTCAATCCCATTCTGTTTCGGATTGCAAAGGCAATGTCAAGTGGGGAAATTTCTTTAAAGATTTAGATATTTTCCTCTAGTTAAAGCGAAATCAGGTATATTACGTATGAGAGTAAGAGAGATTTAGTAAGTATCTGGCTTTCCCTATATCTATCACTAAACCAGTTCTGTTTTCTTGGTTATATTTAGGTAAGTTTAAGA